>NC_135536.1:2590024-3190024 GCF_045843805.1 Urocitellus parryii
TGCAGATGTGCACAAGCAGAGCCCAAGGCTGGTGGGTGTGCAGGGATGGCAGCTGGCCCCTCTCTGAGAAGGGCTGGCTGTCCCACCTTCACTGGGGGTGGGATGGGGGTGACAGTGTGGACCTCTGGTAGCCAAACAGAGCCATGTCTGGAGCAGCCCAAGTTCTCTGGGTGGTCCAGGGTCTGGTTCCACCAGGCTGAGTTTCAAGCCACACCAGTAAGAACTCAGCTACTCTGCGGGAGGACCCTGCATCTGGAGGGCCAGGTTGCACATCTGCTCATGAGCAGCAACGAAACCAAAGTACAGCAGCCACGTGCCACCCTCACACTGCGCAAAACCCAACCACCGTGGCTCATGTGATATGGAAAGGGGGCAGCTGCAGCCAGTGCTGCTCCTTCCACAAGAGCCCCTGGGGTCACTGCTACTCAGAGCAGGCCTGTTTTGTGTCCCTGTCATAGGCAGGCAAAGCCCTAAAGGAACAAAGGCAGGGATAGAGCCCACTGAGCCCACCCGACCTTCCTTGCTGTCTGTGGCAGAGGAGTGGGGGAAGCAGTGGTGGGGGGGTTGCAAGGAGCTGAACGTTTTGTGAAATTCCTAGAAGGCACAGGTGGCCTCACAAGGGGCAGCACAGGCCTAGAGTGCAAGGCAGATGAGAGGGGCAGGGTTATGTGGCCACACAGGAGGCTGTTGCACAGCAGGGTCCAGCCAGGGAGACTCAGATTCTGCCAGGAGGAAGCAGCTGTCCTTGCTGGGTTCCCTGAGCCCAGCGCAAGGCAGGCTCAGAGGGACAGGAAGATAACAGGAGTGGCCTTAGCACCTGGAACTTCCACGTGTCAGCAGGTGTGGCTAAAGGCTGTGCCCGCCCTGGTGACAGGATGTGCTGGGCATGCTGGGTGTGCTAAGGGTTGGGCCTGTACTTCCCTGGGATGCCACCGGCATGAAATCTGCCTAATGACAGATGCTCATCCTACCCTCTGGCTTCTAACTTGGTTCTTTGACACTCAAGCGGTTTTCTTCTAGACCATCAAGACAGCTCTGTGGGTTGAGCCCAGGCTTCACATAGGCGGGGAGAGCACTCCACCCCTTGTCTACATCCACAGCCTTTAGATTTGAGATAGGGTTTTGTTAAAAGACCCAGGCTGGCCTCAACCATGGTCCTCCTCCCTCAGCCTCTTGAGTAGCTGGGATTACAGGTGTGTGCCACTGCTCCCAGCTTAGGTTTTTCTTTTTTGTTAAAAAACAACAAAAAACAGGCCCAGTGGCCTCTGTCCTGTATAGCTGAGGTTCTCATTTGGACTTTCACATTTAACGTGGGTGATGGTGAGCTCAAACATGCCACCCTGCTACTCCTGCACCATCTGTTCTCGATCCCTTCTCTCCTTTTCTGCCTTTGGGATGACTTCCTTATCACCCCATTTTCTGGTCTTTACCGGCCTACTTCTCTGGGCTTTCCCAGCAACAGCATCTCACTCCAGGACACCGTGCTGCCGTAGAACACGGGTCTGCCCAACACCAAGAAAGCGCAGCTGCAGGCGAGGCTGGGCCTGCTGTTCAAGGTGTCTGCCTGTGCCTGGGCCCTCAAGCACAGCCCCTGGGAACCTCCAACAGGGCACTCCCACTTCTTTCTTGGCCTTAGTGCCTTAGTATTGTCATCATAAATGTTGTCTGCATTTATCATAAAATCCCAAATACGTTTTTGTTTGAACAAATGCTTTTTGAAAAATTATTTTTGTTGTGCTAAAGATACAAATTTTACATTATAACCTGCAGTTAATGGCATCAAGTACAGGAAGCTGCTGAGCAGAAACTGCTGTCTCCTCTGGAAGCTTCTGTCTCCACCAATAGACACTGGGCCCTCAAGCAGCACCTCCCACTGCCCTGTCCCGGCCTCTGCTTTCTGCTGCTGCTAGCCCCACTGCTCAGGGCCTCAAGGCGGGTCGTGCAGTTTCTGTCTGGCTGGCTTTACTGGGCGCAGCAGAATTTTTCAGGTTCATGTGTGGCAGCGATATCAGAACTCCCTCATCAGGGCACGGGCTCCTCACTGGGTGAAGGCCATACTGAAGGTGTGCAGTACAGGTGTGGCATTTCCTGGGGTCAGTAGGGCTGGACCCTCTGCTGACAGCCGCTGGTGACTCTTCTACAGAGAAGGGTCTACTCAACTCCTTTGCCCATGTTCTCCTGTGGCCTTTGCGCTGGGTCTTTGGCATTCTCGCCACATGGCTGGTTGTCCTTCCCAGAGATCTTAAAACAGCCTGGAAGCCTACCATGTCCACCACCCCGACCGCCAGGCTCTTCACACAGTCCTACTTTCCTCCTGTCTGAAAGCTTCTTTGACATTCCTGTCATTCTTCTACAGCCCCTGCCTGTCTGAAAAGCATTTCTTTTTCATTTTTGTCAAAAATTTTCAATGAGTTTGTCCATTTTGTTGCTAGGGACAAAACCACAGTGTGGGTAAGTCACAAAAGAAAGAGGTTCACTGGGCTGGTGGTTCTGGTCCTCGTCAGGCAGCTCTGTGGGGTGGCACAGGGAAGCCTGGGACCCACCCAAGGTGTCTTCAGTGCAGACTGGCTCTCCAGGTCCCCACGGTCTGCTCCTGGGGCACAGCACAGAGGACTTGAGGCTGCCTGAAAAGCGGTCACGGTGCTGTCCTACTGTGTTGTCCCACTGTGCCTGCTTGGTCTCCAACGATCCTCTGCTGCTGTTCTCATCTTTATCCTTCCAGCATAGGGTGTCTTTCTTCTCTGGCTGCTCAAGAGTTTCCTTTTCTGTTGGTTTCAGGGAATTGGCTCATGACGTGTGTAGCATTTTCCTCGGGGCCATGTCAGGCTTCTTGCATCAGTGGGTTTATGATTCTGTCGAATGGGGACATTTTATAGCCACTTTTTCTTCTAGCAGCTGTCCACTCCCACCCCAATTCCAGCCCCCAGGTTGCCCCAGGACTCCACTCGGCCAAACCCTGCTCTTCTGTGGCTCTGCAGCGCCCTGCAGGCTCGCAGTCTCTTCCGCGGTGTCCACCCTGCTCCCCACCTGTCGCCTAGTGAGGCACCTGGGCTGCGCCGCCCTCACCCGCCTCCGCGAGCCCCAGCTTCCTCTGCTTTCTGAATAGGAGGGCGCAGTGAGCCGCCAGCACCCTTGTCTGGGGTGGAGTCCAGTGTCCCCCTGGCTGGCGATGGCCCTATGGGTACTGCTGTCCTGCTTCTGGGCATGTTTTCTTCCATGGACACCAGGTACTAGACTTCATTCCGCTGGATGTTGGACTGAAACAAAGCCTCTTCACTCTGGAGTTCTGTTCTGGACGCAGTGGAGTACCACCCAGGTCTGGCCTGGTGAGGTGGGTTCCACAGGGCAGCTGCTCCAGGTGAACATGGCCTTCCAACCATGAGTTGGTGCCCCACGAGGACGAGGCTTCCCTCTCTTCCTGACTCTCTCATGTATGAAAAGGGCCTTGAGAGGATGCTCTGGGTGATCTCCACTTAAGTGTGCAAACTCCAGAGGCCCTGGCCGACCTTCAGCTGTCTCGATTCAGGCCGCTGAGTTCTCCATGTGCCATCCCAGGTGGTGGCTGGCTCTGCACATTTGTTCCCTGCTCTTTGGGGTCACTCTCCTGTGCTGGCTGCTATGCCACATCTGGCATTTTGTCTTCTCTGTGAGTTGTCTGAAGGCCAATCCCTGTGGCTCCACCATAGCTGGACACCAGACAGACACTCACTACCAAGCTGCCAGGTACCATTTCATACAGGTCCCACCCCTTGCAGCAGGAAGAGTTGATAGGTGTACACGTATGTCATGTCTAGTGGGGACAGCTGGGGGGCTGAGGGAGTGATGGAAGGGAGCTGTGAACTAGACACTGGAGGCTTCTCTGAGCCCAAACCTGAGAGAAATGAGAGCAAACCTCACAGGTGCCCACAGGAAGAGCCCCAGGCAGAGGAAGTGAGGGTTCCAAGGGGGAACATTCGAGGCCCACTCCAGGGGCTGGGCGGAGGAGAGATGGGCCAGCGGCTGTCCTAGGACGGCCTGCAGTGGCGGGGCTGTGCAGCCATCCTGAGTGGAGATGGAGGCAGAATGGCTGCCATGGCATTCCTTGGGGCCCGGGTAGACAGGCTGGAGGATGCAGAAGGGAGAACCAACAAGGCCTGCAGAGAGCTGGGCCGTGGGGCAGGCAGCAACAGAAGCCATGGCAGCGAGGCCCTGGGCCTCTGTGGCAGGAGGTCACCCTCAACAAGGATAGCCAGCACCTGGCTAACAGCCTCAGCGTGCTCCATGTCCAGGGAGAGGCTGCCAACCCTCTGTGGGCCCCTCTGCCACCTGGCACTGCCACAGCAGCCTGCTTGCTGCTCCAGCCCCAAGTCCCACTCCAGGCTCCAGCTGTCACCTGCTCACCACCAGCCTTCCTCAGTGTCACTTGCCCCTGAACCCTGGCCAGCACATCCCAGTGCCCATAGAAGTGAAGGGTCTCCCAGCACACAGTCCTACCCTGCCTCAGTCCAGCCCAGGGCTTCACAGTGTCACTGTGATCCACCTTACCAACTCAGGCCCTTGGATTCACAAGGACCAGCACCCATGGCCTTCCTGTACGACTCTAGCCCTGCTCCATCCTCCATGCCCAGCCCCACCTGGCCCTGTGCAACTCTGCCTGCTCAAAACGGGGCAAGGACTGCCACCCCCAGCACCGCTAGGATGCCTCCTCTGCTGGAGAGAGCTCCTGGAGGGCAGGGCCTGTCACACTGCCTGGGGCCCTGGCCATGCATGTGACAAGGTATTTCAGGGGGCAGTTTGGGAGGGACACCAGCATGAGGTGACACTGTACACTGGAAACCACTCAATCAGACTCTGGGCTCTGGGTCCCTGCGCCAGGTTGGTGATGAGTAGGAGCTTCTGATGCAGAGGGCAGGAACACTCTGCAAGGCTGTAGGAGGCAGCTGCTGCCCACCTGTTATGCCCCCAGCCTGGGCAGACCCCACACTTCACCCTCAGATGGCTATGACAGGAGTCCTCACATGCAAATATAAAGGGGTTTATTTGATTCTGTCATCAGGGTACAAAATGCAACACACAAGCCACTCCTGCCCTCTTCAGCACGGATGTGTGTGCCGTCCACAGGAGCCTCAGGCTTCAAACATGGCGCAGCTGGTGCACAGGGCCTTCTCCCAGACGCCACTGCAGCTGAACCGCCACCGGGGCGGGGGGTAGGGGAGAGAGGAGAGCTGTGTTAGGGCCTGGGCTATGCCTCCCTGTCCCCCACCGTCCTAACCCAGGACAGAAGCATAAGACCTTTGGAACAGGCTCATGTGGCAAGGACATTGCAGCGCCTGTTTGGGACACCCCCCACCCAGGGGTGGCCCAGCATGCAGGCACACCGTCTTCAGGGACTGGCTCACATCCTTCCCCTGTTCCCAGCTGCAGAGCAGATGCAATCAGTCAAAATGAGGTCCCCCCATAGGAGAGCAATGGGGGCCTTCAGAGAAGGTAACACAAGGAGAAAGACACAGAAGAGGAGGACATCAAAGCACACGGAGATAGGCATCCATAAGGAAAGCCCAGTGCGGCCACGGCCACGGCCACCAGATGCCCCAAGGGGCCTGCAATGGATTCTCCCAACAGCCTCGGAAGGAGCCCACCTTGCAGGCACCCTGATCTTGGACTTCCAGCCTCTTAGAACATGAGGGTAAGTTTGCCTAAGCCACGACCCAGCGCCGCTGGAGTGACACAGGCTGAGAAGCCCAGCTGGGTTTCACACAGGACACGATCTCCCCAGAACCCCACTGACATCCTGTCAGAATTCACAAAACACAACGGCTCGCATCAGAAGCACATGGAACAGCGCTCTCTCCTAATGAACGAGACTTTTAAGGGGAGCCAGTCAGTCATAGGAGACACTGACTGGGAGGGACACGCAAAGGACACACAGGAACAATGTGCTAACCAAGATGCAAGTAAGGACATGCCATCTAAAACGCGTCAGCAAAGCCAGCGCTGACGGTTACCTGGTGCTCAGACCATCTGCCAGTGGCGCCAGAGGCCAGCAGTCAACACAGCGCCAGCAGCCAGCCTGTGAGCCTGAGGCAACGGGGCAGGTAGGGGCCAAGCGGGGCCACCAGGTAGGTGGGTAACGGCCAGCTGAGCTGCATTTCAGTTACATCAGAACCACGTTAGAGAAGCCCTTGTTTTCTGCCACTCTTGCAGCTGCTTGTCCTGAATGGGAATCCAGGGCCATGTTTGGCGGAAGCTGCAAGGGGTGGGGTAGGCCTGGCATCCAAGCCTGGGGACATGACTTCTAGGAAGTGACCTGGGGCAGGTCATTCACTGGTAACAAAGGGTGGAGAGCCCACCTCCTGCGGACCTGCAGGGAAGGGCTACAAAGACACTGCTCTTTCAGTTTACTGTCAGTAGGAAAAAGACCCAAATCAGGCTGGGAAACCACAGGAGGAGCACCCGCTTCAGGACTAGCCTAACACTAGTTCCCAAACTGAATGCTGCATGTCACTGGACTCCCACTTGGCCATGGGGCCTGGGACTTCTCCCTACAGCACCCCTCCAGGGCCGTCCAGGTCTCCCCAACTGAAGAGCACCTCAAGGGAAAGATGCCCTCTGACATTTGGTTTTCAGTTTTACACAGCCTTAAACCGCTGGACCTGAGCTTGTTTGGATCTTCAGAGCCACTTGCATGTCTGGGGGAACTTGTCTTTTGAAGGGGCAGGACAAGTAGATAGGCATAGCTGCTGGGGTGGGAACAGCCTCCTGGCACCTTGTGGATACCAGAGCCAGCCAGCTGCAGCAGCATGCACTCACACACAGTGGACTAAGCCAACTTCCCATTTCCTGCTTAAAGAGCTAATAACCTGGCAAACACACATGCAGCATGCACCTGCTGCCATGCATCAGGTGTTCCTTAAACATAAGCACACAACGCAGGAAGCAAATCTATGAGGAAGTGTGGAGCCGAGAAGACCAAGACACAAAGCTGTTGAAGAAAGGAGGCCACAGAGAGAACTGACCATTGGTGAATCTGGATTTCCTTGAGAAAGAACTACTAAGGTTCAGAAAAAAATAAATAAATAAATAAAGCTATACAAGGCATTTATTGTCATCATGTCCTGTCCTGCTAGGTGATGGTAGATGGCACCTATAGAGGACCTGTCCATTACCCTGTGGGCACACCCTGAGCATGGTGACCATGGTTCTAGCAGCACCATGGACCAAAGCACTTACTCCACAAGGCCACACAGGGCACAGGCCACTGCACCACAGCCCCAGCAAGTGCGCACACACTGCCCACACAGGGCCCGCTCGCACTGGCTGCAGACCACCTTCCCATCAGCAGCTCGCACGCATGAGGAACAGGCGATGGCTGTGGCCCCCGACAGGTCTGTGAGGAAAAGAAACAGCATGCTGTCAGCCTGGAAGGGGAGTGGAAGAGCGCAGGGGCTGTGGGCTCACCTCTCTTCCCTGCAACTGACCTAGTCTGCCCCACTCTGGCACTGGATCCCTTAGAAACCCTCCAGCTGGGCACAGTGCCCAGATCCCATTCTACTAGAGATCCACAGTGCTC
The DNA here is from genome assembly GCF_045843805.1 of Urocitellus parryii. Taxonomy (NCBI): domain Eukaryota; kingdom Metazoa; phylum Chordata; class Mammalia; order Rodentia; family Sciuridae; genus Urocitellus; species Urocitellus parryii. Next base: position 2,597,574 of record NC_135536.1, read on the forward strand.
CCTCCACGAGACTGCAGGTCCGCGCACTGCTGCATCACCTGCTACTGAGCACAGGACTTCTTGCTGACTGCTTTATCCGAACCTGATGTGTTCCTGTGTTGCAAGATGTGTCCCGCTACTTAACCAAGGGTCCTGGACCCCTCTCTGACCCCCTGAACAGATCCAGGTGGGCCTGGGACTCTGTCTGAGCACTGCACCCCTGACATTCCCACCTCCACAGAACAGAGAAGGGCAGTGCCAAGCAGGCAGGAGGCCAGGTGAGTCCTACTCCTTTCCTGGCCTGACAATCAGATCTCCCAGCAGAATCCTTCTGAACTTCTGCCACTTGCCCTGTGTATCAGATTCTGGGTCGGACTCCTGCTTGTGAGGCAGGAAAAACATCTGAGCTGACTATCTTGCACTGCCCACCCGCAGCACCACAGACAGGAAGTGCCACTGGCAGCCACTCACCAGCCTCAGGGGCCTGGGCTCGGCTCCTGATCAGTCGGCCATCTGGTCCAATCAGCATCTGCCCCCTTACAGCTCGAGGTACACCTGTAGGGCCGGGCTTTGGGGACTCTGGCAGGTGGACGAGGGCACAGCCTTCACCCCAAACATAGTTCCTGCAGGCCTGGGCCCCGTGGAAAAGGAGTTGCTTGGTCTTCTCTGGGGAAGACAGACCATTCCTCAAATGTACACTGTGCAGCCATGAAGCCCTCAACAGCCATCTTATGATCTATCAGGATGGCACAGGGAGTTCTTTGTGCCTGTCCCCTGTTACCCTGGCTCACACTGCTCCCTGGAAAGGCAAGGCCTCCTCTGTCTCGGCAGCCAGCATCACTACAGCCCCACCTGTGTCCCACACAGGTCCTCCTTCTATTGGTCTGCTCATTCTCAGCAACCACAGCTGGCCTCACTTCATGGGGCTTGTGTCCCTTTCCTCTCTCCTCCCCTGTACTCCCATCCTCAAGGTGGCCTGTGTCATGCAGGAGAAGTTCTGCACCCTTGAACACTACTCTTCAAAAAGGTGCCCCCAAGGAGGTAGGGGGAAACCAGAGGCTCAGCTGAGCCTGCAAGCCTGGGCACATCCCCATCACCTCCAGAGAGGCCAGCAAAACAGGGCAGCATGGGCTGGGGTTGTGGCTCAGTGGTGGAGTGCTTGTCTCCTATGACAAGGCCATGGGTTTGATCCGCAGCACCACATAAAAATAAATAAATAAAAATAAAGCTATATATCCATCTACAACTAAAAAAGACAGGACAGCAGACAACTCCTGATCAAGGGACCCCAGAACCTTCTACAGGTCTTGAACACCTACTCATGCCTAAGAGCTGGAGTGACTGCTCAGTGCACAGGGCAGTGGCTTTCCACTGCTACACAAAGGTATCCAGGAAGCCTTACAAAATCAAATGCCAACCCGACAGTCCCCAGAAAAAATTTGCCCAGCGTGGCCCCAGTGGAGATGCCAGATGCAAATAATGGCTGTGGGAACTCAAATGGAGTGGTTAATGCCAGCCCAACTGGGTGCTTCCACCTATATTTGTGTGAGAATGTGGGAAAGGGGGGGGTCACATGCTGAGGACAGGGTTCCTGGTCCATCTGAAGTGGAGATTAAGGTGCTTGCTGTGGCCTGGAACTCATCCCATGTGACTTCGATCTGCATGTCAGTCCTGCCCACACTACAGAGCACAGCACCCCTCCTGACCCAGAGAGGAGGAACAAGCTCCTGCCAACAGGCCAAGATAGGAATCTCAAGAGAGGATGTAGAGAGGGAGATGACTTAGCTTCCAATTCTACTTAATACTTCTGTTTCTAGTTGTTAAGGGCACATGCTTTAAGTCCAGCCACAGTCTCTGGCTTCATTGGTTTCATCACCTGTGTGGCCTCAAAAGCATTTCAGGTGGCAGCCCTGACCAGGGAGAGGGCACAGAACTGCAGACATGGGAGGAGAACCAGGGCCTTGAAAGGGGTCTTTGTTTTTTTTCCAAACACAGGCTTCTTCTCCACACCCCAAAGGCACAAGCAGCAACCCTCAAACTCACACCAGGATGTTTTCTGACTGCCAATGTGAGTATAAACTTTGTGTCTACAACCACCAGGGTAAAGTAAATTCCACTCTGCATCTGCCCCAGAAGTTAGGCTCGCCAAAGTGATGCTCAGTAACACGAACCTGCCTGGCATTCTGCAGGAGGCGGCCTCCCACGCCTCCACTGCCTCACATACCCAGAACGCCTGCCTCGCTGTTTCCAGGGCCCTGGCCTCTTCCCCTCCTGGCTAGCTCACCCTCCAGGACTCGGCCTCGACTCTGGCCTCCCGAGACCATCCCTGCTCCCCGTGCCCGTGCTCGTGCATCGGTGCCACCTTCATTCCTCCCGGCCCTCGCGTCCTCGAGGGACAGACATGTCCCGGCTTGGCTTGGCGCTGAGCGGGGCGGGGGCAGGCTGGGGGAAGGAGGGCGTGCACTGGGTCACTCGCGTGTCCGCTGCCCCCTACCGGCGCTGCCCGCCCGCTCCGGCTCCCACTGCTCTGGGCGGGAGGGTCCCGGGACCGCTGCCCGGGCCAGGCCAATGGGAAGCCGCGGCCGCCCGCACTCACCGAAAATCTCCCGAGAGTAGCGCTCGGCGCACACGCCGTGGCTCAGCTCCTTTCGGCCCACACGGACTTTGAGCTGCAGCGGGGCGGCGTCCGCGAAGGGGCAGCCCCGCTTGGGCATGGCCGCGGGGCCACAGGACGCCGACCGCCGCGCGCGCCACGCGCTGACCCCGACGTCACAGCCGCGCGCCAACCGCCGGGCGAGGGCGTGGCGTGGCTAGAGCGTGGCGCGGCGCGGGATAGGCTAGTAAGAGATTGGGGGCGGGGCTCGTGAGAGGCTCGGAGCGGGATAGGTCGAGGGCCGAGCGGGGGGCGGAGCTCGGCGGCGCGGGAAAGGCCAAGGTGGAGGCCGAGGGTACTCCGGGATCTCAGTGGCGGAACTTGGGAGGCCCGTGGGTTGTGTTAAGTCAGAGGCGAGGCAGGGCGGGGCTCCTGGGCGATAGGGCGCGGATAGGCCGACGCTCGCTCGGGGGCGTGGCTCCGGCGTGGCGCTGCGTGGGAAGGGCGGGGGCGGTAGCGGCAGGCGCGGCGAGCGGGCCCCGGAAGCCCTGGGGAGGCAGGTGGCGGTTCTGTTTCCAGCCCCGAGTGTGAGGGCGTAGTGCCTGCTCCGAGTTCTCCATCGGAAGGATAAGGCTCCGCAGGCCGGCCGCCGGGAAGGGCGGTTGAAACTGCCTTAGGACTTATTTATTTTCTTCTTTGAATTTTTTTTTTTAATTGTTGTCCGGGGTTGACCTCGCTCGTTCTAGGCAAGTCTTCATCACCAAGGAACATCCCTTTATTTTATTTTATTTTGGGTACCTGGGATTGAACGCGGGGCACTGACCACTGAGCCACACTCCCAGTCCTATTTTGTATTTTATTTAGAGACAGGGTCTCACTGAGTTGCTTAGCGTCTCGCTTTTGCAGAGGCTGGCTTTGAACTCGTGATCCTCCTGCCTCAGCCTCCTGAGCCACTGGGGTTACAGGCATATGCCACCACAACCAGCCCCTTTATTTTGAGATAGGATCTTGCTAAGTTGCTCTTTATCATCCCTAAAGCAAAGGGGGACAGTAAAACACCTGGGCTGGTGAGTTCAGATGCACGTCCTCCTGGAGGACGCTGGCTTTCTTTCCTGCACCCTGGGCACCAGGGCAGAGGGGGTTATCTGTAGAAAGCCACTTTCCTGCATGGAGGCCAGGGCGCTGCTCCGTGACGTCCTAGCAAGCTCAGCAAGCTTGTGCTGATGATGTCACTGCTTCTGCAGCCAAAGGTGAGACCCTCTCTGAGTGGCCATGGGTGCAGCATGGGGCACTGGGGAAAAGCTCGTGTCCCTCATCCAGCCTGACACCACTGGACTAAATGCCCTGGGGAGAAAGTGCAGTGATGGGTGGAGGAGCTGCTGACCTGGCCTGTGGCCATGGACTCTCCCTAGAGCAGACTAGTCTCCTGTCAGCTTTCCCCAGCGATCACGGCTCCCAGGCTGTTTCTGGGTACTTTATTCGGCTTTCCCAAAACCTATCACTGGCACAGCTGGGCTGTGGATGTGACAGTTTCCCAGGTTGGCCTCAAACTTGCAATCCTCTTGCCTCAACCTCCAGATTCTGGGGCTATAGGAATGCTCCACTGCAAAACTGCCATAGAATCTTTAACATAGTAAATACATGCAAAGAAGCGACAGAGAATCTTCTTAGCTCTTCCATTTCAGTCGAGTCTGGATTCAAGAACCACTCATTGAGGGTGCATTAAGTGTTGGATGTATCTGCTCAACCTGAGTTTGGGACAAAACTCAGTTCTCTGCTTCTGCTGAGGGGTGAGGTCTGCCTAAACTGCAGGCCTCTGCAGTTGAGAAAGTCCATTTTAGCCTTAGAGCTAATCACAGCAGGGGATGTTTCAAGGGTCTCAGCTGGCAAAACCAGATTCTCCTCCACTACTGTGGAGTGGTATGTTGCAGCTCTTAATGGCAAACCCTAGAAGCTCACTGCCAATTTCTTTCTTGGTCCTTGTCTTTTGAATTCAAAGAATGAAATTCACAGATGAAGAGGAGTGAGCATAAAAGAATAGGATTTATTTAAGTGAGAACAAAAGACACAGAATTCCCACAAGCTGAGAGAGGACCTCAGCAGATTGCCACTTTCATGTACTAGTCTAGGGGCTTCTATGGCTTCTGGGTAGAGGCAATGGTCAAATCCATGCTACACAAACATTGGAAAAGGCTGTCGGTTAGCTCTTGCGGCTGTAGCCTTAACTCAGGTCTGACCTCCTCCTATTCCCATCACCCCAGGATGAAGGAGTTGGCTGGAATGTTTCTACAGGTTAACTTTATGGAGTGCCTTTACATTAAAATAAAAGAACTGGGATCCCGTAACTATCCTACCTTCCTCATCCTGAGCAGTGATTCTGCTCTGTGTCCCATTCCTAAGGGTGGCACTGCTGCTCTGAAGCTCTGTGTCCGGCTACTTCTCAGCACTCCAACTTTGCCCCCACCTTCGTCGTGCACCTGTGGGCAGCTGGTTCCTTTTGGCACCAAGTGTCTCACTGTCTAGCAGAACCTTGGTTTGCTTGCCCACCCCACTGGGCCCTGGGCTGATGCCAGGCCTTGGCTGTAATGGCTGAGCTGCTCTGGACAGCCTGTGCATGGAAGGCCTTTTCTGGACACCCAGATTCACCTATCATGGACCAGGACGGGGGACGGATGCCCAGGTGCCGATAGATATAGTTTAACTTCTAAACCAGCCGGCAGCTTTCAGAAGTGCTAGGGAATGCACTTATTAAAGAACATGGCCGTCACGAGTTTCCCCTGGTTTGGTTCTGAGGGGGCATCTGGACAGTGGCCATGATCTCTAGCCCTTTCTTGACCAGGCTCCTGACCTGGGCATGAACATTTATTGGGAGCCTTTCACAGGGTATTTCCTTGTCCTGGTGACACCTGATGCCAGAGTCTCCAACCCATGACTGTGTCCCTCTCACAGGAAACTTGTTACAGTGTCCTTGTAGCTCTGTCTCTGACCTGTGTCCAGTTTATGCTTGCCAAGGTAGCCCTCTCTGGGACAGCCCTGATGGGAGGTCAGCTTTGGGAGGGACACAGGGGAGGCTGCTCAACAAAACAGAGAGAAGGATAGAAGAGCTCAGTCCTCCCAGAACCAAGAGAGGAGAGCAGGGTGCCTGGCGAGCACCCGTGGGAGCTATCCAGCACATGCCCAGGCAGCACATGGGCAAGAGCCTGAGAGCAAGACCTATGGGGGAGTCTACTGGGGTCCAGGGTGTTACCTAAGCAGGGTCTCTCAGGGAGCTCTAAGTAGTAGAATTGGCAGGTGCCAGGTCCCAGGCACCTGCTGGGACTGAAGGTGGGCACCACAGCAGTGTGGGTCAGTGGTTGGGCCAGGCTGTTTCTCTCCGTTCCACGGCGGGGGGGGGGGGTCTGGGAGGCATTTTCAGGGAAAGCTCTGTGGCCGGACAACCTGAGGACCACCCTGGGAGGAGGTAGGGACCCACAGACTCAGGGTGCCTGGGCCCTGCCTCTGGTGTGAGGTGCAGCTTGCACTCAAGGTGGGTGCCCAGGTAACAGGAAATTGCAAGCTTCACGTGGCCATCAAGTCACTGATTTTTCTTTTACCCCTGTGTTGAACAGAGACCTAGCCTACACTGTCTGCCCAAGGGCTGTGTTGTCTATATAAAGTGCAAAAATCCCAAACCCTCCAAATATCTGCTGCTGGAAACTCTTTCCTTTTGCCTTTCCTGCTGTATTGTGGAAGGAAAAAAATTCCCAGAAAACCCAAGGAACTGGGTTTGCTTCTGTCTCCTCCCATGGCTGCGTGCTGAGCACCAGGAAGGCACAGGGAGGCCACCAAGTGGCCAAGAGGTGGGGAGGTAGCCACACTGGCAATTCCCATTTCCTTTCAAACCCTGAAGGTCCTTCTTGGTACCATTTGGGAGTTTGCTGGTGAGCCTGGAGTCATAGGGATTTTTGCCCTGAGCCCACTGTCATATGAGTTGGTGTCTTCTGGGAGTGAGCCAGTCAGGCCCAGCCTGTAGGACTTCCTGGACCGTTGAAGTCTGTTGGAAAGCAAACCCAGGTGGGACCATCTGACTTGGTGCCAACTAGTCTGGAGTCACCTGGGAGACTCTGGGTCCCTCCATGCAATCCCTGCCCTCTGGAAGGATATCAGAGGGCAGTTATTTTTCTAAATGTACCCCAAACTCTGAAACGTTATCGAAGGAGGCCACTTGGCGCCCCTGTGGGTAGAGACCATGGTCAGCACTGGAAGGCTCAGACCAGTCAAGAAGTGTTTGAGCATTGGATGCAGCTTGGAGGAACTGTGCCCAAGCTTGCCCAGCTGGAGTGGAGAGGGGCTGCCCCTGGGCTCCACTGCCCTCTCGGGCGGGTGTGATTATCTTTCTTGGATTATCCAGTGGGTCCTAGCTGGGTAGCAGCCTTAGAGTGTAATTCATTTAGGTAGTTAGTTTTGAAATTTTGTCTTTCTTTTCTTTTCTTTTTTCTTTTTCTTTCTTTCTTTCTTTTTTTTTTTTTTTTTTTTTTTGCAGTGCTGAGGAAGGAACCTAGGCCTTGTGCACTCTGGGCAAATGCTCTACCCCTGAACTTCATCCTCAACGTAGTTGGTTAGTTTTGAAAAACATATTTAATACACTTGGTCCATCTTACATGAGCTTGCTCCATTTTGTTTTCTGAGCATGTACCTGGCTTAGCTTTGTGATACCCGACTGCAGGGGTTCCATTTTGCCCACCAGTTACCCTGGCCTCACCCCAAACCCTGTGGGATGACGTCCTTCAGATAGCCAGCCCAGTGTGACATGTGGGCCCCTGACATCCACACTGTTAACTGATGCTGGACATGTTAACAGGTTTTGAGAAAAGCTACATTTCAGGTGACCATGGCCTGGCATGGTCTAGCTTAGCAAGTAAACTCCAGCCTGTTGCCTTAGGATGTGGGATTTCCCTGACTTGCTGCCAGAGTCTCTAAGTCCCAATGAATTGTGTGTTGTGTAACCCTGGGCCCATTTGCCTCTTCCTGGGGTCTCAGAGCGCCTGCTGGTAGTGGCAGCCATTCTCAGCTACTGACTGAGCCTTTCTCTTAGGAGGCTGCATCATCTGGATGCTGGTCATGGGGAGTAGGTGCCTTTCAGTGTTGAAAAGCAACAAGGACAAGGTCAAGGCAAGCACACAGTGACCACTGCTCAGTGGCTCTGGGATGTGTTTATTGCAACAGGGCTCCAGCTGGACACACCATGTGACATCAGTGTGCCGGGGGCCCTGTTTGAAGCACTTAGGCTCATTTTAAACAGCAGAATCTTAAAAACTGTACATGGAGCTCACTTGCAGATGATTAAGACCATCGCAGAATTCAGTGGGTTGAGCTGAAGGCTTAAATAGAAAATCAAAGTGCAGAAACCCATTTTCCTATTTCCGTGGATGGTGTAGCTGAGACACCTACAGCGGCTCACACGGGGACAGGGGCTGCTGTGGCCTGCCCAGGTCGGCTCATCTAAAACAGCTGGATCATGGACTCTCTGGACTTGCCAACGCCAACCCATTTGACTGGAAGGACAGCAGAGTGGTCACAACACACGTGTCAACATCTGACAGTGGGGCGATTTTTCTCCAAATGGAGATATTCCAAAGTTGGAAATTTAAGTGAAAATGTTTGACTGAAAGCGTCAATGGTAGCACACAGTGGGCGGTTCGGTCAGCCTGCGCCTGTTCCCAGGGCTTGCCACGTGGCGAGAACCCCCTGGACGGGGCTAACACATGCCTAGTGGCCATCTGCATCTGGGGCAGCTGTTCCTGGCAGAGTCACGGGGCTGCCCCTGGCCACTGCTGCTGAAGTGAGGTGTCCCAGGAGCCACCCCAGCTCCGGCCCCTCCCCTCTTGCCATCTGATACACCCTCCTGGTCACTGCACCTGGCAGGAGTCTTATAGCCTCCAGGCCCTGCACTGGGACACAGGCCCCTGGGGCACCTGAGGTCCAGGGTGCAGGGAAGGGTGGCTATGGGGGCTCAGGCACCCACCTGCCACACCCACGTGATTCTCCACAAACCGCACGTAGCTCTGGGCCTGGGGGGGCAGGTCCTCCCACTTCCTGGCACCCGTGGTGTCTGCTTTCCAGCCGGGCAGTGTTTCGTACTCCACCTCAACCTTCTGAAGTATTTCCTGGTTAGCTGGGGGACACACGGGCAGAGTGGTCCCTCGGACACTGACGACTGCAGGGCAATGTCAGTGAGGGCAGGCGGCCCTGTGGCTTTCCCAGCATGGGAAGAGCAGGGGGCAGACACTGGCTGTGCCCTCCAGGCCAGGGCACACCCACTGGGGACTCGCACGCAGCACTGCTCTTCAATGAGGCCCCACCTGGAAATCTGAATTCTGAGGCAGGAGGCACCCTGAGGGACATGTGCCCCTGCCCAGGAGCATCAAGCCTCAGGCACAGAGACACCTGCTCTGTGCTGGGACACCATGGCCCAAGGTGGTGCCATCCCTGACTCGGGGAAGATACTGGAATGAGTGCCCACCAAGGGTTCCTGAGTCCTGGTGCTCACTGTGCACAGAGCCCTGAGCACCAGGAGGAGACTCAGCCTCCAAGCCACATGCTCTCAAAGGTCAGGGGTCAACAGGGACAGGAGGGCCCTGAGGACACACGTGGCTCCTGTAGCCAAGGGGCACTTCCATGCATACCCAGGTCTGCTCAGAGGTTGTAAGCAAGGGGCAGTTACCCCGGCCACTGCAGAGGACGCTAAGGAAGAGCAGGTCAGCATGACCCTGGGTGTGAGGCTGAGGGGAGCCTTCCAGACCATGGGCACTGGAACCCAGGAAAGCAACACCCCTTATGCTTTCCAAAGGAAGGGATGCCCAGTCGGAGCCCAGGAGATCCTCAGACTCCAGCCAGGACCAGGGGCCTGGTGGTGGAGCGCGTTCCCCCAGCCTGGGTTCCCCCAGCACCGAAAAGCCAAGTCAGTACAGCTAGCCACAAGGCATGGCTCGCTGAGGGGAGGGCCAGTTCCATGTCCCAGTTTTCCACAGCAGTTCACGTCCACTAACTCATGGGGCATTGCCCTTCCTGGAGGAGGTCCTCCTCTGCCGAAGTGACTCGGGGTCCCCAGGGTCCCCAGGCAATGACTATAGGTAGTCAGAAACAGTCCTGTCCCCTGAGCTATTCTCAGGCCACCAGAAGGCACTGCAGTCAAGACCCACCTCCTTCCTGGCTCTGAGACCTAGTCAGGCTTCCCCAAGAACCCGCGAAAGACCAAAGCCAGGAAGGATGTGGGTCTTTGGGGAGCAGCAGCCCGCCCTCTGGCACTGAGCCGGGAAACCCCTCAGTCTCAGGAACCTCGGGTTGCCTCCATCAAAGCCAAACAGATGTCCCAATGGACAGAAAAACAGTGGCTCATTCCAGTACCTGGGAAGTAGGGGATCCTCTTTCCATTGAGCTTGTACGAGACGCCGACTTTGATCTCACCCAGGACGTCCAGGATGTCCAGCTTGGTCAAGGCCAGCCTGTCCAAAAACCAAGAGACATCAGCAGACTGTCAATTGAGAATAAAGACGGGTGATCCCCAAAGAAATGTGATTGACGAACAGGCCAGGGGGCAGGAAGCCCACCTCAGGGCTGTACCCTGCCTTGGCCGTTCAAGGACGCTCCCCTTCCTTGAGTGTCCCCACAGGGAGCCCCTTCCCCCTCATCTCAGCTTTCTCTGGCGGTCAGAGCTCCCTCTGCCTGTGCCTCCTGCCCCGTGGGGCCCGCAGCATGGCTTGTGTGGGGTCCTAGCCCTGTGAGCTAGGTTAAGTCTGGTTAAGTCTTGAACCCAACAGGGAGGGACCTTTCCACCTGGTTGGGGGTAGCTCACGACCCTGGCCTGTGTTGCCAAACTGGAGATGAAGCAGTGAACCCTCGGTCCAGCAAGCCTCTGTTCCCAGGAGACGGTCCTGAGCAACTGGACCTCAGGGTCCTCACAGAGAACCACTGGAGGCTGCCCTGCCCCGACTGCTGCACCCCTGGGAAAATGCCCGCAGCCGTTCCAGCTGGCAGCAGGGACCCCTCGGGCTTCTCCCTCAGGGCCAGAGAGGCTTCTCCCAAGGGCTGTGCGGCCTGGGCTGTAGCGCTCTGGGTCCTAACCTCAGGTCCCACTCAGGTCCCCTCTGTGGGATCCACCCACGTGGGGGAGAGATATCTGGCGCTTCCCAGGTGGCCTTCTCATGGATCAGGGGTTTGCGCCCTTCCTAGGAGTCAGCTCTGGCGAGCTGAGGAGGGGCTGCTTACGCCGTGAACCCGTTGACCATGTGGGCATATCTGAGGATCATCAGGTCCAGCCAGCCACAGCGCCGCTTCCTGCCCGTGGTCACCCCCCATTCGTGGCCGCGGTTCTGCAGCAGGTCTCCGATTTCCTGCACGAGGACAGAGAAGACGGTCCACGGGAGCCACGATGGGAACCGTGACAGGAGCTGTGTGTCCTCTCCTGCCCTCCGGCTCCTCCTCTGCCCTCCTCCTTCTCCTGACTCGGCAGTCCTTGAAGGCGCCTCCGAGGCAGCCGACGCGCCCCACACCTCCATGTTCCTGGCAGCCACATCCCCACCTGGGCGCACAATTTCCGGGCCTTGCTGCCCAGTGTAGTTCTGGGCTGGCAGAACCTTGTCCCCAGAAGGCCAGGAGCCGGCCGTCTTCCCTCCTGCTTGGGCGAGGGCAGGTATGCGAGGGGCCTGGTCCTGCAGCTGGACTTTGGGGGCAGGGGGTGTGCTTATCTCCTCCTCCATGCCCCTGCCCACCCGGGAGCTGCTTGCCTCTGCATGTGAGCCACAGCTCCCCAATTCTGGCTCTCGTGGGCACCTGCTCCTGCCCCCCTGCTCTGGGACGAGGCCTGTGGTCATCCCACCCTGCCAAGGTGGGTGAGGCTGGGGAAGGAAGGCCAGTGGCTCCTGCAGATTCGGAGCCACCGTGGCTTCCAGAAGTGCTCTGAGGTGGGGAGAGGGCTGTGTGTTCAGCCCTGATTCCTGTGCTTGGTGGACAGACACCCTAGTTGGATGAGGCCCAGAAAAGGACAGAGATAACCCAAACCCCGGAGAGGCCCAGAGGACATGGGTGTCCCTCTGAGCTGGGTGGCTAATCAACATGAGGGTGCTCTGAGGGGTTTGAGGTGCCCCCACTTGCCCGTGGGCCTCATGAGTTTCCCGGGGTAGTGGTGGGCGCACACGTGTGCACACGCACGCACACACACACACACATGCACACACATGCACACACACACACACACACTCTGGCCACAGTGCTGTTGCTGTTGAAATGGTGCAGGAGCCCTGCCTGTGCCACAGGAGGGCCCCACTGGGGGTCGGGCATGGCCAACCAAGGTCCCTGTGGCTCCCCACACAGTTCCACCGCCTGGTGCTGGGGCTGGCACTCACATTGATCTGCTCGGTGGGGAAGGCCCCGATGCCCACACGGGTGGTGTAGGCCTTCACCACTCCGTACACGTCGCCTATGTTCTGCGGGGGGATGCCCAGTCCCGTGCACACGCCGCCCACCGTGCAGTTGGAAGAAGTCACAAAAGGGTAGGTCCCTGTAAGACAGAGGACTGGGGCTGCCCTTCACCCTGCGGGCCTGGGGCCCAAGACCTTCTCCACAAAGAGGGTCAACAGGGCCAGGGGTCTGAGGGGCTGTCCTGGGGCAGTGCCCTACATGGGCACTGGGTGCTGGGCCATGTGGCTCACATAGGAGTCTGGTGAGACTGAGGCGGCCTGGCTGCCCGACAGTGTGGCAGACTGTGCCCTGTGGAGCAGGGACAGAAAGGACCCAGCCTTGCAGGGCCCCTGGTCCCCCTCCTGGCCTTCTGGTTGCCAATTCCTTCATCTCTAGCTCAGCCCTTCCCTCTTTCCTCTCCGAGCTGAAATTAGGGGGACGGGGGATGAGGAATCTCACTTATGGGTATGGGTGCCCTGCAGCCTGAGGGTGTGACTGCTTCACCCCCACCTGCTTCCGCACACAAGGCCTGTCAGGAAGCATGGCCCCTGGGTGGCGGCTTGGAGGGGGACGCACCGAAGTCAATGTCTAGGAGGGCTGCATTGGCGCCTTCTACCAGGATCCTCTTGGGGGGGCCGTGGAGCGCCTCGTACATGAAGTACACACCGTCGCGCACCATGGGTCTGATCCGCTCAGCAAAGCCCTGCGGGTGCGGAGGGTGAGGCCAGGCTCCCAGGCAGCAATGGCATGGGACGCGGCCTCCCACCAGGCGCCTTGCCCAGGCCCCAGAGTCACCTTGAGCCTCTTGAGCTGCCCTTCCACGTCTACTTCCAAGGTGGGGAACATGGACTGGTGCTGCTGGGCCAGGTTCTTGAATCTGCAGGAGTGACCTCGCTGTGACCCCTGACGGTCCACACGGGGAGCCGCACCCCTGCCTGGATCCATGTGCCCCCCAACCTCCCTGCCGGCCCAGGGCGTGGACGTGCAGGCACCTGGTGGAGAACTCCTCAAAGTCCGACAGGAGGTCACAGATGCGGAGGCCCGTCCGGGCTGCTTTGGAGGAGTAGGTTGGTCCGATTCCCTTCTTGGTGGTGCCGATGCTGAAAGACAGGGATCCCGTGCTGCTGAGGCCCCCGCTGACCCTTGCTGCCGCCTGCAGAGCCAGCTGGGGCTGGTGGGCAGTGTGCTGAGCCCCCTCACCCCGGCAGAGCCCTCTGCCCTGGCCACCCCACCTGCGCCCCACCTTGGCTTCCTGGACGGGGGCACTGCATGGGCCGCCTGTGTCCATGCATCACACAGGCCAGTCGGAGCACCGGGAGCCAGCGCACGAGTGAGACCATCATCTCCCAGGGCAGGATGCGGGTGCTTCACCCCCATCGCCCTTCGAGTCCGCGGCTCTGATGGACATCACTGAGTGGATGAGTGTGTGGCCATTGGGTGTGCAGGGACAGGGTTCTGGTGTCACAGTGGTGCTGGCTGGACAGATGGCCGGCTCTTTTCAGCTCCCTCGGGCCACCAAGGGGAGGGAGGGTGTGGCCCGAGAGGTGGATGGCCTAGCATTCTGTAGTGGCTTTGAGTTGGTTGGCATCCTGCCCCTGGGGCTGGATGCCCCCCAAGGCCGCCAGCTGAGGGATGGGGGCCACAGCAGTTGCGCCTGGGTACTCACTTCTTGCCCTCCTGCGCCTGGCGCTGCACCTCCTGAAGCCCGTCCACGGCCTGGTGGAAGTCGAACACTGCGGGCCGCAGGCACCGGGGGCAGGGACAGCAGAGGACAGAGCTCAGCGGGGCCCGCCTGTGGCAGGTGGCCACTGGGAGGGCGTGGGAGGGCTTGGGTGTGACTGTCACCCTGGCCAGGAGTAGACGCCAGAGTCCCTGAGTCCCAGGCTGCCTGTGCCCTAGTCCCCTGTCTGCAGATGGGTTGGCCCCAGCTCCCGCTCAAGCTCTTTGAGAAAGGCAGGGGCGAGGGAGGGAGAGGGGGCCTCCCGGGGTGAGGGGGTGGGGGCCCAGCCCCCCCAGCCCCCCAGTGTGAACCTCACCCAGGTGGGCCCGGTCAGAGATGATGAGCCTCTTCTCCCAGTCCTTCAGTCCTGTGGGGACAGGGCACACAGGTTGGCTGTGCTCACAGGTGCACCGTACTCAGGTGAGAAGTGCCAAAGTCGGCCAGCACACCCGGCCATCCATGGGTGAGCACATGGCCAAGAGGCCAAGTGGGTCCCCCACACGGTGCAGCAGGTGACCACTCTGACCCCTGCCTCTCCCCTGCTGAGCTCTGGGAGGACAACCCTGCAGGCCCAGGGCTCTTCCTGCTCCAGCCGCCCTTCCTGGACTTCCTGAGCCTGAGGCTCCAGCGTCCACCTGCCTGTGACGCTGAGGCAGTGGCCTGAAGCAGGCCTCTAGGCTGCCCAGCTGCTGCCCACTGGGAGAGGACCCTGCCTTCTGCATGGGCAGAGACGGGGCCCAGCTGGAGAGGCTGCCCCACCTGCTGGCCCAATGCGCGTGGGCGGGCAGGCCTCAGGGACCCAGCCTACCTTTCTTCTCGTTCTTCTCTGCCTCTTCAAACAAGCCGGGCAAGTGGATGACCACGCCATTGCCTGCAACACACCGACAGGGTGGGTCGCGTCGCAGACCCTGAGACACGCTGCCTACAGCCACTCTGCTCCAGCAGGCAGGGGCCGAAGCTGCCCAGGTGTCCGTCCAGGGATGGGCAGATGAGCCACATGGTCCAGCCCAACACCGACTGTAATTCAGCCCTGAAAGGAAGCCTCTCACCGCACTGCGGCCGTGGGTGTGAGCTCAGTGCAATCAGCTGGATGGATGCTGTTGCGCGGGAACCAGAGGCTCCCATCCCAGGAGGTCCCTGCACTGACCAGCGCAGGGACAGAGACAGAGGGCGTCTCCCAGGGGTGGGGGAAGGGTGGGCAGGTTTCAGGTCTCAGAGCTTCAGTTTGGGGCGATGGGAGGCCCTGCGGGTGGATGGCGTGGTGCTCACAGGGTCGTGCTCCTTGGGACCGGAAACCCACCCACACAGAGCCTGGAGGTTACCCGGTGTCCTTCAGTGGGCGAGTGGAGGACGAACTGCACATTCAGGCCACGGGACGTCACTCAGCACCACAAAGAAAGGAGCCAGGAAGCCACAGAGGGCGCGGGGACCCTGAAACGCAGACTGCACAGGAGCAGAGCCCGAGCCGCACTGCCCCGTGCCGCTCCCGGGGCCGGTGAAGGCACTTACACCCCAAAGCTCAACTTAATGAACCCCATCTTCAGTCACCAGGAAAGGCAAAGGCGTGAGGTGCACACTGGCAGAGCCAGGGTCGGGCAAAGGGGTGCTGAGCAGGGTGCCAGGGCTGGGCAAAGGCGTGCTGAGCAGGGCGCAGGGGCTTGGGCCGTGGCCCTGTCTGGTGCTGTGCTGGTGAGTCCTCACACATCCTAGCCCACAGAATCCAGCAGAAGCTGCCCTCGGGCAGCCGGCACGCCCCCCTCCCCCTGACCCCCAGCCACGGGCACACGCCAGTCTGCACGAGCGCAGGGCATCAGGAAACCCGTCCCTGCCTCTCAAGTCTGCTGTGACCCTCCAACGGCTCGGAGACACAGAGGCATTCAGAACCACTAATAGTGACCACTGTGTCTGAGCAGTGGAAGCAGCCCCCGGGCCAGGTGAGCACACTGCAGTCAGGCTGCCTGCGTGGGTGGGCGGCACTGTCCCCACGGCTCCTGGGGCCTGGGGGGGCTCTGCCGTCGAGGTGGGGGGTGTGGCACAGCTGTGCTTTATGATGTGCCAATCACTCCTCAGTCTGGCTGTTATTTTACTGAAATGGCATGAAAATGGGGAGCAGAGCCTGGGAGGGACGCAGTACCAGCGTGCCCCAGGAGCAGAGCGGCACCTCCCCCGGAGACATGCTCTTCCCAACGTGTAAAACAGAGATGTCCCACATAGGCAAGACAGAGGCCCAGAGAGGGAGGGTGACTTGCCCAAGGCCACACAGCACACTGGTAGAGTGTGGGCTGGGGGTGCTGAACTGGAGCCCTCTTCTCCAAGGCTGGAGGAGGCACAGTGGAGACCGAGGCTGCCTTCTCGGGGACTCCTCTCCCTCTGCTGGTGATATGGGGCTGACTGGGGCACAGGTTTGGCCAAGGGAGGCTGACCCCAGTCCAGATGGGAGTGACTGGCCACAGGGAGCACAGAAGGTCACCTAAATGCCACTATCTCAAAATAGCCATGTGAGAGGCAGGAGTGTCACCAGCGAAGGGCTTGGTGCAGGCCTTTGTGTCTGCCCCTCGTGCGACGAGCCTCTGCAGGGGCCGTCCTTCCTCTGCACTGACCACAGAGTCCGCTCTCCAGGTGTTCCCAGTGACCACCCGGCCTGTCCTCAGAGGCTGGGCAGCATGCCATCCTGGGCCGGCCGTGGCTCCTGGGCCTCGTTTCCTGCCCAGCGCGGCCCGGGGCCCAGCAGAGCAAGGCTGGCAGCCAGTCCCCTGCATCACTGCCCAGGCAGCAGGTTGGTACCACGTCACAGCTGCCTGGGAGCTGGGGACAGGGGCTTGGGACACAGAAAGGCGGTCACCTCACTGTGCTCTGGGTTCTTTGGTGTGAAATGTGGATCGTCACCGCGGCAAGGGACAGAGATGAGGGCTGCACGGGGAGAGGCCCCGAGCCTCTGAGCTCTGGCGGGGCTCTGACCCTTCACGGCCGCTTTGGCCAGGTCTTCCTTCCCCAGCTGGTCTACAGTGGCAGGCCCCTGTGCCACCAACTGGGCACAGACACAGCACTTCCTGACCGGGATGGCGGTCAGTTGAGTCCCAAGTGTGCCAGGCAGAGCCGGGAGGAAAGGGAGAAGAAGGGGCTGAGAGCAGAGGGCAGGACACTGGGCGCCTCTGACTGGCCAGGGGGCAGGAAGGAAGAGAGGGAGAGCCACAGAGTCGTGGAGACTGAGGTGGCACTGGAAGGTCCTGGGTGGCTGCAGCAAGGTCAACAGGAGGAGGCAGTGCTGAGGTCAGTCAGCGGCGAGAGCAACAGCCCCTCGGGCAGGGCCAGTGAAGCACAGCCGTCCACACAGCCCACACCTCACACAGCAGGGGCCCCTGCACACACAGAGGCAGCGCCCACACTCGCCCCGCATGTGCCAGGGACGGGAGCACACAGGGGTCCCTGCGCAGCGACCCCCTGCAGCCCCGCCCCAGGGCAGGCCCAGCCTGTGCCAGGATTCTGGCTGCAGGGCCCTGGGGACAGGCCAGGCCAGGCCCCTCTCAGGGCCCCCTGCACCCACACTGACTCTACCTCCCAGTTCGGTTTGCGTTGGGGGCAGGTGGCCGCCACCCTCCCTGCATGCTGAGCTCCTGGGCCCCACGCTCACAGCCTCTGAAAGGCAGGTGTGGGCTGGTCCTGGGGACACTCACCAATGAAGGACACGGCCTTGGTGTTGATGATGCCGCTGGGCAGCAGGTGGAAGTCGTACTCCTTGCCGTCCACCACCACCGTGTGGCCAGCATTGTTGCCCCCCTGGGAATAGAGACACAACTGGGCAGGAGTTGAGGACTGACCCTGGGGGCTTCCCAGCACCCCACCTCACTCCAGGGCCAGCGCCATCCCCGTGAGGTGAGGAGACTCCCGGGCGGTGGGACTGGGGCAGCCTAGCACAGCAGCCACTCTGACACGTGGGGAGGGGCCTGGGCGGGTGGGTGACCCTGTTCCTGGGACAGTCAGGCCTTTGCGTCTGCCCCTCGTGGGATGAGCCTCTGCAGGGGGCCGTCCTTCCTCTGCACTGACCACAGAGCCCGCTCTCCAGGTGTTCCCGGTGACCACCCAGCCTGTCCTCAGAGGCTGGGCAGCTTGCCATCCCAGGTGGGAGAGGCTCTGGCCCAGGCTGGCCCCAGGGGCTCCAGGAGGTGGCTCAGCACAGGCCTCAGCTTCTAGGCCACCCCATGTGCTGCTTCCTCTGGTGAGGACCAAGGCCCAGCCCTCTCAAAACAGGCCCAACCTGTCCCCTTCAGCAGCGGCCCTCCCCCTGGCCAGCATCTCCCACCTGAGAATACAAGGGAAGCAACTCAGAGGAGCCCTGTCCTGGAAAGTACCCGGTGTCAGGCCGAGGGGCTGGGGTGGGCACCAGGTGGGGGGAGGCAGGACCAGGCGGCAGGTTCCAGCCCCTCTCCTGCCACTGACCAGCCACTGGAGCACAGCCCAGGCTCCGCCCCTGACCCCATGTCCCAGGTCCTCATGAGGTAGGCCTCTGGTGCTGCAGATGCAAAGAGGCCCCATTGGGATGGAGTGCTATCAAAGTTCTGCCATGTCTGGGCAGACTGTCACCCACACTGGGTGGCTTGGCAGACCCAGGGGTATGTCTGAACCCCGGGCAGGAGGCCCACCCTGCATGGACATATTTGCCGGCAGGCAGAATACTCTCCTGAGATGGTGTGCTGCCCCCAAAGCAGGTCCCCTGCACAGGCACTTGAGAACCTTTTGGTGCCTCTTGAGAACCTGCTCAGACCTGCAGGGGCCTGGTGAGCATCAGCTGGGAGGGAGGCTCCAGGCTCGTCCTGCTTCCTGCCACCAAGTGGCACTGCAGCCCCGAGGAGCGGGACCCTGATTGCCTCCCAGCTGCACCCCATCTTCTCTGCCTTGCTAGAGGGCAACCAGTTGATGGGACTGAGGGGCATCAGGTCCTCCACCCTCACAACCCAGCCGAGCAGACGCCCAGGTGAGACCTGCAGGGAGAGTGGCCCTCACCTCTCCCCATGAGCACCGTGGCCACGGCTCCTCCTGATGCACTGGGCAGATCCGCAGCTTTAGCCCAGGCCAGGGAGAGGACAGATGCCCAAGGCCCCAGGTGAGAGCTGGTCCTGAGGGAGCTGGAGAGCTACACACCTCAGCCACCTCCCCATCCCAGGGCCTCCTCGAAGCCCCACCTGGGCCAGAACCTTCAGCAGTTGTCTGACACCCACCTGCCAGAAGCCAGTCCCCCACACGGTCCCCTGACACCAGTTAGGTTTTCCAATGCATGTGTGAGGCTCCGTCAGGTCTGCCCCGATGCCCATGAACAGACGTTGGCGCTGCCGCCCATGCCCACAGGGCAGAACCATCAGGAGCCTCCCAGCCACATCCAACCTGGCCCAGGCACTGCGGGCACCCCAGTCAGGGCTGGCTCTGGCCACATGACAGTACCTTCCCTCCCCAGTGTCCCTGGCCAGCAGAGCCCTGGGAGGTGTGTGTGGGGCAGTCTGACCTGACCAGGGCTCTGTGAGCAGATGACGATGGCCCCAGGGTGCCCGTGGGGAAAGGGCAAGAGGGACAAAGAGGGACGCAGGCATGGGTGCTGGAGGTGGTCTGCGTGGGCCTCCACAGAGAGGACACAGGGAGGGACCTAGAGGGGCTGCCTGCAGGCAAGGGATGAGAGGCTGGGTGGCAGGGTGGGGAGGAAGGGGCAGCTTGGGGACCTCAGCTCTGCCTGTGGGTCTCAGGAGGCCCGGGTCCTGTCCCAGGCCTGTGGGGAGAGTCCATCAGGATGGGGCCAGCCTACCTTCTCTGCCCCCAATGGCAGGCACAGTGTCCCCCACCTTCACAATGGGGTGCTTGCCACTTGGGGGCAGGCAGGGAGGTCCCTGTGACAGCTGGGGAAGCCAAGGTCCCCAGAGAAGGCAAATCTGTGGCGCAGTCAGGACTGGCAAGTTCTGCTACACACGGCCTCCCCCGAGGGCTGGCTGGCCTCCAGGGACATGAGATGGCCAAGGGCTGCAGGCCACGAGGGCTAGAGGCCAGGGAGCCCAGACACCCTGGGCGGTGCCCTGTCTCCCTGGCCTTCTTCAGCTGGTCCGAGGACATGGAGATGACGTGTGCCCGCCTGTGTTGGGGGTAAACACAGGTTCCCAGGAATAGCACAGGCGTCCTGGGCCAGCTGGCATCAGATGACCCAGGGCAGTGCCCACTGCAGGGCCCAGGCGTGAGGCACAGGCACTCCTGAGGGGCACCAGCCAGCCCAGTACACCAAGTGCCAGGCCTCTGCACATGGGGGCTCCCAGCATGTGGAGCCCAGTGTAGTGGGGTAGTGTCCCCTCCCCTCACCAGGCAGGGTCTCATCTGGGGCACTTGGTGGGGTTGGGAACAAGAGGACCCACCTCTGGCTTGGGCTTCCCAGAACAAAGGCACCCAAGGACAGCCGGGCATAAGGGGCCAGGGAGGGTTGGGCACAGTGGGCTCACCAGTCCCGAGGCGGGTCGGGGCATCCAGGCCTGCCCTGCACAGGCCACTCTGGGCTGCAGCCCAGTTTGGCAGCCATGTGGTCTGCTGTGAGGAGGTGGGACAATGAGCACGGTGGCCCAGGGGAGCCTAGCTGCCAAGCACGCGTTGCCCTGGGCTCAGTGTTCCCACTCCAGGGGAGCGAACGCCATCTCAAGGGGCCCACACTCCAGCCCTGGGGGAGGACTGGGCCTGGCCGTGGGCAGCTCTGGGCGTCAGAGATGGGCAGAAGTGTCTTGCTGACACCTCCATCAGTCAGGCTGGGGCCGGGCAGAGGCAGGGCCCTCGTGTGCAGGACAGGGAACGCAGCCCGCAGCTCTGACTTGGCTTTGACCTGCCCAGGGAGCTGGGGCAGTTGGTGGGATTGAGAAGGGACTGAGACACTAGGGCCAGCCCTGGGTGGGCCCCTTGCCCAGTCCCCCTCCTTGGGGGTCCACTGGGATCTTGATGTCAGGTGGACACCAGGCCCCTGGACATGGTGTTGTGGGCACCATCTGCATGGAGCATGTGTCTCTACTCAGCCCCTCCCAGTGCGGGGCCCCAGGGGCAAGCCCTCCTTCGGACCCTCCTTCTACTCAGGAGTAACTGATGGACACAAGAGCCAGGCTGAGCGTCTCAGAACATTGCCTGCAGCCTGGGTTGCCATCCAGCCAGCTGGCCCCTTTCTGCAGATGCCCAGTGGCTGCCCTGCTCTGTCTGCTGCTGGGAGCAGGAGGCAGCTGTGGCCTGTTGGAACCCAAGTACCTGAGTTTCAGGTGCAGGGTCCTCCAGGAGGCTCTGCAGAGCGCTCTGTTCACCTAAGATACTCGCTGCATCTCCTGCGGGCAGATCAGAAGCCCAGGCCCACTGTCCCTGGGAGAGGAGTGATTTGCATGGCCAATGGGCTGGATCATGCTGTGGGTGGCCAGAGATGGTCCCATGTAATGTGCACTGCACAACTGCAGGGGTGCTGTCACATGGCTATGGCATGAACGATGCTCCCAGAGGTGTGGCCGTCTCTAGCACCCCATGTGCCTCCCACCGTCTGCCAGGTGAGGAGACAGTCCCTGCTCTCAGGAGCATGCTGATGGTGGCCCAGAGCACCTGCCTGTAGTGACCTACACTCGAGACCAGGCCAGGGGCCCAGGGTCAGGGGTGTTGAGGAGTCGACTGGACATCATAGAATGGTCAGTCCCTCTAGACCCTTCCCAAGGCCTTCTCCCTCTGGGGTGGAGCCTCAGTTCTGAAGCCCCTGTGAACACTGATGTCCACCTACTGTCCCTTGCCCAGCTGGACAGTCACTCAAAGTGTCTTGGTCCCTGGTGGTCAGGAGTTTAAGATGGGCTTCTCTCCCTCCTGGACAGATAGAGGGACTGAGGCCTGATCCCACTTCAGAATGGCCTGGCTGACTGCTGCTCCTCCTGCAGTGCAGGGGGCCTGGCTTCTGCTGGGGTCACTCTCCAGGTAGGGCTGGCGGGCTGGGGAGGTGTGGAGAGGTTAGGTCCAGGCCCTGCAGGCCCTATGTGTGGAGGCTGTGGCCCTGCAACATGGACACCCAACTCTGCCCCTACCCATCCTGGAGCCGAGGGCTGCACGGCCCCTGCCGGCTGCCCTGGAGCCCAAGGCTCCGTCAGCCTGAGACCCAACCCTGGCGCCTGCGTGCTCTCCCCTTCTGGGTGCCCTCTGGGCCATGCACTCATGATCTCCTGCTGCCTGGGGCTGCCACCTGCGCACCCCCACACCAGCGAAGCCTGGGGCTGGACATGGCCCAACTTCCCCAGCTTTGCTCCTGCTGCCCCCTGTCCTGGTGCTGACCTTCCCTTGAAGCCCTCCAGCCTTCATACTGTATCACCACCTGTGGCACCTCTCTGGGGCTCTTCTCCTAGGCCACCCGGCTCTTACCTTCCCAGCTCTGGGTCACCCCCGCTCTGTTCCGACTGGGAACACTGACACCCCTCTGTGGCCAGCACCTCCTCCTTGGAGGCAGCAGGGGAGGCTCTGTGGGTATGGGTGGGCATGTGTGGGTGTGTGCTGAGGGCAGTGCTGAGGTGGGTGCCACTCCCAGGGCCTCTGCCGTGGCTCAGTGACCACAGGTGGTGGGAGAGACCTGCTTCTGAAAGCAACCCCTGGTGTTCCCTGCTCAAGGCTGTGGCCCTTGTTCTCCCAGGACACCCAGGAGCAGCCTGGGGACCAAAGCAAACTGTTTCCAATAACTCCCTTGGGAAAAGCTCCAGAGTGCCCTCAAACCCCAGGACAGGCCCCTCAGTGCCTGGGATGTCTGCTCTGACCAGCACCGCTCACCTCAGGACACACGGGGGAGACCCTGGGGTCCCACGGCCCAACACACACAGCCAGCTCTCCACACGGCCCCAGCCTGCCAGCCCTACCTAGAGAGTGCCCCAGCAGGAGCCAGGGCAAAGGGGCCTGAGTTCACAGTGCTAACCAGGTCAAAGCCCCCACAGCCAGACAATCGGCATCCCAGTGCCTTTGCTCACTGCAGGAGGGACGTTGTGCAGCAGTCCTGGGCAGGGAGCCCCCGCAACCACGGGAAGGCTCTGTGGGACGGAGGGAGGATCCAGAGAGCAAGGGCAGGCCAGCGCTGGGGTGCAGCCAGGAGACCTCTCAGTGAGCCCGCCCGAGGGGGCAGCTGGGCTGGGAGGCTGGTCAAGCAACGGAGAAGGAAACACAGGGACATGGAAAGAGGGAGGCAGGTGGAGGTACCGAGGGGCTCCTGGGACGCCCTGCATGTCCCTGCCCGGGGAAGAGAGCAGGAGCCCCAGCACCAGAGGCAGCTGGTGCCCCAGGCTGTGACAGAGCAGGACAGCCTGGCTCAGAAAGACCTGGCCTGGAGGGAGCAAGGGGCAGCGAGCAGAGGGTGCCACGGTCCCCAGAGGCCCAGAGCCATGCAGTGGAGGTGGGGCTGCTCATGGTGAATGCGGGGGCTGTGGGTGGGTTGGGCACCAGCAGCCCAGCAGAGAGCAGGACCTGCAAGGCAAAGATACACGGTGGGTGTGGCCTAAGGCCAGAGGCACTGGGTGCCATGGGTGCCCCTGGTCCACCAGGGCACACTCTGACTGCAGGCCCCAAACAACTGAGCAGGGAAGCAGGACAGCTGCGGGCCTGGGGCAGTCCCAGGCCACCATTGGGCAGGCGGAGAGTCAGATCTCGGAGTGAGGTGGGCACACAGTAATGTGTGGGAGCTGGACCTTTAGACCGGACTGTTGGGCAGTGTTGGCAGAGGCCGAGCCAGCACCTGCACCCTCCAGAGGCCAGGGCCGCCCTGGGGACAAAGCAGCCACCTAGGATGAACTGGGCTGCAGGCCAGGTGACCCCCTGGAGCCTAAGGAACCAGCAGCCTGGCCAACTCACTGCAGGGACACAGGCTGGCCCTCTGCCCACCACATATGCGTTCACTGCCCAGTTCCCTTGGCCCCTTCCTGCATAACCCCGGGGTCCATGGCAAGGTCTGGCCTCAGGCATCCCCTTCTGGCTCTTGCACACACTAAGCACAGGGTGGCCTCTGTGGGCCTCTGGCCTGGCCTTCACTCTGCCAGCCTGTGACCCCACAGGGGTGGTCCTCCGGGGCAGAGAAACACGGAGACGTTGGGGAGCCTGGTAATAGGCAAAGAGCCCCATTAAGGGGAGAGGCAAATGCAGGAAGCCAGGTCACTGCACACCTGCAACGAGCTGGGGGCCAGACCTCCAGGGGAAAGGGCTCCAGGCCTTGCCTAGAGGAGGGGCCTGGAGTGAAACTCCCAGGTCCAATACCTTCTCCATGGGGGTGAGGCAGGAGAGCAGGCCCTGTTACCAGGGGGGCCTGTGGCAAGAGCTGCGAGGCTCCAAAGAGGCGTTACTGTCACTCTTCACTTCTCTGGGCCTCGGTTCCCCACCTGTAAAGGAGCTCAGAGCAAGGGCCCTGCCTGGTGGCCTGTTAGGAGCCGGAAGAGACAGGGTCCTGGCTCCACTGTTTGCTCCCACTCTGCTAGAGTCCAGGACTCCTCAGCGGGGGAGGCCCAGCTAGGGGAGAGGGCACCTTCTGACCCCAAATTCAGGTGATAGGGTCCAGCCTGCTCTGGACTCTGCTCATCCTGTCAAGTGATGGGAGTGGGCAGGACCTGGTCTGCTGACCCAGGTGGCAGGGCAGAGGGACCTGCTCTCAGAACTGTCTCCACAGCCAAGAGCAGAGCCTGCAGCCACCCAGACAGACACTATGTTGAGATTGGCAGGGTCTTCGCACCACTGCAGCATACGGGGCTGACCAGGGCTGGCGAGTTATATGGAGGGGCCCTGGGTACCACTGGAGCAAAGACAGGCGGGGCCCTGGGACTGGGGCCCACCGGAGCCATGGACCACTTTATACCCGGGCGGCAGGGGGACAAGGGTCTGTGGCACATGCCCAGGGGCAGAATGTGCAGTGCAGAGGGAGTGGGGATCTGAGGGCCGCTCTGCCCCTAAGGCCCGCAGGGGGAAGGGATGGGCTTGGTTGGCATGGCCTGGGGCAGAGAGGTAGAGGTCTCCCCGACCCTGGGAAGAACTTTCCAGGAACTTCCCATCCCCTGACAGGCAGGTATGGCCAGAGAGCTCTGAGCCCACAGGCTCTGGGGAGGCGGTCCAGCTCAGGCATGCCTGGAGCTCAGCAAGGAGTCAACAGAACGGGGGAGGAGCTCCAGCAGGTGCCCTCCTCCCCACCTGGTCCGCAGCACCCTCATGTGCACCACAGCTGACCCCTCTGTGCTGGACACAGCCCACAGGCAGCATGGCTCCAAGCCCCAGCACAGCACCAGGCAGGGACCCACAGAGACCAGGGTGGTGGCCACTGCGTCCAGAACTGTCAGAACAGACTCAGGCAGAGCACCCCGCAGCTGGCTGAGGCCCCGCCCAGGCCTTCAGGGGACAAAGCCTGTGTCTGGCCTCTGTGGCACCACCAGCCACCGGGTCACCCTGGCCAGAAGGCTGTGGCCCCTCCCTCCATGGCAAGCAGGACCCTCCAGAACTCTCCTTCAGATCAGTACTGGTGGCTACTCCACAGGACAGTGGCTCAGTCTGTGTCCTGCCTCTGCCTGGCTGAGTCACTAGGGTCACTCCCTGCCAGACAGGCAGCTCTCTCTCCTAGCCATGCACTGACCCTGTGTGGTCAGCCAGCTCTGTCCCAGATGTCAGTGGGCCCCAGGTGATGGCTCCTTCCAGAATGAGGAAAGGGGTGTCCTAGGGAGGGACCCTGGATGTCGTGGGGCCCTGGAATCACCCTGAGCTGGGTCGTCCCCCTAGGGAGGGGCCGTCACTCCTTTGGTATGCCCCACCCCCTGAGGATCAGGTGTGTCCAACTCAGCGACTTGTATTTATAGCTCTGGCTCTGGCCACCTCCGGGGGCGGGGGCAGGGGCGGGGGGGGGGAGTGGGCAGGGTGTCAGGTGGAAGAGGGGGCTGAGTGTGTGGGCAAGGGTGCGTGTGTGCGTGCGTGCATGGGTGGGGGCCGCTCCTGGAGCAGGTGCTCCTGGAGGGAAGGAATCCAAGAAGTTGACCCAGCCGGAGCACAGGAGGACAGGGTCCGTCTGGGTCCCGGGGAGGGGGAGGGGCTCGCTGGGCGCGATGGGGAGGGACCCGGCGCCCGGCCCGCACCTGGCAGCGGCTGACGATGTCGGCGTCCGTGGCCAGCAGGTCCACCACCT
The DNA here is from genome assembly GCF_045843805.1 of Urocitellus parryii. NCBI lineage: Eukaryota > Metazoa > Chordata > Mammalia > Rodentia > Sciuridae > Urocitellus > Urocitellus parryii. The sequence continues at coordinate 2,623,458 of NC_135536.1, forward strand.
TGCCTTTGCCCTCGTCCCCCCACTGCGCGCCCAGCACCACGGTCACGCGGGAGCCGGTCGCCGCCGCCTCCTGCTGCATCCGCCCCCGCTTGACGCCGCCCGCGCCGGGGGGCCGGTCGTTGGAGGCTCGGGTCCCCGACATGCTGGCTCGGCTCGTCCGCTGCGCTGGGCTGCCCGGGAGCCCGCCGCGGTCCGCGTGCCCGCGCCATTAAATGCCGCCGCCCGGGGCGGGGGGCGGGCCGGGGGCGGGTCCGGGCGCTCGCGGTGACGCGCCACGGTGACCTGCGGCCCTGCGGCTGAAACTACCGCTCCTCGGTCGCCGCTGCCCGGGAGCGCGTCGGGTGGTGGGTATGGCGGAGGCGCACCGACACACAGCAGTGGAAACCTGTGTCCCGCGCGCGACCCCCGCGGGTGAGCCTGTCCTGCCTGCAGCCGGGATCGCTGTGTTTCGTTCGTCCCCGCCCCGCCGGACTTGCCGGGCCCAGGACTTCAGGGTTCGAAACTGCGGCGGTGGGTCTCCCCTACTGGGCGCGAGTGTGGTTTGAAACCGGGGCTGTGTCTTCGCGCGCACCTGGAGGGTCCTCTCTCCCTGCCTCACTTGCCCGCCGTGAACCCCAGAATCCTCGGACGGGCGCGCGCCCCCTAGCGGTCCTGGAGAGACGCGCATGGCGCCCTCAGACGCGCAAGGCGCCCTCTCTCTATGCACTGTACCGGCCCGGGGCACTGTTGCGCTGGGTCTGGCTGTAGCGTGCAGGTGGCTGCAGCACCCAGCCCTCAGTAGCCAAATTTGGGGTAGAGGGACCACGCTGTCAGGGTCACCTGATGTGCACCACGTCAAGGTAGGGCCTAGGTTTCCAGGAGCCCCCAGACCAGACCTCCCTCCTTTTCCAGAGGAGGGACTGAGGGCCCAGAACGTTGGCCACGGTCTGCTGGCGCCTGTGCGCCCGGTTGGGTGCACTGCTCACACCCCTCCACCTGGCTCCAGGTGGACCTAGCTTGGAGGGCTAGCCTGTGACTGTAGACCTGGAGGAGGCTAGCCCAGAGCTGGAGAGGGGGCCTCGAAAGGGCCCAGGCCTGGGAGACACTGCCTTCCTTCTCTCCCTGGGGGTTCCCTGTGCCAAAGGGCCCGAAGCTGACTGGCTCACTTGTGGATGTGGCTCACAGAGCTGCCAGGGGCCTTGGGCTCCTGAGGTGGCTCTCAGGTCCATGGCAAGGAGTCCAGGGTGACTGGACAATGTCCATGAGGAAGGATGTGGACCCTTGGCTTGTCCCAGAATAGGAGAGTGCTGCAGCCCCTGCCCTCCTCCTCCTGTGGCCTCTACACGCTCTTCTTCCCCCTCCCCACTGGAGACCTAGCCCCGTCCCCTCAGCCTGTTCCCAGCCACATAGAATGTACCAGTTGCCCTTGCCCTGCTCCTGCCGGGGCAGGTCCCTCTGGACACTCCCTGTCCCTGGGTTGCTGTGGTGAGAATGCCTCCTGGGGCTGCAGCAGTCAGGGGGCCTGGAACTGGGAGACCACATTCCCAGGAGAGAGCTGCAGCCTTTCCACATAGACCGCATGACCTGGCCTTGCTCCAGCCCAGGGCGGTGGTGAGGCAGGGCAGAGGGCCCCTCCAGGGAGGCAGAGCAGGCTGACCCACCTTGCACTGTGGCGGGGGTGCAGCTGGGGGTGCAGCAGACAGGAAGGACAGGGCCTTATCAGGGGAAACCGGGGTCGCTTGCCAGGGCTTTGTGTCCAGGAGAGAGGAATTGGGCCTGTGAATGCCCAATTTAAACGCACTTCAGACAAAGGGTGCTTGCCCTTGTCCCCCTGGGGCACTAGCTCTCCTCACTGGGGAGACCCTGGGCTCAGGGTCAGTAGGTGTGAGTCAAGATTTGGAGGAATCAGGAGCCACCTTGATGGCCCCACCATGGGGGCTTAAACAGGAGGCAGTTCAGGGCCAAAAGCTGGCCTGGGGCACTGATTCCCCCAGGCCTGAGACTGTAAATAGCCATGGGCCTGAGTGGGGGGGGCAGGGCTTTTCTAAAAACAGCCCTGTCCAGGCCCCACAGCTGAGGCCCTGACAGTCACATGGCCCTTCCCAAATTAGAACACCCCCCCTGCAGCAGGCCTGTCACCACAGTGGGCACCACAGCAATCCCAAAGCCCGGGACTCCCAGCCTTGAAGCTGTGCACCTCAGACAAGTGGCCTCAACACCACATTGTGGGCCCAAGGGCCACCACGGAATGATGTCACAGATGGTGGCCAGGACACACACAGATGCTGGCGCCTACACAGCATCCATGAACCGGCTCTGTGGCAGGGACCCAGCTCCCGCTGGGTGGGTGTTCACCCTGGTTGTAACCGGCTCAGCTGATGTGGGGGGAGGGCAGTGAGGACAGGGCCCTGGAGGCGCCTCACTGTGGGCCGCCTCCCCGCCCCTGTAAGGAGGAGGGTGGGGTCCCCACAGGGCACACAGTCCAATACTTGGCACCTTGGGAAGTTTGTGGGGGACAGAGGGAGGGAGGAGTGGAGCTCTCTAAAAACTACAGCGCAACCGGGAGTGGAAGACACAGCCGCTTCCCAAGACAGCTCGCCATTTCTTAAAAAGTGAAACCCAGCTGCTCTTCCCTGGGATGTACCTCTGAGCAGCGAAAACAGCCCACACAAGGACAGCGTGCCAAGCTGTGTCCTTCACAAAAGTGACGGATGGGCGGAGACCAGGCACGCGGTCTGGAGCCTGGAACAAGGCAGCCAGGGACTGCGACGTGCCTGCACCATAGCACAGCGAACCTCGGAAACAGGCAACAGGCCAGCCACAGAAGGTCATGTCCAACCTCCCTCACACGAATGTCCAGCAGAGGCAAACTCATGGGCATAGGAAGCCGGTGGGGCCTGCTCATGGGAAAGCTGGGCTCTCCGGAAGCACCCCAGGCCTGCTGGTGGTGGCTTCATGGTCCTGTAGACCGCCAGTGCTCACAGTGGGCACAGTTTGCAGTATGCAAGTCATGCCTGGCTCATGCTGTGGTCAGGGACTGCCCACCACCTGGGGGCCTTGTCCTGTGCCATGGGGGAGCAGGCAGGCCTGCTTTCCCACTTCCCCGGGGCCCCCAGGCCCTCACAGCTACTCTGGAGTGAACATGTCAATGCACGTTTCCATGAAGCAGAGAGGGCTGCTGCTGGCCATCGAGGAGGACCCCCGTGTGCCCTCAAGGAAAGCAGAAGTCTAGCTCCCATCTCAAGGTAGTGGTGGCCTGCCCGTGTTGGTCAGTGCCCAGGGAAGTCCTGGGAGAAACTGGCTAAACCCAGGTGGCTGGGCAAAGGGCAGATGGACAACAGCTGCTCTGAGGGGCAGGGAGGGCTGAGTCTGGCTCAGTAGGCCTCCAAGTGAGGGCCTGGGCAGTGGCTTGGGAAGCACTGTGACTTGTTCCCTTCTGGGTGGGCATGGCCCAGCTTGAAGGAGCCTTGCAACAGGGCACCCTGCCTGCCTCCCTTCACCAGGAGACCTGAGGGGCCTGGGTGCAGGTGCTCGGGCCCGATGGCTGCTCGAGTGTGCAAACCTGACAACCGGGGCAGCTCACAGCCAGGCCTGCTTGGTATTTTTTGGAATTGAACCCAGAGGCACTTTACCACTGAGCTACCTCCCCAACACCTTTTAGTTTTTATTTTGAGATAGGGTCTTGCTAAGTTGCTCAGGCTGGTCTCAAACATGCAGTCCTCCTGCCTCAGCCTCTTGAGTCACTGGGATTGTAGGTGTGGGCCACCATGGCTGGCTGCTGCACTGATATATTTTTAAGCTGTAGATGGACACAATGTCTGTATTTTATTTATTTATTTTTATGTGGTGCTGAGGATCGAACCCAGTGCCTCACTGCTGTGGTCAGGGACTGCCCACCATAGTTATTTACATGTGCTAGGTAAGTGCTCTGACACTGACCAATAGCCCGGCCCCTAATTTTTAAAAAATTTAATCTGGAAGGTGTTTGCTTCAAACCCCTGCACTCCTCCAACCTGCCACCCCTCCCTCTGTCCCTCCACCCACTCTCCACAAGAAGAGTGCTGAGGGGGTGCCTGCCCTCAGTCCCCAAATTCCCTCAGGTATAAGTGGGTGAGGCACCTGAGGGAGGCCCTGGAGATGCAGCAGACTCCAGGCTGGACCAGGGAGAGCCCTGTCCCCCTCTGCTCCACCTCCTGCTCCCCTTTCCACAGGGCAGAGACCTTGCTCACTGTCCCCTGCCCCGCCTGCTATCCCACCCACTCCTCCATCTGCCTGCCCCTCTCTTCCCTCCGCCACCCCCCCCCCCAGCTGTTGGGAAGGCCGGACAATGGGGCGGCACCGTAAGTACCCCTCCACCCAGCCCATGGCTCGGAACACAAGGACACAGCTGACCAGGCTTGGTTTTTATTGGTCAGAGTCCCTGCTGGCCTCCAGCCTCCTCAGCACACACCTGGGGGTGGGAGGAGTCAGGGCCGGGCTGCCCCTCACAGGGCAGATACTGAGGAGACCCCCAGCAGCTGCTGAGAACCACCATGTAGCTGCGCAGGTGGACCCTCCCCATCCCTTGGGGCCAGCCCAGCGCAGGGTTGGCAGGCCTGGCTATGTCCATAGGCAGACCCCTCCCTACCTCCAGGGGCCAGAAATGGAGGGGGCCTTGGCCTGCCCACAGCAGGGCCCGCCTAATCCTAGGCCTGGAGCCCCCTCACCGTCCCCAAGCCAGCTGCCTCGAAACAGTGAGGCCTGGGGACAGCATTCCAGTTAAAAAGCAGCTGAGCAGTGGCAGGCTGGACAGGGGCGCTGTGCCCACTACAGGGGCCCAGCCCCCGAGGGCCGTGGAGGCGATGCAGGCAGATGGGAGGAGCCCACTGTGGCACATGCAGGTGCAGGGCTGGGTGGTGGCTGAAGAGCAGATCACCAGGTGGGCGTGCAAGAGGCCCGGGGGGAGGGCGGGCCCAGGGCATGGGTGCCTGCGGGGTTCCAGCCAGGACGACCCAGGGAGGCTTCCGGAGGCCCTGGCTGGGCAAGGCACGGAGGTTTGGTTCTCAGGGGCTCAGTCCCAGCCTGGCCCTGGAAAGCTTCATTCATTTCTAACATTACATCCAGCTGCCCACTGCTGTGCCCAGGCTGGCCAGGGCTCTCTCACTTGGCTTTGGGCTTGGGTCTGAGGCCTGTGGAAAGGAAGAGAAAATGACATCATAAGAAACTACCTTGCTGGGGACGACCCTGGGTGCCCTCTTCAGGGTCCTAGGCCCCTGCACTCCTCTACAACCATTGCCAGGACTGAGTTATGTATCCCAGGTCCACTCTGACCCCAGGGTCTTTCCCTGGGGCAGCAAAATTTATCCACGTGGAAGGTACCTACATGATGTGAGCAGGAGGCACCTGTGGAGGGCCCGTCTCCACAAGGCTTGGTGCCCTGAGCTGTATCCTCTGCTGAGATGGGACCACGTGGCTCAGCTCCCCCATGTCCACACTCACTGATCCCACCTGGAGCTCCCTCCATGCCTGCCCCTCCTGGCCCCTCTGCTGGACTCTGTCCTGCCTGTTCTCCATTGCATGCTGAGAGCCCCAGGGCTCAGTGCCAGCAGTCCCCTCAGCTGGACCGCCTCCCTGCCGACCCCACAGGTGCCCTGTCCCCAGCACCCTGGGCTCCTGTCCATGGCCTTTACTCAGCTATCCCAAGAGCCCTCCCTTACTGCCACCCTGGTACAGGGTACAGGGGGACCTGGGTTTGAAAACCCAATGTTCAAAAGAGACAGTGAGCAGGAGCAAAAGTAAAATCACTCAGGGGGACTTCAGGACCCTCCCACCCCAGGGAACCAGACGGGAGGGCACTGCAGGCTGGGCCCAGAGTAGGGGTGCTCAGAGAACGGGGGGCTGCTGACCCAGAGGCACAGGAAAGGGCCGGGCTTGGTGGAGCACCCTGCACTGAAGTCAGAGGCAGCAGAGGAGGGGGAGGAGACCTAGAAGAGACGTCGGGCACCCTGCTGCAGGGTGGCAAGGGGCGTGTGGCTCAGGTGGCACCCTAGCTGTAGCCTTGCATCCTGGGAGGTCTGTGGCCACCACCGCCTCAGCCACGAGTCGGCGTCACTCAACACAGAGCCCAGGCCCTCCCGGCGCCCTCTGCTAGGGTTCCTGTCCCCACCGGGGGAGGCCACCCAGACACACCAGAGCCACAGGATCTCCCAAAACATCACAGGAGACAAGAGGCAGGACCTACAGGGCGGGGCACCGAGTAGTGACTCCAAATACCCTGGCTCCGGACAGAACCTCGCCTCCAGAGACACCAGACACCCCCTCTGGGAGGTGCCGTGGGACACGGGCCGCGTCTGCCTAGCTGCTCTGGTGTCTAGGGTGCTCCATGGGCCTCTGTGTCCCTGTGCTAGGGTTTGGAGTGAGCTGTCCCCCAAGGGTCCATGCGAGACAATGCAGGAAGGTCAGAGGAGACAGTGAGTCAACCCCCTGGGGGGTTAACTGAGTGGTGACTAAGTGGCAGCTGTGGCTGGGAGGTGGCCCTGGGCATGGCCTTGGGTCTCTATTTTGTATCTGGAGAGAGGAGTCTCTGCTTCCTGGTCACGGGTCAGCTGCTTCCCTGGGCCACACTCTTGGGCCAAGAGGTCCTGCCTCATCTTGAGCCCCAAGGAGTGGGGCCTGCTGTCTCTGGTCTGAGGCCTCTGACACCGTGAGCCCCAGATGGACTTCTCCTCCTCTAGTTGTGCTGGTCGAGGCCCTTTAGTCACAGCAGCAAAAAAGCTGACTAACACACCCTGGTGACGAGGGCAGCCTCACGCCACCCACACTCTCCCGCGGCCCTCCAGCCTGGCGGGGGCAGCCAGGGCTGGCGAGGCTAGGCTTTGCCGCCTCCGCACTTCTGGGAGAGGGCACTGTCGTCCTGATCCTGTCAATGTCCTGTCGGGGCCACGTTTTCCCAGAGAGCTGGGACACTAGAAGGGCAGGACTTCTTCCTGAGCCAGGGTGGCACTGGACCGGGGCCACGTGTCACTGCCAGCCCTCCAAGCCCACAGACTACATGTTCCCACTGTCCCCTAGGCCAGGGCAGCAGCTGGGAGAAGAGCTGTGAGGACACAAGCTAGCCTCTGAGGGGAACCGGGTGACCTGATAGCCCAGCTCACAGAGTAGCCCCAGGCAGCAAAGGCTCGGGCCAAGCGTAGGTGGGTCCCGCAGCGAGGGCCGACTGACTGTAAAGAGAAGCACACCTTCTGGTCTCCACTGGTCTGGCCACCACACAGCAGACCCCACCCCCCAGAGCCTAAATTCCGAGCATCAGGCCTGGCCATGTGCAGCGTGGCCAGATGTGGCCACCGGAGCAGTGCTGCGGGTGATGGCCCCTCAGCTGAGCTCACAGAGCTCGTGGCTAGCCGGGCTCTCTGCCCTCCCTCAGACATAGGCCAGGCACCCGCGGGGGCCAGGCTGCTCGAGCCGCATCTCAGCCTCTTGGGCATATCCACTGCCCTGGCTGTCCTGTCCATATGTGGGCCCTGGAGACCAACTGACACACACTGCACCTAAACAGCCTGCAGTCTCAAGGACCTGGCCACGGGGCAGAGGGGGCCTGTCCACCCTTGTCCCTAGCAAGGACAGTATCTGCCCTGGGCACTATCCTGGTCTCCTTACAGCCTCCCCGGGAGTGTGCTTGGCCAGCACCTGGGCCACAGCAGGACTGCAGTGGACCTGGGAGGCCCAGCCTTGGGTGCCGACTTGGAGTGAAGGTGTGGGCTCAGCAAAGCTGCAGGTTAGCGGGCAGCAGTTAGGGCTTAGACGTGGGATAGGAGCAACCTCAGCCTGTCCTGCTGGCCAGGAGATTAGGCCACCCCCAAAGACCTGGCACTGTGTCCCAGGGGGCCCAGAGTCCTGAAGGGAGCCCGGCTTGGTGCTGTCCACCCGCCCTCTCGAGGCCACGTGCCTGGGCCAGCTCTGAGGTTGCATCCTGTGGTAGCAGAGGAGGCGGCAGGAAAGCGAGGCTAGGCAGCCTGGCCCTCCCCGGCAGGGAGGGCGGGAAGGAGCCTGCCACCAAGGCCTGGGCATTTTCGCCCAGGAGGCTGGAGGGAGGCCAGGGTTAGCATCCTGCAGGCTGAGGCCCAGCGCCCGCTGCCACCGTTAGTCCACAGGCGCCAGCGCGTACATACCTCACTGGACGGCACACAGTCTTTTTGTTACATTAGCGTCAGAACCAGGGGCAACTTCTGCTTTCAAATAAGAGAAACTACTCTCAGCACTTGTCACAGGGGAGAAGCCCTGAATGAGGCATCTGGGGGCCACGGGACCAGGCCAGCCTCACCAACGTCCCCAGGACCATGTGCCACTGAGGTCCAGTGCCCCAGTTCTCTGGCCACTGAGCCCAAGGCAGCTCACGCCAGTCCACCCTGCACAGCCTCTGGCTGCAGCCGCCCTGCCCCCAGGCCCTGTGGGAGTGGGAGTGGGGCAGGGTCAGTGGGTCAGGGGAACAGCAACCTGTCAGCGGAGGCCCCCACAGCTGCCCGCCTGTGTGCGGCTTGCTTCCCTGGGCGGTGCGCCCAAGACTATTCAACCCTCTCCAGGGTGGGGTTGCGCCTGCAGCACCCCTGGAGAGGACAGGAGAGGGGCCGCTGGCAGCAGGGAGAGGCCGGGCCCATGTGGGACGCAGAGCTTGACCACAGGCCGGCAGCCCTACCTGCGCTGGCCTGGCCCCAAGTTACCTTCCTGGCTCCTTGAGGGACGCTTCTTCCTCCGCTTGCTTGTCCCCTTTGAGGCCCGGCCTCGGGATCTGGGGAGGGTGCCAGACCCCGAGGAGTCTGTCACTGCGTCCTCGGAGAAGGACTTGTCCAAGGATGTGTCCAGTGCAGACTCAGGGGCTGTGTCTTCCTCATCCTCATCCCCACCAGGGCCTGTGGCAGGGGGGCCAGCACTTTGGCCCTGGATAGCTGTGTCCTCTGGTCCTTGGCCTGTGCTGTGCGCCTTGGCCTGGTGGACGTCCTGCAAGCCTCCAAGCTTCTCCGGGTCCTGGCTTGAACTCTCAGCCCCGGGGGGCTTGTCTCCAGAGAACTGGAGGGGCTTCAGGGCCCGGGTGTCTCCCAGAGTCACTGGCCAGGCCCCCTCGGAGGGCTGGGGATTCTGCGTGTCCTCGGGGGCCAGGAAGTCACTGGCATCCACGTACCAGGAGGAGCGCCTCTCCAGGGGCCGAGGACTGCCCTCCTCCCTGGGGGGCCCTGGGCTGGGAGTCACAGCATCCGCCAGGTCCCAGCCCTGTGGCCTCCCAGCTGCAGCAGCATCAAGGCCCAGCTCGGGGGCGGGGTGGCTGGCGTCCTCACGGGGGCCTTGGGCAGGGTCACTGGCGGCTGCTGTAGATGGAGGGACGCGTCAGTGAAGGGCCAGCCCAGCCCCTCCCTGGACAGCCTTCCTGACCCCCAGGCCCATCTGACTCCTTAAACTCCACTGTTTCCGGGGTCCCCATGTGTGGCTTCCCACAGGCTGGACAGGGTCCTGCATCCTCACTCTGCCCACAACATGGATAAAAGAGGGCACCCCAGGGGCCACATGAGCCACCCCTGTCCCCAGATCCTGAGGTGGCCACCTGGGAATGGGGGCCTCTCCCCGAGGCCTGCCTGTCCCACCACCTCAGGTCCCCGAGCCCCAGGGACGCAGTGGGCACCATCCCCCATGTCTCCTGGCTGCTCAGAGGCTGGACAGACGCACCCACCCCCAGGGCAGCCCCCTTGCTGTGCTGTCAGAGCTGCCCCCTGCTGTCCCCTCCCTCCAGTGCCCCCAGGGAACCCGAAGAGAGGAGGAGGGCCAGGGTCTCACCTGGCACTGTGGCCCGCAGGAGTTCTGCTGAGGCCTTGCTGCCCACCTCGCTGTCCCCCCGGCCTCGGGCCGTCTTACGCAGCTGGAAGCCCTTCCTGATGTCAGCCAGCAGGGCATCGATGACACACACCTCCTCCTGCCTCCCAGGGCCCTTCCTGACTGAGGAGCCAGAGACAGGCAGAGAGCTGCTCTCAGCCGCAGGAGAGGCCCGGGGCAGTGCACTGGGGGGAGGCACCCCACCTGGCCCTGCACCCCAGGCCTCACCAGGCTTCCCATCCTCGCCCCGCGGCCTCCGTGCCTCCTCCTCCGCCAGCTGCTGCTTCCTCCTCTCCGCCTTTGCCACCTGCTCCTTCCTGTCCTTGTTCTCCTGTGCAGGCAGACAGGAGCCCCATTGTCCGGCTCTCAGTCACCCTGTGAGCCTTCGGTGGGCATGTCCCCCTCCCTGGGCTGCAGGGGCACAAGGGACAGGCCAGGCTGGCTCACGTGGCTGTACCCACCCACACCCCCTGGACTGAGGGGCAACTCTGCCCAGGGCCTTTCCTGGCTCACCTTCAGGGCGCGGGTGAAGAGGTCCCGGAAGATCTTCATGGTGCTGAAGGTGTCCTCCAGGGACAGCTGCTGGGGGTCCTCACACAGGTAGTCGGCCAGCTCCAGCTTCTTCTGCTCGATGGCCTCAAACACCTCGTCCAAAGCCTGGGAGGTCGCGATGCTGTCCTGATGGCAGGGGCTGGGTCACCACCCAGGGCTCCCAGGCTGGGCCCAAGGGTAGGGTGGGACCCCCCTGCATCAGGAGGTGGCAGCCACAGCCTCCGGGCACAGGTGTCAGCCCAGGACCGATGTGGGCACTGTGCACCCCTGGGTGCCTGGAGCCCAGGCTCAGGGAGGCCCCTCTCTCCCAGAAATGAAGCCAGGAACCCGAGAGGCCACCCTCCCCCGAGGCCCCCTGGGCTCTGCTCTGCCCACAGCTTAGCCTCCCGGGAGCCCACCAGGCAGCCTGGCTGCCAGCCCCAGGGCCCCTCCTGCTTGCCTGGAGGCGCTGGGCATACTGCTCCTGCACCTCAGGGTCGGAGGTGGACACCTTCCGCTCCGTCCCCAGAAGCTTCTTCAGGTTGGTGCTGGCTTCGGAGCGGATAACCTCCAGGTTGATTCTGAAAGGCGTCAAAGGGTTGGGCCTGGTCAGGGGATAGCTGAGGTCCAGCCACACTACGACTGTGGGGCCCTGCCCACCCTACTGGGGCCTTAGGCTTCGTACACTCCAGGTGCCGAGACCTGGCCTGCCAGTGCCTCGTGGTGGGGACCGGAGCTCAGGGCTGAGGTCTGGCCTGGGCTGCAGGGGTCGGGCTGGGGAGAGCTGCCTACCCTGCGGCCTGGGAGGGCTGTGCCAGGTCCTGGGGCAGCTGCAGGAGGTCAGGGTGGCTCTTTTCCACTTCCTGCAATAGGATGCATCTATGAGACCCTATTTTGGCCCCCCACGTACCTGGGGATGCCCCTGCCCCAGCTCAAACTCTGAGCACTGAGGCCCAGGAAGTCCTCAGCCCTAGGGCCCTCCTGGGTCCTCTGGACCCTTCCCTGGGGCCTGGCTATGATCTTGACAGGTGTGATTTGCCTTGGGACTGCCTCACTCCCAACAGGGGTGGGTGTCCTGGGGCGGGATGGAGGACCGTCCTGGCACGGGGACGGCAGGAGGGAGGCGTGCTGGGGAGGGGCCGTGGCGTGGCTCCAGCAGGCTGGAGGGAGTCCTGGGGAGGCTGGGGTGGGGGCTTGGGCAGGGGGCACACTCCAGCCTGCCCCTCCTGCTGGGGCCCACCTCCAGCACGTGGTGCAATAGCGTCACCCGGTTCTGCTGCGACTTGGTCTCTGTGAGCTTCAGCAAGGTGCTCATCTTGAAGCCATCAGCGTCCCCGGTGTGGCTGCCCTGGGAGGGACCGGGAGTGAGTCTCCCTGTCACTCCGGGGCCTAGAGGGCGGAGGGGTAGGTCCCTGACTTACATAGTTGAGAAAGTTCCCGATTTTCAGGATCAGTTGGCAGAAGACAGGCAGCCGGTGACTGGTGAGCAGGCCTGCGGGCAGGCAGGGCTAAAGGCGGGCACAGAGGCCCCAGGCCCCAGGTGCCCTGGCGTGGGGTCTGTTCCTCCCTCCCCACCCTCAAGCCCCTTGCCCCAGCTCAGCCCAACATGGGGAAGAACACGGGGCAGGGGCTCAGTGGGCATGAGCCCTTCACCACCAAGCTCAGAGGCTCTGGGGCAGAGGTCTTCTGGACCCTCACTACACCTGGGACAGAGGACCACCACCTGTTCTTCCACTAGGGCCACCAGGGCACTGGGAGGAACCTCTGGAACCCTCAATGCTCTCGTTCTCAGCTAAGCACCCCTCTGGGCAGCAGAGAGCCCTCCTGGCTCAGTGGCTGAGATGGGAGGGGACGTCCACTGCGCCTTGGTCATCGGGTCCCACCTGTGTCCCTGTTCTGTGGTTTGGCAGATCCCTGCCCATTCCTCACAGGTGGCAGTCTGCACGTGCACCTGTGTCTGCGTGTGTGTCTGACAGGTGTGTGCATGTGCGTGTGTGTGTGAGGTGTGTGCGTGTGTGTCTCACACATGTGTGCATGTGTGTGTCTGACAGGTGCATGAGTGTGTGTATGTGTGTCTGAGGTGTGTGTGTGGGTCTGACAGGTGTGTGTGTGTGCGGTATGCATCTGAGGTGTGTGCGTGTGTGTGTCTGACAGGCGTGTGCCTGTGTGTGTGTGAGGTGTGCGTATGTGTCTGAGGTGTGTGCGTGTGTCTCACACGTGTGTGCGTGTGGGGGTCTGACAGGTGTGTGCGTGTGTGTATGTGTCTGAGGTGTGTGTGCGTGTGTGTCTGACAGGTGTGTGCATGTGTGTGTATGTGTCTGAAGTGTGTGTGTGTGTGTGTGTGCATCTGACAGGTATGTGCATGCATTAGTCTGCCCTCGCTTGTGCCTGTGTGTGCAGGACACTGCGTGCACATGTGTGTCTGATGCATTTGTGTCTCTGGCGGGGGCAGCAGTGGAGACAGGGTGGTCTCTGGTGAGGTGGGGGTGGGCCCTCTGCAGCTACCACAACTCGGCCTATAGCAGGAGCCCCCGTCCCCTCCTGCTGGTAGGCCCGTCCCCAGGCTCCCCAGCCCCACTCACTCTCACAGGCGGCGAGCACCAGCTGGGCCTTGGGTCGCACCATGTCCAGCACAATGGCCGTGCCCTCACACAGCAGCATGCACTCCAACCGCAGCTGGTAGCTGTCCGGGCAGAGCAGGGGTCAGGGCTGGGGGCTCCCAAAGCCTGCCTGACTCTGCAGTGTAGGGGGCCCTAAGAGTCCACTGGGCACAGAGTTCTGGATTTGATGGGCAGGGCAGAGGAGGGGTTCCACAGCCTGGACCCTTCCACATGCTCTTTAGGGCCTGCCCCAGGATGAGGTGGGGCCAGGCAGGGGCCTAGGGAAAGACCCCATTCCCCTATAGCCAGGGCAGCCTGGGCTGGAGAGGCCTTCTCAGGAAGACCCTGGTCCTCTTGGGAGCCCCAGAGGCCCCTCTTTGAGGGAATGGGTGGGGGATGTGGGGCAGGAGCGACGTTGGCAGCCAGCCAGCTGTCCAGGGCCCCTCTGCCCCAGGGCCCCTCTGCCCTCTCCCTCCCTGGGTTCTGGGCAGGCTACTCACCAAGGAATGTCCAGCAGGAGGACGTAGAACTGGTCGGCGTTGGCCAGCTTGGCTCGCTCCTCTGTGAATGTCCTCAGGTTTTCGATCTGCCAGAGGAGGCCACGAGTGGGCAGGTGTGCATGCCAGCCCTCCTCCCCAGGAAGGCCTCCGGGGCTGCTCCCAGCCTCCACCACCTGCAGCAGTACCGCCTGGGGCGGAGAGGTGCTGGGACCCTCCCTGCCTGCCTGCTGGGGGGCGGGGCAGGGTCCCAGCTCACCTCGTGCTTCTCTGGAAGTAGTTTCAGGAGCTGTTTGAGAACCTCCACGTCAAACTTGGCCGTGTCCCCAGCCCGGATCATGGCGGTGACCTCCTCGTTGGAGCTGAAGGGGTGAGGGGAGGGGGTCACAGAGAGGGCAAGCCATCTGCCCAGGGTCACGTGATAATGAGGGTAGGGTCCAACGGCTCACTCCCTGTCAGTATCCCCCTTCCAGAGGGCTGCTTAGGAGACCGGGTGGGTGGACACAGCTCAGGGTCACCCAGTGAGCTCCTGCAGGGGCCAGTGCCTGAGCTGCAGCATGGAAGAACCTGGGCTGGGAGGCGGGACCATGTGACTGACTTGGCCACAGCTTGTCCATAACCTTGGGGGAAAGTCCTGGATGCTCTGGGCCTTTCTCCTCAAGAGCCAGGACTGGTGGCCTCTAGGGTCTCCTGCCCTGGGGAAGGAGCGTGCACTGCCCCAGAGCAGCCTGCAGAGGGCGCTGCCGGCTGGGCTGGCTGGAGAGGCTCACCACTTAAACTGCTTCAGGAAGATGTTGAGGTTCAGGCTCTTCTTGGAGTCAAGAAAAGTGACCTGGAAAACCACCACATGAATGGGTCCCAGAGGGTGACATGGGGGGACCCTGATGATCCTTGCCCCATGCCTACCTCCTTGGGCTCCTTCCTGGCTGGGGCAGCTGTGGGCTCCTTGGGCTTGGCCACGGGGAAGGAGAAGAGCCGCTCAATGCTGGAGAAGTCAGGCTCCACCGCGTCTGTGCCAGGGCTGCTGAGTGTCGCCCACATGGAGTTGCGCTCTGCAGGCGAGGGGCAGGAGAGGGGCACCACCATCAAGCTCACACCCCCTCCCAGGTCTGGGGGGCCAGGGCCAGGTGGGCCAGGCCTCTGAGGGCCGTCAAGGGTACCTTGCCTGGATGCCGTCCTAGGCCAAGCATACAGCAGGCGTTTAATAAGTGCCTGGCAAAGGAAGACCCCTGGCTGCTATTCTACTCTGTGCATGTATGTGGACATGCACTCATGTATCCACGTGGTCGGTGACCTGCCCTGTCTGGCCTGGGCCTCCTCTGAGCATCAGCACCCCAGGCCCCAGGGTGCCAGGCACAGGTTGGGCATGGGCTGTAGTACCAGAGATGCACACTGCCCACAGGACCAGAGGGACCTCAAAGGAAGCCTCTGCCCTGCTCCGGCCCTGCCCCACACCAAACCACATGAAACTGAGCCCGAGCAGGACCCAGGCTGCCCTGGCCATGCAAGAGTGGGCAAATGCAGGTGCACCACCCCTCCCCAGCACCTCTCGTGTGGCACCAGCCTTCGGGCTCCGCAGCCTCACCTCGGGCCACGTTGGATGGAAGTTTCTGCCAGTTCAGTTTCTTCATGCGCAGTGTGGGTGGGTTCACCCTGCGGTGGCTGGGGACCCAGGCCGAGCCCAGGCTGTGGTCCACGTGGGCCACAATGAGCTCTTCCACGCCACCCGCAGGCAGGGTTGGAGGTGGAGGGGGGCCCCAGCCCCCTCCAGGCGGTGGTGGGGGGAGTGGAGGAGGTGGTGGGGGCAAGATCCCACAGGAGCCAGGCAGGGGAGGTGGCAGAGGGGGTGCTGGGGGAGACATGGCCCCCAGGCCTGGCAAGGGAGGCGGGGGTGGGGGCAGTACTGGGGGAGGCGTGGTCCCCAGGTCTGGCAAGGGAGGTGGAGGGGGTACTGGGGAAGGAGTGGTCCCCAGGTCAGGCAAAGGAGGTGGAGGGGGTGCTGGGGGAGGAGACGTGGACCCTAGGCCTGGCAATGGAGGTGGAGGGGGTACTGGGGGAGACCCAGCTTCCAGGCTTGGCAGGGAAGGTGGGGGTAAAAGGGGCCCAGGGCTGGAACTGGGGAGGGGCGGTGCGGGTGGGGGTGGGGGGTGTGCTGGCTGCTGGGGGGCTGTCTCCCCACTGGTGCTCTGGAGGCCAACTGGGTGCTGGTGGGCAGGAGCTGCGGCCTGCTGCTGGCCCTCCATGCCAGCCATGGGAGCAGCAGTGTTTTGGGGGGACCTGTCCCTTGGACTCTGGCCTAGGTTGGCCTGGATGCTCTTGTGGGCCTTGTCCAGGGAGGTGGGTCGGGGCCTCCCTCTGCTGAACAGCAGACGCTCAGCCACCTCCTCCAGGGTGCATTCCTGGGCTGCAGCAGGGGAGATGTCCAGGGTTAAGAGAGAGGGCTGGGGACAGAGACAGAAGGAGGCCACCTCCCTCAGACAGAGGATGGGTTAGGGGTCAGGGTGGGCCTCCCCACATGGTCTAAGACCTGCTTCTTCCCACCAGGTTGACCCCTCTGCCTGCCTGGCTCACCCCGCTGCTCACCATCACTGGCCAGGAGCACGGCCCGGTTCACCAGGCTCTCCAGGGCCTCCCAGAGCAGCTGTCCTGAGCGGCTGGTGGGCTCCAGGTGCAGGAGGCCTTGTAGCACTGACAGCAGCTGGGCTGACACTGGAGAGCAGCTCACCTGAGCGGGGCAGGCCGACAAAGGGCAGGTCAGTGGCAGTGCCCTCCTCTGCCTGTCTGCCAAGGGCGTCCGTCCCCACTGACCCCCTTCACCTAGCTGAAGGCCTGGTGACGAGCAACTCAGAGACAGGGTTCTTTGTGTTACTGGTGACTCTGGGGACTGTTGGGTGCATTATGGGATATTAAATGGCATCCATGGTTTTCACCCATTTGATGCCAGGAGCAGGCCCTGCCTAGTAGTGACCAAGCAAAAATGTCTCCAGATGTTTCTGGGTGGTGCAGAGTCAGTGAGCTAGAGGGAGGGCCTGGGTGCTCTCAAACCCAGTCTCCTAGACTCTCAACTGGCCCTGTAGTTCCCTAAAGTCCTCTGACAGTGACCAGCGAGCCGGGGCCCAGGATGGCATGGTCAACTCAGGGCAACTCAGGGCAGCCCTGGCCCTTGGAACCGATCCTTCTGGATCTTGCAGCCCCAACCCTGTTCCCAGGCTGCCTGCTCTGGGCTCTGCCTCACCTCTGCGCCCTCATCCCTTGCTGCCCCCTGGAGTGTGACCCTCATTCTACTGTCCAGGTCACCGGAGGGTCTGACCCATGCACAGCCCAAACACACCTTGTGGAACAGGGATGCAAAGACTTCTTGGTGGCTGTTCATGTTGAGGCCATTGCACACACGCTGCAGCTCCTCCTCGTCCTCTGCCTTGGCCTCCTCAAAGGCCTCTAGCTGGATCAGCAGGTCAGCATCCTCCAGATCTCTGGGGCAAGAGAGACCAGGGCCAGCTGACCTGCTGTTCCCATCAGCCGTGCTTCCCCAGGAACGCGAGACAGGGTGGCCCAGGGCCCCGCTGCATGTCTGTTCCTGCTCTGCTGACCTGAGGACACTGGGCAAGTCTCCTGGACATTCCTGTGTCTGACATGTGGCCACGGCAGCCAGGGGTAGCAGGTTGAGAGGTGGGCTCAGGTTGGAGCCTCGCAACCTGCTGGGCTGCCCACCTGGGCATCTCCACACCCCTCATAAACGGAGCTCACGTTCTCCTGAGGGCTAAGTGCAGGGTAGAGCCAGGACTTCCTCCGGAGGATGGGAGGGTGTGGTCAAGAGCATACCTGAGGCAGGTCCACCAGGCCTACCTGGGAGCAGGGGGTGGGGCTTCTGACCCTAGCAGGAGGGCCTGAGTGTTCACTGGGCTCAGGCATTGCCAGTCAGCTCAGCCTGGCCAATGAGCAAAGCCCTCAGCAGGCAAGGCCAGCCCCCCACCCCCACCCCCAAATTGGCCTGCCATCCACTCAGCAGACCTTTGCCCAAGGCTAGCTTGACAGAACCAGGCCCCGCTGAGTCCCTCAGGCTGGCTTCCGGGGTGGGAGTCCACCCTAAGTATAGTCCTGAGGTTGAGATGGGGGTTCTTGGCCAGGTGGGTCTGGCAGGGTAGGATTCCGAGTCAGCAACTAGAACACACTTGATTCAGAGGAGGGATGAAAGGCTGCCAGCGTGACTCCTGGGGATCCCTGGGCTCGGTCTGAACCACCCGAACGTCTCGCACTGTGTCTGGCTACTCAAGTACCGGGTGTCAGCCTGAGACCCGGCCTTGGGGCAGGCCACTGGGGCTTCTCCTGGAAGCTACCTCTGCCATCTAAGGTCTGTTAGGGCCAGGCTAGGACACCAGGGAAGGTGGGCTCAGTCTGGGGAGCAGAGGGGAGGCCAGCAGAACCAGCCACAGCAGGGACTCACCGCAGTCGGGTCAGAATGTCCAGGAGCTGCAGCCCTGGAAAGGGATGGGGGGTCAGAGGGTTCAGAGGCTGCCTCTGTCCCCCGGGTCTCCTGCCTCGTATCTGAGTCTTTTACCACCACTGCCCATTCACCCCACTGCACGCATCACCCGGCTCACAGGACATCAGGGTCCTGAGGCTCCAGAGGTGGTGACATGTTGGCTACACCATGGTACTCCTTCAGTGGTCACTGCCAGGGTGGGCAGGACTGCAATTAGGGACCAGACTACCCTTCTCCTTCTGCTGCCCAACCAGCCTCTAAACAGA
This sequence comes from Urocitellus parryii, assembly GCF_045843805.1. Classification (NCBI taxonomy): domain Eukaryota; kingdom Metazoa; phylum Chordata; class Mammalia; order Rodentia; family Sciuridae; genus Urocitellus; species Urocitellus parryii. Next base: position 2,641,651 of record NC_135536.1, read on the forward strand.
GACGGATGTCCAGTTCTGAGGCCTGTGGCCACTAAAGGCACAGTGGTGGCAGGAGACTCCCCTACCCTGGGCTGGGCTGGCCCAGGGGACTCTTGGGAAGACCTGCCAGGTGCCTGGCCAGGAGGAGGGCAGTCAGGAGCCCTGGGCAGCAGAGGGTACCAGGCTGGATGGCAGTTACCGATGAACTCGCTCCGCAGCTGGGTGCGGGTACGGAGGTCCTCGGGGCCAAGGATGACAGCGTTGACCACGCTGAGCAGGGTGACCACGTAGGGCACGTTGTCACTGTCAGAGAGCTCGTTCATGATGACACTGAAGCGGTACTGCTGGCTGCACACCGTCTGCAGGGAGGGTGGGGTCAGTGTGCTCGGGGCGGTCCTGCGCCCAGCCACAGGCCGGCACTCACCTTGTAGTGGTCCAGGGCATCCAGGGTCAGTGCGTGGCCCTCAGGCGAGTAGATGCACAGGGCGGCCAGCAGCTCAAACACCTGCTTCTTGACCATCACATTGGATGTGTCCAGGGCTGCAGATGGGGGTGTCTCATGGGTCCCCTATCCACGCTCCCTGGCCAGCCTTGCTCAGGGCACTGCCTGCCAGGGGGAACTCCCTCCAGGCCTGGCACATAGACACCAGGGGGCGCTGTGCGCTCACCCATGCCCACAGTAGGTGCTGGCACAGGGCCCTGCCTGCCAAGCTGACCCTGCCTCCCAGACCACCCGGAGAAGGGGAAGGTGACCCCAGCACTCCCAGGGTCAGATGAGGCTGGACTAGGATGGCCCCTGCCGCTGGCTCTGGGCTGTTTTCCCCGAGCTCAGTACCAGCTGTGTTCCCAGCCGACAGCCTGATGTCTCTTCCCCTGAACCTCTGCCTTTCACCCCATCTCCCGAGCTGGGAAAGGTCCAGGGGGGTCTCTCCTTCGTCCTGCTGAGAACAGGCCACAGGGCTTGACAGGGGCTAGCCGGGCCCAGCCTAGAAGGGGCTGAGGTTGGTGTGGGCCTACGCTGGACAAGCGATGGGTGGCCTCTGGCTTCCTCACCACATAGGCCCCTGCTGTTCCCACTGTCCCTGGAGGCTGAGTGCCACCCTGGAGCAGCACAGCTGGGGGACAGAGGACCCAGAGACTGCCATGTGTCTCACAGAGGCCGCAATGAGCTCTGGCCACAGCCTGCGGAGACCCCCTGGGGCCAGAACATAAAGCACACGCAGCTCTTGGGGCCACAAGGCAGGAAGCAGTAGGCACAAGGGGCCAAGGCCAGGCTCTGCCTACCAGGAAGGACAAGCCCTCTAGGGCAGGAGGGGGGACAGCAGGGTGGAGAGCTGTGGAGGGTGCTGAGAGGTGGACGGCAATAGCAGGAGTGGGCTGCTATGGCTAAGGTCCACAGGCTTGCAGCCAGATGGAGCATATGTGGGGGCCACTCAGGTGGACATTGGGAGAACCAGGGCCTGAAGCCAGGGGTGGAGCCAGCACAGGGCTGACGGAGTCACAGGGCGGAGGGAGAATGGGGACAACCCGTGGGAGTGGTGGAGGGAGAGAGGCGGTCTGCAGGCCCAACTTCCTACTGCCCCAGGGCCCCAGGCCTGCCCTGTGCTTGGCAGCCAGGGGCTGCGCCCACGTCACCTGGGCAGGCCTGGCTCACCCTGGGACAGCTGGCGCACGTAGCCCTGGTTGCTGAGGATGTACTCGATGCCCTGCTGCGAGTTCATGACGGCACGCACGCAGCTGACGCAGGTGAGCTGCAGCAGGGCGTCCGCGATGCGGGCCACGCCACGGCCCGACAGCCGGGCCAGCGCCTCCAGCAGCAGGTCCAGGCCGCTCTGCTCCAGGAACTGCACCATCCAGCCGCCATCGCTGCTCTCCAGGCGCTTGCGCAGGCCTGAGTAGTTGACCACGGAGGGCATCTGGAGCAGCCGGATGCAGAGCTCAGGGTCGGCACTCTCCAGGTTGGCCTCCGTGGGGTCTGAGTCCTGCGGCCCCAGCTTCTCCTTCAGCGCGGCCCACTTGCGCTGTGCTCCCTCCTTCACTGACATCTTGCCAAACTGCAGGGTCCAAGAGGGACAGGGCCGTCAGCTCAGCCAGAGGGGAGGCCAGGGCCCAGCTGTCACCCTGGCATGGGGATGCCACTTTCTGCTGCCTCAGTTTCCCCTCGTGCTTCCAGCTCAAGCCCTGCGGAGGTGGGAAGGCCTCAGCGAGGGCTCCCCTGGGCCTGCACAGGCAGCGAGTCCCCCATTCCCACGAGGACCTGAGGCTCAGAGCAGGGTCAGAGGACCTGCCGTCCCTGCAGAACTTGGATCCTGGTGGGCTGCAGTGGCCAGGCTGGCTGGAACAGCACTGGGCAGTGGCAGCGACACAACAAAGCGCCCTTTTCTTTCTGGGTGCTTCCCGGGCCGCCCACAGCTTTGGCAGCAGGGCTGGGAGGAGGGGCGGGTCCCGGGGCTCCAGTTGCCCCCAGCGGGCAGCAGCCCCCCCAGGCCGGTCTCCCCAGGCCTGGCTGCCTCTGGTGGGGGGAGGGCGCACTAGTGAGGAGCGGACGCTGGGCACATGGGGTGCACCTGGTCAGGGGCGACAGGGTGACTGCAGCCCAGACCTTTCCCCAAAGCAGAACACGGGACAGGCAAAACCACCCTGCTCTCACCTCCACCCACCCCTGGCCCTGCCTGGGTCCAGCTGGCTGTGCTGCCGTCCCCACCGCAGTCCCCAGAGACTGGCCTCAAAGGTCAGGGGCATCCCAGGCCCTCATGCAACCATGTATGGCTGGATCTTATATTTAGCCCCTGAGAACCAGAGTGTGGTGCAGGGAGTGGGAAGGCAGGGTTTGGTGGAACACGGCCCCAGGGCTTCAGACCCCTCCAAAGCCCCAGGCTCTCCCCGCACCCTCCACCTGACCCCAGCTGTCCCCACTCCCGTGGCAGGCATTTACACTGGCCAGGTGTGGGTGGGGGAAACAAGGCAGCCCCTGGGAGGCAGGGTCACATGCCCACGGCCCCACAGCTGGTGACCTGGAGTCTGCTAAATGTCCAGTGCAGCCTCGCATCAAGTACTCCCTCACCCAGTAAACTAGAGGGAAGACCCCAGGCCAGAGGGACCACCCAGGAGACCATGGCCACACTGGAGGAGTAAGCCAAGGGAGGCTCTGGGTCCCAGTGCCTGCCCTCACCCTGGGGCCCTGCTGGGCTTTGCCCTGGTGAGCATCTTGGGAGCACCCAGCCTGCCTAGTCCCTATCTCTTGTTTATCCACCTGCCCTGCAGGGCCCATGGGCCCCCTCTGGCAGGAACCTGGTGTGGACAGGAGGGCTGTCCTATGCATGTGGACCCAGCTCAGGCCATCAGCAGGCCTCCGCTCAGTCATTCTTATCAAAGCCTCAGTTTCCTCATCTGTGTCTTGGACATCTGCTGGCTGGAGCATCCTAGGGGCTGTGAGTGTGGACACCCCTGGCCTACAGGCAGTGAGGGGGCAGTCTGGGTGGATACCAGCCCCCACGGCTCCTCAATCTAGGTCCTATGCTGGGCCTCAGAGTGGGGAGCCCGCGCCCTCCCCCAGGCCTGGCCCTCAGGCCGTCCTCCCTCCGTCTGTTCACTTACCCAAATGCGCAAAACCTTGCGGCTGCCTCTGCCCACCCATTCCTGTCTCAGGCTTCTCATCACCGTAGACCCCTAAGCTGCAGGATCCCCTCTTCAGGTGGCCTCCACCAACCTCGGCCCTCGGCCCTCCTGGGCAGCCTCAGGTTCCCAGAGCCCTCTGGGTGGCGAGGGAGCCAGGGCTCCAGAGCCAGGAGGAGCAAGACTGCCGGCCTCTGCACACCTCCCTCCACCCTGAGGAGGCTCCCAGAACTGACCCTCCCTCCCCACCCATCCTCTGCTCCATTGGCCAGAGCTGCCGTCCCCTTGGCACAGACTGGGTGGGACGGAGTGTGAACCCTCCCAGGCCAGGCCTCTGACATCCAGGGTGCCCTCTCCAACCAGGAGCCCCAGGGACCCTTGGTGCAGGGGAACCTGATCTTCCAGAGATAGCAGTCACCTAGAACTGACCCACCAGGCTCCAGGCTGTCAGACCAAAGTTCAGGGTGCTCGGGATCCTCCCGGCCCTGGGCACCCACCATCCTCAGGACTACAGGCTCTCTCCCTATAGACCCCAACTGACAGGAGCCCTCAGCCTGTGGGGCAGCACCTGGGCAGGAGGTTGTGTCCTGGCCCCATGCCCTGTCCTGGGGCTGAGCTGCACGCTGCCCCACTTGGCCCTGTGTGGGGCAGCAGGTTGGGGCAGGGGTCTGCTGGGTGGGGTCAGCGGGGCAGGGAACTCAGCCAGACACCCAGAGGCAAGGTGAGGGCACTCCTCCCTCTGACACTGGCCAAGCTGCCAAATCTCATGGGGGACGGGCCCATTCATAGGGTCAGGCCCTGACCAGGGATGTCCTCCTGGAAACATCCCAGCTCTGCAGGATGCAGCTGGGTACACAAAGGGACCATGGTGACTGATGGACAGAACTCCCACCCACGATTTGTAGCCACCAGTCCAAACGTCAAACAAAACCTGGCAGTAACTGGCCCCAACAGCTGGGACTTGATTAATGATTGACAGTTTCCATAATTTTTGCACCTGCTTCTAACTTGGAACCAACCAGAGGAAGGCAGACCCCTAAGCTGCAGGATCCCCTCTTCAGGTGGCCTCCACCAGCGCATCCCCGAGGCGTCCCTCTTTTCTACAGACAAATCTATAAAGCTCTCTCCCTCCCCTGCCTGGCACAAGAGGTGGCGGCTGACCCCCTACAGATGGTTCCAAATAAGCAGCCTCCACAGGCCCCCACGGGCTGCGCATGGGCACCGGGGCAGGGGAATCCAGTTTACAGATGTCACGAGGCCATGTGGAACACTCGGGAAGCCTCCAGAGCTCCTCTTGGGCTTACCAGCCATGTTCCACGTTACCCTGGGCAAGTGACTCTGCCCCTCTGTTCTCCATCTGCAAAGTGAGACGCAGTGGGGTCCGCACAGAGGAACTGGGGTGGGGGCAAAGTGAGAGCTCGGGATTGCTCACGGATGTCGACACGGTCCGCACACACCTGGCCCTTCCCCTCCACCCCTACATGTCCTCAGGCTGAGAGTCAGGGTCCCAGATGGGCCTGGCACAAGCCAGAACCCAGGACTATCTTCAGCTCAGACTCCCTGGGGTGGCAGCGTGGCCTCCCCCGGGGCATAGGAATCTGCATTCCCACAGCTTCCACAGGGTCCTAGCTCTGCGGGCCCGAGCACCTAGGTTCAGCCCCTTGGAACGCTGAAGGTCAGGGCACCCAGAAAGGTCCCCTCTGCCCCCAGAGCCCCTCTCCAGTCAGTGAAACCGCAGTGAAACCGCAGTGGAAGGGCCTCAGGTGCAGTGCTTGAAGCCCTGGGGACTCCAGCTCCACACTGCTGGGGTCACTGTGGTTCTTTCCCAACAAGGGTTTCCACTGGGATGGGCCAGCACAGCACAGACTGCGGATGCCAAAGGCCTGGTCTCCCTCCCTGTGAGGGCCATCCCAGATTTGAGGGCCAACCCTGCCCTCTGGAGGAGAGGTCCAAGAGGCCCCTGGGCCACCTCCCGGGTATGACTCCTGTCTGCCTCCTCTGCCTGGGCCTGGCCAATCCGGAATGGAGACGCCTGCCTGCCTCCCTCATGCCTGGCCACTGTGCTGCTCACGGAAGCCAGGCGACCACTGCCCCTGCCTGGTAGTCACCTGTCAGGATGAGCTGGGGCATGCAGAGCAGGACCAATGCTGCCCCCAAGGTCAGACACCACTTATCCAGCCCCTGCTGAGTAGATGGAGAAACAGGGCCAGAGAGGGCGGCTGCCCAGGTGGGCACCAAGCTGTGCACAGTGGCCAGGAGGCCTGCACATTACCCTGGCCTCCAGCAGGCCACCGTGAGGATCCCGGCTCTCTGGGAGACCTGGTGAGCCCTTCAGCCTCTGGGCCTCAGCTCCCGCACCCATGCAGCAGGGAAAACCGAAGCCCTGGCTTCCAAGGAGTCAACCACAGGCTGCTGCATATGGCACAGGGCAGGGTCCCTGGGTCCCCAGCCCCACCAGGCCTGGAGATCCGAGACATGTTCTGGTCAGGCTCCTCATGAGCAGGCTGGCCCTTGAGCCTGGACACTGGGGAGGTGGGTGCTGCCATCTGTGGCCCATCCCTGCAAGGACTGCCAATCCAAGGGGCTCTGGGGACCTCAATGCGGGGGGGGGGGCACGTGAGGCCTGGGAGGGGGGCCTGGGGTGGGGTGGCAGGTCTGAGGGGGCCTGCTGGCACCAGCGTGGGGGCTGGCATGCTTCTGGGCCTAGACCCAGCAGAGGCGTGGAGAGGGTGAAGGAGGGAGCCTGTCTTCCAGGGGTGGGCGGAGAGCATGGCAGGAGCGGGATTCCGGAACTGCAGCAGGGGCTGCCACACTGTATTTTTAGCTCCTCCAAAAGCCCAAATTTTTCCACTGCCTGGCAACCCTCAGCTCTCCATAGCTGCTCGCGTTCCTGGCAGCTCCCTGGAGTTCAGGAGCAGCCCCCAGAGATGAGTCTGTCCTGCTGCGACCCCGTCAACTTCCCTCTTAACTATAATCTGGGCTCCCTTGAGCCTGACCCAGCAAGTATAGCACCTTCCCATCAGGCTGCAGGCCGTTGGGGACAGGGCTGCCTTGTGGGGTCACCTGCCTTGTGGGTTCGGCCCAGGTAGGAGTCCTGTGCACAGCAGGTCTCAGGAAAGGGTGGAGGAGTGTCCACCCACTGTCTGCATGTCCACGGCCGTGGATCATATAGGGCCGGAGGTGGCAGTGGCCAGGGAGCAGGCTGGGGCAGTAGGGCCCTGCGGAGCACTGAGTGTGCAGCCCAGAAAAGGGGGTCCGAGGAGGGGGCGGGCAGAAGGCACTCCTGGCAGTGTTGAATCCAAAGCCAGAATCACAGGAGCAAGAAGCCTTGGGTAGGATTTCACCCACATGCCTGTGACGTATCCCTGGGACACCTGCTGAATGCCAACAGAAACAGTAAACAGGAAGTGCTTGCTGGGGCTCAGTGGGCGATGCCTGGCCTGGGCCCGGGCAGGAGGGTCTGGCACAGGGCTGCCTGTGCTGAGCACTGTGTGTCTGGGACTCTATTAAGGGGCTGGGGTGGCCTCAGAGTCCCCTCCTCCTGAGCTCAGCTCACTAAGCTCGCCTTAGGAGGACAGGAAGGGCGGAGGCCTCCACGCCAGGACGCTGGGCTTCCATTTCCACCTGCTCTGACATAAAGCAGGGCTAGGGTGCCCTAGACTTGCACTGTCACCAGAGGGGTCCCTCTGGGCCTCAGTCTCCCCAACTGCACAGAGTAGGGCCACTGGGTGTTTGCTTAGGGCCTGGCCCCCTCCAACATTCTGGGGGTTTTGGTATAGAGTCTGGGGCCAGAGAGAGGCGTGGGGTAATGACAAAGACGGTGGCCACCAGTCAGGGACTCTTGGAGTCCAAGGTCCTCACCCTCAGCAGCGCCTTCTGTGCTGGGCCCCACCAGCAATGTGGAGTGCAGGGGTGTGGTTCTTGGGCTCAGATGAGGAAGCCAAGGGACTTGCCAGGCCCTGCAGGCGGCAGTGCTGGGATGACCTTGGGCTGATGTGCCACAGGCCTGTCCACCTACAGGAGCTGAATGGGGGATGGGGCAGGCAGCCTGAAGGCCCTGCCTCATCCCAGGATGCCTGCGGGGTCCTCTCCCCAAGACTGGTCACTTGTCCCTCCCGATCTCCCCGATGCTCCCCAGGGAGGGATGGCCGGCTTCAGGACTCGGGTTCTGACTGCTGAGTGCTCCTCTGGGCCTCGCGATGTCCGGTCCTGAGCCTGCGCTCCACAAGCCCCCCCAGGTATCCCAGAACCAGGCCACCCCCCAGGAGCAGGGAGAACAAAGGCAGCCTGGGAGCGGGAGGGGCCCGGCCTGCAGCCCCCAGCATGAGGGCAGCTGCCAGGGAAGGCACTCAGCTCCGATTCCAGGCACAAAGGGGTCTGCAGCTGGGCACAGGTGCCTTGGACGGCCCACTGGACTCCCGTTCCCGTCTTCCACACGTAGGAGCATGTCAAAGCCACTCCTGGACTGGAGTGCAGCAAAGGGCCATGCTCTGACTGCCCACACCCAAAGACCTGGCCAGCTCGACAACCAGGAGTCAGCTGGGACAGTGCTTTCGTCTCCCAGGCTCCTGCCCCTCCACAGCCAGCACCAGGGGACCTGTCGGAACTGACTGGGTGAGTGAGATCCTTGGCATGGGTGTGGCATGCCTGTTGACATCCTGGGGAAGTGCCAGGGCCCTCAGGAAAGCCAGCTGATTCTGTACTCAGTTTTCTCATCTGTAAAATGGGCAGGGTGTTCTCCAGGGGCCTGTGGCTCCTGTCCTCAGCTGGCTCGGCCAGCACTGCCCGCAGTGCCCACCCCTCACCCCTCAGAGGCAACTTCCTGGGCCCAGCAGCCCCTGCTCTCCTGCCTGGGCCCTTTGAGCTTGGGGTCCCCCAGGAATCTTGCTCTCAAGCCACTCACATCTGTGCACACAGGAGGCAGACAGGCGGGGACAGGCAGCGCCTGGGCCAGTGAAGAGCAGCCTGCCCCCTGCTGCTGGGCGCAGGCGGCAGTGCCAAGCTGTACTTGGAGCAGAACGGGGACAACAGGCACGTGGAAGGTGGGGGAGGCAGGCTGCACGCGGAGGCCACAGCCCAGGGCCAGGCACAGATGGGGAGACTGAGGCCATGAAGATGTTCTCATGCAGCTGGAGGCTGACTTCCAGGCCATGTCCAGCACTGGACAAGGACCAAGATCAAGCTTAGCACGGAGAAGCCCCTGCTGCACATGTCAGACTGTCTGGGGGAAGCTGCCACCGGGCATGTCCAGCTAGGACACCTGCCAGCTCTCTGACCCACTGTGCTTGGGACCTGTCTCCACACTAGCTCTGATGTTGGGGCTCAGTGGCACCAACTGCAAAATGGAAAGCAGACCCTGCCTCTGGCTCCCCAAGTGTCTTCTGGCTGGCCTTCCGTCCATCAAGGGCTCCCTGTTGGGCCCTGGTCAGATTGGCCTCCTGGCAGCCCAGGCCACACACCCTGCCTGGGGAGATGTCTGCCTCCACTGTGAGGCTGGCCAGGGCACATCCCCAGGGGAGGGGGGCAGCTCTCCAGGCCACCCTCCCCTCCCTTCTCATGCTGGACCTGGAGAACTCAGAACAGCTCCAGCTCAGGGAAGGGGCAGTGGAGAGAGCTGTGGTCACGTGCTGGCAGGAAGCCTGCTGCTCAGGATACCTGCCCCAGGATTCTGCAGAGGCCTCCATTACTGGCCAGGGCCCAGCCTGGTCTCCTGGGTGCCAGCACACCAGGGGAGCAAGAAGAAGGGCATAGAGGCTGGCAGAGCCCTGCCTGGCTGTCTACTCCAGACTCTCCCAGTCCCATTCTACCCCCTCTGCTATCCTGCCCACCCCTGCTTCCTGTAGCAGGGTGCAGCTGGGAGAAGCCACAGGGGTTGGGAAGATAGAACAGGAAAGAGGCCATGGCCATTCTGTCCTCAGATAGTGCTGGAAAGGGGCCTTGGCTTCAGTCTTCCCACCAGACCATGACCCCAATGCCCGATAAAGCAGCAACTCCAGGGCCTGGGGCAGCTGGCACAAGGGCAGATGCCCACAGGGCTTTGTAAGTGTCTCCTGCCAGAAGGGATGACCCCAAGTCTGTAACCCAATGGTTCCGCCTCAGTGTTCTCACCCGTGAAATGGACAGCATTTTAAGTACTTGCACCTCATGGGATAGGCACGAGGGCCAGATGGAGCAGTGGGAATATGGCAGGCCAGTCCACTTCCCTCCACTCTCTCAGCTCACAGACACCGCTCAGGAGCCATGAGTGGTGAGAAGACAGGCCAGGCTTGGGCCAGCTCTTCAGGGATGAGGCAGAGGGGAGACCTGGGCAGCACCCAGCCCTGTTCTTTACTTAATCACTTGAGAAAGGGGCTGTAAGAGAGTTCTTGCAACAGCCCCCGTGGGGGACAGGCCAAGTTGCCCCTGCTTTCCTTGCCTGGCTCATGCACAGCTGGTGGTCAGCTGGAGGTCGCAGGTGCTAGGCAGACGAAGCTGTGAGCGGGTTGGGGACTCAGGCTGTCTGAGTACCTGGGGGAAGGAGTCTCCTCACTAAAGTGAGCCGGCAGGGTAGAGGCCTCTAACAGGAGGCCACATGTTTTGGGCCTGCTTTCACACCTCCAGTGACTGGCACTCACCCGGATACCTCCTTGTCCTTGACACTGGGTGTTCCTGAGGGACAGCCCCTCAGAGACTAACTGTGCTGGCCTCTGCCACCCAGTTCTCCTGGCCTTGTCCACAGAAGTGGGCATGCCCTCCTCAATGCACTGTGTCCACTGGGCCATGTCCACTGTGTCCACCTATTAGACTCCTGCTGTATGCAAGACCAAAGCAGGGGAGGGGTCCGGCAGCAGAATCAGGCCCTATCCCTCCCACCATGGGGTCCTTGACAAGGCACTTCAAAAACCTGGGGCTTGAGCCTGCTTCAGACAGCACCCACTGCCCCACCCAGGGCTGGTGAGCTCCACCTGGCCCAAGCTGCAGAGGATCCCATGTCCTCCTGTGGCCTTCACGACCCTGAAACTTTCCCAACCTGGAAACAACTGCACTTTGATGGCAGGCGGAGTCTACTTCAGGTAGGAGGCTCAGTCCCAGAGCACACAGCCTGTGCAATTAGCTGACAGGAGTCAGCACCCCCACAAAGTGTGGGGGGGGTGACGAGGGTTAACTCTTTGCCCTACCAGTTACCAGGTCCTGGAGAGCAGAGCCCTCCACAGCAGCCTGCTGGGCCGGTTCACAGAGGGAGGGCAGCCCCTCCTGCCCCTCAGTCCTCCTGGAGACTCGCCCTTTGCTTGCCAGGGGGCCTCTGATAGTCTGGACATCCAGCTCTTGGGGAGGCTGGGAGGCAGACCAGGCAATGGTGTCTGCAGCTCTGGGGGCCAAACTGACTTTTTTAACAGAAAGTTGCTGATGACCTGAGGGGACAAGGGCAGGGTGAAGCCTCAGACCCCATCCCTGCAACCAAAGGCCACAGTGTTCACTTCCTGAAGGCCCTGCCCTGGGCAGCTCCCTGAGCCAGGTTTGCAGGGCAGCAGGGAGAACATCTGTGCCTCAGCTACCGATCCCACTCTTCAGTGTAGATGGGAACTGAGACCCAGAGAGGCAGGGTCCCACCCATGGCATTGCCAGAGCGAGGGACAAGGATGGCAGAAGGGAACTTCCCCACTCCAGCCTGGGTTTGACCAGCTGGGGTGTGGTGCTGCCATTGTGCAGCCTGGAGTCCTGGGTGGCTGGAGGATCAGAAAGACCTGGCTGCGGGACTGTGCTCCCCAGGGTCAGCTGTGGGCTGGGTTGGGGCAGTGCACAGGCCTCCCTCCCAAAGTCATGGTCACTCCTGGGGTCCCTGCCTAGGAAGAGGAGCATAAAACACTCCCACCCCCAACAATCTCAACTGTGAGGGGGCACACTCCCCAAGGCCAGGCGCTGCTGTGCTAGGGCGGGGCAGCACCCACCAGCGCAAGCACGGGCAGCTAGAAACCTAGCAGTCAGGGCGCGGCCGCAGACCCGCCCACGCCTGGGGTGCCACCGGGGCAGGGGACTGGAGTTAAAGTTTATTTTCTCTACTGTGGCTGATTCACTGTCAGGATGTGGCAGCCTCGAGGCGGGAACTGCTTGCCCCAGGGAGGCCCAGCGGATCGTGGCCCGCCACCCGCCGGTGGTTTGCGCTCTGGCCGCACTTCGGCGCCGGCCGCAGACCAGGGCGGGGCGCGCGGAACGGCGAGGCCAGGGGCGCCAAGTCCCCACCCCGGGAACTGGTCCCCCGCCGCCCGCGGGCCCGCGCCATCACTCGGGGCGCACCCGCGGGGGCTCGGAGTCCCCTTCCAAGCGCGCAGCGCCCCCGCCTCCTCCCGGACTCAGTTTACCCTGGGGTCCTGGCCGGCCCGGGGGCTGCGGACTTACCGGGTGGGGGCGCCGGCGGGGCGGTGGCGCGGCCAGCGCTGGGTCCCGGCGGGTCGGGGGCCGCGGGCAGTCGGCCCCACTGCGGTGCTCCGCACAGTCAGACCCGGCTAGCGCGGGCTCGGGCGGGGCCCGACGGAGGAAAGGGAGGCGCCGCCCCGCCCGCCAGCGGCCACGTGGGGGGCGGGCTGGGGTGGGGTCGCCGGGGAGGCCCCGCCCGCTGCACGCGAGGAGGGAGCTTGCAGGGGTCTCCCCGAGCGCCCATGAGAGGGGCCCCTTTTCCACCCTGCCAGCCTAGCCCGGGTGGGCGCAGACCGGGGTAGGAATTCGTCCCCTCAGTCGGAGCTCACTGTCAGCTGCCTGCCCCTTCCCCCGCGACTCCCCCGCCCTCCTAGGATCCTCAAGGTCCACTCCCACGGATAGCCCTAACTCTGGCGAGCCCACCCCACGGAGGCAGAGGGACGGGATTCCTTGGCGCTCTCCCTCTGGGTAAAGGAGAGCCTTGTCAAACCTGCGTCCAGAGGCAGCTCCCCTCTGGGAATGGACAGCATACCCCGCCCCCCCCTCCCCAGTTCTGTGAGAACCTCCTCCCGTACTCCAGGTGACCTCAGACTGGGCTGTGATTCTGCTGAGCCTCAGTTTTCCCAGCTGTAAAGTGGTACCTCCACAGTAGCCTGAGGGTGGATGGGGACCGTGCATGAGGGTTACCCCTCACCTGGCCTTGACTCTCCACTGTGAGCGGACTGCACAGCCCAGGGCCAGAGAGGGCTCTTCAGACTTGAGTCCAGCTGGCTTCCTAACCTTGCAGCCGATGGCATGCCCTCTGGGTGCTCCCCATACTCCCTCATCCTTCCTGGTCTCTGAATGTCTACTCCTGGAGCAGATTCACTCCCAGTCCCAGCAGCCTCAGCCCTGGAAATCTCCCTGGCTCAGCCCCAGTACAGAAGCAGCCTGTCTGCTGGCCACTGCCCAAGGAGAGCCCTGAGTGCCCGGTGAGCCCAGGGGAGCCGCCAGGGCCAGCACTGACTGGCTCTTCTCTGTGCAGGGACTCAGCCATTCTTGGAATGCATGAGTCCTTGCGGAGGCCCTACCTTCTGCCCACCACCCCCCAGCTAGGGTTCTGGCCTCCATGTCTCCTGGACCCCATCAGTGTCCTGGTGTGGTCCCACCTGGGGGCAGGAAGGCCGGGACCTCAGTGGTGGACTGGCCTTGTACCAGTGGGGGGAGGGGCAGGCTAGTTGACTCATGTCCAGTGCTGGCGCCAGGCTGCAGTGCTCTGTCAGTGGGTGTGTTTGTTGACCCGGAGGAGGAATGTGGCCTTTAGCCACAGTCCAGGCGCAGGAGAGATACTGGCATTAGGCTCCCCTCCTTGCCAGCCAGCGCCTGTCCACCTGAGCTCCACTCAGACACAGGCAGGGGCTCTGGCTGGGCAGGCAGCAGCACTTGGGCCACCTTTCCAGGATCTTCTGTAGCACGCTCAATGTGAGGACCCTACCCTGGTGGAGAAGGATTGGGCCCACTTCCCCAGGGCAGCTCTGCCAAGGGCTTGCTTCCCTGATCTTGCCTGCGGGTGGCTAGACCCAGGGACCCAGGGTTGGGCCAGGCCCCCCTAGGCCAGAGCAGGGTGAAGAAGGCAAGGTGAGTTGGGGTCAACAGGGGAGACTGAGGAAGTTCCTAGGGTTGGCTGAGAAGGAAGTCCCTGTGTGGTATCTGTATATTGTGAGTAGTGGGCAGCTGGGGTCAGGGGTCAGAGACCTTGGCAGAGTGCGGGTGAGGACTGTGGAACCAGAGGGTGCTTTTTCTTGGACTTTGGGCCTGGACTGACATGTCCAGGGCTGTGGAGTCAGCTTCTGGGGCTCTATCTACCTTGACCACTGATTTTCTGAGACATTCAAGGGCCTTCTCATTTCTTCCAGTGGCTCAATTGTAACCCTCTGCACCTTGGGTACCTCCCAGCCCCATCCCGAGCTACTCCCTATCCCTGAGGTTGACCCGAGGACCAGTGTGGACTCAGAAGTTTTACCCGGGTGAGGTAGTGCACGCCTATAGTCCCAGCTACTTAGGAGGCTGAGGCAGGAGGATTCCAAGTTTGAGGCCTGTGTACCCTAACAAGACCCTGTATTGAAATAAAAACAATTCAAAAAAGGGCTGGGGCTATAACTTGGTGTCAGAGCACCCTGGGTCCCATCCCCAGGAAAGAGAGAGAGAGTGGGGGGGGGGGGAGGGAGGGAGACATTTGCTCCTGCAGCCACTGCCCAGCATATTGGGCTCCACCTGACTTCAGGAAGTTCCTTCTGGAAGCCATGTCTGTGAGCAGCTCCCCACCTGGGGCGTGGGGCCGTCCTCAGAGCTGGAAGTATACACATGCCTGCCCACAGCTCTGGACAGCAGATCCCAAAGATGTGCAGGTAGACACAGCCCAACACCCAGGAGCTGCCCATACGCTGGCAAGGCCACATGCCTGCCCACGCGGAGGACATGGGGGTGGTCCTGCCACTGCAGGTCTGCAGGCAGCTTCCCCCACCTCTTGCTGGGAAGCAGAATCTGAGACGGGGACGAGGGGGAGAGGCCCGAGGGCTGCAGATTGAGCCACCAGAAAGAGGCAGGCAGGCGTGGGCACTCCCCGAGAGGAACCTTCCTCCCGAGTGCCACCTGTGCAAAGCTGGAAGACCCGAGTGCTGCAGGTGGCTGTCCACAGGCCAGAGCGCCACCGGGACCACTCGGACCCCAGCAACAGCCTGGCGGGGGTTTCGTTTCCTTTGTCAGCTTGGCTCCCAGAAGCTTTCTGCAGTCTTCCTTTTCAGATCTCTCATTCTGCCTGGCGCCGGTGCCCTGAGATGACCTCTGGTGTGGTACACAGTGAAGTCATTAAAAACACCTCCATCCACCCCTCATCACCCACAGCCCACCTCCCCCATTTCTCCTGTACTCCATTGACCCTCAGAGCAGCTGAGTGTCCGGCTGCAGGAGGCTGACCTCAGGTGGACCTTGCTCAGGGTCATCCGTGGTCTGGGGAAGGGGAGGCAGAAGCTGGGACCACGCAGCTGCTCTTAGAAGGAACAGTCGGTCCCTTAGCTGTCAGTCAAGGCTCAGCTCAGTCAGGAGCCTCTGTACTCCTCATTTGAATGTCACCCACACAGAGAGCAGCATCTCATACCTGCTAGTTCTGTATTTGTGAATTTGCCTACCTAATTTATCTGTAACCCTAAAGCGTACCTGTAACCCTAAGATCAAGTACCTGAGTTTTGCCATCATCCGTGGAGGCTGGAGCCCCCGCTGCGCAGGTGCTCCTGGGGCCCAGCCAGGCCGCTCTCCGCTCTGCCCTGCACTCACCCTGTATGAAGGGCCCTCTCTTGGTCTAGTTAGTGCCTTGAAAAAAAAAAAAAATATATATATATATATATATATGCTTTTTATTGGTGACTTTGCTTTTCAAGTGGCCCCAGGCACAGTGCTGAGGTGCTGCCTGGCGTTCCCAAGCACAGACAGGCTGTGCTGTGACTCATGGAGAACACGCGTGTGCTGGGCTAGGTGGGGCATGAGCTCAGTGTTTATGGTGATGACACACATGTGCGTTAGGCGTCTGCAGCTGGGACACATAAAACAAGGGGACTGTGTTTGATTGGAGGAGGAACCTCATAATCAGAGGCTCCCAGAAGCCTACCCTGGGAGCAATGGCTCCATAGGTGCCAAGTCAGGGACTCTAGGCACCACAACTGCCGTGAGGACGAGAGTCGCTGGGCATGTGTTTATTGATGGGCAACTGAGTCTAGGCGCACAGCACGGGAGTTTTCCCTCCTTGTGGCACTGCCCCAGATGGAGCCATGGCACGCTGCCAGGTGTTTCCCTAGTCTAGTTAGTGCCTAATGCACCCCAGGGTCACTTCTCCTCTCCCCTGTGTATGGCCCGTCCCCTTCCTGGCTGTGGAGGCGTGCCGGTGGCTGGCCTCTCTCCTCCATGCGGGGCCGAGAGCCATCCTGCTGCTCAGTGAGCAGCTCATCCTTTTCCATGGCTGCTGCTGCCCTCGGAGCAAACTGGACGGCTGCTGGCCATGTGGGTGGGTGCAGTCCAGCTGTAGGGCCTGTGCATCTGGATGTGTCCCGCAGGGGGCTGCAGATGCAGGTGTTCAGCCCTGACTCTGGTTCTCCCTCTGAGCCAACCAACAGGGCTCCAGGGCTGGGCAGGGCCAGGTTTGGGCCGCCATCTCCTAGCTGCTTCCCCACGTTAGGCCATGGCTCCCAGGTCTGCAGGCTGGACGGGCAGCAAGGCCTCCCAGCTGAGGAGGTGCAAAGAGAACAGGGAGCTGGCAGAGCTGGCGGTGTCGCAAGCTCCGGGCCCTCTGTCCAAGGCAGTTAGTGACTGGCCAGGGGAGCAGCCTGCTGACCCCAACCCACCCCTCATGACCCCTGGGCGCCCCTCCCTTTCTGTGGTGGCTTCAGTTGGCCCCTTGAGAGTCTTGGTTCTGCATCGATGGCTTGGTGGGAAGGGGTGAGGATCTGCTCGGCTGTGACTGTCCAGGCCAGTCCCTATCATCTTTTGCCCTAAGGGCTTCTGCCAGTGAGGAGTGGGGAGCTGCTGTGCCCGCACCCTGTGCTGGGAATTGGGGGTGGGGCTCGGGTGCACAGGTGGAATCTGTGCTCCTTGGGGACATTGAGCAGAGAGAGGCGCCTGAGTCCCCCAGCCCCGAGGCCTGGTTTCTGCAGGAATGTAGACCTGCTCCTAACCGCCCTGCCAGGTGTCTCAGCAGGGTCAGCTGGAAAGCAGGAGCAGAGAAGCTTGGGCAGGACAACCCCAGGGCACTTGGGCTGAGGCACTGGAACCTGCC
This sequence comes from Urocitellus parryii, assembly GCF_045843805.1. Taxonomy (NCBI): domain Eukaryota; kingdom Metazoa; phylum Chordata; class Mammalia; order Rodentia; family Sciuridae; genus Urocitellus; species Urocitellus parryii. Next base: position 2,658,443 of record NC_135536.1, read on the forward strand.
TGGGGTCCCCCGCAAGGTGTGGAGGACCCAGTTTCATTGCTGGTGGTTTTGGGCCCTGGACTGTTTTGTCGACACAGCCAAGGCCAGGCACCAGGCCTCGGAGGGATGTGGAATGGACGCTCCTGCATCTGCTGCTCGCGGTTGTCAGCGGGCTCCTGACTGCCCGGCAGGTCCCGGCCTTTCCTGCGGCACCCCCGATTCCTCACTCCAGCTCTCCTCAGCCCCCCTCAGTGCCCCTTCCCACAGGCCACCCTGGTCTGCTGGTCACCCTCCCTGCCTGGCCCTCTCTGCCCGGCCACGCCCAGGCACTCTGAGAAGCCAGGCCTGGGTTTCCAGCACGAAGCCTCAGTCTGTTAAGGCGACGCTTTCCTCGCCACCCTTCCAACACTGGCCCGGGGTCTGTTTGACCATCTTACTGTTCTGCTGGGAATCCAGTAAGTTCCAAGAGAGACTTTCAGCGTGGCTCCTCTTCCGTTTCCAGTGTGTTCATGAGGTAAGGTATGTGATTTACGTCATTAACACTTCAGGCAGTGGAATTAATGGAACAAACCTTTAAATATGACGATTCTCAAGTTCTTTCAAGAGTCTTAATATCACTTACAAAGAGGGCTAAATTAGTTTATTCTTTTTACTTAAAATCACGAAATCTATGACTCGGTTACCTGTGACTGAGCTGGACCAGGAGCGCTGATACCGAGGAGAACACCCTGAAGTCTGACCTATGGAGCATCCTGGGGCCCATGGGCAGCAAGTGCCTCCTGGCCCAGCCCTGAGTGCCATTCCAACTGGGCTGCAGGACACCGAACCACCCATGGACACACTGTGTTTCTCTAGCATTGAGAAGGTGTCAGTGATCTGGGCACCTGCCAGTGTGAGCGGTGACCTCAGTTCAGGCAGGACGAGTTAATCCCGGGCTCAGCTGTCTTTCTCTCCACATCCACACTAGACTGTCCAGGAGGGAAGCGGGAGTTCTGTGATGGCTACCCATGTCCTGGACTGGGGGCTGGTCAATCTGCCACCTAGGCCATCCCTTAGGATCTGGGTGGTTGCACAATGGGCGCCTGAATTAGGTTGAGTAACACCCGCTTCTTACAGTTCTTATGCAACCTCAGCTTTACTGCTAGATTGGGGGTAGATAAGACTGCCCTCGTCCAGCTTGCTCCCAGCCCCATGGACCCTTACTCCTTTAACGGCTGAGTCCTGATCTGCACTCTTCCCTTACCTGGATAGGCAGGCCCTGTAGCCTTCAAGGACACCCTGAGACTCCAGGGGTTGCTGCCCATCAGCTGGTGGGCCTCACTTGGTCCGGGTAACCCAGCTCAGGTCCCCAGGCCCCAAAGTCCCCTGCTCACCTCGGGTGAACCAGCTCAGGCCCCACAGTCCCCTGCTGGCCCCTGGTGACCCAGCTCAGGTCCCCTGTCCCACAGCCCCCTGCTGGCCCCTGGTGACCCAGCTCAGGCTCCCAGGCCCCACAGCCCCCTGCTCGTCCCCGGTGACCCAGCTCAGGCCTCCAGGTGCCCTGTTCTCCCATCAGGGTGAGCCCTGCTTTGTGCTCAGTCACCTGTGCTCCTTCACCTTCTCGGAAGGCCCTTGCACCTGCGCTCTCAGGGGAGGCCGTGTGCAGAGGCGAGGCAGGAGGTGGAGGGTCTCCTCTTGCAGCAGCCTGCGTGGCTCTCTCCCACCCCCACCCCAGGCCCAGCTCCATGCCCTGCATGGTGCCATCCACCCTGGTGTCCAGGGCTGGGGCCCCCCTCCTCAGACCCTGCACACGTGTGGCTCTCCGCGTTCGCTCCATGTCCTCTGCAGCCCCCCAGCTGGCATTCACCTCCTCTCCTCCAGCGCTGCCCCAGCCTTGGTTACATTTGCAAAATGGAATGCCAGTCAGGCCCCGAGAGGGGCCTGGCCAGCCTGCCGGGATGCTCTTGGTCAGTAACTGGCCATGGGCATCTCTGCACTGTTGGTGGCTGGGGATTCCCATGCATAGCCCATGGGTTTTGACGCGGGGGTCTGAGCCAAACTGAGCCTCTACAGTGAGTCCTCCCTGCACGCCCCCACCAGCTCTGAGCCCAGATGGGATACAGCATCCCCACACATCCCACGTGGAGTGTCTGGGAGGTGAGGGAGAAGGCTGCCAGGCTTCCTGTGGCTGGCTGTCTCCGGAACATTCTTTATTTCTTTTTGCACATTTTATGTCGTCTTTATCTGCAGGACACAGAGGCATCTGTCCGCCCATGTTACAGTGGGGTGTGGAGAGGACCCTTTGGTCTGCAGTGGCAGGAACGCTTATCCCCAGGGCTCTTTCCTCCTGCACCCCTGCCCCTGCCCAGCTCCAGGGCCTGCCTGGAGCGGGTGGTGGCTGAGAGTGACTCAGTGGCTGCTGGGTGTCCTTGGCCTGCCTGGAGTTTCCAGTGGGGGTTTGTGAGTGGCCTGCCATGTGGGGGGCCCATGGGACGAACTCTTTGAGTGGTGACCCTGCTTCACTGACTCTAGCTTCTCTTCCCCTGGCTGGTGTCAGTCCAGCCCCATCCACCTCCCTGAGTGTCCAGGGCTCCAGCCAGGGCTCCCATGGCCCTGCAGGCGGAGCCTGGCCTTCCTGGGGCCGCTTGTGTGGCTGCCTCCCTGTGAGGCTCTGACTGGGGCCTGACTCATCCCCTCTCCCTGGAGCTGCAGCTGGAGTTCGGAGAGCTGGCTATGGGGGCTGGGGAGGGGTGCTGACCGCTGCCCAGCTCTGCCTGTGCTATGGGAGCTCTGCCCACCAGTAGTGGCCAGAGGCTGAGAGGATGAGGGTAGGGAGGTGGGGAGGCCGTGGTGGGGACTGAGTTAAGGAGGTAGGTATGAGGCTGCGGAGGAATCTCTGCACAGGGAGTCTGCTTAGTGGACGTCCAGGGACGCTGGCCGTGCTGAGCTGCTGGTTTGGGCAAGGATGAGTCAGATGGCAATTTACAAAGAGTTGGGCACCCTGGGGGTCAGTCTGATCCACTTGTTGCCCTCCCCTGCGGCCTCAGTCCCCCATTCAGCTCATGACCCCTGGAGAAGAGCCACAGCTGCTGGGGTCCCTCCAGGGATGGCTGGCTCCTCTGTTGCCCTTTCGCCGCCAAGGCCAGAAATGACCAGAGCCACAGGTCACTGGGAGCTTTGCCTCTGGTCCTATGTGGGCAATGCAGTCAGACCCTCACTTTGCCCTTCACACTCGCCCATGTGGTTGGGGCCAGCTGCTCACAGCCCCATGAACTGCATTGGGCAGAGACAGCAGAGAGCCAGGCCCTGCAAAGATTTCACTCAAGGCCTGGAGATGGCGCCTCAGTTGTGACTTGGTCTGGGCTTTGGTGGGCACAAGGCAGCACCTTGGAGTGGCAATTCAACCCCTAGAGGAGGTGGGTGCCCTGCACCCCACCCCTTCCCCACAACTCTGCAGGTCTCCAGGGGCAATTGGCAGGGTTCTCATCGTCCCCATGTACAGATGCAGAAGCCCAAGCTGACAGTTGGGGCAGTTGCTGTCAGAGGCCAGGGAGGAGCCTGGTCATGGCTGGACATCAGCCCTTGGCATAGCTCTTGGGGGACCTCTGTGGGGCACAGAGGCCCACCTGGGCCTGCAGGCAATGGTGTTCAGTCAACCATGCAGCCTACTTGGCAGGAGGCCAGCAGCCAAGGGTCCTGGACCCCTGCACGGCCTGACTCTAGTGGGCTTTCAAGTGGAAAGAGAGCCGCAGAGACCCTAGTCACTCCCAGCGTCACCACGTAGCTGCCGTGGCCCTGGGTGAGGGAATTTGACCTTGATTCTGTTTCAGTGGCTGTTGTCTGGGGACATGGGAGGGCTGGAGTCCAGAGGCAGGAGGTGGGGACAACAGAGGGGTCTCATCTTCTAGGACTGGAAGTGGGGCCTTGACCACAGCCCAAGCTCACAGAGGTGCTGAGTAGCAGCCTGGGGTGCCCGGTCCCCCCGTGAGACAGAGCAAAGTGAAAGAGGAGGAGGTGACTGAGGTGGGTCCCAGAAGAGAGAAGCTGGGGTGCCCCCCCCCCCCCGTGGGGCCCCCCCCAGGGTCTGAGCAGGAGGGGAGCGGTCCCTGGCTCAGGGCCTGCTGTCTGTCCCCAGGGGCATTCCAGGGCGGGGTGGAGGCTGCCCTGCCCGGTTCCCACAGCTCCCGCCCTGGCTGGCCGCCTGCTCCAGGAACTTCCATGCTTCCCAACCTCCCGTGTTGTCTGGTGCTGTCCCCTGGGCTTCCCCTGCAGCCCTCTTCCCCCCACTATGGAGGGTGGAAGCAGCAGGTCCACTGTGTCCCTTGGAAGAAGCTGCAGCCCAGTCCAGAGCCTCCCTGCCCTGAAGGTACTCTCCTCTGCACTGCTCTCCAGGGCATGATGGGAACAGGCCCTAAGGGGTCCCCCAGGAGCTCAGCCACCAGGATTGGGGGGTGTGCTCAGGCTCCATTTTCCACCCAGGCCTGGGGAGGTCCTGGTGGGGACCCTCAGCTGTGCGGCCCTGCACTCCCCAGACGGAGTTACTGGGGGATCTGGGGAGACCCTGGTGTGGGCAGAAGCTAGGAGACTCTGGCCAGCAGGCCCCTGCTGGGGGACATACTGCCTGCGGGGGGTGAGCAGCTGTGGACTGAGTCATGCTCCGGAAGAAGGAAGACGGAGGAAGCAGGTTCCCCCGCCAGCTGCCTCCTGGGGAAAGCAGGAAGGGGGAGGAGGGAAAGGAGGAGGAGACAGGGAGAAGGGAGGGCCCACTCAGGCCAGTTCCCTGGGGCCTGGGGGGTGGCTTTCTCCAAAGCAGCTTTGGGTTTGGCCCCCTGAGGGGCCCCATGAGACCTTGGTTGGGGCCTCCCAGGCTCCTCAGGACCAGGAAGGAAGGCACTTCTTCTAGGGACAAGCCCCCAGCCTCCCTCCTGCTCACTTCAGGAGCCCAAGAACCCCCAGGGCTTCCCTGAGCTCAGTACAGCTCAGGATGCCAGCCTGCACCCCACAGCGCTGGGTGCAGCCCAGGTGTCCCCTGTCGTGGGAGGCCGTGGCAACCTCAGTTCAGAGCCCTCCTGGTCACAGAGCCTCTTGTCCCTAGAGCCACAGAGCCTCTTGTCCCTGGAACCCCAGGCTGAGCCCTGGGAGTGGCCTGACTGCGGGTCTGTGATCTCCTTTGGGGCCAAGTCTGCTACCTAGGCCCACCACAGGAAGCGCAGCTCTGCCTATTCATGCCTTCTTCCCTCTCTAGGCACTTAGAAACTAAGAATAGAATTCTAATGATAATTTATTTATTTAAACATTTATTTTTTTTTAGTTTTAGGTGGACAAAATAGCTTCATTTCATTTATTTTTAAAAGGTTTTGTTTTTCAAATACCTTTATTTTTATTTATTTATTTTTATGTGGTGCTGAGGATCGAACCCAGTGCCTCATGCATGCTAGGCGAGCGCTCTACCGCTGAGCCACCACCCCAGCCCAGTAATAATTTAAATTGAAATTTAATAATTGAATTTAATCCTCATGAAAATCCTGTGAATTTGGTATTAGTATCTGCATTTTACGTTTGTAGATATCAAGGCTCAGAGAGGCTAATAGACTTGCCCAACGATATGCAGTCAGTGGCAGCTAGACCAGCAGCACAGAAAAATAGCTTTCCTATTTTGGAAAACAAAACAAAAACAAACTAACAAAACAAAATGTATCAGGATTTGTGAGGCTGTTTTCTGGTTTTGGGATCAGGAAGCTTATCCTAGTAAGACCTAATTTGCTCCTCACCAACTCGGGTCCCCGAATACCTGGCCACCCTGCAGCAAAACCAGACCTTACGGTAACATCAGGACTCTGTTACCCGCCTCTTAACATTATTTTTATTTTATTTTACCCAGCAACCAACCCAATGAACTTCTACTATAGACACTGCCCACATGGCAGGCAGGTGCAGTCCTGGCCCAGCGACCTGGGTTGCTTGGACTCTGTCCCAGGCCAGCTCAGCTCCAGGGTCAGCCAGAGGTTTCAGCAGTTTGCAGTGCAGGATTTGGAGATCCCTCCCGGTGGCTTTTTTTGAGGGGGCAGGTACTAGCGATTGAACTCAGGGACACTTAACCACCGAGCCACATCCCCAACCCTATTTTGTATTTTTAATTTAGAGGCAGGGTCTCACTGAGTTGCTTAGCACCTCGTTCTTGCTGAAGCTGGCTTTGAACATGTGATCCTCCTGCCTCAGCCTCCTGAGCTTCTGGGACTACAGGCAGGCATGTGCCACTGCACCTGGCCCTGTGGCCTTCTTTTTTATGGATTTCCCCCTCACTTCCAGGCTGCTGTGGTCACCCCAAACTCTGCCCTCTGGTTCTACCAGTCAGGGATCCCATGGGTTGTCAGGGGTTGGCACCAAGGGAGCTGCCCCTGGTATCCTTCCTCCCGAGTGTTGTCCCCACAGTCTGGGTCTGGCTTCAGGCCCCCTCCAGGCCCCTTGGCGAGTGTCTCCTGTGTTTGGTCAGCAATTGTGGCTGTGATTTGCACAGGAGATGGTCTCATGGAGTCATTTCTGTACCCAAACCTCAGAAGTAGCTGGGTGGACAGGGCAGGACTGGATCCCAGCTGGCCTGGGGGCAGGACTGGGTCAGAGTTTGGTGAGACGGGTCTTCCTCCTCTGGCTTGCCTGCTTCAGGGACTGGCCTCTTCGAAGCTCATCTGGAAGCCGGGCAGGTCTGAGCTGGGCAGCCCGGAGGCGTTCAGACTGGAGCCTTCACCTTCCCAAAATGCAGGGTCAAGATTTCACCCTGGTCTTGGAGGGGGATGGGGGTCCGCTCAGCACCAGAGGCCCCTGGAATCTCCAAGTTTGCCTCTTTGACCTCCATGCCTGTGGGAAGCACGGCTGATCTCCTCTCCCTGGAGCTGCAGCTCCTGCCTGCACCAAGCCCGCACCCCAAGGGGCAAATGTCCCCGCAAAAGACGGGCAGTGGGCCGCCAGCTCCGGGACCGTTCTCCACCTGCCCCGTGGCCCCCCACTTCTGAAGCTAGCTTGGTGGGAAGGTTTCTGCAGTGGGCCTGGCTCCTCAGTTGGGGCGGGGGGAGCAGCCGCCTCGGAGAGCCACCATTTCCCATATGAAGCCGAAGCCTGGGCACTGGTTTTAGTTGTAGAGGCTCATTCACCTGCCTTCTGGTCGGCACCCAAGAGTGGCACCTTGTTGCCCAGGTAGAATGGAAAAGCTCCGGCCGCTCAACACTTCCAGTCTCTGGGTGGGACCTGAGACTGCACCCGCACAATGAACCCCACACCCCGAAGCCCGCATCACCAACCCCACAGATGAGCCCGGGGCCTCAGTCTCAAGACAGCTGAGAAGGTGCTCGAATGTTAAGGCGGCAGGATAGCTGAGCACTGCTGTTTGGAAAGTTGGAAGAAAAACCCTAGAAAGAAAATTTCCAACTGTAAGTAGTTTGTTGGATGAAAAAGAGGGGGGCTTATGCACCCTGTAATGTTGGGTACCTATTAGGGAAGCTGCCCTCGTGGTGATTCAGGGTTTGGCTGCTTGGCCTATATTTTCTGGTGTTTTAGATCAACGACTGCATCTTTGTGACCAGGCGTCTCTGAGGTTCTATTTCCCTGCACTAAAGCCCGCAGGCCTCAGGCGTGTGAGTGTTGCGAGTCGGGACCTCTGTAACCCTGACGTGGATTGTTCCTGGCCAGAGGCCCCGGTGCCTCGGGCCTGCTCACCGAAGCCCCAGAGGCACTTTCTCGGCCCTCCAGGTGGCTCTAAGCACAAGCTCTGAGCCAGGCACATGCTGGGGAGATGGCAAAGGCCCTGCTGCAGACCTCCGTGAGCTGGGGACGCTGCAGACCTCCGTGAGCTGGGGACGCTGCAGACCTCCGTGAGCTGGGGACGCTGCCCCTCCTGCAGCTCCACCTGGCTCAGGGTCACAAAAGCCCTTTGGGCCTCTTTGTTGCAAGGACACCCTCTACCCTGTAACAAGGAGTGGGCAGCGGGCCACATTCAGAGGTTGGCTCACAAGGACACAAGGCCTTTCTTTCTGAGATGCTGCTGAATGCTGGCCAGTTCTCAGGACCATGCTGGGCCTCTCAGCTGCTGGGCAGCACCTCTAACCAGCAGTGGCAACTGGCCAGGTGGGGGTGGGGCACAGTCCTGCTCCAGGGCTGGAGAGGGCATCAGTCTGGGGCGGTAGAGGTGCCGGGACTCAGCCACCTGGGCAGCTAGGTGGGACCCAGCCCTGGGGTTGGGTGCACATGGCCTGCGGAGCATCAGCGACACCCCGGGGAGGGCTCCCTTACTTCTCAGGCTCCCTACTGTGGCCCTCTCCTCCCTCCCCAGGTCTTCCCAGGTCCAGCAGGCTCCCTCTGGCTCTGCAGGGCTCACATTTCAGGCATTAACAGCCATGGCGTCTCCTCACAGGCAGGAAATGGGGGAGGACATCCACCTGGGCTGGGGCAGCAGGGCAATGGGCCACTGGAGAACCTGCGAGGAGGGAATTAGTTTCTGGTCAGGGTGAAAATTTAGATGCCTTTTGTTATGGTACTTTAGCTCACTGTGAACATTCACCTAGTTAATGAGTACCCGGGCTTGCTTAAGCTGGACAGACAGCATCTCCCCACTGCCCAGATTCTCTCTCAGGTCTTGCTGTGTGCACTGGAACAGGGAAAATACCAGGTGGCCTGAGAAGGCTGTGCAGGCCTTGCACGTGTGTGTGCTTGTGTGTATGTGTGTGCGTTTTTGTGTGTGCTTTGGGAGGACAATGGTCCTGGTGCCCATATTGGTGTTTGGTCCTGTGTTTATCAGGATTTTGTTGCTGTGACCAAAACACCTGACAAGATCAACTAAGAGGAGGAAAAGTTCACTTTGGCTCATGGTTTCAGAGGTTCAGTCCCCCACGGGCTGACTCCATTGCTCTGGGCCCAGGTGAGGCAGAACTTCATGGAAGAAGGATGTGGAGGAAGGAGGCTACCCAGCTCAGGGAAGATGGGAGGCAGAGAGAGAGCAGGGAAGAGGCCAGGGGAGATTCACCCCCGGAGCAGCCGCCTCCAGCCACACCCCACGGGCCTGTAGTATCACCCAGTCAGTCCACTCAAACTAGGATGGACTGACCACATTACAGCTCTCATAATCTAATCATTTCACCTCTGAATATTCCTGCATTAACTTAAGCTTTTTGGAGGATGCCTCATATCCAAATTATAACATTCCACTTCTGGTCCCCCCAAAGTCATTACCATCTCACAGTGCAAAATACATTTAGTCCATCTTCAGGAGTTCTATTAGTATTTCCAGTACTCCTCGGAAGACTAAGTCCTAAATCTGCTGGGACATTCAAGACAAACTGTGGCTATGATCTCCTGTAAAGATGCAAAAACAACTCACCTACCCTCAATACACAGTGGCACAGGGTAAATGGTACCATCCCAAAGGGAGAATAAGGCATAGGGTGAAGGGAGGGGACCAGTGCAAACCAAAGCCCAGCTGGGCAAACAGGTCCTGGGATGCCTGCACAGCACCTGGACACTGGGCAGATGAGCGCCCTACCAGGGCTTGGCAGCCCTGCCCCTTGGCCTCGCTGGTCGTAGCGTACTCCGGCTTTCCTGTAGCCTGGCTTTCCCCATGGCCAGCAGCTTCTCCTGGCAGACAGGCACATGACTGGTAATTCTCAATTCCTGGGCCTCCCTTCCAGCTTCAGCTTCACCTCCACAGCTTCCCATGTCACCCTCTCAGGGGCTCTCACCCACTACATTTTGGTTGACCTCCCGGACCTTCCACTGTAACCTGGTAGGAGCCTCCCAAGACCCCTTAACTCCAGCATTTTGCATTCCTGAAGAAGCAGCACCAAGCAGACGACTCCAAGGTCTGCTGCAGCTTGAGCAGAGCTGGGCTCCCTGTCACCCTGCCTAGAGGGCCTCTGAGTGTCTGGACAACCATGCACAGTGAGAGGATTCTGCTCACACAGGGTGCCTCCAGGATCTCTTCTCAAGGGACTTTTCCTTCTTATATGCTTGGCCCTACAATGGATATGGTCTGATAAATTCCTGAGATGTCCTCAGGCCATCTTTCCTAGTGTCTCTGGGCAAAGTACTCAGCATCTCTTAAGGGGCTTTATCTCTTTAACAACTACACCCTCTTGTCCCCATGTTTACACACACTTTTCTGATCAAATTGCAAGTTGTAAAAAATCTTCAGTTCTGCTTTCTGCTCCCAGTTCTCATAGTAAACCTGGCTAAAAGCTGCCAGCCGCTGACTGAATGCTGGGCTGCCTTGAAATTTCCTCTGCCCGATTAATTAGTCCTTCACTTTGAAATTTAGCCTCACAAGTCTTAGGACATGGGCAAAATGTAGATGAATTTCTTTCTTTCTTTCTTTCTTTCTTTTTTTATTTTTTGCCAGAATAGAACAAGAGTGGTCTCTATTCCAGTTCCAAATACGATCCTTGTTCCCCTGTGCCACCTCCCGAGCACAGTCTTACAGTCTTCACTGTCTGCATTCTGGTCTTCGGAGCTCCCACCAGAATCACCCATTCAACTCCACTTATAACACTCTAAGCTTCCCCAGCTTGCATTTCTAAGCTTTTCCAAACTCTTCTGGAAATCCGTTCCAAAGGCTCTGAACCACATGGTCAGATTAGTCATAGCAAAGACCCCACTTCTCAGTACTGACTTCTGTTCTAGTCAGCTTCTTATTGCTATGACCAAAACACCCGACAAGAGCGATTTAGTCGGCTGCTCACCACTGTGATCAGAGTACACAACAAGACTGATTTAGAGGATGAAAAGAATTTTTGCTGGGGGGTTCAGAGGTTTCAGTCCACAGTGGTCGATTCTATTGCTCTGGGCTGCAGGTGAGACAGAACCTACAGTGAAGGGTGAGTACTGCTCACCTCATGGTGACCAGACATCAAAAAGAGCCAGGGGAAGGGGCTTCAGGGAGAGTACACCAGGGCAAACCTCCAGTGACCCCCTCTTTCAGCTGTGGCCCACCTGCCTGCAGGGACCACAGTCAGTCCGTTCAAACTAGGATGAACTAAGTGACAGCTCTCATCATCCAATGATTTCACCTCTGAATATTCCTGAACCAACACAGGAGATTTGGAGGAACACCTCATTTCCAAACCCTGACAAGTCCTTCCAGGGGCCCTTCTCCGTGTCTCTCTCCATGCCTTCTCGGTATCCCGTGGGATGGTGGCAATGACCCCATGCACTGTCCAGGAGGGTCTCCTAGAGCACCCTGCCCACTCAGCAGGCCTCGGTGCCCACTCCCCTTCCCGCTCCTGCAGGATGGTACCTGTAGGTCCAGTTTGGCACCTCCTTCCTCCCTCCTCTGTCCTCAAGCCCCGGTGTGGGGCCTACATGGGGAGCCCTTCCTGGCTAAAGGGGAGGCGCGGAGGGGGTTGGCTGGAGTCAACATCCTGGGGCACACCCCCCTCCCCTTGCCCTCCCTGTGGCAGGGCGCCCAGGTCTCAGGCCACGAAAGACAGGATCTGAAAGTTCCCCTGGATGAGGCATGGCTGCTGGAGAAGATGGACGGGGAACTTGAAATACGCACGGGAAAAATGAAGCCCAGTGGTAGGTGTGCCTAGGAGAAGGAGGAGGAGCGTGGTCAGGAAGGGACCAGTCGCAGGACAGAACCTGCGGCAAAGCCAGCGAGGGAGAAGTGAGAGAGGCCAGAGGGAGACCAAGGCCCAACAAGACCCCGCCCAGGGGTCCCCGTGCCGTCCAGGCCTGCCGCTCCAGGGCAGTCCCTGCCGGCCGCTCCTCCCGAATGCCTGGAATCTGTGCATCTACCTGCACACGGTTAACCAACACCCAAAAAAATTTATTATTAAAAATGAGATACGGTATTTGAAGACACCTGTAAATCAGGGGACTGCCCAGTGCTTTCTACTGATGCGGTGACGAAGACCTCCCAGCACCAGATCCCACCTTGAGATCACCAGACCGAGATCCTCCCTCCACTCTCTCCCTGCCCACCCTCACCAGGCTTCCTTAAAAAAAAAAAAAGAAAGAAAGAAAGAAAAGAAAAACTGAGAGTTCCACAGATGCATCTCACACCCTCGAGATGGCCTGCTTCTCCCTCAAATGCGTATTCACCTCCTCAATAAACCTCTGTTTGGGCCTTTGACTGGTACGTGCTGAAATTCTGTCACATAAGCCAAGACCCCCGCTGGTCCTGAATGAGTTCCTTTCTCCCTTGGGACTCCTTTAGAGACACCTCTTCTCCTGCGACATTAGGTTTGCAGACACGGTTGCTGAAATACATAAATCAAAAGTTGTAATAAATGCCAGGGATACATGTGGAAAACAGCATTAGGGCAGATAAGGCAGCACCCATGGGAGAAGGCAGCTGTTTGGGATCTTGTCATGTCAGCTTCTCTTGCAGAACCTACGCCAAAAACCTGTTTGGAGCAAGTAAAGCTGGGAGCAGTGCCCCTCGGGTGGCAGAGGCTGAAGGGAAGGGAGGGTGGGCCCCTCCCGGGTACCAAGCTGGAGCATCCTGAAGAGGGGATCCTGTGCCCTGGCACTCAGAGACACGTTGCTTCTTTGTCTCCCCCGCCACCCCCCAGATCAGGTGCTGCTCAGCAAGGGTCAGGCCAGGGTGGGCAGCACCACGGAGCCTGCCACCCACCATGCCAGCAGGAAGCTAGTATTTTCTCAAAGTCAGAGGAGGAAACTGCTGTGCCATCCCGAGGCCTCACTCTTGCTCCTGCTTTGACACTGAGGTGGCCCTGGGACCTGCTGCTGGGCCTTGATCAACACCTTAACGGGAGAGGCCACTGTTCACTGTACAACAAAGTGGACTTTGTTATTGCTTTGGTCACTGGATTTCAACATCACTGGTTTCCCTTTGTAATCTGGTGCATTTTGTTCGGGGTTCTTACCAGCCAGGTTGTGAAAGGGGCTCCACCAGGCTGCTAGAGGCGTCCAAGAACACAAAGGCCTGGGTCCCACCCGAGAGGGGGCAGGAGGGAAGGAGGTGCTGGGCAGTCAGGTCAAGTCCTGGGCTGCTGCGGCACCTGGGGCGCCGGGAAGTCACGCTGTGGCCCTGGGCCTGTTTCCCCCTGTGTCAGCCAGGAACATAAAAGGTGCATTCAGCAGTTGCTTGGAGGACTGTCGTGAGGGCACACAAGCAGCACTGCTGTCCCCACAGGGTTAGGGTTAGACAGGAAGTGAGGGAGGAGAGCAAGGGTGAATGAAATGACAGCACACAAATGCCCAGGTCAGATAGGCGGCCAGCCAAGGCAGGTGGGCAGGGGAAGGGCAGAGAGGGCCAGTAACCTGCAGGGAAGCCCCAGGAAGACCCGAGAGTCACAGCTGAGGTCAGAGGGAGACTTACTGGACAGGTGAGACCCTGGCCAGGGGGAGCCCGACTTGGGAGAACGATCACTTAAAATCATGGGGGACCTTGTAGACGTGGACAAGCTTCAGGAACACAAGGCTGGTGCGTCTGAACCTCCCAGTGCATCTGAACCTTACAATCCCTAAGGGAATGACAGGCTCCAGACCATGTCACCACAGTCTCTTGTGACCAGATCACCAGGACCTCCCTTATTACCAACATCATGTCACAACTACCCCTTGTGACTGGGTCATCATGGCCTTCACATAGGAAACTGGCTCAAGGCTACCCCCAGGGATAATCAGCCATTTACGGGGTCCAAGAGAACAGAACAAGATCAAAGAAGCCCAAGTCCCTTCCAGCCCCCAAATCTCCAAGGGCTATTCCCTTCAGAGATGGTCCAGGCCAGTCAGCACCTGTTCTATATGCTGATTTCTCTTATGCTCACTTTCCCAAATTCCTGCTGCCACGTGCAACTTATCTGCAGTCCTTCCTGTGAGATTTTAAGAACCCTCTGCAACACCAAGACGCGCAAGACCCGGCTGGAGTAGTGCTAGAAAGAAAGTTATAACATGCAACAGATTCAGCCAGGGGTGGAGGAACATGCCTCTATTCCAGTGACTCATGAGAACAAGGCAGAGGGATTGCAAGTTTGAGACCAGCGTGGCAACTTTGTGAGATTCTGTCACAAAATACATAGAAATTGAAAGGGCCAGGGATGTAGCTCCAAGGTAGAGCACTTTCCTAGCATGTGTGAGGCTCTGGGTTCTCTCCACAGTACCATGAATTCAGACAAAGAAAAGATTAAAAACTAGAGGTGTACTGTGGATAATGTGTTTATTTAAAATCATAAACCCCCAAACCTAGATGAAATTCCTTGAAAAATGTGTAACACTCAAACGGTGGGGGGGCTACGGCTTGGTTATGGATTTGGATTTGAATTTGGATATGGATTGAGCAGCAGGGAAGGCAGGTCCACGTGGCCCTTGGGTCCCACCCGTCTTTCCAAGCCCTTATTCTTGTAGAATGGGACTGTCTACTCTGGGCCGCCTTCTATTGGTGACACTCAGTCACCCTGTCTCCTCCGGATTATCCAGAAGACAGTTTCTCAGATCTTTCTCCCCTTGACTTTTGGTCGGGGAGTCCTGGTCAGGGCCTGCGAGATGCCCCTCCTCTGGGATGGGCCTGCTTCTCTCCTGGTGAGCCAGGGGCACAGGTCTTTGGAGGAAGGCAAATGGGCAGTGGCATGTTCACCACATCACGTCAAGGGGGGCAGCCTACCAACAGGACAATCGAGGTCTATTGGGGGCTGCGCAGGGGAACCCTTCCTGGAGGCATGCACAGATTTACTTGGAGTTCTACCCGGACACTTGCCTCCTGCCACGTGCTCATCTATTTATGTTAGCGTGGACTCGTGGGTACCCATTCTCCACTGGAGCTTTAATCCAGTACTCTGTTATTTATTTTGTGGTACCATCTGTGCCAGCTCTGGCCGCTGGGAGCTCCTGATCTCACTGGCACCCGCGTCCTCTGACACACCCCCTCCCTGGGTGCTGGAGCTGCTCTTACTTCCTGGCTCTGAAGAAGCTGCAGGCTCATCCTGTGCACTTCCTGGCCCAGCCCTGGCCCCAGCCGTCCCCTCAGGGAGCCCTGGCTCCTGGCACTGGAGGACCTGGTTAGACACCCAGATCTGGGTGCAGGTGTGGTTGTTGTTGCCGGGGTGCTGCGCCTTCTGGGACCTCAGGGGACTGACGGAGTGAGGAAGTGTGTGTGCTGGGTTCAGATGTGGTTTGAGTGTGTCCCCTACAGGTTCACACACTGGGAGCCTGAGAGGTGGTGGTGGCCAGAGCTGGCACCCCTCAGAGATGGGTTCTTGTGGGAGGTGAGTAGGTCACAGGAGCATCACCTTTGCAAGGTGCTGATGTGGTTCTTAGAGACCCCTGTTTGTTCTCATGAGAGCAAGAGGTCATAAAGCAAGGCCACCCCATGTGCTTGATGTGGCTCATCATGGTGGCCCAATCTTGGACTTTCAGACTCCAAAACCATGAGCTAAATAAGTCTCTTTTCTTTATAAAGATCCCTGCTTTGAATATTTGGTTACAGCAACAGAAAACGGAGTAAGACAGTGTGTTCATACTAAGCTCTGCGTAAACACATGTCTATATGTAGTTCTGTGTGACCATCTGTCTATTTAGACTAAACATGAATTGGCGCCAATGTCTCGGGCTCTAGTCCATCCCATGTGGACCCTGCTTGCCCCTACCTTGGTCATCTGCATCTCCCTCTCCAATGGAGGGGCCCGAGCCCTCCATCCACCTGTTGCTGAGTTCCAGTGCAGCAGTGGCCCATCCTACAGGAGGCAACAGTGCTAGCCCACCTGCCTCACTTTCAGTTTTCAATTTCTACTCGTTCCTGAAAAGACTTGGGGCAGCTCCTCCCTGGTGCCCCTGGGAGGCTGTTCCCTGCACTTGTGAGATTCTCTGCCACAGCCTGCCCACTTCCTGGGACCCTCACCTTTTACTAGGTCTTTAAACTTGCTGTCAGTAAGGCTCAGCCTTTTGCTGTCAGGCTATGTTGACAGGCATAGTGTCACTGTCCCCATTCCAATGACATGCGGAACAGTTTCACTGTCCCCCAAGTCCCCTGTGCTCCACCTGTCTTAACACCCACTCCCTCTCTGCCCCCAAGCCCCTGGCTATCACCAATTTGTTTTCATTTCATTTCATTTTTATTGTTTAGCAGTGCTCCGATGGAACCCAGGACTCACACCTGTTAGACCAGCACCACGTCTACACGTAGCTACCGCCCCCAAATGTACTTCTGTGGTGGGTTTTTGGTGAACAGTTCACCTGTGAGGGAGGCTTCACCTGCCCCTATCTGCCAGATTTTTAAAAAGTCACTAATGTATCACTTGAAAAAAACAATACTTTTTGTCCTGTGATCTATCCACATGGGATGTGCCTTGACTGGTTCCTGAACTCCCAGGAGGACCCCTTAGATCTATGGGGAGCCAGCAGGAAGGACGTTCGCATTCCAATCAGATGCTCAGGGAGGACTTTAAAAAGGGCTCCTTATAAAGTGTGTGCAGGGAGCGCCTGTCTCGGGCTGGCAGGGCCCCCTGATGGGGAGAGGAGTTTCCCCCAGGCCCAGGAGTGCTGTGGGGAGAGGCACACCCCGAGGAGCCCTGCCATTTGAGGGTGGCCCCCTGCAACCATTCTATAATTCCAACAGAGTGGACAGGAAGAATACTCAATGTGATTCGGGCTCCTATTTTTTTTTTTCCACTTTTAAAGAAAATGATGAATGTCATCTAGATTTTACGTCCAGGAATACAGGTCAAAAAGCATCTAAGACGACTTAGAAAATGGCCCAGGCGAGGGGCTTGCTGTCCCCCCATGGTAGGATGCAAGACCTGGGCACAGGCGTAGAAGGCCTGGGGTGGGGGCGAGGACCCGGGCGGGGACGGGGTCAGGACGTACGGGGTCTGCGCTCCACCCCGGGTGGCTGGAGCCAGTGCGAGCCCAGGGTGAGCGGCTGGGCCTCCGCCTCCGCTGGCCACCCCAGCTCCCCCGCCAGGGGAGTCCCCGCAGCGCCAGCCGGACACTCCTCGGTGCTCCCCTGGCGACGCCGCCACCCAGCGACCCCGGCTGGGGCCGTTCTTCCTCCTCGAGGGGAAGCCGAGGATCTGCGAGGCGGCCGCTCCCCGAGCGCGGCGGGGGGCGCGGGCGGGTTTGAACCCAGATCTCTGCGAACCGAACCCGCGGCCTGCGCAGCGAGTCGGTCCGGAGGACGGTCCCGAGGGCCCGAGGGCCCGAGGCCGCCGCGCAGCCCGAGCAGGTGCGGCGGGTCCGGGTGGCGCCCAGAGGCCGTGGCCGGGCGGCGTGGGGACCCGCCGGACTCCGCCCACAGGCGACGGGTCACTGCCCCCTAGGAAGTGCCAGCACCCGCCGCCGCCGGGCGGAGTCTCGCCGGAAGGAGGGCAGCGAGGCGGGCCTTTCCGTCGCACGAGACTGGCTGGCGTCTGGGTGGTGTCCCGGCGAGCCCGGACCCCAGGCCCAGAGACCCCGCGCCCTTCCTGCCCGGGAAACTGAGGCCCAGGGACGGGAGGGGCGCGGAGCCAGTGGTGGCTTCGCAGCAGCCTGTAAAGCCCCGTGCAAGGAGAGAGAGGCTGAGGCTGGGGATCCGCGAGGATGCCCACGACCTCTGCCTCAATTTACCCATCTCTACCACCTCCTTTCCTGCTCCACCGGTCAGCAGAGGATTCAGTTCCCAGAACAGACAGGGAGGCAGAGTTGGAGGAGGCTGAGGGTGGGCTGGGGGTGGGCTGGGCACAGGAGGACTTGGAGGACTTGGAGGGGAGGCAGCTTGGGGCTGTGTTCCTGTGGTGCGGCTCAGACTGCTGCAAAAGGGCCCCTACCACCTCGCCAGGACCCCCTGGCTTCCAGGGCTGACCTCCTGCTGTGTAAGTGGGGTGCCCCGTCTGCCAGGCAAAAGGCTTCCCACTGTGCAGGCGTGGTGGGAAGGCCCCAGCACCTAGCTCAGGCTTCCAGGGCAGGCCTGAGTGCTGTAAGAGGAAGAGTCCTGAGGAGGAGCCAGGTGGGGGCTGGCGGGGCCTCTCTGCAAGGCTCACTCACTTGTGCTGGGGTTAGGGCCTTGCTCCTGTCTCTGCAGGCTCCAGGGACTGCTTGGCTTCCCTGCAGTGTGGAGCTGGGGTGCCAGAGTGAGTGTCCAGAGGGGTGACACGAATGAGTGTGGCATCCTCAGAATCCAGCCCAGCAGCTGGGCACAGAGGCACACACCTGTAATCCCAGTGGCTTGGGAGGCTGAGACAGGAGGATGGTGAGTTCAAAGCCAGCTTCAGCAACTGAGAGGCACTAAGCAACTCAGTGAGACCCTATCTCTAAATAAAATATGAAATACGGCTGGGATGTGGCTCAGTGGTTGAGTGTCCCTGAGTTCAATCCCCTGTACGGGGAAAAAAAAAAAAAAAGAATCCATCCTAGCAGGTCGCTCAGCTCACTTCCATGCAAAGTCCTGCTTGGGTCCAGGAGAAGTGTGGGGACAGTGTTGCAGCCAAGGGGGGCACCTCTGAGGCCCGGGGGCAGCTGTCTGGGCAGTGCATGTGTGCATTAGGAAAATGCTTGTTTGCTGATACACGGGTTTGTGCAGGGCCCTTGTCTCGTGGTTCTCTGCAGGCTGCAGTTCTGTTCCTTCTTGCCCTCGGGGTGTCGCGGCCCCCACACTCTCGGTTCCCCCTTGCCAGTCAACCCTGCAGCCGTGACACCGCCACAGACAGGCGGCGGCTAAACCACAGCATTGCCTCACAGGTCCTGAGAAGGCTACTGTACTGCAGGATTGGGACCCGCCCTCGTGCCCTGCTGTGACTGTCATTGCCTCTTGAAAATCCTGTCCCCAAATATGGCCACATGGGGGCTTGAGCTCTGTAGGGGCAGAAAGGGAGCTGGCCCTGTGCTGTCCATCATACAGGGTCACGCCAACACCTCTGTGACGAAAGGCAGCTCACTGAAAACCAAGGCCAGGAGCACTGGGGACTTGGAGACCTGAAGCCCAGGGGCTGGCCACTTCACCCTCAGGCTCAGTGGGCCTGACCAGCTGGTGTGCCAGGGTCCTCTGTGCCCCTCTTCCCTTGGGTGGCGGGCAGGAGGCTCCCTTTCTGGAAACAGCTCTTGTGACCTATAATCGGGGTAGGACCTACCCGGAAGGGCAGGGAAAGTTAGAGCAGTGGTTTGTGTTTTGTGGCTGGTTTGGGGGAAGCAGGTTCTGCTTTCCAGGACCATCTTGGGGAGAGGAATTCTAGTTTCCACGGCTTGCCTCGGGGGAGTGGCGGGTGAGCGACAGGAGGGGGGACAGAGCAGGAGGAACCTTGCTTCTGAGGCCCACGGTGGGAGATTGCCCCAGCAGCTTCCAGATGTGGATTTCGGGGACACGATGCCCCCCACCTCCCTGGAAGCACACCCAGCTCCCAGGACCTGCCACCACCTCCTCTGCCCCCCTTTGCTCTTGTTCTCCCTGGTGTCCACCTGCCCTGGCTCAGCACTGCCTGCTGCAGACCCCAGCTCAGCCTCACCCAGGTCCTCCAGGAAGTCTGCCTGGCCCTCGCCTCCCGTCGGTTCTGCAGGAGCAAGTGAGACTGGACCAGAGGCACACAGTTGGAGAGGCCAGTGGGGGGCTTCCACCCCAGCTGATGACCCTGCCGCTCAGCTCAGCCAGCCCTGGCCTTGCTCCTGGCCTCCCCGGCTCCCAGGGGTGGTGATCCTTCCTGAACCTGTCCAGTCTAACCCCTCCCCTGCCCTGCCCTGTGTCAAGGGCCTGAAGGTCTGCTCTCCTTCCTTCACCTGGCCCACCAGCTCCACTTCAGTCCCTACCCGTCTCCCCTCCCTGCGGGTGAAGCCTGCAGTTGCTCTTGCTTGTGGGGAAGCTGGACCTTGGCCCCCAGAGCCTGGCCCTGCCTTCTGGGCCAGCTGCCTGAGCTGCATCTTGCACGTCTCCTTTGCCCCCAGGGTGCTGACATCAGCCCACTGTGCCTCTCTGGCCCCAGGGCCTTTGCAGGGCTGCTCTCTGCTGGGTGTGCTCTTTCTTGGCTCTGACCAGACTTGAGTGTTTTTTCCCTCAAAATGTGAAGTGGAGGTTGGTTCTGGGCTCTGTCTTAACAAGGTCACTGTGTTTGGAATCTGAAGATAGCCAGTGTCTGGTGCCGCAGGGGCAGTGGGGGAGCTGGCCGGCCATGCCCTCTGTCCTGCAGGGCACTGCTCGCCAGCAGCTGGACCTATCTTGCCCCAGAGCTCTCAAGTTACTGATGCGGAGTTTCGTGCTGGCGACCCGCACACCGCCTCCTGTTTTCTTTCCCTGAGTCGCTTCCCAGGCCGTCGCGGGTGGTGCCTCAGGCCTGGCTTCCTCAGTCCTACCCTCCCCCCAGCACCAGGGGGTGCACACGGCTTGGCGTCTGTGCTGTGGGACCGTCCATTTGCCTAGCCCCTGGCAACCACGTCCTGTCTCTGCCTATGGCCCTGGCTGCTCCAGGAACTCCCCGTGGGTAAAGTCTGGTGGCACTTGTCCTTCTAAAGTCCTGTGTCCACTTGTCCTGCCTTCAGCACAGTGTCCTCAAGGTTCACCATGCTGGGTCACGTGACAGGGCTTCCCTCTGCAGGGATGAGTACCACTGTGTGGCTGGACCGCCCACTGTTCATCCACCGTGTCTCCCCGGCACACTAGGGTGGCGGCTACCTTTTGGCTGCCGTGAGCAGTGCTGCTGTGAACCTGGGTGTGAGCGCCTGCCCACGCCCCTGCTCTCAGTTCTTTTGGGTGTGTCTCCAGAGTGGGACTGCGGCTGGCTCGCAGGGAGTCCTGGCTGAGTGGAAATGGGAGTGCCGCTCGGTGATGCTTCCACGGTGGCCTGGGTTCCAGTTCTTCCACATTCTCACCACTGTGTGTCAGGTTCTGGATTTTTTTTTTTTTTTTTTTGGTACTCATCCTAATGGGTTCACGGTGATGACGAATGAGTTTTTAATTTCAATGAGAATGTGTTTTTTTTTAATGTCTAGAAGTTCTGTTTTTTAATCTGTCTGAAAATTTCTGGTAGCCTCCTGTTTCTCGCTTATGTTTTCGATTCCCTTTTCTATTTTAAGTTTCAGTTTTTACCAAACTTACGCACCCACGTAGATGAAAGAGCCAGTCTGCGGCGGCCTCTCCGTGGGGATGCGGCGGCCTCCCACTGGCGGCTGCTTGCCCCCACGTGAAGGCTCCCCTGTGCCAAGCCCAGGCAGCCAACTCCAGGGCACCTTCACCTGTGCCAGCCATGCCAGTCAGCCAGGGCACTGTGAGCAGGTTCCGGGCAGTTGGGTACTGAGGTCCCTGGGCTCAGCCACTGCCCAGACCAAGCCCAGCACCTCAAACCAGGTCCAGGCCCTGAAGACTGGTGTGGGTTCAGCCCGGCCTGCCTTCGGGGTCCGAGTCATCACCGTCATGAGCGCTGACTGTGGGGTCGTGAGTCACCGTCCTGAGCGCTTGCTGGATTTCCCTGCCTCGTTTCCCAGCAGCCCGCCAACAGATGCAGAGCTGGAGTCACAGGGCAGGCTCACCGCCAGACCGGCCCAGGACTGCACCTGACGTGACCTGAGGTAAACCAGGCTCAGGCAGCCTGGGAGAGTCCCCGCTGTGCTCTTTCTGGTCCAGGCTGCAGGAGCCAGGACCCCGCCTCCCTCGGGGGTTCCCTGACCTGTGCTACGTGTGCTGCACTCTGCTCTCCTGGCAGCACCTGGGCTGGTTCTCAGGGTCCAGGTCCAGGTGGTGTGGAACAACAGTGGTGGAGCAGATGAAGCATTAACGTAAGACAGAATCGAACTTGGGAAAGAAAAATAAACAAGACGGAAAACCTTTTAGATAATAAACTCGGGGGACACAGCGAGTAAACGGTGGGAGATGTTTCAGGATGTGGATGAACAGCTGGTCTTGGGCCCTGGCCTGCCATCCCAGCCACGCCGGAGGCTGAGGCAAGAGGATGGCAAGGTTAGAGGACTCTCCTGCAGGTATGGGAACAAGCGCTGGGTAACAGCTCAGTGCAGGCACTGCCTGGTGTTGGGGGCTCTCGGGGGAAATCCGGGGAGCAGACGGGTATGGATGGGTGTGGATAATCTGGATTGTCAACTTGATCATTAAGGGATGCCCAAGATTAAGAGGCTTCTGGGTGTGCCAGGGAGGGTGTGTCCCCCACACTTTTGTTTTGGTTCTGGAGAGGGAACCCAGGGGTGCTCAGCCACTGAGCCACACCCCCAGCCCTTTTTATATTTTATTTTGAGACAGGGTCTCGGTAAGTTGTTCAGGGCCTCACTAAGTTGCTGCAGCTGGCCTCGAACTTGAAAACCCAGGGAGGTGTTTCTGGGGACAGCTGGCTGGCAGGACTGCAAACTGAGGCGGAGCCTTGCCCTAAGTGTGGGCAGCACAGTCCAGTGGGGTGGGGTCCTGGTGGGAAGGAGGCGGGAGAGGAGGAAGCCGTCCAGACGCCAGCTCGCTGCTTCCTGAGCAGGTGCTTGATTGCTGCTGGGACCCGGGAGGACGTGGGACTCCAGCTCCCTCACTCTTCCCAAGTGGACCCTGGCCCCCCGGTTCTCCAAGGCACCCCCGGCCTCTGGTTCTGGACTGGGCTGCACCTTGGTCCATCTGGGGCCCCAGCTCCAGGCTCCTCCAGCTCTCCAGCCGTCGTGGGGTGTAAGACATCTAATCAATCCGCCATCTACAGCCGCACCTACAGCTGCCTTCTCTGGGTCTCTTCCTCTGGAGGACGCTGACTGACACAGTCCCAAGGACTGGACGCAGGTGCAGGAGGTAAAATGGGGCTCCAGATGCACTGGACAGTGGTCATTCACCTTAGCATGCGGAGTGGTTTCACGTTGCCTGAAGATGCTGACCAGCCCAGGAGCCCAGGCATCCTTGGGGCCCAGATTGCTCTTAAAGTGCATGTTCCACTAACTGCAGCCAGGGCCTCCCGGAGTGTGGGCAGAGCTGAGCCCATGGTCAGGGCACCGCACGCCCTGCTGCTCTGGACAGTCAGGAAGCTCCTGTGCCAGTGGCCACCTGGGCCTTGGCTCTCCTGACACCCGTCGCCTGGCTGCCCCTGGCCTCTGCCTCTAGGACGTTGTCCTGCCGTCCCGATGTCCTGCCGTCCTCCCGGGGAGGCTGAAGAGTGGCTCTTGCTCCTCATTCCTCCCCTGCCTGGGTCCTGCTCCCCTCAGCTGGCCTTTCCACAGCCAGAGCCCCTCATGCGGCCTCCCTGTGAGGTGGCTGGCCCCGATTGTCCCCCACTCCTGGGCCACTAGGGACCTTCCTCTTACTTGACCTTGGTGTCAGCCTCCCGTCTGGCCCACACCTGCCTGCCAGGAGTCCCCAGAGTCCCCACTTGACAAGGGTGGCTGTCCAGGCCACGGTCCCGGCTCAGCCAGGTAAGGCCCTGCAGACCCCTGGCTGTGGCGTGTCTTGCACATGAGCAGGGACCAGCAGATGCCCCTCATCTTCTGTGTTGGGCTCTGTGGCCTTTATTTCCACAGTGAGCTGGGATGTCAGCACAGGCAGGAGGCCCAGGGGGAGCACTGAGCTCAGCAGGCCTGCAGGGTGCACCTCCTTTCTGTGGTGCAGACAGGTGGATGGGCTAGGAGGGGTGGGGCTGGGAGCCCAGGTCCTGCCTCCCAGCCAGGGAACTTTCTGTCCACTCCTGATTCTGGGATTCCCCTTCTCATTATCCTGGGAGGGCTGGGGGCCTCTGGCAAATCCTGCCCTCTGGCTTCTCACACCCACCTTCTGCTGCTAGACCTCTCCCCAGGTCTCTGACTCGACCATGAACAAGAGGGCCAGAGCTCTGGGGAGAAGCTGTGCTCACCCTGCCACTCCCTGAGGGGTTGTCTGCCCTTTCCAGCTGTGCCCAGAGAAGCCAGCAGACAGGCAGCTACAAGCCAGGTGTTGGCTAGAGCTAAGGCAGCAGACGGGCCTGCACTCCTGGGTGTGCTCTGGGCGCTGCCGAATCCAATCTGAGTGATGCTCTGGGTGGGCCTGGTGGTCAGGGCTCTGGAGCCACCCAAGACTGGCAGTGGTCAGCTGACTTACAAGGCCATCTGCCCCTGTGCCTTTTGGATACAAAAGCCTCCTCTGGAGTGGAAGGGGCTCTGGCTGCTCAGGGTACCCTCCTCTGAGGTGCAGCCCTGCAGAAACCTCACAGCTGGCCCAGCCTCTGCCCACTTGCCCCAGGGGTGTCCTTCCTCCTGAGCTTGGGCCTTGGGGAGCTCTTCCTGCACAGTGAGCTCTGCCTTGTCTCCCTCACTTGGGCCCAGGCTAGCGCCAGCCTCTCCTGACCCTGACAGTTTCCTGAAGCCTCCTGGTCCCCAAGCCAGGTGTGATGTCTGTACCAAGACTTTCCTAACAGCAGTAGCCCATGGTAGTCCCGATAGACTGCTTCCTTGCCAGTTCTCCAGCCGGACAGCAGGAAGGGCCCTGGGCCTATTTGGCGGCCTGAACATGCCCTGGGGCTGGAGGAAGGGCCAGCAAGGCCTCCATCCCTATCCTCAGGTCGAGGCCAGCAATGCCCGGGGCTTGTTCCCTGCCCAGGAGCTGAAGCTGGGGCTGTGTGGGGCCCAGCCTGGTCAGAGGGCGGTCAACAGGTTGGGAGTGACATCACTGAGGGAGAGCAAGAAGCGCTGGTGGCCCCTGGAGTGTCCTGGGCCAGAAATGCCGTGCTCTGATGGCCTGCTCGGGCTGGCTCCGCAGGTCCAGTCTTCCAGCTGGAAGCCGTCCACACCCTTGCTCTGCACAGGGGGAAGCTGGGGCCCGGAGGTGAGTTCCAGGAAGAGCTGGGCCGAGATGGAGGGGAGGGGAGGGCAGGGCAGCCAGGGCCACCTGCACCTTGGGCCCTCCTCTTTTTGGGCATCATGCTGAGCCCTTGTGTCACAGGTGGGTTGGCAGGGGACATAAGGGCAGTCCCAGTGCCTGGGCATAGGCTGGGGGCAAGCCTTACTTGCAGCAGGCCACCCAGCTCCTACTGGCCAAGTCAGGGCTTGCTTTGGGTGTGGCCATCCCCAGGGGAGGGTCCTGAGCCATCAGGCTATTCCCTGTGAGGGCCCAGGACCTCGCCCCCTGGAGCAGGGGCAGGTGCTCAGCCGCCTTCAGAAGGGAGAAAGGGTGTCCATGATGCCCAGGCCACCCCTGGCTCTTCTCCACAGACTTGGTTCCAGGCCCAGGACCTAGGCTGGGGTGCTGGCTGGTCTTCCCCAACCTGGGGGCAGAGTTGCTGGGTATGGGGGCGCCCAGTCACATCAGGGTGCCTCCAAGTTCTGGTCTGGTTTGGGGGTTCACATAGGTAAGAGTCCCCCACGCCTACACAGGCAGGAGGGTTTCCTGTTGGAACCCAAGATGCAGGTGGCAGCACCGCCCTCTGTCCCCGCGCCAGCCTGGGCAGATACAGGAGCCAGTCTGCCGGCCCCAGTTCGTTTGGCGGTGTGGTGCGCCTTCTGCTGGTGAGAGGCGGTGCCGCTCCTCTTTGTCCCAGGGCAGCTGGGCCGGGTCTCCCTGGGCAGGGTCTCCCTGGGCAGGGTCTCCCCAGGCCGGACAGTGAAAGGGTGTCCAGACTGCCCTGGGGCGTCACCCCCACCTGGGGGCCCAACAGAGCCCGCTGTGGACAGTGGGAGACGCAGGCGCCCAGGCAGATGGCCCTGCACATCAGCTGACCACTGCCGTAATTTCTGATAATGGATCTCTGTGGTTTTTGGAATTTCTGTGACAAAGCTCCTTTTGTCCCTTTGTGCTCATTTATGTGAACCAGTTGCTTGGTGCTAACATCTTTGAAAACCCTAAAGTAGGAGTAAATTGGATGCTGAGCAGTGTCTTTTTAACAATAAGTAATTTTCATCCATGGAAACGTGAGCAGCTACACCCCACCCGCCCCGTCGGCAGCGGGAGGGCCACGGGACGGGCTTTTTGTGCATAATACCTTTGTGTCAAAACGTATGACATAGATCATTTACATCCAAATTGTGGTTTGGACGAGTTGTGAGCTGATAATTGTAAAAATAGCCAAATCTGGCAGAGAAATGTGGACTAACAAAGAGCTTAAGGAGGTAAAGAATCCAAGTGCCAGGCAGGGAGGGGTGGGGGGTGTCGTGGAGAGCACTTGCCCCCATCAAGAGCTCTGGATTCAGTCCCAGCCCTGGGATCAGAAGCAGGGAAGTGGCATTTCCACTTGTAGTTGGTGTGTTATAGCTCTGTTTTCTGTGGCCAATTACATAGTGATTGGGTGAACTCCCTCCCCTTTTAGTGCAGGTGAGGACTGAACCAGGACTTTGCACAAGCCAGGCAGCACTCCCGCTGAGCTTCACCCCCGCCCTACTGTGGGCACTCTGAAGGAAAAGATCCAGGACTCCAGGTGCCAGGTGGGGAGGCCAGGCCGAGGGGCAGTCTCGCTGACAGGCTCCGGCAGGTGGTGCAGGGCCTCACAGCAAGAGAAAGGGAGAGTGCTTGCGGGTGCGTTTCTCTCTGTCCCCTCTTCCTAAGCCTGCAGGTTCAGTCGTGGGGCCCCACCCCGTTCCCTTATCCGTCTGAATCGCCCCGCGGCCCCACCTCTGACCTCAACTCCATAGTCGGTTCTTTCTGCACCCCCACTACCTCAGGTGGGGGCTGAATTTCAACACAGGAACCCTGGGGACCCTCAGCTGGTCCCAACGGTAGCTGTTTGAGGAGTAGTCAGTGAATGTTTTTCAGGTGTAAGACATAGACATTGGTTCAGAACTCTGTGGGTCAAATGGAATGGACGTAGGAGGTAAAAGAAAGGTCGGTGCCTGTTCAGGATCGTCTTTTACAGTGGGAGACAGCGGGCACCCCGGGCCTGCAGTTTAGATCTTCTTAAAAGACAGATCTGACGGTGGTTGAAAGCAGGTCAGTGTTTGCTGATGATACAGAGGACAACACTGATGAATCTCAAAGACATCTCTCGAAGTAAGAGACATCTCATGCCAGAGAGACCCCCACGGAGCGCTGTGATGTGGAATTCCAGAATGGCCAAAATCAGCCCTTGAGCAGAAGTCACAGGGCCAAAGTCACCCCATGGCTGCCTGGGGGGGGGGGTTGGCTAGGAGATGGTGGGAGGGATGTTCTGGGGTGAAGGGTGTGGGCTGCCAGGGTGGGCTGGTTTTCCTGAGGGACATTCAGGAGAGCTCTTGGCCCCGCCCCTGAGTCCCCCAGCCCTGGACGACCCAGATCCACGTTCTGTCCCTGTGCTGGACTTTTCACGAATGGACTTGCTGTCTTCTCTTGTGATGGCTCCTCTCCCTCGGCACCCTGTCCTCAAGCTGGCTGTGGCCCAATGACGTTGGCTGCGTGCAGATTTTACTTCAAGTGAAAAGAGAATGGTGAGCACGCACGGAACCTGACCCAGCTCACGACCCACCTGCAAGGCTCAAGGGAGCAGCCGGCAGCTCCAGCAGCAGAGGGATGGAGGCCAGTGGGGTCGGGAGGCGAGGGGACAGATCCAGGACTCCACGTACTGCGGGGGGAGAGGTGGCCTCCGTGCTGTGATTTCAACTTTTCTGTGTTTGAAAGTTTCCTAATAGAAGATGAGGACAATGTGTAGAGGGCGGGCAGCCTCGGCCTCAGTGGCTGGTGCATGCCTGCTGCCCAGCTCAGGCCGGCTGCCCTGCAGTGTCCCTGGTCTTGGGAAGGGCGGGGGGTGGACCAGAAAGCGTATCCATGCAGGCCGAGTGGGCCTGGGACCCACTGCAGCAGGAACAGCCTGCTGCTGCTCTCCGGAAGGCAGGAGCAACACGGGCTCCTTATAAAGACCCAGGAGACACAGCTCCAAGGTGGAGGGAGGGAAGCAGCTCTGTCCAGTCGAATGCGACCTTGGCCAGGCTTCCTGAACACAGGCGTGGGCTCACTCGTCCTTATTTCCTGCTGAATTCCTTAAGGTCACACCTTGTCCTTTGAGAGCTGCTTTGGCTAAGCCCCTGGGCCAAGAGCCTGCAATCTGGGATTGCGTTTCCTCCTTGAGTCAGAGACATGCAGAAGGCCGTGCTTCTTGTCTCACACCAGCATTTGTTGAGCACCCTCTGTGTCCCCTGTGCTGCGCATGTTGAAGCTTTGCTGCCTGTCCTCTCCAGAGGCAGAGTGTGTGACAGCGTGGTCCTCATTCCACAGACACAAGGCAGACGCCACCTGCCCGTGAGGGCACAGGAGGGCAAGTGTGGGCTTGTCCTTGAGGCGATGCTGAGCTGACTAGAGGTGAGAGCTTCCGCAGCGAGGTCTCTGTTAGTTGCATGACTTAGCGCACTGTGCCCTCTCGGAACCTCCTCGGGCTTTCTGGGTCCTTCCCGTGTCCTTTGTTTGCTTGGTATTTGAGAGGAACCTGCCTTCTTCCTTTGTAGAGGGCAACGTCCTGTTTGCCTATGAATGCACGTGGCTAATTGTTTTATTGACATCCTCTCTTCCTTTACTCATTTTTTGATCTGCAGTTACTGAGGAGGTACATTGAAGTCTCCCACTGTGACTGTGGGTTAGGACACCCCCCCCCCCGTGTTTCTGGCAGCTTTTCTCCATATGCTGTGGAGCACGAGGTTAATAGGTGTGATGTGGTCTCAGCGGATGTGTCAGGCTGGCCCTGTTGGGGCTCCGCCAAGGTCCCTGCCAAGCTTAGCATCTAATTTCTAAATTTAATTTCCTCCAAGACGGTGTGGGATTTTGCTCCTTAAGGACTTTAGGAAACAAAACACCAATCTCAGCTTCTATGCCAGTGAAAGAAAGTTGAGGAACAGGCAGACACGATGCCCAGTGCCACCTGCATGTGCCACACTGGAGCTGGGGTGTCCTCTGGCTAGCAAAGGGAGGAGGGCTGGGGCCTCATCCATGACCAGCAGGGACTTCTTGGGCTTGGCTCCCATGGGACTGGGACCTGGGGTGGCTACAAAGCTTTGCCAGGACCAGGCTGTGTGGGTCCCTGAGCACAAGGTGGTGGGGGCGTCCCTGGGAGGGGCCTGCTTTGGGCTGGTCTTGGGGAGTCTCTCCAAGCAGGAGGGCAAAGCACACTGCTGTCCCCTAGATGGGCAGCCTTGTCCAGGCAGTGGGAGGCCTGACTAGAACAAAGAGGCCGTGCAAAGGGACCTCTGCAGGTCTGCTGGAGCTAGGACTTCCACCCTCTCCTGCGCTCAGCCTGAAACTCACACCATTGGCTTCCCTGCTTCTCAGGCCTTTGGCCTTGGGCCGGAACTGCACCGGGGACTCCTGGGTCTCCGGCTTGCTGACTGTTCCTCCCCTGTGAGTGCGTCTATGCCCCCCGTGGTCTGGGTGTGAGGTGTCCTCAGAGCTCCCGTGTGAATGCAGGGATGTCTGAGGCACAAGGGACTCAGTCACAAGAGCCATGGCCTCATAAATGGTGGATCTGATGGGTCGGCAATTTGAGAGGACAACTGTGCTGCGTGGTGACTGAAGGCAGGTGGCTGGGGGAGGTGGGTCACCAGGTGTGACTTGGGGATTCTGTCTTGGCCCCCTGGCTCCCCTCGCTGTGCTTCCCAGCTCTCCTGCACACACCACACTGCCAGGGCGCTCCTTCTCACCAGAGCAGTGGAGTCAGCTGGCCATGGACCGAGCCTCTGGACCTGGGAGCCAAAACAAAACTCCTCCACTCCAGGTTGCTCTTGTCAGGTGTCGCAGTTATGGAAAACTGACCAGGACACCACCCGTCCCTGTTTTAGTCAGGTTTTTTGCTGCTGTGACTTCAAGAATGGCTGCAGAGGAGGAAAAGTTTATTTAGGGGCTTGTGGCTTCAGAGGCCTCAGTCCAGTGACGACAGGCTGCAGGTGAGGCAGGACATCCTGGCAGAAGAGCGTGGTGGAGAGAAGCAGCTCACATGATGATCAGACGGCACAGAGGCTCCTCTCTCCAGATACAAATACATGCCCAGCCACGCCCCGATGCCCACCCCCCAGCCACGCCCACGTGCCTTCAGTTCCCACTCAATCTCACCAATTGCTTAAGGCTCTCAGAACCCAATCTTTGCCCCTCTGAACCTTCTTGTGCTGTCTCACATGTGAGCTTTTGGGGGACGCTTCACACCCAGACTGTAACAGTCCTGTTGGCTCTGTTTCTCTGGAGACCCCGACCATGCCCGTGGCACTGCTGGGGACCACTGGACCCTCAGGTCATCCTGTCCTGCGGCTCTGGTGTTCCTGCTTGCAGAGCCTCCTCCTCCGTGGTGTGGAGTGGCTGGCTGTGTGCATTGTCTGTGAATGTGCAAGGTGTTGCTGCTCACGGGGGTCAGGGGCTGCTCTCTGCTTGGAGGTCAATGTCTGGGCAAAGCACACCTCTCCTAGGGCTTGCTGACGGGCGGGGTGCGTGTGTTATCTGAAGGAATATCCTGCTTATTCCATTGCATGCTTTTGCGCTGAAATCCGCCATCTGATAGGATGCCGCCATTGGCTCTGTCTCCTCTTCTCCCTCTTCAGACGTATCAGGGGGACCTCCCTGGTTGGGGCCTTAGGCCCATCACTTCTCCAGAGCAAGCGGGGCTGCTGGATGTCGAGGGCCTGGCCCATGGGGAGGACTTTGTGCTGGGGCGCTCTCCCCAGCCTGGGGCCCTGTCCCTCCCCATCTGCCCAGTGCTCTGCACTGACCTGGGGTGGGCACCATACCGCCCCCCGCTCCCCAGGGCCAGCTTGCCAGAGCCCAGGGGCTGGGGGGTGCTGGGGGTGTGGAGCCCCTCCCACTCTGCAGTGCAGATCTGAGTGGGAGCTCTGCAGATGCGCTCCCTGCCGACAGCCTCTCGTGCTCTCCTTAAAGATATTTTAACCAGGAGTCAGGGACTTTCCGCAAACAGCAGAAACTCTCTTCACCTTTACCATCTTCCCTGAACCCCCGGAAGCACCAGTGATTGCAGAGCCAGACTTGGAGGACTGACCCTGTGAGGGATACTGAGCTGTGGGTCTCCATTAGTGGATGCCAGGCCTGGGCCTGCGGTGCCTGAGCTGCGGCTGTGGGGGAGTACCTGGGGTGGCAGAGGGTGGCACCCTCCTGTCTGGAGCCCTGTGCAGCACCACACTTCGGACAGTCAGCCCTGCCCCTCCCACCTGTCCCAGGCAAAGACGGCCCAAGCCCTTCTGGAAGTTTTCCAGGGCTCTTCTCACTCGGGACAGCTGTGGCCCCTACACCAGCCCAGGTGGCGGTTCCATTGACTCAGCCAGGTTGACCACCAGGTGCGGCTGAGCACGGTGGTCTGCGGCCCTCAGCCTGTCCAGCAGGCGCAGAGCAGCACATCTCGTGCCCCCCCTGCTCGGGGAGGCCCAGTGAGTGCTCAGGGCTGGCTCCGGAGAGGCCCCGAGAACGGCCTTGTGCTGGAACAGTTGCCCTGGCCCCAGACTGTGTGCCGCAGGATTGGTTCTCCCCCAGGCCCTCCCAGTGGATCCCAGCAGACTCCCACAGCAGGGAGCAGGTGGAGCCCCACACGTCCTGGCAATGTCCCAGCGTGTGGCTGGGCGAGGCAGGGTGGTGGGACTGGATGCAAAGCCCAGCTGTGGCCTCAGGAAGGAAGGAAATGGGACTTCAGCGGGGAGGGCCAGCTGTGCAGCTCCTGCAGAACAATCACGGTTGCTTCCTGCTTGTGGCCTCCCTGGGCAGGCAGCCTTGGTCTGAGCCTAAGTTCCTCTCCGGGGAGGACAGAGAGGGCAGCCTGGCCAGACCTCAGAGGACAAAGAGCAGGCCCCAGGGCGCTTGGTCTTGGGCACACACCCAGAAGTCACACACCCCTGTGGGGGTGGCTGGTGGGCTTCAGATGCCCTTCAAGTGGGAGCCAGGGAGGTCCGAACAGGAAGGTCCATGAGCCCTGGAGGCTCTGGGAGTCCTGGGGGCTGCACGTGGGGAGGGGCTCTGTGTGTCCCGCAGGATCAGCAGTGGGGCTGTGAGCCGCAGCTGCAGGGGTGCCAGGGCATGGCCCAGGACGGAAGCAGGGGCAGTGAGGGCTGGACCTGGGAAGAAGGGACAGGCTGGAGAAAGCACAGGGGGAAGGTGGGGACAGGGGACAGCGCAGACAGGGAGAGATGGGTGTGACCCCAGCGCAGGCCTGTGGTCCTGCCAGGGAGACCTGCTGGCAGGCCTCAGTGTGCCAGGACTCCCTGTGGTGCCTCTGTGTGGGCCCACTGTGCAGGGCAGGCGTAGCCATGGTTGGTCCCCGGTGCCCATCTCAGGGACCTGGGCTTCTCTACTATCCCCTGCTTCCCACATTCCTGCCAAGACCCAAGGAAGGTTTGGTTGGTCAGGCTTGGGTCATGTGCCCATGCAGAATGCCCTAGGTGGCCAGGCCAGGCCCCGCACTGACCTCAGGTCCAGAGCTGTCAGCCTCCCGTGCACCACACCTGTGCCTCCCTGGACCATGGCACTGGGCCTCGGGGCTGGGCAGGGGAGGAAGACAGCTGCAGGGATGCCTCATGGGAGAGCCGGGGACAGAGGAGGTCTGCACCTGCTGAGTGAAGGGTGGAGGGACGGAGGGCAGGAAGACAGGTGGTGGTTAGGGTCCTGGTGGTGACAAGCTCAGGGCTGGGCGGGTCCCCAGGGGGAGTGGGGTGGAGGTCACTGGGCAGGGAGGGGCCTGCAGAGGAGGTGGGTGTGGACTGTGGCAGCCCCAGGGGTTGGGGCCAGGGCCTGGGCTGGGCAGTACAGTCGCAGGAGCGGAGCCCCAAGCACAGTTCTCCCAGGCCAGAAGGGCAGTCTCCCGTGGCGCTGTGGGAGGGAGGGTCATGGGGCCGTCAGAAGCTCTGGGACCTCAGTCCTGTGCCCACAGCCCTACCGGTGTCCCCTCCTTGTTGTCTCAGCCTGCCTCCTCCTGGGACCCCTGGGGCCAGGAGGGATGGCAAGGGTTAGGGAAAGGCTGGGAACTGGCCCCTCGCTCCTAGAATCTCTTACCCAAAGGCTTGACCACCAGGAAGTCCCCTTGCCCTCGGGATGGCTCACCTCCCAAGCCTTGTGCTGGGGTTGGGGTCCCAAGCCCCTGTCTGTCACTAGGCTGGCTGGGTTGGAGGCAGCAGCCCGCAGGGTGGTCTACGTAGCCCTAGGAGAGCTGGCCTCTCTGGGGACCTCCAGCTCCCAGTGTGGGGTGCTCTGCTCTGGGTGGTCCGTTGGCTTCTTCCCTGCTTCCCCCTCCTCTTGGGCATTGGTGGGGCCCAGGGAGGCACTGGCAGATGGAGGGATGGGGTGGGCAAAGAAACCCAGAGGTGTGGCCCAGGTGGGTGGCATCGCTGGGGCCCTCCCACGGCAGTCCACTCTGTGGGGAGTGCGGGGCTCCAGGGCTTTGGGCCTGGTCACTGGGGGCGTCACTAGAGGGGTTTGGCATCCCATCTTTGGGAGGGGCATGGAGAGGGGGGTCTGAGCCAAGGGGAGGTAGGTCTGGGCTGCCAGGCTGCCAGTCCTGTGCCCACAGCTCCAACATTTTCTCCCTGTGCCCAGTGTGGGGTGGCCATAAGTGCTCCGCCCCGCAATCCCTGCAGGGTAGGTCCAGGATTGGGGCTGAGGACCAGTCCCTCCGAGTGGGAGTGGCCGGGACGGTTCTCTGTGGGAGCTGGGCAGGGTGGTTGTGGGTGGAGCTAGGGCCTGGCGGGATCCAGGTCCTCGCTGTCCAAACGCAGTGGAGGTCGTGCCC
Source organism: Urocitellus parryii (assembly GCF_045843805.1). NCBI lineage: Eukaryota > Metazoa > Chordata > Mammalia > Rodentia > Sciuridae > Urocitellus > Urocitellus parryii. The sequence continues at coordinate 2,691,898 of NC_135536.1, forward strand.
ACACTGGCCACACGGGGTCGCCAGAGCTCCGCCGACGGCCTGGGCGGGAGTCTGGTGCTTGGTCCGACCCAGAGCTTTGGGGAAACTGAGCGGTGGGCGCCTGGGCCACGGAGCTCTTGCGGGTTCCGGGGGGAAGAGGTGCTGCCTACCCCCTACCCCCCCCCCCCCCCCGTGGCGGGGGCCACAGGCTGGGAGCCTCCTGGGGGAGAGGACGCCTGGTGAACTCTGGCTGGACACTGGTTTCTGGGGCCAGCAGGAGTGTCTGTGCCCAGGAGAGATGGGGGGTGGGCATCCTGGAATTAGGGCAGGACCACCAAAGTCCTCAGCCAGTCCTGGCTTCCTGTCCTCGCACCTGGGCAATGCCCTCCACAGCCAGGAAGAAGGGGCAGCTCTCCCAGGAAGCCAGGAGGAAGGGGGCAGGTCCCACACCGTGTCCTTGCAGAGGGTCCCTGAATAATGCATGCTATGCAAACAGGGGTATTAACACAGGAGGAGGGGGAGGCCCATTTCATGTTAATATTTATTAAACCCACAGCCCTGTCCTTCAAGAGCCTCATAAATATTTATTCCCAATTAAACATTTATATGAAGGAGATTGCTTCTCCTCCCCCTCAAAGAACCTGTTTGAAGCTGGTGCTGGTGGTGGTGGCGGGGATGTGGGGTCTCTAGGGAGGGGGCTGGAACCTGTCACTTGAGTCTGTCCCCGAGGAGCTTCCCTTTGCCAGCTGGTGGCTCCAGCCAGTGCTTGCCTGATATCTGCACCCAAGTCCCAGATAGTGGCTCCTGCTGACCTGTGAGGACACCTGCAAAGTCCCCACAGTCACCACCCTTGCCCCCAGTTGCAAAGCCAGAGCCTGCAGCAGTTCCCTCTTGGAGTTTAGCAGTCATGTGCACCTCAGTAAGATCTAGTTGGCAGAGTGGGGGGTGGGCATGTTGACATTGGTGAGTACCCCTGGGGACAGTGACCGTGTCCTCAGCCCCCCCCCCCGCCGTGCTCTGCGGCTGGACCCTTTTTGGTTGACCTTCTGTGTCCAGGGGGAGATGCACTCATCCCTGTCCACAAAAGAACCCTCCTCCGGGCGGCTTCCAGGGGGAGGCTCCCTGTTTTCCTTTACTCCACCTGCAGCCAGCTTTTTAGAGGGGACAGCATGAGGACCCAGCTTGATTTCTCTCCCTCTGAGGATCCACTTTCCCTGACGCTGGGGCCCCCCTGGATTCGTGGGGTCACCCATCCCCTGCTCCTTTCAGGCACCACCGGCTTTGTGCTCTCCCGTGTTCAGCTGCCCCTGCTCGGCTCGGCGTCTTCCTGGGGAGCCAGCCCTTTCTCTGCTTTGTTCCCGCTCAGCTTCGCTTTCATGGGATTTTTTTCTTCCACAACGTGCTTAGAATGGGGCTGTTGAGTTTCAGAAAAAAAAAAAAAAAGCCTGCGGGAACTTTGATTTGCATGGCCTTAATCTAGAGACTTGGGGACAGTGGTGGGTGACAGTTCCGAGTCACCCCATCACGGCACTTTCTCCTCTCTGCTGCTGGCCTCAGCCTTTTCCTGGAGCTCCAGCATTTTCTCCCTGAAAATCCAGACCATTGTTTGGTAGTTTAATCCGCAGCTACTTAATTGCTTGGTTGCTGTCTGGACAACGGGGCTCATTTTCTGGTTGACTCCCGTTGGCGTAGAGGACTAGGATGGAGCTCTGCAGCTTTACCTTGCACTGTTCCCGATCCAGTACTTCGCTGCTCTGTTTGCATTTCCTGCAGAGATGGCCCTGTCTCAGTAGCTTTGTCTCTCTCTTCCCCATCCTCACACCTCTGCCTTCATTTTTTGGCTTGTGGTGCCTGCTGGGACTTTCAAGATTGCATCAGCAGAGGGGTGATAAGGGACGTTCTTGTCTGACTTCTGATCCTGCAGATTGTGGCTTAGGCTCCTCATGTCTGGTGTTTCCGGAGCGTCTTGGGAAACTGTTTTACCAAGTAAAGGATCTTCGTTTATTTGTGGCCTTCTGAGAGCTTTAGGGATTACAGGTATGTGCGGGGCTCTGTGTGGTCCATTCCTGTGTCTGTGAGACCAGTGGGACTTTGGTCCTTCAGTCCTTCCAGAGGACTTGGTGGCTCTCTGGTGGACTGATGGAATGGGAGCCGTTTTGCTCTCTGTGGAGAGCACACGGGACTGTGGCATTGTTCTCACTTTGCTGAATGCCGTGGGTTGTCAGGTGCACACTTGTTTTATGAACCTCTAAGAAAGAAAAAATGCTGCCGGTAAAGCCATGTCACGATGCTTCATCACGGAGAGGCTGTGCGTTCCACGAAGCGTGGTTCCGCAGACTTACGTGATCACAGCCTGTTATCAGAGCTCGCTCTTAAGCATTTGCAAAAAGGGAAATAAAAGCAAGAATACTGAGCTAAGGTGATCCTAAAATGTCTTCACTCTCAGAACTCAGTCGGATTTCAACTCCGTGTCACCAGGGTCCTGTTTCTTCCGTCTAGAGTCATTCCCTGGGCCTTGGGAGTGTGCTGAGGGTGCCATGCTCCCAAGGAGACGCCCACGTCCCTCGGGCTCCCCGCCAAGCTGCTGACGCCTGTCTGGGTGTGTGACACTGGGGTTTCCCTGTCTGACCAAAACATGTTGGGAAGTCTCTGGGGTCACAGCCAGAGCTCCTTCCTCGGGTGACCCTTAGGGTTTGTGGACAGGACACCCTGGCCGTCCAGCCCACTGGGGAAGTCCCATCTGGCCTGATGCCCCGGAGAGTGTCGCCTGGTGGGTGCAGACTCCTCTGCTTCCCTCGACTGTGGTCCAAGCTTCAGTTCTGCACAAGCCACGCCCAGGCAGGGCCGACCCCGCAGTTTGAGGGATACAGTCCCTGGCTTCTGTCCCCACTGAGGTCCCAGGCCACCTGCACTGTGACCAACTGGTCCAGACTCCCCTCAGGTTTGATCATTCACGAGCCCGGTTTGCAGACTGGGGAAGTGCTGCCCCTCTGGTGGGAACTTGTTGTAAAGGGCAGGACTCGGGCGGCTGTGGAGAGGCACCAGGTGAGGTGGCGTCCTGCACGGCCCCCTGGCCCAGCCTCCATGGGTCTGCTTCCTGTAGTCAGGACTGATGGAATCGCTGCCGCGGGGCAGGCCCTCAGACGGCCGCCTCTCCTCCACCTGCTGCCCCTCTGGTCTGCCCTGGAGGGCTTGGGCCTCGTTGTGGCACCTGCTGGCTTCCCCTGACCGTGGTCCGTGGCCTGCAGGGGGCTGCCTGTGGAAGCTCTGACCCCCAGTGCGATGGCATTTGGGGGTGGGCCTTTGGGAGGTGATGGGCTTCAGTGAGGCCCTGAGGGTGGGGCCCCATGACGGGTTGGTGTCCTTATGAGGAGAGGAAGAGGCGCTGTCTCCCACCTGCTCATGCCTAGGAAGCTTGAGCCTGGAAGCTCTCGCCTGGGACCCCAGCCCCAGGTGGCCAGACCACTCAGGACCCCACCTGTGCCCTCTTCTGGTCCCCACCCCAACACCTGGATTGGCCTCTCAGGTCTGGTCCCTGCTGGTCACTCAGCTGGGACAGGCAGTGACGATCCTGGCCCAAGCCCTGCCCTCTGGTGTTGGCTTGGCTCTCAGAGACCTCCTTCCTGGTCTGCACAGGGCAGTGGGCAGGGCCTGCGCTGTCCCTGGCCTCCTGCGGCTTGCCCTGGGCTTCTCTACCTCCGCGTCTCACCTGCAAAGCAGGAAAACTGTGGGACCTCTTCACACAGGGAGGTGAGGCATGGTGGTAGAGTCCCTGAGGGGTTAGCAAGCACCTTCCACCCAGGAAGGCTCTGGCTGCTGTGCCCGCGGGGCCCAGGGCTCCGCGAAGGCAGGGACACGAGGGCCTGGCACCGTGTCCCAGATTCCTCCAGCTTCCTCCAGCAACACCCGTGCCCTTGTGGAGACCTGCAGTGTGCGTGGACGGGGCGGGAGCTCTTGGTGTCGAGGGCCTGGTTCACCCGCCTCAGCGTCTCCTGTGCTCTCTAAGGCCCAGGAGCAGGGTGGGCATCGGGCAGCTGGGAGAGAGAACGGAGGGAAGGGGGTTCAGAGCATGGAGGCGAGGGAGGGGCTGGAAGGGAGGGCTGCAGGGGTGAGGGAGGCGAGGAGGGTACTGGGGTGCAGCTGGCGCATGGAGCCGAGGGGTGCGTGGGGCCCTCCAAGGGCCTGTGGGTTTTCATGCCAGTGGACAGGCCTCTGTCCCCACCTCCCATTCCTGCCTGTCACTTAAGGGGTCTCCCAGAGCCTGAGTGGTCTCTCTCAGACCCAGGGGGGTGACATCTGGGGTCACATTGGGTAAAGGACCTCTCAGAGACATCCCGGAGTGTGGTCCCATTCCAGGCTCCTGTCGATGCCCCGGGGCTCCTGGGGTCGATAAGGACCCCTGCCATGCTGGGGTGGGGGCAGTCCATGGGGCCAGTCCTCCTGGCAGAGGCTGACCCCTTCACTTGCCGGGAATGGGGTGCTTGGGGTGGGGCTTGACCTGGTTCATTATTCAGTGATTTAAGTGAGATAACAAAGGGCTTTTTATTTGCATATGAAAGTTATGAAACTCAATATATCCTGAACACGGGCAAATTAGTGGGCCGGAAAAGCCCGAGCGGTGGCCATGAGCACTGGGCTGGGAATAAAGGTCAGCGCGAAAGACGGATGGACACGTCCTGTTAATGGCCCAGAGACAAGTGTGTGTAAAAATTTATCCCCTCCCTGGTGACGGCCCCCACCCCGCTCCTGTGGTGTGTGTCTTAAACGTGCTCTTGTGTGTATAATGTTAATTTAGTCGTAAAATAAAAGGCAGCAGCTCAGAGAGCCCGCGTGCACCATTAAACCAAAGCGCCCTGTGAAGGGTTCGCAGTTCTCGTGGCGGGTGGGGGGGGGGCGTCCATGGAGGTGGGGCCTGGCCGCCCTGGGCCTGGGAACTACTGTGGGAGCAGCTCGGAGCTGGGGGGAGTCTGGGGGGACAAGGACCCAGCCCACGAGGGCGTCCTGGCAGGGAGAGTGGCCCACGCCATGGCATCCCTTGGAGGTCGGGGCTGTGCGTGGACGGGGCAGGTGGCACTTCCCCTGCTGGGCAGAAGAGCCGGACGTGGCAGGACCTCTCCGTGCTGTGCACCCGGCTGAGCCCAATGGAGTTCGCCCCTCCTGGGAGGGCGCTGTGCGGTGGACCGAGTGGCTGCTGGTCTCCTGCGTGGGTCACTGCAGAGCCTCCTGGGGGGCTAACGTCCAGTGCAGGTCCTCTGTGGGCCTGGGCGTCCTCACATGGGGACTCAGTGCCTCGCAGGAGAGGGCCATGGTGCAGTGGCCCTTCCCAGAACCTGATGTCACAGGGAGGGCTGGCCCGGAAGCCCTGGCAGTCTGTGCGGTCCCCTGAGGCCCTGCTGAGCTGTCTCCTGCAGGGACCTCTCCTGGGCCCTCCCCGCCTGGCTGCCCCAAGGGTCCCTCAGCAGGTGGGGTGTGTGCACACCCTGCCTCCCTGTGAGAGGTGGGCTCAGGAAGATCAGTGGTCCCGCAAGAAGAGACCCTAGATGGCTGGCTCCTTCTCTGCTGTGTTTGGACATCCCTGCCAGCTGGGAGGAGACCCCTGCCGGAGACCCCGGCTTCCACCCAGCCTCAGAGGAGAGGCGCCTCTGGTTGAAGCCTGTCTACAGCGCTTTGCTGTGAACTTAGCAGGGAGAGGTGGGGAGGGGAGAGGGTGGGTTGGAAGGGGTGGGGCCGAGCTGAGGCTGGGACCTGTGTACTCTGGGTCAGTGGGGGGCAGGTGGGGTGCATCTGAGGGCCAAATGTGCCTCAGGAGGGGCAGGCAGCCCTGGAACTCTGCCTAGCTGACCGGAGCCCCTTTTCTCATTCTCCACAGGCTGGAAAGCCCCCTCCTCTCAGGTCAGGGCCCAGCAATCCGGGGACTGAGCCATGTCCTAGCTGGCCTGGCCAGGACGGGCCAGGTTTTCTGCCTTCTGGTGCCCTTCACCTGAGGATGCAGGGGAGGCCCTGCCCGCCACCTCGCTGCTCCCCCCACTTGCCCAGGACCTCTGGTTTGGCGGGTGGTCTCCACAGGCTCCGTGTCTTCATGGAGGCATTTCTTACCTGGGCATGTGGTGGCCCTCCGGCTGCAGGTCCCTCCGGGCACCAGGACCAGCCCTCGGGGCTCCTGAGGTGTTGGAATGCCAGACCCCCTGGTGTGCCCTTCTTTCTGGTGACTGCTGAGCCTTGACACCTTGTCCCACTTCAGGCCACTGGGTTTGAGGGGCACGCAGAGCCCATCACTGTCCACCTGTGGGGTCCATCTCACCTGTCTGGAGTCTACCCCAGGGGAATGTCTTCAGAATATTTCGGAATCTCTTCCTGGATTGCTGTCTGGGTCACTAAGGGCGAAAGGTGGTCTGCCCACTGCAGCCCCCTCCTCCTGGACTTCCGCCTCCCTATAGGGCAGTAAATCCTGGTGTGGACGGGCTTGTCCCCATGGAGAAGGAGGCTCTGCAGGGAAGACACTCACCTAGAGGTGTCACTGGACTCCCAGGTCCCACTGGTCCCACAGAGGGTCAGTGGCTCCTTTGGACTCCCCTGTGTGATGTCCCAGCCCTGCCGTTGGCTCTCTGGGCCCTCTTGGGGCAGCTCTGGGCTGGCTGTGGGGGCTCCTCTTCCCTGTGGGCTCAGTGGGCTACAGGAGGTGCTGGGCAGGCCTGTGCCTCTGCTCGCCAGGCCTAGCCTCCGTTGCAAGTTGCCCTGATCTTCTCTCCCCCGAGGGGCACAGATTTGGGGGTCACAAGGCTGGACTGATGCTTGTCACCTCCCTGAGCCTCGGTTTCCTTGTCATATGTGGCCATGGGCCAGGGTTAGGGGCTCAGTTGGAGCCAGCTCCTTCTGTCTCCAGGGGGTGGCTGGGCAGAGAGGCCAGGCTGGGCTGGAGGACGTGGCTCAGTGCAGCTGCAGTGCTGGGCAGAGGGAAGGGGCAGGTCCTGGTCTTGTCCTAGGTGGATGTGATTGGGGGGCACTCAGAGGGGGGGAGATGGAGGCAGGGGCCTGTCTGCCTTCAGGGCCCCCCAGGTGGGAGGAGCGAGGACGGCTCCTGGCCAGCCCTCTAGCCCTATGTGGCCTGGGGACTGTGAGACACAGGCTGGGGTGCTGTGGGGCTCGTCCTGGTAGTAGGCACCCTGGCCGCCTGGAGAGCCCGGGGGACAACTTGCAGCAGCTGTTCCACCTGGTGGGTGTCCTTGAGTGCAGTCATCCCACCAGTGCCATTTCCCTGGCTCTCTAACAGGCTAAAGGGATTGGGCTGGATTTGTCAAGGACCCGCAGGGGTCACAAGGCAGGCTCCATGCTGGGAAGAGACCGTGGCCATCCTGCTGGGAACAGCCTGAGGCCTGGCTTCAGGGGAGGTTGTGCCCACAGTCAGGTGGGGCCACATGGGCTGCAGAGGCAGCAGGACAGCAGGTGGGAGGCCAGTGGCCATGCACTCAGGTCTCTGTGGAGCTGGCCTCGGGCATGGCTGTCCCCACTGAGGGGCCCCACTCCTAGCTCCTCGGGGTCTCGGGCCAAGACCGGGCAGCCTCGACTCCTGGGCCCCGGGCTGCTGCCATTTCCTCGGGAGCCTGACCGCCAGCACAGTGGCCCACCATCAGGCTGCTTTGCGCTGGACCCTGTGATCTCAAGAGCAGCTTCACGTCCCCCTGGGCAGAAGCTGGCCCTGGGGGGCCGCACACCTTCACGCCTGAGTGCAGGTGTGTACCCAGGAGACCAGCAGGTGCCTGGGGCGGGCGCTCTGGCAGAGGGGGCATCCCACCCATGATGCTGCTGGCTGAAGACAGGCCGTTTCCTCCAGCACTCGCCGCTAAGGCCCAGCAGGACTGGCATTGGTGTGGTCAAAGGTGACCGCCGTGTTCATGGCACCCCAGAGCAGGTGGCTCGCCCTGGCTGGGAACAGCACCCCTCTCCGCGGGCATTGCCCAGTGGTGCGGCGGTCCTTCACCTGAGGTGGGCCGTCCTGCCTTCCCCTCTTGGACGTACCTGCTGGCTTCTCCTGTTGGGGTGTCGGGGGCGAGCAGACAGGGAGCTGTGTGAGTAGGACCTGGGGCTCCGCGGGCACTGGGAAGATGACCCTCCACCTGTCAGAGGGAAGGTGGCGGGGCTAGGCCCACCTGAGTGTGTGGCTTGGGCACTCTGTGGTCACCTTCACTCCCCCTGGGCAGCCTGCCCGGGGACTGTGCCTTGCAGCCCTATAATAAATTGGTTCTATCGTGGACATTGAGAAGGGCCGTGCCGTCTCTTGCCCACCATCCTGTCTGGTAAGGAGTTAGAGGGCTGGAGGTGGCCAGAGGCTGGTGCCTCTGGAGGGGGCATCCCTGCAAGGGAGAGAAGCAGGAGGAGCTGGGACACAGCACCCTCGCCCACGCCCTCTGCTCAGGTGTCCACCTGGGCTGTCTGTGTCTTCTTTTTCACCTGCATTCCTACAGGTGCTCCTCGGTATTCTGGACTCCGGTTTTGAATTATCCACAGGCACTACTGAGATTCCTCCAGGTCTTTTTCTTTGTTAGTGGTACATTTTTGACATTCAGACTTTGATAGTTGCCACTAGGCAGATTCACTCATGTGCTCTTTAGGCCTGTTGATCTTGTGGCTTAATCGACTGCTCCCGGTCAGTGCTGTGCTCAGGCTCTCTGATGCCTCCTTCCAGAGCCTTTGCCCATTTCTTTAACCAGCTGGGATTTAATGTGCAAGTCCTTCCTGTGTGGGAGGCCGCGTTACCAGCGTCATTTGCTGAAGAGACCAGATTTGTGCCTGCTTTGTAAACCCTGCAGCCACTAGCCACGTGCAGCTGGTTAAATCTAAATTAGTCTACGTCATGTGCAGCATAAGATTCAATTTCTTGCACCAGTTGGACACAAGGAACACAACGGTTACAGAGATGGGCAAGGATGGGAGATGGGATACGCACCGGCCGGTCAGCCCAAGGGAGGCGTGGCAGCTGCTGTGGCCAGAGGCCGCACCCAGGGGGCAGCTGGAGAAGTGGCTACAAGTGGACACACACACAGGGGTCGGGCAGGCCACACCTCTGATCAAAGTGCAGTAAACTAGGAGTCAGTCATCAAAATGGAACCCACAGCTGAGAAAGGAGAGACGCTTATGAACAGTTTGTGTTCAAAGAGCAGATCATGAAGGGACTTAGCCACGTTCGTGGGGCACAGTCGAGGCCAGGGAGCTGGTGGGTGTGGCAGAAGCGAGACGGCCTGTCAGGGCCTCTGTCCCGGGGACAGTGGTTAGTTCTGTGACCTGCTTCCTGCCCCAGGCATTTCTGGTCATGACTTTCTGATTTTCTGCTTCTACTTTCTTGGGTTTATCCTGTTATTATTTTTCTATTCCTTGATTTGGATTTTATTTAAATTTTGCAGTGCTGGTGATAAAACCCAGGGCATCGTGTGTGCACCTCAGCCCTGGGTTCATGGGGACTGGGATAGAGCTCAGCTAGTAGAGAGCTTGCCTCACATGCACAAGGGTTCAAATCCAGCTCCGGGGAAAAAAAAAAGAATCATGATGATTCATTCTGCTATACTATAAGCAGCTTCAGGCTGTGCGTTTTCCTTTGAGGATTGCTTTAGCTACATTTCACTGGACCACTCTGCCTATCTCTCCACTTCCGTCCTATCCTGATTAGTTTTTGTGATTTTCAGTAATGAAGTGAAACTGATCTTCCAATCTGAGTGTCGATTTCTCAATGTCTCATTGACAATGATATTGTGCATTTTAGTTGATATTTTATTTGAAACTATATTCACCAGTATGTAGTAATTCTCTTAATCCTTATTAAGGCTTTATTCTTGATATCTCTTTTTCTGACAGTATTATAGATTTCTGAACTTTAAGAAAATAGCATAGTGTTTTTTTCTCCCCATTTGACGTATGAATGTTCTGTGCTCGTACATCAGATGTCTTAGGAAAGCATGGGATTTCCTGCGATGTTTTTCTCTGCTTTCCATTTCTGATTTCTACTGGGTCGATGGCATGGTCTTTGTCCTTTCTTCTCCCCTCTCATGGTATGGATATTCTCAGTTCTATTTCTATCCTTTTAGTAGGTACTTTTAAGATTTTTAAACACTATTCAGTCAAAATCTCGGAGGCCTTCTATGACCCAAACAAGACTGCGTCAGCTTGTCACTGCTGGGATCTCAACGCCCAACATAAACAGCTTCATGTCAGCAGGAAACACTGATCTTGGCTCACGGTTTCAGAAGTCTCAGTTCATGGGCGGCTGGCTCCATAGCTCGGGGCCTGAGGGAGGCAGATCATCATGGCAGATGGGCGTGGTGGAGGAGAGCTGCCCACCTCAAGGCAGCCGGAGCAGGCGAGGGTCCGGGGAGGACAGGGCCGTGGCTGAGATCTACCCTTCCAGGGCACACCCCTAGGGACCCTCTAGGCCCCACCTTCTGACTTGCACCACCTCCCAGGAGTCCACTCCATGATGGGGTCAGAGCCCTCGGGACCCAATCACCCCCAAAGAGCTCCACCTCTGGACGTTGTGACCCACTGGGGACCACAACTTTAACACCCGAATCTTTGGAGGACGTTCCAGATCCAAACCAGAACACAGGTCCTAGAATATGTAAGCTCTAATGATATCCCGTTTCACAGGTTATACTGAGTTGTTATCTTAGTTCCACCTTTTTATAATTTTCATCTTTCTGAAGAATATCTTTTTAGAATTATTCCAGTGAGGGAATGTGAATGCTAATGATTCAATTTTTGTGTGTTGAAATTTTTTTCCCCCAACTATCCCTGGTTAGTAATTTAGCTAGGTATAAAACTCTAAATTGACTTGTTTTCTCTGCGGCATGAAGGCATTTTCCCTCTGTCTTCAGCCTTCTGATGCTGCTGTGGAGAGATCTTGCTGTCACTGAATGGCAGGGACAATGGGGTTGTCTGCTAGATTGTGCCCCACCCCATCCGTACACGGAAGTCCCTATCCTCATACCTCAGAATATAATTGTGCTTGGATGAGGTTGGCCAGAGGATGAGCTAAATGAGGCTGTTAGGGTGGGCCCTGGGTGGCTCAGTGTTGGAGTACTTGCCTAGCATAGGGACCCCTGGGTTTCATCCCTAGGAACACACACACTCCCACAGTAGGCCCCCTCCAGGCCCTCTGGTAACAAAGGAGGAGACACAGGAGGAAAGGTCAGGGTTCTTACTAGGTGTCTGCTCAGGGTTCTTACTAGGTGCTCTGCGGGAGGCTGGCTAGTCCGTGACTGGGTCTATCTCCCCTGCTGAGTGGTGTGGCATCTGGCGGTCAGGCTGCTGGACAGCCCCGTCTTCTAGGGTTCGAGTGACTGTGTCTTTGTGCATGGGCGTGCCTTCCTACAGCCCCATAGGTGGAGCTACGCTCACCTGTTCCTTTGTAATATTACCCTTGCCCTGTTTGGGATAGAATGTTCCATGGAAATGCCTTTTGTGTGTGTCCCCTTCTCTTACTGTGCCCTTGGGTGTGGCCTACCCAGGTGTCAGTCAACCTGCTGACAGCAGACATCATGAAGATAGACTCAGCCCCCTGAAACCTGACCCCTTGCCTCATTTGAATAGCTTCTCCTCAATAAAAGGGGTCAGCGCGCGCGCGCGCGTGTGTGTGTGTGTGTGTGTGTGTGTGTGTGTGTGTGCGTGCGCTCTCTCTCTCTCTCTCTCTCTCTCTTTCTGCTGAAACTTAAGGTCAGAGGAGCCCTCACAGCGACCCCAAAGAAAAAGGTATCTCTGTCTCTTGTGTGGTTATTTCACGAAGCCCAGTCGGCCCAGTTCCCCTGGAGTGACCCCTGAGCGTTTTAGTCACGTGCCACCTGGCTCCTCACACAGGCACCCCAGCCTGGCACAAGAAGAGGAGCAGGTGTTGGGCATAACCACACTGTTGGTGCACACAGCTAGGGAAGGGTACAGCGGCCAGATGGCTTCTGCACGTCAAAGAGAGTGGCCCCAGGAGGAACAGACCTCTCACGGGGACAGCCTGACTTTGGACTTCCAGCCCCCGGAACCACGAGCACTGAACTCTGCTGTTTAACCCCCAGGCAGCTTGAGTTGTCACGGTTTCTGTGGTTACACTGGGGATATGATCGTACACACTCAGGTGCACGCAGGACAGGCCAAGGTGTGTGATTGATTTTACTTATTCTGCCTAGAACTTATCATGATTCCTGGCTCTGGGAAGTCCCCCTCAGCATCGTCTCTGTGTGGAGAAGTTGTGCGGCAGTCCTGGGCTGCTTCTCAGAAAGACCTGTGTGAAAGGCTGACCCTGGGCTGCCCTCGGGGAATGCCATTTTCCTGGCAGGACTAGGAGCAGGTCTCTGTCCCCGGCTGTGTGCACCAACTGTGTGGTTATGCCCAGCTCCCGCTCCTCCTCTTGGAGCCTGGAGTCTGGCTTGTGCCAGGCTGGGCTGCTTGTGTGAGGAGCGCCCAGTGAGAACCCTGAGCAGAGACTCAGCTCCACTAGGAGAAGATGCTTCCCCAGCACTGTCACGGCTCGCTGCTGGAGGGATCAGGCGTGGCCCAAGGGACTCCATGGGGACAGGCTTCCTGGAAGCCTGCACCTTGTCTCCTCTGGACTCACCCCCGTGCCTTTTCCTGTGGCTGCTTTCCTCGGCCTCCTTCGCTGCAGTGAGTCTTAGCCACGAGCACCACTGAGTGCTGAGTCCTGTGAGTTCTCACAGCAAACCAGCAGATTTGGGGGTACTGGGGACCCCTGCAGTCCCTCCAACATTGTCTCAGTTCTTTCCCTCCTTCCAGAAGCCCCGCTGGAGACAGGCGCTTGCTTCCTCTCGACCCGTAGGTCCCAGCTCTTCATTTCTCAGGTTTTCCCTGGGCTCTGCATCAGGCCGAGTCTACGCTCCCGGTCGGTCTATGCAGTGATTTCTTCTTCTTTTTCTCTTAGTTTTTTTTCTTCAGTGCTAGGGCTGAAACCAGGGTCTGTGCATCCTAAGTAAGGGCGGTGCCTCTGCACCCCAGGCCTCCACTGGATTTTAGAATTCTAATGACTACAGCGTCCTTTGTAAATATTCGTAGGATTCATGCATTTTATTTATTCATTGCTCATTCACTCATTATTTTTTCCAGTGCATACTCATGAATACCTCTCCATTACAATTCAACACTATCATTTTTTGATCACTTTTATATTTCAAGATCATTTTTTCTTGTCCTGCCCCAGACATTTCCCCAAGAAGCTGTGGTTCCTTTTACTTATTTATATCTGAGTATGTGAAACATTAGCCTGAAAGTCAGAACCAGACAAAAAAGCTTACTTGTGGGAGCATCTCACCCCCACCTCTACCCTGCTCCCGCCAAACCCCTGCAGGGGTTTCTGCTTTATTCTCATTTCCTTCTTACCCAGAGAGAGCATCCTGGGATACTCTCCTGCCCTTTGCTTTATGAACTTAAATACTTCCTGGCGACCACAACACAGCCCTGGGTCCACAGGGGTCCTAATCATTCTTTTTCAGAGCTGTATGGAATTCCATATGTGGATGTTTCAGTGTGTATCCAGATCCTCTCCTGTTGCCTGAGGTATGGGCTATACTCATACGGGTATTTAGGTTGCTTCCAATATTTTGCAGTTGAGACAGCGCTGCATTGAGTAATCACGTGCTTATGCGTTGTGGAGTGGACCCCTAGGAGCCGGACAGCTGGACCAAAAGGCAGGTGCATGTACAGTTTCCTAAGACACTGTCACATTCTCCTTCAGAGGGTGCAGATCTGCATTCCAGTCACATGCAAGAGGCCACATCCGCCCAGCCCGCCAGTGGTGCCTGCCATCATCGGTCCTGATTTCCACCAACAGGAGTTATGTCGGCTTGGCTTTCTAATGAGGTGAATATAATAACCCAGGATCCACAGTCTTCACTTCTGTTCATGTAAAACCTGCTCAGCAACGTTCACGGGAACTCTTTGTAATACCCCAAATTAGACACAACCCAGATGCTCCTCGTTGGGCTAGGAACACAGACAGCTGTTGTGTGCCATGGAGATCTTCCCAGCGGCAAATGGACCAAACTGCTGATGATGGGGATAGCTGGGATATTGCAGGGTGAAAACGCCGGTCTGCAGCACTTGCTATTGCAGGGTCATGGTCCTAGAGACGCAGAGGCCAGCGGCTGTGGCTGGCTAGGCTGGGGGAACGCTGGGGGCTGGAGAGGGGCCGCACCACGTCTGGCACGCGGCGCGCACAAGGCACGCAGGGAGTGGGCCAGCTCTGTGCCGTGCTGTCATTGCTAAGATGTGGGGACTGTAGCTCACCTGCAGGGTGCGGGGCGCTGCTGAGATCTGGCCCGGAAGGTCCTGACTCATGGTTTTCCAGGGTTTCCATATTCCCATATTTTCGTGTTTTTGTTTTTCCCTATAAAACCCCGTGTCAAATTTCCTAGCTCCAGAAAAAGCCTTGCTGGTATCTGGCAAGGGTTTCTCTAAATTCGTAAGTTAACTTCAAGAGAACCGACTCTCAGGACGCTGAGTTTCTTACCCAAGAGCCGGGATGTCTCCCCACTAGCTGAAGTCCTAGGAGCAGTTTTGTAAACATTTACTCCCGAGTGTCGGCCTTTGCTGCCGTGTCTCGGGGCTCTGTCCGGTGCTTGCTGGTGATTTTCGGTGCTTGTGGAAGCTGCTGGTGCGGTCTCTCGGCTCTGCAGGGTGTGGAGGCTCCTCGTCGGCTCGGCTCCTGTTGTCCCTGCCCTGCTGAGGTGCTGGTGAAGGTCTGGGGGCTCCACTTGCCCTGATGGCGGAGGACCATTTGTGCTCCCTCCCATGTGGGGGATTTAGGGCTGGGCACGTCCGCCTGTGCCACCAGGCACCCTCCTGCAGGTGTGTTTCATGTACATCTGGTCCTGTCACTAAAGTATCTATTCTTATTTTCTTGAGTTCTTTTTTAAAATCTGGAGTGGCTGCTGAATTTTGTTGGAAGCTTTTTTAGCGTCTGTGGAGATAATCAGATGGTTTTCATTTACGTCTTTTACTCTTATCATTTCTTTATTATTATTACTTTTTGGTACGAGGGATTGAACCCAGAGATGCTCTACCACTGAACTTCGTCTCCAGCCATTTTTATTTTTTAAAGAATGATTTTTTTTAAGTTGTTGATGGACCTTTATTTTATTTATTTATATGTGTGCTCAGATTCGAACCCAGGGCCTCACACATGACAGGCAAGTGCTCTACCACTGAGCCACCACCCCAGCCCCCATCTCCCGCCATTTTTAGTTTTATTTTGAGACAGGCTCTTGCTAAGTTGCTGAGGCTGGTGCCTGGTGCCGTGTCACTCAGGTCTTTCCAGAAAGAACGTGTTGCTGGCTTGTAGGACAGCAGTTAGCCTGCAGCCTGTGCTGTGGCTCTGTGGGACCAAGGCTGCTGTTGCCTGGGCAGTGGCAGGCAGTGCTGTGCCACATGGCCATCGGGGCCTGGCCACTTGTGTTCACACGGGACTCCTCGGATGTGCAGACCTTGCCCCGTGGGTTGCTGCGACTCCAGCAGGTGAGCCTTGACAGGTTCCCCTCAGCAACCTCTGGGAGGTGACTTTGTTGCTGGCCTGCCTCCGGTGCCCTGAGTGACCCCCTCAGTGTGTCCTGAGCCTGACCCGCCTGTTCCAGCGTGGGGCTTGACGTCCTGGTCATGCGTGTGCTCCCTGCCCTCCTGTGTTTCTGTGTGTCTGCTTCATGGTGTTAGTTGCTGAGTTAGGTGACTGTTTCATGTTCGTTGTGAATTGTCTTTTCCCACTGAATAGTCCCTTGTGGTGTTCAGAGCTTCCTGCCCTGAGCCCTGCCGGCCGAGTGCCCTCTTCTCCTCTTGCCTGTGCACACGGGGCGCCCCTGGCTGTTCCTGCAACTTGAGCGTTTGGGGCCACCGCAGGGATGTCTTACACAGCACGCAGGTGCCTGCCGCTCATGGACCAAATGGAAGTTTCCTTCTCTCACGGGGAGAGTCAAGCCCACCTGCAGTTGCTGAGCCTGCTGTTTCTGAATGTCTGCATCTCCCCACACTCACATGCTGAAACCCAGCCGCCACAGCAAAAGCAGTAGGAGGGGCCCTTGGGGTGCTAGGTCCTGAGGGCTCCCCCTCTCTAATGGGGTTAATGTCCTTGTAAAGAGACCCTGGGGAGCCGTTTGCCTTTCTCTGGAGTGAGGACCCAGGAGGCTCCACCTCCAAGGAGCCGCTGTCAAGCCTCAGGCATTCCAGCCTCTGGAACGCTGAGCAGTCACTTGCTGTCATTGATAAATGACCCAGTCTCAGGTGTGTGTGGTCCTGGGGATCCAGGGGCGCTCTACCACTGTGCTCTGCCCCCAGCCCATTTTTATTTTGAGACAGGATCTCATGATGTAGCACAGGCTGGCCTGGAACTTGGGATCCTCCTGCCTCAGCCTCTGGAGTCACCGAAGTTACAGGCATGTGCCACTGTACCTGCTGGAGTGTTCTGTGGCAGCAGCAAGGCCCACGTAGGTGTTGAGGACTGACCTGATCAACAGCGTCAGTGAGACTGTAAGTTATAGGTTATAGATTAGTAAAAAAAAGATTGTGGATATAAGATTTTGACAAGTGAGGTGAGACAATTATAAAGCAAGAACTGTCTGTCACGGCCTGAGACTCAGCTCTGCTGCCTTCCATAAAAACTGCTGCAAGAGCTGTCTCAGAGAACTGAAATGAAATGAAAGCCGTTTTACCATAAAGAATATATTGTCTTCTGCACTTTGTGGGTTGAGGACCACTAAAGGTACTCCACCCAGGATACGGTGGGCTTGGCCACCTACATGACTTTGAAGTCCATTCTGGCCCCCACTGACCACCGGCTGGAGCCCAGCGTAGTTATCTAACACCTGGTGGTCTGAGCCGCTCTGCCACCTGCTGTTTCAGCTCCTGTGATTGGCTTGCTTGCACGAAGGTGGTTTTTGTCCTTAAATTCCAAAGACACAGGGCAGGAAATTGCTGTTCTCCCATAGAGCTTGGGTCTTCGGTCTCCGTGGGTGGGTGACAGTCCCTGGCCAGGTAAATAAAGCTCTTTTGTTTGAATTTGGATTTAGGTGTTTTCTGAAGGGCTCCTCATCACAGCAGGGTGCTATGGTTCTGATGTCATTCTCAGATGGTGTCCTTTGCCTCTGCCATTTCTCTGCTGCCAGTCGCTGGGGGTGACACCCATTCCCATGGATTGCCAGACAGCTAACTGATGAAGCTCCCTGTTTTTCTCTTTTCTCCCCAACTCTTCCAAGTCGCGTTATTCGTACGTTGTCACACCAGGCAACGTTAGTGTGTGCGTCTTTCACTCTGTCGTCCCCGGGGACAGATTTCAACACACAGCCCTAGGGAGGTGAGCCTGTGTTCTTTCCCGGGCTCCTCACGTCTGAAATCTGCAGCTTCCTGGACTTTCGGGTGTCCTTTAGCCCAGGTTACAGTGATTGCTCAGAGAGCCACGGCCTTGCAGAAACGGGAGACGTTTTCTCTGCAGGTATGAAATCTGGCCTGGCTTGCCCTCCCTGACATTTTCAAGATGCCCTTCCCTGTGGCCTTGCTTTGTTATTGTTTTTGAGACATCTGACCTCAGGTAGAACTTTGCTCTCATGGAGTTACTTCTACTTTGTGTGTGAAACAGTTTCTTTAGGGACTTTGAAGTCCATTCTTGCCCCCACTGACCACCCAGGCAGAGCCGAGTCTGTGGAGCGTTTTCTTGGACTGTGGTTGTCGACTGCGCCCCCATCTTCCCGGGCTCCACTTGTGCAGGTGTGAATCCTCCTTTGCAAGCTTCCTCTTGTACCACGTCCTCTCTGGCCCTTTCGCCCTCCAGATGGAGGATGCTCTCCCCCCGCACGGTCTCTCCAAGTCCACTCTTCCTGGGCATCTCATACTTCAGTCCTCATTTCTGGGGTGGATCTGTCTGTTTCTTCATTTCTTTTCTGATGTCCGTCTCTTTGCGTCCTCCTGCCTCTGTCCACGTGTGTTCTTAGCTGGGGGATTTCTGAGTTGAGAGGGGCTTTCAGATCCCAGGACTTCTGTGAGTTCGTAGGATTCGGTTTGGGATGTCGTCCTGCGTTTTCCCTGTTCATTTTTTCCCTGGAAGGGGAAGTTTACCAGGAGAGCTGAGTGATGATCACCTCCTGATTCTTGTGGTGATGAGACTCAACTTTCCTCTGTCCACTTCGTGCCCTGGGGGAGGTCACAGGACCCTGCTCCTGTCAGCGTGGGCTGTCTGTGTCTTCTCGGGATCTCGTCTTCACTCTGTGGTGGCCTCGGGAGGGAAGGGCCCTGTGTCTTCTGGAGTGTCTGGTTCATTTCTTCTGAGGGGACTGGATCCTCCCCTTCCATTCCCACCTGGGAACCAACCCGTGTCCCCGTTGTGCCTTGGCGTCCCCTGCAGCTCCCCTGCTGCCCTTGGCGCTCTGGTCTGCCAGGCCGCCTCCGATGGCGATGGGCCTTGCAGCAGTTCTTCTGAGTTCCTTGCCTCTCTACTCGCTTTGCTGAGGGAGCTCAGGCTGTTAACTTCTGCGGCAATGCCAGTGGTTGGGTCGGCCTTCACTCGGGGCAGAGGGACCTGGGATCAGGGCCTTCCCGTGGGAGACAGGCCGGGGGCACTCAGCTCCCTTCCCTGGACCTGCGGGGCAGAGTCAATGGGGAGAAGGAGCTGCAGAGAGGGCTGAGGCACACAGGGAGTGCTGTGTGTGCAGCCAGGGGCCTCTGCAGCTCTTCAGGTCCGCAGATGAAGGGTCGGCCGGTGACAATTGCCAGAGAGCACATGATATGTGCACTTGGCTTGTGGGGACCACTTGCATGAATATTGTTTGCAAAAAGCAATTCGCACTTAGTTCATTTACATTCAGCGAAGCAGCAACTTGCACTTTTTTCCAGGGACGGTTTCTTTGCCGAGGTGCAGAACCCATGCCTTGCCACGGATCCTTTGGTAGGAAGGCATTGCAGTTTAGTTAGTTATTTAAATTTTTGGCTCCTATGGATATCCCGAGACTTGGAGATATTCTTTTAAAAAAGGAAGTGCCCCCTATGAGCCCAAGTTCTCCAGATTTGAGGTTTCCCAACAAGTTTCCCTCTCCTCCACCTCGGAGAGCTGAAGTGGTCCTCTGGAGACCACCCCCACATCCCTCCTCTGCCCCAGAGGTCTAAGGATGGCTGTGGGGGCATCTCCTCTGTGGGAAAGAGGGCCAGGCTGGAGTGTGGGCTCCTGCTAAGTCAGACGTATGTGGGGTGCATGAGGGTGGTGGCCTGGTGCCTTGAGGACAGGACACATGGGGCCTGCCCCTTCTCTGGCTGCACTCCAGCTTCCGCCCTGGGTCTCCCCCTGCACCTGCACCTGTCTTCCGGCCTCTCACCTGTATTCATATGACGGCCACCTCTGCCCACTGTCTTCCTCCCCACTTTGGGCTGGGGCTGCAGTGAGCAGGGTTGGCCTGGGCAGCAGTGAGGGCTGTTGATTCAAAGAGTCAGGACCGTCCACATCTGGTGTCCCTAGGAGAAACGTGGAGCATGCTGTCCCAGCGTATGACAAATGTCCCAGCAGATGTGGCCTGCCCTGCTGGAGAGTGTTTTCACCCCCTGAGGGGGTGGCAGAGACTACAGCAGGTGACCTAATGGGAACTCTGCATGTGAGGGTACTGCACAGGGGAGCAGGCCAGCTTCCAGGGAAGGGGTGCGAGAGGCACAGCACCACAGAGCCTGCAAGAAGGGAAAGCCAGCATGACTGGTGGCCCAGAGGGACACAGGCCTCGGGTGCCTCAGAGAACAGGAGAGAGGTCTTGGAGTTAAAAAAAAAAATCAAGGACAAAACCAGATGACCTCCACAGATGGGCAGAGCTGCAGTGGACCTCCGGTGGGCAAGGTGGCCAGGCTTCAGGTAGAGGTAGCACAAAGGACAGAGTTGGGAAGCGACTGCGGCCCGCTAAGACGTGGAGGGCAGAGCCTGGAGCTCCAGGCTGCATCCAACAGGACTCCCCGGGGCAAAAGGCGAAGGTGGACGGGGCCGCTGTCCATGCTGCTCCTGGTAGACTTTTCCAGAGCTAAATTCATGCACCAGCTTCACAGAAAAAGCCCACCAAGCACCAAGCAGGACAAACACACGTGCGTGAGAAGCCCCAGCACTGGACCTGGGTGACCAAATGTGATGTGGAGCATCGAGTTCCAACACTGCGGAGGGGTGGGGACCCAGCTTGTCCTGAAGGAGCGGGTAGGTGACACCTGGATTCTCAGCAGTCACCAGAAGTGAGGAGGCGAGACACAGGGCTTCCCCTTGCTGAGGAGCCGTCCTGACACCCACTGTTTGTGTGCAGATAGGGAACAAAGGCGCCTGGCTCAGGAGGGCTCCCAGGAGCCTGGAGGTACACAGACGCAGGGACAGGGGCCCTTACGGTGTCACCCTCTGGGCACTGCTGAGTGTTCTTCATGGACTATCTAGGGTTGTCCTCGGCTAGGGTCACACTGTCCCTCCAAAACTCATGCTGAAGTGTAACTGCCACCGTGTAGGGGTCAGGAGGCAGGATCTTTAAGAGGTCATTAGGTCACAGGCTCCACCTCGTGGATGGACGAACGCTGTTGTTCAGGAGTGGGTTAGTTACCGTCTCTGTCTCTTGATCTTGCCACTCTCAACACGGGATGCCCTCGGCCATGTCACCATGCAGCCCTCACCAGGCACAGCCCCTTCACCCATGCACCCCCAGGCTCCAGAATGCTGAGAAGAAATTTCTTTTCTTTACAAATTACCCAGTTTGGGGTATTCTGTTACAGCAGCAGAAGACGGACTAGGGTATCTTTGTATTAATGCTGTGGGTCAGGAGCTGTTCCCATTTCACAGGTGAGGAGGGGAAGTACAAGAGTGTTAGTAAGTTCAACCACATGTTAATTCCTAAAAGAGTGAACACTCTAGAACTGAAAGTCCACATAGGAGGAGCATGGGGCGTTGGAGGGAGCCACGGGGAATAGAGTGAAGGAGAATTGTGTGGAGGGCCTTGTCTTATATGGACATTACATTATCCAGATCCTAATTCTCAAAAATCTACATGTAATGAAGAGTAAATTGGAAACAATGTAAAAAATGTCAAAGCCGATTAAGAAAAAAAATACAGAATAAAATAAACCTTTTTCTCTAAAGTAGGGCAAGAAAAGGGAAAAGCAAAACAGAAAATAGTAAGATGTAATGTTATTGGAAACCACAATAAATGTCAATGGTTTAAATAAATGTGTCAAAAGATGGAGACTCTTGGATTTAATCAGGACAAATAAATTCTAAATAAAATGTTACAAAAAATATATATATGTCTAAAAGTAAACTAGGAGATTAGAACATAAAGAGATGAACAGTTTTTAAAAAGGCTTACAAAAATCAAGCAGTCCCAGCAATATTTACATGATATAAAATGCAATCTGAGGCAAAATATTTAATGGAGAAAAGGGCCATATTTCATATGGACAAATGGAGCAACTCACGAAGAAAACATGAGAATCATAAACTGAGATGTGCAATGAAAATATATAAAGCAAAGGGTGATTTGTGAACTGCCATTCATAGTGAGAGACCTTCCCTGGACACTGAAGAATTGAAAAGGTGATAAATAAGTCTACCCAAGATTTCAGTAATGCAACTAGAGCTTGACCTGATAGACATATAGGAATTTATGGCCAAGAAACAGAATATATTTTTTAACACAGAAAGAACATTCAAACACTGTATTAGGTGACAAGATTTCAGGAAGTTAAAAAATGATTTGTGCAGGATAAATTCAACAATCACAATGCAATAAAATAGAAATCAACAACAAAAAGAAAGTCCTTCAAATTGTGTGCATCTGGAAATGCACTGTTAATTTCAGCAGGTATTGAAGACAGACAAAAATAGAAATTGTAAACCATTTGTAACTGATGACTATGAGAATATTTCACATCAAAACCTATCAGATACACAGGCACAGTGGCACATGCCTGTCACCCCAGCGGCTTGGGAGGGTTGAAGCAGGATCACATGTTCAAAGCCAGCCTCAGCAACTTAGTGAGGCCCTGTGCAACTCAGTGAGACTCTGTCTCTAAATTAAATATAAAAGGCTGGGGATGTGGCTCAGTGGTTAAGCGTCTGTGTGTTCAGTCCCTAGTACCAAAAAACAAGACAAACAAAATAAACCTATCAGATATGGCCAAAGTGTTACTAAGAGGAAAATATATAGCCCTATTTTATTTATTAAAATTGAAAAATAGTAGGTTAAGATTTTTTCCTTTTTGATGTTGGGGATTGAACCCATTGTCTTTTTATTTTATTTTATTTTATTTTTTTTTTAAAGAGAGAGTGAGAGAGGAGAGAGAGAGAGAGAGAATTTTTAATATTTATTTTTTAGTTCTTGGCGGACACAACATCTTTGTTGGTATGTGGTGCTGAGGATCGAACCCGGGCCGCACGCATGCCAGGCGAGCGCGCTACCACTTGAGCCACGTCCCCAGCCCTGAACCCATTGTCTTGAAACGCTAGAAAAGAAACAAAGTACACTCAAGAGAAATGGTGTATTAATCGAAACAGCAGTCCATGGCCCAGAACCTAGTATTGGCCATGTCCTTCCCAGCACTGCCCAGGGACAGAGTCCCCCAGCTCCTTTTGGATCTCAAGTGCTCCCAGTCGGCTGGGCAGGGGGACACTGTTGGAGATGCAGGTGCCATCTCCACTTAGGCTGAGCTCACCGTCATGCGATGACCTCCGTCCTTTGCTGACTCTGCTCTCCAGTAAGCCTCTCATCTGTGCTCCATGATCTGCTCTCCATGGTGCCTCCCCCGGGCACTGCTGACCAGAAGCAGATGCACTCACAGGTGGGGTATGGATGGCTGTTCTGGTCTTGCTGACAGTCACCTCCCAGGGTCAATCAGCACACTGACCCTTGGGATTTCTCTATCAGACTCTGAATCAGGTTAGGGAGTGCTGCTGTGTCCTCTTGGAACCATGAGCCTGTGTTCTGAGCCTGCTGTACTGAAGCCCTCACCCCCAGAGGGTAAACTCGATCACATCCCACGAGACTCCACCAGAGTCAGCCTGGGGTGCTTTCCAAAGTGTGGCTCCAGGACTTGCTAACCATTCTCTATCCCTCCCCTCCCACCTCGTGATCCACCTACCTACCCACTTACACATCCACCCATCCCTCCACCCTGGCCTCTCCGTCAATGCATTTATTAACCCTCATCTCCCTCCCATTCATCAATCTATCCATCTACTCTCCCTCTCACCCATGCCCACCCATTCACTACCCACCCCCTCACCAACGCATCCATCTGCCCACCCACCCACTCACCCATCCACCCATCCACCCACCCATCTGCTCACCCACCCACTCACCAACCCACCCATCCACTCACCCACCCTCATTCATTTAGCGCCCCCAATGATGCACCAGTCCACTAATCTGCCCACTCGTTCCCCATCTGCCCTGCCACCCTCTATCCCTTACGCCTCTGGGCAGTCCCCATTTGGCCATTCTTCCCGGGAGTGCTCATCTCTCTCCTAGGGTCCAGGGAGAAGTGCCCTTCGGGTCTCAGGTGGAGCACAGCGGGCAGAGGGAGAAGGAACTGTGGACTTCAAGCTGTCTTGAGAAGAGAGGGCTCTTCTCTGTGTCACCTTCCCTGTGTCCACCCTCAGAGTCAAGAGGTGGCTCTGGACCTTCTGTTTGTTCCTGGGCCACTTCTCACGCTGGCCTCCCTCAGCCTGGATTCCGGAGGGGCTGGAGGCCTCACAGGCCAAGTCTGCCCCCCCCCCCCGTGCTGCCTCCCTGCATAGCCCTGGGGCCGGCCACAGCCACAGCTCCATGCAGGGACACGGTGGGCCGGGGAGCGCCCCAGGAGGAGGCTCTTTCCCAAGTCTTCTCTCTCTATCCTGCAGACTTGAAGTCCCTCAGGGCATCCTGTCCCTTTGCTAGTGTCCCCTGCCCCCTCCAGCTCTCCAGGTCCTCCTGGACCCATCAGGTTAGCAGCGTCCTTCCCCCTGGCACCCCTGCCACCTGGCCTCTGCGTGTCTGTCCTCCATTCATGGGCATGGTGCCTAGAGGGAGTGCTGCTGTGTCCTCTTGGACCCATGTGGCAGAGCAGGTGGCCTCTGTCCATGGAGGGAGGAGGGGAGAATGAGGCAGGGTCCCTGACCTGCCCACAAGCCCTGGGTGGTGAGCAGGGCACAGTTACTGCTGCTTGGCAGGTGCCCATCAGCCACCCGGGCTTCATTGCTGTGCCCTTGTTAGCGGGGACTAGGCAGGTATGTGGCCTGGCCTGATTTGGTTTCTAGCCCTGGAGGGAGCCTGGAGGAGAGCAGAGACTGTGGTGGAGAGTGGATTACAGGATGCCAGCCACCTGCAGGTAAGGGACAAGGGTCACAGTGTGGAAAGGACAGGCAGGCCCTGCTGTGGAGTGGCATGGGCAGGAGCCAGAGGAGCCAGCAAAGGTGGGGGCGCAGCAGACAGGAGTCCAGGGAGCCCCACAGAGGGCAGATGGGCAGAGGACGGAGGCAGGGCCTCTGGGCCTCAGAGGGGTGCCTGTCCTCCCCCAGAGCTCTGGGGTCCAGCAGAATGAGGACTGGGGGGACTGTATTGGCCAGCGTTCTCTACAGGAACCGAATCAACAGGTTGGCTTCGTAACCAGAGGCTGGACAGCACCCAGGTTATCATCTGGGGGCTGCAGAGCTGGAGGAACAGCAGCTGCTCAGCCCAAGACGCTGAAGCCTCAGAACCAGAGGGATCAAGGGTGAGACCCTCCTCTGAGTCCCAAGGCCTCTGGGAGCTCCCTGGAGAATCACTGCAGAGTGACTCTCGCTTCAGGAGAGTGAAGAAGTCAGAGTCCGGGATCCTCAGGCGGTTGCAGCCGCAGTCAAGAACCTGTAAGGAGAACCGAGGTTGCCTCTGCTGCGGCTCCCTGCTCTCCAACTTTCATTCCATCCAAGCCTCCGGCCTACTGGAAGGTGCTGCCCACGCTTAGAAGGGTCTCCTCTTCCCTTGCTGTCCCCCGTGCCAGGCATTCCTCGACACACCCTCACTCACACCCAGAAGCCTTGTGGTCTGATCAACTCGACGGTTCAGATGACCTGCTCAGGGCCTCCGACATTCCGTCTGCCCTCGGCCCCTCTGTGGGCCCCCCTGGAAGCAGAGGCCCCTTGGACACAGGAGGCCGGGGCCACAGGGAGGAGTGCAGGGGTCAGCTTGTCGGGTGCCTGGGCCTCATACCCTCTGGGCAGCCCGAGGTTGCTGCTTGGCCTCTGGAGGTTCTTGTGGCTTTCCCAGCTGAGGGTTCACTGTCCCTCCACTGCCCTGCCCTCCTTCCCCACTCCCCAGGTGCTCTGCTCAGTGCCTCTTCAAAGAGCTGCCAGGCCCTTACTCAGAGGGGGCAACAGCTCTGGGTCCTGTCCCTGACCCCACTGCCTTTGGAGAGGGCTGGGCTCCCTCTTCCCTTGGCCTCTGGAGCAGGGCACACAGCTGCTCCCTGGGAGAGGTCCTCACCCAGAAGCAAGGATGGGGACACTCGGGTTTAGCCCTGCCCCAAGGTGAGCCTCCCACGTGGAAGCCTAGCCACTTTGGGGACCACAGGGAACTCCCAGCCTCCCCTCTGCCCCACCAACCCAGAGGAGGAGGGACAGTCCGGCCCCCAAAGCAGGTGACAGAAACACAGGTGACTGCCACCTCTAGCTTCCAGGCTGGTCTCTTAAATGCCAGCCCCGAGGCTCACCTGTGGGTCCGTGGACCACACTGACTGCCGCAAACTGCCCGGCCCCGGGCCGGCTGAGTCCCGCTCCTGCTGCCGAGCACTGCCTGCGGCACCCCTGCTGAGCGATTCCCTGCTGAGCTGTCAGTGCACGCGGGCTTGCAATCTTGCAACCCGGTTGGGCACAAAAACACAAGCCAGTCAAACTGAGACAAAGTTTTATTTAGAGAGAGGCCGTGTGCGTCCCCTAACAGGTGGGTCCGCCACGTGTGTGTTCTACCTGAGGGGGGGGGGGTTTCCACTTCCCCCGGAACACCCTCCTACCATCCTTTTCCAACCAATGGGAACTCTCCCATTACAAGAGTGACATGAGTAACCTGAGTCTAGAAATGGGCCCAGCTGAACAGCATGAGTCCAATTACCATATGAATGTGAATTGCTGGCTGGCAGTCATTAAATCCAAAGGTGCCTATAACAATATTTTTGCTGTGGCTCCTAACAACTGACCTGGGCGTGGGTGGCTTGGTGCCTTGCCAGGCAGGGGGGGAGTGCAGCTAGCTGCGTGGAGTCAGACGCCCACCCCGCTCACACACGGCATCCCCGACACGAGTGCAGGCACAGGGCTCGGCCCGAGCAGACACTCCTTCCGCCAAGCCTGGCTCACTGGCGCGTGGCTCTGCACCATAAAAGTGACCAGGCTCCCGCCTCTGCCTGGTGTGCCAGCATCCTGGCTGTTTTTGCTCTTGGCTGGAACAAGCGGCGGGACCGACATGCATGTGCGCGTGTCCTTATGATCAGACCTTCTCCTTGGAGCTGTGGCTTTGTAGAGGTGGCAGAGCCAGGGCCAAGGAGAGGTGCCGGCTGTGGCTCCCCCAAGTGCTGCCAGGGTCTCTCCTGGAGCAGCACAGCCCCCTGGCCAGGCCAAGGCTCAGCCTCGCAGAGTCAGCGGATACGGCCGTGGGCTTGCTTCTGTCTGTTTGCGTCTTCCCAGAGCAGCACAGGGTTACTTTCGTGCTCAGTCCCACTTCTGTGACTGACCTGTCCTTTATCTTACCAACCTGCCCGTGGGTCGGGGGTGTGCAGTGAAACCTCGCCGGCCTGGTGACGTGACTGCCTGTGTTCTCTTTCACTCTTCTGTTTCCCTCTTGACTTTGATGATAATACACTTTATTTTGCCACAAAGGATTTGAAATTTGACATGGTTTCGACTTTCTGTCTTTATATTTTTTTTTAAAGAGAGAGAATTTTAATGTTTGTTTTTTAGTTCTCGGCGGACACAACATCTCTGTGTGTATGTGGTGCTGAGGATGCCAGGCGAGCGCGCTACCGCTTGAGCCACATCCCCAGCCCTGTCTTGTCTCTGTTGTCACGGGATTTTCTGTCCTGCTGAGAAGTGGTTCCCTCACCTCTGATTGTGAAAAAATAGTCTTAGGTTTTCTTCCTCAGTTGTCGTCTTTCACTCTCGGTTCTGGCCGTGGGAACACAGCGGGTTTGCTCTGCCTTGGGCCTGAGTGTGCGCCCACCTACCTGGGCCGGTTTTCATCTAACGTAATTCTGTGTGTGCCTGTGAGGCTGTTTGTGTTAGTCAGCTTTAGATGCTGTGGGTAAAACATCCGACAAGAACCACTTAGAAGAGGGAAGATTTACTGTGGCTCACAGCTTCAGAGGATTCAGTCCATGGTTGGTTGGCTGCATTGCTCTGGGGCTGAGGTGAGGCAGGACATCCTGGTGGGAGGGAGAGGGTGGGGGGGAAGCTGAGAGAGAGATGGACAGGAAAACCCTTCCAGACTCACTCCCAGTGACCCACTTCTTCCAACCATGTCCCACGCTCTAGTTTCCTTCCCTCCTCATAATCCATTCAGCCACAAAGGATTAACCCATGCATGAGCTTGGAGCCTCAGGATCCATTTCCTAAAAGCTCATGCATTTTAGGAATGGACACTGCTGCACTGGGGGCCAGGCTTTCAACACAGGAGCCTCTGGGAGACTTGCAGATCCACACTGTGACACCGTTCCTGGGCCATGAGCTGTGAACCAGTGCCGGAGTGAAGCAGTGGGAGCAGCCCCCATCCAGCCCCTGGTCGATTTGGGGGTGCAGAAGTCTAGCCCCTACCCAGTGTGGGGTGATTCTGAAGGGCCATTCCTGTGGGACTGTCCTTACCTGCCTGAGTCACTGGGCACCTCTCCCTGGCCAGTCCTGCTGTTCTTGGTGGCTCCTAGGTGTTGTTCCCAGAGGACCCCCACATTCGTGTCTGTTCCTCAGCACCAGCCCAGGTCAGGTTTTCTGGGAGACACACACTGGGCTTCAAGACACTGGGCAGGAGATTAGGGGCTGGACCAGGGCAGGTAAGTATCGGGGCCACCTTGCTGGTGGTTGGCACAGAATGATTGCCCCTCCCTTGGGGCACCTGAGTACCATGTCAAGGGAAGGAAGTGCCCTAGGTGGCACTCACCTCAGGAGCCTGAGGGGCGGGGCAGAGCAGGAAGTGCAGGAGCACGGAATGGACTGGATGACAGATGCTGGGTGCCAGGGGACTGAGGATGGTCTCTGATTCAAGGGCAAGTGTCCACCCAAAAAGGAATAGTTATGCACATTGTTGGATCATCATTATTGTGGAGTGTTATGCTGTTATTAAGAAGAATAAAATAGACCTGTATTTGCAGGCAGGAAACCGTCCATATTGCTGAGTGAAAGGACTTGCAGAACCCAGGTACAGCATGAAGGTTGCTGTGGAAGGCGTGTGTGGTAAAGTGCAAGGTGTCTGCAAGTGTGGATGCTAGGTTGTTAAGGTGGTCACCCTGGTGTGGGGGGTGGGGAGAGGAGAATTTCACCTTTTCCGTGATACATATCTATACAGCTGGGATTTAGAAACAAGCATATATTACTTTGGCAATAAAAGAGTTTTAGTGCTTGCAACAAAAGTGTGGGGCTTCTTCACTCTGGGAATCGGACTAAATGTGACTTAGTCTTCAGGGAAACTAGAAAAGGCATTAAATCTATTAATTAATGCATCAGTGGAATCCACCTCAGCAAAGATGTCTTAATGAGATGCCTGGGGCATCCATTATTTATCTTATAAACAGCTCCAGGCCCTGCTGTGTCAGGCTGAGGGCTGGGTGCTGAGATCACAAACAGCACACACTCCTGGCTGGCAGCAGGGCCCTCCCCTCTCCCCGGGGGTGACCTCCGTCCCATTCTCATTAACCCAGCTCCTCCGCTCCGCGCCCCTCCCCCACCCCGGGCTTCCTGCGCTCCGGGATCCTGGCAAATGGATCCTCACTCTAGCTCAGACTTCAAACTCACCTCCCACCTCCTTTCCTTAGCGCTCACAAATGTTGCTCGTGGCACAGCTACTGGCAGAGTCTGGTCTCCATAAGCCGACCGGCTATACTCCCGCTCCCTCCCCCGGTTTCCGTGCAGCATCTCCATCCATGTAGCTTGGCCTGGTCCAGCGTGGCCCTCACCTAACCCACCTAACCTCCTGCTCCTTCCCCTGTGCGCGCGCCTGGAGCTGTCCGCGGTGCTGACCGCGGGCGCGCCCGGCGTTTGGCCGATGCGCACGCGTCCGGGCGGGGCGCGCGGGACTCGGCAGCGCCGCCACTGCGCAGCCTCCCGCGCGGTCCGGCCTGCGCGCTGCGCCGGGAGACTCTCGCTGCCCGGCTCCCGGCCCCGCCGAGCGCCCCTCGGGCCAGCGCCCGAAGACTCCCGGGCCTGCGGCCTCCTCCCGCCACCTCTCACCCGCGCCCGGCCATGGCGCTCAACAATTTCCTCTTCGCGCAGTGCGTCTGCTACTTCCTGGCCTTCCTATTCAGCTTCGTGGTGGTGGTGCCGCTGTCCGAGAATGGCCACGACTTCCGCGGCCGCTGCCTGCTCTTCACCGAAGGCATGTGGCTGAGCGCCAACCTGACGGTGCAGGAGCGCGAGCGCTTCACCGTGCAGGAGTGGGGCCCGCCGGCCGCCTGCCGCTTCAGCCTGCTCGCCAGCCTCCTTTCGCTGCTTCTGGCCGCCGCGCACGCCTGGCGCACGCTCTTCTTCCTGTGCAAGGGACACGAGGGGTAAGTGGGGGCGCTCGGGCCCCAACAGACGCAGCCCTCAGGCCGCGCAGGTGCCCCTTCCGTGCCCTCAGCGTCCCAGGCCCTCCTACCCACAGGAGCACGAGCACTTCCAGGGTTCCCGCAGCCCAGAGACCTGCAGGTGTCAACACTGGGCCCTCACCACCTACGCACGCAAACACAGGGGCCATGATGATCATCGGTACAAGGCCAGTGCCTCCTTCCCCTCCCCACGAGCTTCCGGGCATCGACCTCCCCTTGTGGTGCAGATGTTGCACAGTCATGGCCGAGCTGGCCAGGCCCTTCCAGGCCTTCCTCTGCTGGCGCAGCCAGGCTCCCACTTTCCAGAACTGGGGACAGCTCCCAGCCAGATTCTGTGCCTGCACTTTGCTCTGCTCTCTCCTGAATGGGGGAAGGGCCCAGGCTTTGGTGGCCAGGAGAGTGGGGGTGCCCTCCAGCACTCCCCATCATCCTGGGACAGAAGCATGTCTGGGGGAATCCTGGGCAGGCACACCCTTGGCTGGGGGCAGGGCAATGAGGGAAGGCCCTGCTTCCTGGTTCCACTACCTCCCTTCCTGGGCTGCCATTGCCCTCGTCACCCTGTCCTGCCCTGGCACTACCCTGGAGCTGGGGGAGGAGGTTCACCGGGGCTGGGTGGGTTCCTCAACCAGTGGCATCTTATTAACCCCCACCCACTTGAGGCCTGCTGGGCCTGGGAGGAGCCAGGGCACCTGTGTGTGAGGGACAGTGAGATCCAGGCCTTCAAACTTTGCCCCGCCCCCATCTGTCACTTGTTGGCAGGTTTTAGTGGCTTCTCCCTCTGCAGGGAGGTGGGAGATGGGCAAGGACTCTGAGGATGTGGGGGTGGGCAGGAGTGGGGCCAGCAGGACTCCTGCTGCCCACCCTGAGAGCTGTCAGACAGAGAGGCAGAGAGAGGATGAAGGGGGCTCCTGGGGCAGAGAGGGCCAGCAGGCTGTGCCTGGGTGGGGTTGCAGGACCTGGAGGAGGGGTGCAAGTCCTAGGACCCCAGGTGTGGGAGTGTCCTGGAGCTGCTGTAACCAAGTACCACAAACTGGGGGCTTCAGGCCCTTCCTCTCTCCCAGGTCTGGAGGCTGGATGTCCAGAATCAAGGTGTCTGCAGGGCCCCTTTCCTTAGGAGGGTCCTTCCTAAGTGCCTTCCAGCTTCGGCTGCTCAGCAGCCCTCCTTGTTCCTTGGTTTGGGGCTGTCACTCCTTTCCGCCTCTGTCTTCACATGGCTTTCTCTCCGTTTCTTGGTCTTCCCTTCTTCTCATGAAGACATGATCGCTGGATTTAGTACCCAGGATGATCTCATTCTCAATCCTCAATTAAATGACACTTTTAAAGACCCTATTTCCAAGTAGTCCATGTACCTGGGGCCAGGGCTTGGACATAGCTTTCTGGAGACACAGTTCACTCCACTAAGATTCTGCACACAGGGCCTGCAGGAAGCCAGGTGTCAGCTGGGGAGGCCTCCAAGTGCTGAGGGTTTGGGGGCCCAAACTCTGGGCTGTGAGGCTGGGGTCTGCCCAGGGTGAGCCTGGCAGGTCTCCTTCTCTCTCAGTTCCTCAATGGCTAGGGTCCCGAGGAGATGTTTGAGATGTCACCTTCACCCACATCACCAAATCAAGCCTTACCCCGTCAGCCTTCTGCAGGTCCAGGGGGTAGAAACGTCTCTGGACAGGAGCTGGGGCTGAAGAGGGGACAGGGGAATAGTCAGAGGAGGGGATGCCCCAGGTCCTGGGGTCCCTCCTGCCTGGGCCTCTGGAGGTGGAGGGTACAGGCCATAGGGGGTCAGCCACTGCTCAAGCACATCCTTCCAGCCTTCTGGGCCTCTGCAGGAGGATTGGCCCCAGGGTGCTCATGGGCTGGCCAGGGCTGACAGGAGAGCAGGTCTCTAGATGGGACTCAGCTTTGTGGCCACAGCAATGGGTGATTTCAGAGAGGCGGGGTGACCACCTGAGGCTGAGGGACAGGCAAGGGAGTGAAGAGACCCAGAGCTTGCAGGGCAGGGATCTGTCACACAGGGAAGCTCATTCTGCATGACCTAGGCAGCGGACCTCGGGAGCCCCAGCTTCTGTCTTGTCATCTTGTAGAAGATGTCCACCTGCCCTGTGGAATGGCCAGCATCGCCCACTTTAAATGTGGAAACGGAGGCATGAGTTTCCAGGTCCTCCCGGGCTCTTGCATGGTGTCATTCCTGAGGTCCTGAGTAGCATCACTGGCTGAAAGGCCCACAGTGGGATTTAGGAAGCAGATGGCTGGGTGGTCAGGGCACTCCGAGGAGGACCACATGGCTCGAGTGCACTGGGGGCCCGACCCAGGCAGCTTTTGCTGGTAGAATCTTGGGGCCTCTCTGCTCCAGTGGTTGGATTCGTGTCCTGCCTGGAATGACCCCTCTCCAGTTTTTGTGTGGGCAGCCATGGTGGGTCCAGCCTTCTTTCCTCCAGCACATAATGTCCCATCAGGAGCTATTGGCTAAGGCCACAGGGCTTTTGGCTGCCTGCCCTCCTCTTGGCCTAGTGCACAATCTAGATGGTGGTCAGCTGTGATGTCAGTACTCATCTGAGTTCTGTAGGACTTGGGTAAAGCTCTTGCAAGCCATTCCAGGCTGAGGGCATCAGTCTGAGGGGACCCTGGTGGGGTGAACTCAGGGCAGGCATCTTATTTGTTTCAGTATCCTCGGGGCTGGGTGCAGGGCCTGGTATGTGGGAGTCATCAAATGATATTTGCTGAGAGGTATCAGCAAGATGCTTGGGTCCTGAGCTGTCCTGCCCTGGGGGCACACAGCTGGTCCTGTACTCCTTGTAGATTCATGACTTAGCTAGCCTAGGGGTCAGCCCTTCAGACCTGCTGTGTCAGTAAATTCTGGCCTCCTGCCTGAACAGCTTGGGTCTGCAGAGGCCAGCAATGGATGAGGTGGTCAACCCAGAGCAGCACCTCCAATGCAGGCGAGCACAAGTGCTGGGTCAGCAAAGGGACTTGGGACAGCTAAGGGGCTAGGGCAGGCATCTACAATGAGCTCGTGTGGTGGGCAAGGCTCTCAGGGCCATCAGTACCCTGTCAGTCTCTGGTTTCTGAGGTCAGCACACGCACTGCTTCTCCCAAGGCGAGGCAGCAACCTTGAGGCTCTGGCTTCCCTCTGTCAGCACCGAGGCAGAGCCTGGGGCCTGTTGAGGGTCCCTGGGTTGGTCCTGAGCTGTGGGTCTGGAGCATCACCCCGGAGCTCTGGGCTGAGTCGGTGGCACCTGTATCTTTGGGGGTCTTGCCTGCAGGGCAAATGGCAGGGCTGATGTGGGCTGTGGGCCTGGGCTGGGGCACTCTGGCCGAGAGGAACCCTTTGCGCCAGGCTTGGCAGCAGCCTGTGACTGGCTGGGGAGCAGGGGGTTAAGACAACCCATCTGCCTGCCTACACCTGTCGCTCAGCCTTCAAATTGCTCCCGGCTTCCCAGGGAAGCCGTCACCATGGAGACGGCACATCCTAGGCTGGGCACCCCGAGAGGGGGGGGGGGAAGATATGTTAACCCTGTGTGTGCTACACTCCTCCTTCCACGGTGTCCTGTCCTGGGTTTGTGTGTTGGGGACAGGGTGGGGTGACATCGTGACCCTGGAGGGCTCCATCCAGATGAGGCTTCACATATATCCAATTCTTCAAAAATCTGGAAAGCCCAGCAGGGTCCATGGGAACCCACCAGGAGTGGCAAGATAGCGGAGGAGGCTGTCAGCAGTGGGTCCCGCTGGGTCTTCCTTGCCTCCTGGGGGCTCCGTGTCCGGCCATGGCAGGAGAAAACCATGATGCTGAAGTGTCTGGTGTCTGCAGATCATCAGAGTCTCTGGCTGTTGGAGCCTGTGTGTGAGCATCCTCAGTGTTGGCAAGGGACAGGGGCAGGGACTGCAGGGCCCCTGTGCGTCCCAGATGTGTTGTACCAAGGGATTCGGGGATGGGCTCAGGAAGACCCTGCGCAGGAGCTCCAGCCCGTGGGAAGTGCTTTCCATGCCTACTTCCCACCCCGCCTGGAATTCACTGCACAGCTCAGGGGCTGCTGTCCCACCCCCACTGGGGAGGCACAGATGTGGCGCTGGTCTGTCAGTTTGTCTGGCCTACTGTCTGCACTGTGGCCAGCCCAGCCCTGCAGAGACCAGCAGGGGGCAGCAGCAGCTGAGATGACCTGTCTGGGAGTTGGGAATGCCAGGTACCTTGGTGGTCCTTGGGAGGACCACAGAGTGCTGTCCAGCAGGTGGAGGGACGAGTGTGTCCTGGTACAGGCTGAGTCCTCACCCTCCTGCTGTCCACTGAGCTGGATTTTTGTGCTGAAGGCAGGGCTCTTGCTTGGCTTTGTCTGTGGAGGCCAAGTCCCTGCCTGCCCCCGGCCACCCTGTCCTCCTTGGCTGGAGCAAAATAGCCAGTGCAGGTCTGCATGGGGGTGAGCTCTGGGTGACCGTCCTGCTGTCCTCCACGAGCCGTCCTCCAGCAGGCCAGGCCCCTGCTCCCCCAGCTTGCTCAGTCCCAGGCTGCTCTGCACAGGGTGCAGCAGTTCTGAGCCCAGTCTCCAGGCACCTGGTGCCCATGGGTGACTGCACTTCCTGCAGCCCAGTTTCTTGGTGGCAGCACTGACCTTATCCCTGGACATAGCTCCAGATGAGCACTGAGGGCTGGGAGGGCAGTGGGCCATTCACAACAGGGGATCTGTCTTGGGAGGCGTGGGCAGGGAGTGAGTGTCCCTGGGAGTGGGGCCCTGGGTTACCTGGTGGACAGCACCTGCCTCCCAGCAAGGGTGGGAAGGCAAGTGAAGAGCCATTGTGGGGCGAGCAGGCCGGGCAGGGCACAGGGTCCTGTGCAGAGCGGGGCCACAGGGCAGCGTCCACCCAGGGTAGGGTCTGTCGGCTGCCAGTGTCCGTTGTGCACCTGCAGGTGGAATGGGACTCGACTCGCTGGGCCCTTGGCCAGAAGCCTGGGTGGAGGCCTGGTCTCCCACCTGGGTGCCTGCCAGTCCTGCTTGCCCTGCTCTTGCTGCTGTGTCTGGTGGGTCACAGCCCATGGCTTTAAGAGCACTGCGTCCTCGGGCCACTGTCTCCTCAGGGCTGGGGTCCAAGCCTCCCATCCTGGGGCTCAGCTGCTGACTCAGTAGCCACTGATGCGGGTGGGCCCTGGTAGCAGTGCTGTGAGATCGTTGCCGGGAGACTTCATAAGCCTGGTGACACCTGCCTTGAGCTGGGCACAGGGACTGGGTTTGTCACTGGTGTGTCGCCTCCTAGGCAGGACCACAGGCTCCTGTTCCAGCACAGGGCCTGGCAGAGGCAAGGGGAGGGCGTGGGGAGGGAGGGCACAAAGCAGGCTCTCAGGGGCATGTGCCACGCTGGGGGCCACAGCCAGACCTCCTGGCTGGGATGCCACCTGGTTTCCAGGTGATCCCAAAGCCAGGTTGCTTAGAGTCTACACATTGGCAGCACCAGTGGGCTATAAGCCTGTGGCAGTTTGGAGGTGGACAGGCCCTTTCTGGCCACCCTGCTCCTTGCTGCTGTCCTACATGAGGGTATTGCCTGTGAGGGCCCCACTGGGGGACGGTCCCTGTCCCCCACCCCCTGGCACCTTAGTGGGCAGCCGACCTGAGGCTTGCCTAAGGGACTTTGAATCTCAGGGGCTTCTGGATGGTGGATGTTCTGGGCAAGGTAGAGGTCTGGTGGCATGGATGACCCCACACAGGTCCCCTGTATGGGCAGACAAGGAAACAGTGGCACCCTGGGTGCCGTGGCTGTGTGCACCTGGCGGAGGCCCTGGGGCCCCCGGGGCAGTGGGCCCAGGCCTGAGCCAGCCCCCCTGATGGCCCTTGACCTGGGCTCCCAGCTTGGCCCTGGTTGGCCTGGCCTGTGCCAGTTCCCCTCACAGCTCGTCCTTTTAGCTTTAAATAGGTCAGTCAGCACCTTCGGCAAGTCCCTAACACAGCCAGTCCCCAGTGCTTTGGAGACCATGAAGGTAGAAGACCCTCCTTAGTGTCTTAGGCTGTTCGAGATGCTAAAGCAAAGTACCCTGACCTGGGTGTCCTGCTCCAGTCCTGGAAGCTGCATGTCCGCGGCCAGGGTGCTCTCAGGTTGGGTCTGGGGAGGCCTGTTTCCTCGTTAGTGCCCAGCATCTTCTTGCCGTGTCCTCATGTGGTAGACACACGATGAGTCCCTTTTACGAGGCAGTGACCCAGTTCCTGGGACTCCACTCCATGGCCTGTCTGCTCCCCAAGGCCCATCCCTCGTGCCATCCCCATGGGTTGGGATTTCCACAGGTGAACTTTGGGGTGGGCATTTGGCCCACAGTAGTGGGTGACCGTGGGGGTGGCCTGGGCTGTGGCCTTGTGCTGCACAGCCTCAGGAGGGCGCCTTGAGTGCCAGTGCACACCATCTCCTGTGCCTTGGAACAGCCGTCTGGTCCCTGTGCCGGCCTCCTGCTGGCCCTGCCTCCCCTGTGCAGTGACGGTCCCGTGGTTCCAGCTCTGGGTTTTTGGGAAGGTGAGATGGGCAGCTCGGGGCTGCGTGTGGACTAGGGCCGAGGGATGGCTGTAGAAGGAGGGCAGCCCCTGAGCCCTGCTGGGACCCATATGCCAACCAGGAAGTCCAGAGGGCTGGGCCCATGTTGGGGGTGCTAAATGCCCCCTGCGTCCATCTCCTGTCCTTGGCTGCAGCTCCTTCTTCTATGCCTTCGTGAACCTCCTGGTCAGCGCCTTCGTGGTCTTCCTGGTCTTTATCGCCAGCACCATTGTGAGCGTGGGCTTCACCATGTGGTGTGACACTGTCACTGAGAAGGGCACTGTGCCCCACAGGTATGCTGCCCCCTGCTGTGTCCCTGGAAGACCCTTCCCCAGCCTTGCCTGTGCCCCAGGGATCTTCCCTCTGAATCCTGTCCTGGTCTGCAGCTTGGCCCTCCCTCCCCCATACCCCTACCTGTGCACTCCTGGTCGCCCCTTCTGGGAGCCCACCCCCTCCTTCCTGGCTAGGAGAGCCACCAGGGGTTGGAGGACCCTGGAAAGCTCAAGGTGGCCATGTAGTCCGAGACCCTGGGGTCTTGCCCTGAGCTGCCTGTGGGGGGCAGAGGCCCCAGGAAATGTTGGGATGGAGGCTTGGGTCCTGGTGGGGTTGGAGGTCTGGCAGGGTAGGGGGTGGAGAATAGAGTAGAAGGCTCTGGTGGGGCCAGGTGGCTCCCTGCCATCGCCCAGGGACATCTGTGATCAGGGCGGCCACTTGGCTGTGACCTGGGGCAGCCTCTGACTATCAGGGTGCCCAAAGTGAAGCATGTGACTGCCCATATCCCTCTGGGATACTTCTGCCCAGCCCTAAGAAGGCCCAGACCTGGGGGGCAGGACCTCAGGTCACCTCTTCCGGAGGCTGCACATTCTTTCTTTAAGAAAATCAACTCTGGAACCTGATGTCTAACTCGGTGACGCAGACCTGGGCACATGGCCTGCCTGACCTCTGTGTGTCCAGTGGTTATCCCAGGCCAGGCTGGGGTGGGTCTGCGGGTTCCTCTCCCCAGAGCCAGTCCTGCTGTGCTGATGGGGGTGGGGACCTAGAGGCTCCCCTCCGCTGGGTGGACGGCCCTCAGCACTTGGGGGTGGTGCTCCCTGCTCCCTGCCAGCCACTCGGCCACAGAAATCGCCCTCATACCCACGCCTTGCGTTTTAGCTGTGAGGAGCTCCAGGACATCGACTTGGAGCTGAGTGTGGACAATTCTGCCTTCTACGATCAGTTCGCCATCGCCCAGGTAGGGTGGGGCCATCACTGCCCCCCAGGGAGGAGCGGGCCCAGGGCAGCCTGCAGGAGCAGAAGGTGCACCTGGAGGGGAGGGCCAGGTTCCCGGTGGCTGGATGGGGTGTGGGGAGGTGGGACTGGAAAGGGGCGTCACGTCCTGGGTTTGAAGGGAGGGGTCTGTGTTCTGGACAGGCCTCAGAGCGCCCTGTGCAGGTGGGTGGTGCCAGGCCCAGGGTCATCCTGGAGCAGAACAGGAGGCCAGTGTGGTGTCCCAGGTGTCCCTGTGCACAGGAGGCTCCTACTCTGCCTGTCTGCCCTGCCAGCCCTCACTGGGCTCCATGCTGGGCATCCTGTAGGCTGGACACATGGGTGGTCAGTGGGGCCCCAGGCAGAGCCTGGAGGTGAGGGTCTTTCTGAGGTGACCTGAAACGGTCACAGACAGTGACAGGTAAATCCAGCGGAAGATGCTCCGGGCCTAATGTGTGCCAGTTAGATGGTGTGGGGAATCGGGTAGACGTGGAGGGGAATCGGGTAGACGTGGAGCCGGCCTGGAGCTGATTAAATCGTTCTCTTTCAACTGTTTGGAAACAGTAGATAAAGGTCAGTTTATTCCAGTGGCTGGAGGGGGTCCTGCCGTGTGCAAGCTCCTTGAAGCTGAGCGGCCCCAGCTGCGGGGGTGGGGGGACGTGGCCCTGGCTCCTCCCCAGGGACCCTCCTCCTGGGGGAGAGAATGGAATCCACAGGCTCCTTCACAAACTTGGCTCTGGAGGGGGCTGCAGAGAGGAGCCTGAGGTCCCCAGGCCTCTCGGCCCATGTCCTCGCTCACAGAGTGGGACACTCGGCAGGGTGGTGTGGGCTGTGCCCTGACGCTGCCCTGCTCTCTGTGCAGTTTGGCCTCTGGGCGTCCTGGCTGGCCTGGCTGGCCATCACCATCCTGGCCTTCCTGAAGGTCTACCACAACTGCCGCCAGGAGGACCTGCTGGACAGCCTGGTCCACGAGAAGGAGCTGCTGCTGGCCAGGCCGGGCCCCCGTGCCTCCTTCCAGGGGGAGAAGAGCGCTGTCATCTAGGCTCCCCGCTGGCAGGGGCGCCGACCCCAGGATCCTTTCCCATCGTCCTGTCCTGGGGGAGCAGCTGGGGTTCCCTGCCCGGGCCCCCACCCCTGCCAGCGTCGCCCTGCATGTGTCCCCCTGCCCTGCCTGCTGTGAGGTGAGCACCCCGATTCCCACCCAGAGCCTGGCAGCGGCTGGCTAGGCAGCAAAGGGCCAGGGGCTGCCAGGCTTCACGCAGCACTCGGCTCTCCTCCTGGCCAGGTCCCCGGGTCCCTTTGCCACTGGGGCGGCTGGTCCACGCTCCGCCTCTGTGTGACTGTGCGTGCCTGTGGGCGTGGGGACAGGGAGGTGCAGGTGCAGACCAGCTGCCCAGGAGGGTGCTGCTGTTCCCCTCCTGCAGACTGCAGCCCAGGCCTCAGAGCCTGGCCAGCCCAGCCCGCAGGAGCAGGACGTGGGCAGGGAGCCCTGGCTCCACGCTGCGCTCGGTGGTGAGCGCTGGTGGTGGCTGCGCAGCCCTGCAGGAGAGCCTGGTCCTCCCTGGAGGGCATGTTCCTCTGTGACCTTGTTCCAGGGGCTGGGACCCCACGTGGAAGAGCCCCCCGCCCTGGCCTCCGTGAGCCAGTTGTCCTGAGCTAGTCCACAGGCTCCCTCTGCACTGCCATGCCCTTCTGGAAGGGAGAGCCCAGCATGTCCAGCTGTCTGCTATCCACCAGCGACTGCTGTGTTTCAGGCGGAAGGTAGCTCAGGCCAACCTGGAGGGGCTTGGTGAGCATGGTCAGCTGGGCCTGGGAAGCAAGGCCAGCAGGGACTTGTCAGGACACTCTGAAGGCAGGTGCCAGTCCAGGGGAAGTCCAGGCCAGGTGGGGCAGGTTGCTGCCAGCCCAGGGTTCAGCTGGGAGTTTCCCGCAGGTACTCAGGGGACAGTATTGTGACAGTCTGAGGTTCCCAACGCTGCTCTCCTCCTGGGCCCCTCACATCAGCCCTAGTCCACTGGACACAAAGACCCTTCCCAACCCCAAGGGTCCTGGTCTGTCTCCCCAACACAGAGTGGAGTGGCTCCTGCCTCACTCTGCCCTGGGTACAGCCCCTGGGACCCTGGAAGGAGGAGAGAGGGACAGGGCAGGGGAAAGGGCAGCTGGCCAAGGGCAGCCACTGTCAGCGCTGTGTGGACCTACGTCCGCCTGCACTGGAGCTCCCTGGGGGGCTGTGCATGGCTCCCCAGACACCTAGGCCCTGGGGGTTCCAGGAGGGGGCTGGGTGCTGGCCTGCGTGGGCCCCGGGTCCCCTGGGGGCTGTGGTGTGGGTCCCCACAGTGGCTCCGCTGAGACTGCTGTTGAGATGCCTGGCCTCCTCCCTGCTGTTTTCAGGGGGGCACCTTATTTTAATTTTCCTTCTGGCTAAACTGAAAGTGAAGATCTTGAACTTCCACGTGTCTCTTTCTCCAAGTCAAAATAAAAGCAAACCCTGTCTCCACTGCGGATGAGGGCTTGTCACTCTCCTGGCTGCCTCCCCCAGCCTCCCCCAGCCTCCCCCAGCCTCCCTCAGCCTCCCTCAGCCTCCCTCAGCCTCCCCCAGCCTCCCCCAGCCTCCCCCAGCCTCCCTCAGCCTCCCTCAGCCTCCCCCAGCCTCCCCCAGCCTCCCTCAGCCTCCTCCAGCCTCTCTCAGCCTCCCTTAGCCTCCTCCAGCCTCCCCCAGCCTTCCCCAGCCTCCCTCAGCCTCCCTGCTCCCGTGGCTCTGACTGCCTCCAGTCTGATTTGAACCGCTGCATCCTGGGCTTGTTCTGTCAGTTTCAGGGGCTTATCAGGAATGGCCTTCTGGGCACAGTGGGCCTCATGCCTGCATTTCAGGGGTCCGAGTCTCACGGCCCCTGGGTGACCCCTTAGGTGTTCGGACAGATTTGAGGGATTCCTCTGGGTCCTTGTTTGAGCAACATTTATTACAAAAACAGCTGGGATGGCAGTTCTGTGGGCCTGAGAGCTGGACACTTCTCTCTGCCATCTTGGCAGTGGACAGCTAGCTATGGGGAGGGGGCCCAGCCCCCTTCCAGCCCTGACCCAGAACCAGGTTGAGAGGCAGCCCCTGCCCAGGGGCTGAGCCTGGTCAGAGCCTCCTTCTCATCTACAGTAGGGATGGGGACCTGCCTGTCCTCCTCCCAGGGTGGGTGAGGTGGCACGGGTCTGGGGGCGGCTGGGCTGGTGCAGGGAAGTGGTAACCAGGGGTCCCCTGACCCCCACCATGGTCCTCTGGAGGCCACTTCTGGGAACAGGGCCTCTCTGCAGGGTTCCCCCACCCTGGGGTCCCCTGACCCTGAAGCTGCAGGAAACCCTGGAGACCCCTACCCATGGTCTCTGAGGCCTGGGGGATCCATCCCCTAAGCAGTAGAAGAGAGTGAGCTGGGTGTCCAGGCAGGACTTGCCTCCGTGGATCCCCCCATTCAGGCCAGGGTCCCCACTGGGTCGAGGGAGGTGAGGCCCAACAGCTGGCAGTTGGATTCGTCCTCTGACGGACTGTCACAGTGGACCCCAAGACATAAAATGGTGGGGCAGTGCGTCTCCCGTCTGGCCTCCAGTCAAAGCTGTCACTGTCCCTAGGTCCCCCTGCCATGAGTCCTGGGTTTGCCAAGCAAGCTGGCAGGGCTCTCTCCTGGCTGGGGCCTGAGGACTGCCTGACGCTCTACCCTAACCCTCATCTACCCAGGGCTGCCCAGAGGGGACGTCCTGGCTGGCCACTGGCCAGACTCCCAGGAGGCAGTGCCAGCAGGCCAGGAGCACGTGCCACAGGCGCATGAGGAGGACCAGGAGCCGGGCTCGGAGGTCCTCCAGGGGTGTGGCAATGGATTTGGCCCGGCCACAGCACAGGCCCAGAGCTGCCCCCAGCAGGACGCACACGGAGAGCCGCAGGAGCAGGGAGCTGCCGCCCGGCAGGCGCTGGAGCAGGGACCTGCGGCGGGGCAGGCGCCGGCCCGACACTGTGGGCCGAGGCGGGTCGGGTCAGTTGTGGCCTGTGCCCTGACCCTCTCGGGTGAGGACTGGCCAGGGGCTTCCCCTCGGAGGGAAAGGGATGGGAGGAGACCCAGGCTGCCGGGCCACTGTCCTGTGCCCATCAGGATGGACATTTGGGAGGGTTGGGGGTGACTCCCAGAGTCCCTATGGGATGGGGATCCCCACTCCTGGCTAGAGACAAACTGCACCATGGGGACACTGCTCCCCAGCTGTGTGCACCCAGGACCCCAGTGTGGAGCTCAGCTTTGGAGCAGACAGGGGTGGCACTGTGGGGCCTGGGGAGATGGGGGCACGGGGACAAGGTGTGGGGCTGGGACGTGCAGGAACTCCTTGTGGGTGGAGGCCCAGAGCGCTGGGCAGATGGGGCTTGGGCTCAGAACTCACCCTTGACGGTGGCCCTGGTGTCCCTGCTGGCGATGTCTAGGAGGGAGAGCACAGATCCCTCAGCCTGCCGGGCGCCCAGCCCTGCTGGTCTCTCCCTGACCCCAGCCCAGAGGACCAGCAGCCGCCCAGCCCCAGGCAGGGCCCACTCCTCAGGGCCCTGACCCTGCGTGCACAGCGGGATGGAGAACAGTCCTTGCCCATCAGCAGCTGCCCCACTGACCACGACCCTGTGTCCATGGGACCTGTT
This sequence comes from Urocitellus parryii, assembly GCF_045843805.1. Taxonomy (NCBI): domain Eukaryota; kingdom Metazoa; phylum Chordata; class Mammalia; order Rodentia; family Sciuridae; genus Urocitellus; species Urocitellus parryii. The sequence continues at coordinate 2,734,028 of NC_135536.1, forward strand.
GCCCAGGTTTTACTGGGGATCTACCTGGGAAAACAGAACAGGGACTGTGGTCCCTTCTGGGGGTCTGGGGTCCTGCCAGAGCTGTGTGGGCACTGCGGGCACCACCCTCTCCCAGACCCTGATGCTGGCCCGCGTGCCCTCTTACAATGAATGGCCGCCTCCAAGGGCTCTCGGAACCGTACGTGCCTGGAAATCCTCTGTGGGTCGGCCCCGGGAGGCCCTGGCTTGGGCTGGCCGCGTCTCAGGATGGAGCGGGGCTGCTTCCTGTCACTGTCCTGGCCAAGAGTGGGAAGCAGGCAGCGGTGAGCACATTTCAGCAGAGTCCTCACTGCCCCCTGGGCTTTATGCAGAGGGACAGGTGTGGAGACCCCCGAGCTGCCCTCGGCCCCCCACCCTGCCAGTTGCTATTACATGGAACCCGGACAGTGCTGAGCAGGCGGGCAGTCACCGCAGGCCCCTGTCCAGCCCACACTCTGTGCCTCCCAGTCCGAGTGGGGCACAGTAACGTTTGCATGTTAATAAGAGGAATGACCCATCCTAAGGTGACCCCAGGGTAACCGGCCACTGACGGAGGACTCTCCGCCTCAGGGTGGGGAGCCTGCCCTGAGTCCCACTGAGTTCCTGCAGGGTCTGTCTCGGGGCCCCAAAAACCAGGCCTGGAAAGGCTGGTGACCAGGGATCAGGCGGGGAGGGACGGGGGTGCAGAGCTCTACCCTGTCCAGAACCCCCTCATACAGATGAGGGGCAGGGCCTGGACCAGGGCTTGGGGACCCACCAGCAAGGCGCCAGGCACCTCCTCCCTGAGGGGAGATGCCAGCCCTGGCCCCTTCCTCTGCATTATCTCTGGCTGCTGTTCTGGCCCCTGTAGGGACTCGGGGGACATGGAACATGGGGATGGCGTGGGGAGGGGCCCTGGCTTAGGGGGCCAAGATAACAAGTTCCACCCAGCTCCACGGGGCTGGCTGTGGCCTTGCCTGGCCACTGGGGTCTCGGCCTCCCTTTCTGGGTCAGCATGTTCCCAGGCGGCTCTGGGGTGAGCAGGAAGGCAGCTGTGCACCCACATGCCCACCCGGGGCTGCCGCCCACCTGCTCCGTTACCAGCTCATCTGCCCAGCCCCAGGTTGGAAGATGAGCTCCTGGCCTCTGTGGGCCGCAGTGTCTTTGTCTGTGGCACAGGGACAACAGGCTGTCTGAGGGCCATCCCCAGGTTCTCCCAGCTGGGCACCACCACCGCACACAGCCTGCTGCTCTGGGGTGAGGGAGGCTGCCCTTCGGGGCACTGGACCTGGCAGTGAGCTTAGAGCCTCCACTGGCCTCAGGGCCTGAGGTCTGGGTCCCTCCTGCTTGGAGACTCCCTTGCTGACACCCCCTCCAGGTCCCCTCCCTGTTCATCCTGGAGGACGCTTGGTGACAGCCTCAGGTGTCCTGTCTCCACCTGCTCCCTCGCTCCAGCACTGGCCTTTCTGCGTTCCTCAGCTCTGTCCCCTTCCATGGCTCCCACGTCCCCTGCCTCTATCCGGCCCCCCACCCTGCCAGTTGCTCTTACATGGAACCCCGTCAGTGCTGAGCAGGCAGGGCAGTCACCAGCTCCCTGCCGCTGACCTCCTCAGTCTGGCCATCTCCCACCCCCGTGCTGCTTCCGTGTCTGGGACCCTGGCCTGATGCTGTGTGCCCACCTGGTGCCTCCTCACCAGAGCAAGCCCTTCAAGGTGGCCTCCCTACCCCACCAGGCCCCAGAGTTCCCCTCCTGCTGTTCCTGGGGCAGAGGACACCTTCAGAGCAAGAGTGGGGACCCTGCCTTCCTCACTGCCCCCACCCCAGGGGACACAGTGTGTGCAGCGGGACGTCTCTGGCAGCCCGCCTCACCCTTTCCGCCCTGGGCACCTGTGAGCCCCACGTGGCCTCATTTCTTCTGGGCTGACGTCGGGGCCCTGGCCGGGGGTCGGGGTGCGGGGCTGGCACCGTGGTCTTCATTTACTGGAACATGGTCCTAGGACAGGAGATGGTTCACTGCATGAGCAGCGCCCCCCGTTAAAGACAAAGGGAGGAGGAGATGACTCCCGGGAAGCCACGTGGCTTCCAGCTCCGTCCGGCCTTGCCCAGCGTGGCCGCGGCCCTCCTGCCCAGCGCGCACGAAGCCTGTGCCCTGTGTGCTCAGAACCGCTCCTGCAGGCAGTCTCCTCCGCTGCTGCCCGGTCTCTATCACCCTCGTCTTTCATGGCTGTATAATACTCCTCAGGGCATAATACTGCCCTGATTTGCACCTACCCGTCTGGCAGTGTGCCTTCTGTCACTGTCACTGTGTGTCTCTCTGCATTGCCTCCACTCAGCAGGCGTGGCTCTGGCTCCCACGAAGGTGGGAGCTTTGCAATGCCAGGGCTCAGCGGGCCCTGGGAAAGGCTCTTCCAGAGGGTCCTGCAGCCATCCTGCTGTGCCCCTGAGCTCCTGAGCCCACCCCTGCACTGGCCAGGTTTGTCCCTGCTGCTGTCTGTCCCTCTACCCTCTGTCCTTCTGTCTTTGTCTCTGGTTCTTTGTCTCTAAGCACATCTCTCTCTCCTTGTCAATGTCTGATTCTCTCTCTGCCTCTCTGTCTCTGACCTGTCCCTCCCTGGGTCACGCTGCTCACTCCCGGGTACAGAGGCACCTCTTGATCCACCAGTGTGTCCCCAGTTGCCAGGAGCTGTGCATGTCCCCTGTGCCTTGCTCAGGGTGGCTGCCCAGCACAGATTTCCTTCTTCCATAGCCTTGGCTGGGCCTTGACCTCTAAGGTCTCCTGTCCTGCTCCAGGTGCGGACGCCACTGGGCATCCCAGCAGGGGCAGCCGGACACCAGCCCTCCCAGGCCTGGGGCTGCCGAGCACTCCTCCCTACCTTCTCAGGGGAAGTGAGGTCAGAGAGGGCAGGAGTGTCCCTGGCCACAGAGGCTGACACAGGGCTGCTGGCAGGCTGGTCCTCCCGGCTCCTTCCCAGTTTGATGGGTGGCTCGGGGCCGTCTGCCCTCCTCCACTCTGCCCAGGCTCTCCCAGGGCCCTGATGAGGGGCATTTGGTGGGCATCATTGCCCTCCGGGTGGTGGCAGAAGTTTGAATTTCATGAGAAGCGTCCTGGTTTCTGTGGACCCTCCCGGGCCCTGTCCCTGAGGGCTGGGAACAGGCTGGGGGCTCCCCTGTCCCCAGCTGCCTGGAGGGGTGCGGCTGGGCCGCCTGCAGCCTTCCTTCTGGGAGAGAGCTGGCTCCTGGAGCCCTGTCGGACCTGAGCATGGGGCGAGCCGACACCCTGACATCCACACCACAAGGCCCGCCAGGCGCGGTGACCTCACGGGGAGCGCTTTCTCCCAAGGTGGCGTCAGGTTTTACTGCAAACAGGGCCGAGCAAGGAGCGGGTGCAGGAGCCAGCACGTCTACCCACGCTCAGGGCGTTCTGCTAAGAGGCTGTGCGGCCTCAGTGCCCAGGGCTGAGGCCACCGGAATTCAGGCCCACGTAGCCTCCAGGCCAGTGCTGTCACAGAGCACCAGGCTGTTCTGTTTGGGGACACTGCCTGGCAGGCAGCCTGGGCAGCATCTGCAGAGAGGGTGCTGGACCCACTTCACACTTGGGAGGGCCGGGAACTGCTGAAGCCCTGCCAGGTTGTCAGAGGCTGGGGTCAAGGGTGGGCAGGGACCCTGTCAGTCTCCTGGGCCCGGAAGGGGGAGCTATGGGCTCTTTGGCTTCTCCTGTGGCTGCACAGACTGGGCACCCCAACCCTGCAGCCAGCCTGTCCAGGTCATGCCCTGCACTGCCTTGGAGAGCAGGCTGGGTAGGCCAGGGCCACCCCAGGCAGGGCCATACCAGACTCAAACCCTTTGCCGTATGGCCAGGAGATCTGTGGTGTGCTGTCCCTGGACAGGGCTCTTTGGGGGATTGCAGGACAACATGTGCGTGTGAGCATGTCTGTGTCATATGTGTGATTATGACAGTAGCCACACGTGGGAGACTGTGTGTGTCCCTGGGAGTGCCCACATGTGTGTACATGTGAGTGAATGTGACGGTGTATGTTGATGTGGGAGAGCGCACACCTGCTGGGATTGAATGCACACTCAGGTGTTCCTATCTGCAACTGTGTGTGCATGTGTGCACGGAAGTGATTGTGTGTCTTATTCGTGTGTGCATGTGTGTCTATGTGCATGCAGATGTGCTGTGTGTGCCTGTGGGTGTGTCTGTGTGGTGTGCACACGTAGTGTGTAAGCACGTGAGAGCGTGTGCAGCGTGTTGTGCGGGTGCTGGGCTGTGACCTTGCTGGTTGGGGGTTGGGCTCTGGAGCTCCTCATGTGGCCACCTGTGACCTTGAGTGAGACTCAGCCTCCCTGGCCTTGACCTGCTCCCTGCTTGGTGCCAGCAGCCTCGGCAGCTGCGCCTGGACCCTGCCGGGTGCAGGTGGGCTGTGTCACAGCAGATCCCAGCTGGTGCATCTGCCCCGTCGTCCCTCCTGGGAGAGTGGATGCCAGGCACGGGGACAGCCCCTTCCCCATGGCCTGCGGCCCCTCTGGAGCTGTGCACTTCACCTGGCTGCCCTCGTCCCTGCTCCCAGGAGGCCACCCACCCCTGTACAGGCAGGTGCTGCCTGGGCCCAGACTTCCCCTCCAGGAGGGGAGGAAGCTTCCTCAGGAAGCAGGGCTTTTGGTGTCCCCAGGCCTGGCGGGGTTCTGGTCTCTGTGACCTTGGTCATGTGAGTGAGCTCCTGGGGGCTCATGACCCAAGTGAGGCAGCAGAGAGGTGGCCCTGGTATGCACAGCAGCAGGGGAGACCTGCCTGTCCCCGCCTCCCAGCAGAGGCCCTGGTGGCAGGGACAGGGTGTAACTTGAGTGTACTTGCTCTGGGGTTGGCTCGTGACAGATGGGTGATAAAGGGTAGAACATAGTTCCTGGGGCCTGGGCCTGGGGAGTGTCACCGCCATGCCACACTGCTGGGGAGGGTGCCTGTCTGACGGGTGCTGCCCCTCACTCTGGGCCACATGGGGCCCCAAAGCCCTCTGAGCATTCTTGGGGCTTGTCCAAGTGCCCCACCTCATCTTGAAGCTGTTGGGAGCTGGTGACAGCCCAATGCCACGTCTCTCCACCTGCCATCCCTCCTCGAAGCCCCGGCCCCTCCCCGGCCTCCAGGGCCTGTGGAGGAAGGAGCTCACTGCCTGCTCTGCTCCCTCCGAGCCGCCCGCTTACCCCCACAGCCTGGCACCTGTGTCTACATCCTTGCCCAGGGCGCTGGCCAGGCCCAGGTCCAGTGCCTAGCCTGTGCAGGCTCCAGTGCCCAGCCGGTGCTGCCAGCGGGCCTCTCCTCGGCTCTGACCACCAATGGACACCCTGTTTGGCACTCACAGCTGCTCCTCGTGTACCCCCACTCCGAAGCTGAGCCCGTGGGCATGTAGGACCCAGGCCCACAGTCCTGGAGGGCAGGCACTCGGAGCCTGGTGAGTAGCGGGCTTTCCTGCTGCACCACCTCCACGGCACTCTACAGGGGCTGGGGACGGGCCAGGCTCCTTGGAGACCTCCTGGGAGAGTGAGGAGGCTCGTGAGCCACACACGCACGCACACACACACACACACACACACACCCCACCTGGGCTCTGGCAGTGTCCCACCTGTCTCAGGGGAGCTGGCCCACCTGCTGCGTCCCACACGCTGTTGATCATCAGAGCCTCACCCGGGCGGGCGGGAACCGGAGCTCTGAGGCCGCTCACAGGCGGGCGGAGAAGTTTCCATTACAGAAACACAGGCAGTGGCCTCAGCAGCCCTGAGGGCCTGGCTGCCCGGGGGGCCTCTGAGAGGGGATTGTGGGAGGCTGTCACTACGGGGCCCCAAGCCCGTGACTGTCCCAGTCACCTAAGCAGTTTGGCTAGACGAGCTGAAGCTGCAGAGCCAAGCTGTGCCTTCTCCCCGCTGGAAAGAAGCAGGAAGCCAGGGACGCCCCACTGACCTTCTCTCTGCAGGTGGGGGGCCAAGCTGGGGTGCGGGGCACAGGGCTCCCAGAGGAGGCAGAGCCCGCAGGCAGCTCCCCAGAACACGCTTCCAACTTAAGCCGGAGGCAGAACTGGGGAGCCCCTGGCTGCTCTGTCCATGGCTGCGCTCACTCAGACACCTAATGGCCCTGGCTTGGGGACAGGGAGCAGGGCTGGCCTGGAGCAGCTCTCACCATCCAGGGGTGTCTGGAGCCTCTGTGTGGCTGAGAGGCCCTTATCCAGCTTCTGCCCCCAATGGGCTGGCTCCCGCCTCCCCAAGATGGCCGAGGCTTGGGGGCAGGGTGTAGGTGAAGGGCACAGGCTGGGGGTGTGGGTGAAGGGCACAGGCTGGGGGTGTGGGTGAAGGGCACAGGCTGGGGGTGTGGGTGAAGGGCACAGGCTGGGGGTGTGGGTGAAGGGCACAGCCTCGGGCAAAGTGTAGGTGAAGGGCACAGCCTTGGGTGGGGTGTGGGTGAAGGGCACAGGCTGGGGGTGTGGGTGAAGGGCACAGGCTGGGGGTGTGGGTGAAGGGCACAGGCTGGGGGTGTAGGTGAAGGGCACAGGCTGGGGGTGTGGGTGAAGGGCACAGGCTGGGGGTGTGGGTGAAGGGCACAGGCTGGGGGTGTGGGTGAAGGGCACAGGCTGGGGGTGTAGGTGAAGGGCACAGGCTGGGGGTGTGGGTGAAGGGCACAGGCTGGGGGTGTGGGTGAAGGGCACAGCCTTGGGCAAAGTGTAGGTGAAGGGCACAGCCTTGGGTGGGGTGTGGGTGAAGGGCACAGGCTGGGGGTGTGGGTGAAGGGCACAGGCTGGGGGTGTAGGTGAAGGGCACAGCCTTGGGTGAGGTGTGGGTGAAGGGCACAGGCTGGGGGTGTAGGTGAAGGACACAGGCTGGGGGTGTAGGTGAAGGGCACAGCCTTGGGTGGGGTGTGGGTGAAGGGCACAGGCTGGGGGTGTAGGTGAAGGGCACAGGCTGGGGGTATAGGTGAAGGGCACAGGCTGGGAGTGTGGGTGAAGGGCACAGGCTGGGGGTGTGGGTGAAGGGCACAGCCTCGGGCAGGGTGTAGTTGAAGGGCACAGCTTGGGCCAGTCCTGGCCGCCCAGGAGTCTCAGAACACCAGGGGCTAGGATGTCCCTGAGTCTGCTCTCTGGTTCTCCGTGCAGATGGGGTTCAGAGGGGCTGGGTGTTTCTGGGGCCACCAGCCCTGGTTTTCCTGAACTGTCCCCTTGAGGGAGCCCCTCAGTCTTGGGTGGAAAGCCAGGGGAGGTGGCCTGCTAGCCCCTGCCTCTGTCTGCTGTTCACCCTGCGGGTTCCTGGCCTGCATCATGGTCTGTTCCTGAGCAGGAAGCTGCGTCCGCCTGCTCCCGGAGCTGGCTCTCTCACCTGGCTCCCTCCGGGGTCCTCGTAGCTCAGAATCAGCCCCGCTCTGCAGGTGCCAGCAGTGTCCGCTGCGTCAGGGATGGCAGAGCCCCTCCTGCCCACTGAGGAGGGGGGCCAGGGGCAGCCCCGCAGGGCACACAGGTGAAGGGCCTGCTGCCTTCCTCTGGCTGTGGCCTGGAGGGGCCACCGGCTTATCCACAGGACCCAGTTGGTGCGAGCTGCGTCCCTGAGCCTGGCCCCTCTGCTCTGTTGTGAAGTCTGTCCAGCTCTCCAGGGCTGAGCTGCGGTCACCTCTCCCCTTTGGCAGGAATAGCAACAACCCGAGGATAGGCCTCTGGCCTGAGATTGGGTGGGAGGTGGCTGTTCCCCAGGCCCCTGGTGGACAGCAGGCCAGGCCTGCAGACAAGGCCAGGGGTCAGGGCTACTGTTCCCTCCCCCTTGGCCCAAATGTGTCCTCCCAGGCTAGCTCCAGAGCTGTGTAGCTTACAGAAAGCCCAGGGCTTGAATGAGTGGATAAGTGAGGGTCGTGTGGGCTGTAGGGAGCCCAGCCCTGACGAGGCCCCGCTGCAGGGCGGAGCCCTGGGCTCGGGAGGGGCCCCCTTGGGCCCATTGCCTCTGCCCCACATGGCCCCAAGCCCTGAGGTTTCAGGGGAAAAGGGCAAAGGACAACTCCCAAGCTGAGGGTTTGGGGCATGCTGTCGGAGTCCCAGTAGTGCCTGGCAGGAGGAACAGCATCTGGGCTAGGGAGGCACAGTGGGAGTGAGGGGACCAGTGTCCAGGGTCTGCCCAGTGGGGCACACAGGGCTCTCCTTTGTATCTGCTGCTTGCAGCTGCCCTGCTTGGCAAGTGTAATTGACTCCTCATTTATAGATGAGGAAAGTGCAGCTCAGAGAGGCCAGGCAACCCACCCACTGTCACACAGCCAGGAGGAGGTGCTGGCTCAGGCTCAGTGGCTGCTGCTCAGTAGCCCCATCTGCAGGTGAGCATGGCATCCCCAGGGGAACTGGATCTGAAGGGGGGCTTTGTGGGCTGCCACAGGCATGAGGTCTGCAAGTGGGCAGACCTCTGGGTGACTTATGGGGTTCAACTGTTTTGAGGGACAGTCGAAGGACGGCGGAGACACCTGTTCCCTGCTCATAATGTTCCCTGGAGGCATATCCTGCTTAGGTACAGCTATGGGATCCCTGAGCCTGGGTGTGCAGGATGGGAGGGGCAGGGTGAGGGGAGGGACGATGTCCAGGCCACCAGGGGCCACAATGGCCACAGAAGCCTGGACGTACCACCCATGCCCATGCAGGGGTGCTGGGGGGACTCCCTGGCTAACCCCGGGGCAGGTGCAACTTCCCCTGTAAGGGCAGGTGGTCAGTTCCTTGCTCCCTGGGCCACACTGAACTCTGCCCTCAGACATGGGGATCTGGCATGTCTGTGTCCCAATAAAGCTTTATTCACAAAGACCAGGTGTCCAGCTGGCCCAGGATGACTTACTGACCCTTGTTCCAGGGAGACCGCCTAGGAGCCTAGGAGGGTGGGGGCAGAGGGAGTCCTATGCAGCAGGGACATGTAGGAGGACCAGGGTCTTGACGCCAACAAAGCCCAGATCCCGGCTCAGCTCTGACCCACCAAAGCCGGAGCTGTTCCCACTGGGCACAGAGTGGGGAGCTCTGGGCAACTCCTTCCTGTCCTGTCCTTTGACCAGAGAAGGAAGGGCTGGCCCAGGCCTTGGAAGCTGCCTATTGCCTGCTCTCTCTGGAAAGGGAAGCCACCACTGTCCCGTGGCCATTTGCTCTGGGTGATCTATTATGCCCACAAAGGCCCAGCAGCTCTTGATGCCCTTGAGCCCTCTGGTCCCCGCCAGCCGTATCCCCAGCCCCATCTGATAAGGCTGGCCCTGTGCCCTCCACCGATACCTGCTCGATCAGGACACCACCGGGCCTCCTCAGGGTGGGCAGAGGTGGCCTGGAGCCTGAGCTTCAGGGTGCACACAGACACTCCGAGATGCCCCTGTTCTGTGCCAGGGATGGGGGAGGGGCCAGGCCCTGCCATCTCAGGTCTGCCCGGGGCCAGAGAAGGGTTCCCATGCCTGGCTAGCCTCACCATCAAGGATGAGGAGCCCCAGATTTGGTCCTGACTCTGCCACTGTCCAGCCAGGTGACCCAAGCTGTCCCCTGTGCGGGGGGAATGACTGGAGTCCCACGCCAGCCTGCACCCCTCAGTGGAGGGGTTTCCTGTTCAAGTCTCCTGGGGGGCAGCAAGCCAGCCCCAGGGACAGAGGCACACAGAGGTCTCCAGAGGACTTGGAGGTCTCTGCAGAGCAGTGGACCCTCTGGTGTGAGGAGGTGGAGCTGGTGAGAGGACAGGGATGGAGCTGGGGCTGGTAGATGGGGTCCTAGGGCCCCTGGGGCTGGAAGAGAAGGGAGAGGACTCTCACTGCCAGTCACCAGGCCCAAAGGGACAAGGGGCCAAAAGTCACCACCGGCCATGGCCACCTGGTCACAAGTGGCCCCACCAGCATACCTTGGTGGGTGGGAGGAGTGTAGCCTGAGGGTTGGGGTCCAGGAGAGAAGGAGGGGGAGGAAGTGGGACAGTGTAGGCTTGGGTTGGAGGGCAGAGGCACTATCCCAGCAGGCGGCCAAGGAAGGATCTCAGAGAGTGGGCAGTGAGTCCTCTGCCACCGGGCAGGCAAAGGATGAGGCTGCCTTGAGGACTCTCGGGGACAGTGCACGGTGTGGGAGGGCATGCAGGGCGGGGAGCATGTGCCTGCTGCTCTCCCTGCTGCCCGTGGCTTGCCTGGCACATGGCAGGAGCTGTGGCACTTTTCTGGCTTTCAACTTCAGCTAAGGGTCCTGCCTGATCACCACTGGCCGTGGGGTCAACTCCCTCTACTGTGGAGCGGGCAGCTCGTCATTCTGACTGAAGCAGGGACCTTTGACAGTTAGGGCTGTGTCTGGCCACCCTGCAGAGCCAGGCCCTTAAGGAGGCCAGGATGCCGGCAGCGCCTGGCCAGAGCGGGAGGCCCGATGTCCCGCTCAGCCCGGGCTAGCCAGAAGCACTGGACCCCGTTGGCACTAACAAAAGGGCCCCTTTCGCTCCTGCTAAATTATTCATGACCTCCAAGAGGCCGTAAATGTCCTCGGCTCTCTACAGGGGCCATAATTACAATGATAAATTTTATTTATGAAGTCAGTGCCTCCCGCGAGCCGGCTGCCTGGGGGGCTGTACATAAGCCATAACCGAGACGCCCCGAAACCTGCTGCGACAGCTGTTTCTCCGGCTGGGCCTTGGGGGCCGCAGGAGCAGGCAGGGAATGCCAGGGCAGGGGTCTCCGTCTGTCCCCTGACCTGTGGAGGGGGCAGTGTGGGGTCCGTTTGGCTACAGGGGCAATCACAGGGTGGGTTCTGGGTCCAGCCTGGGGGACAGTGGACCTGGGCCCCATGGCGGGTGTCTTTGTCCCCTGCCCTTGGTCCCTGGGCCTGAGGACCCATTGAGGGGGCCTGGCTTGGGCTGCTCCCAGCTGAGCTTGCACACAGCTCACACCCTGAGTTCTCACACCAGAGTTGTCCCCTGTGCAGGGCTCAGGTATAGGCAGGGCCCAGGCGCCTTGGTGGGCATAGCAGGGCGTGTTCACGGGTGCCCAGTGGGCACCCCTGCATGCTCCTCTCTGCCCCACCAAGCCTGCGTTTTGGCCTCGTGGGCTGCAGAGGACGAGGGCTCTAAGAGGCAGGACCCTGCACCTGGCCAGAGGAGGCTCCTGCTGAGCCTGATGAGGACCAGGGCAGGGGGTGTGGCCTTGCCCCGCCCCTGTGCACGCAGCTGCTGGGAGCAGGTCAGGAGACTCATTAGGAAGATCTGAGAGCCTGGTAGGGCCCCTGCTGGCCTCTGACCTGGGCTGTTGGTTCCAGCTGAGCACATGACCCCTCTCCATCCATGCAGGTTGTAGAGGGATAGGGGGACTTCACGTTGAGATGGCAGGTGGGGCAGGCAGGGGGGAAAAGTGGGACTGCTCCTCCTCATTGCTATCATGACAGCGACTGGACAGCCCAGCCTGGGTGCCCTGTGGCCTTGCAGCCCAGGTGGTATGGCCTTGCCTGGGCATCTTGAGGCTCTGCACCCAGGTATGGCCTGCAGCTTCCCAGACCTTTCTACCCTCTGCCGGGAGCCTCCTGGGCTCTTGGCAGATAAGTCTCTGGACTTGATGGGAACCGCCCACTGGGAAGGAGAGGTGTCCAGATCTTCTGAGAGCTGTTGGCGCTAGGGCCTGAGTGGCCTCGGTGCATGGCCAGGAGCCACACCCCTGGGCCCAGCAGTACCCATGCACGACCTTGCACTGTGAGGGGCCAGACCGAGGAGCAGGGTGAGGACACGAGGTGAGAGAGGGACTCTGTGGACCGCCCAGGGTGCTGACCCCCACGGGCTTTCTTTTCCAAGAAGCCATTTACCTGCAGCCCAGCCTGGTCTGGTGACAGGCTAAGTCACTTTCCTCAGCAAACTACCTGTTAACTGCAGGAGAAATGCAGGCCCAAAATAGTGTCAATGGGAGGAACCCAAGTCACCCTGAAGCTGACCAGATCCTGAAACTCTGGGAGATAAGGGTACTTCCTCCTAACCATAAAGTCTGCACGAATGTATGGTTAAGAATCCAGTTAGAACCAGTCAGTGTGGGCCAGGTGACCTACAGTGGTCATGGCAATGGGGACTTAAAATCTGATGTCCTCCTGCTGTCTGTCAAAGTCAAGAGGGGGACCTGGGTGGGACACTCTGGGGGGGACACTCTTCCCAGGGATCCCCAATAAAGCTGGAGTGCAGGAGAGGCACAATGTCCCTCTCCTCTCTGAGGACCCACTGTATCTCTTGGGAGTGTCCCCTTTCCCTTTCCTATTCCTTCAGTAAACTCATTCCTGCTACTCTGAGCAACGTGGCTGAAATCTTTCTAACTTGGTCTCAACAATCAGGGATGGGGGTCTTCACGCTGCCTCAGTTTCCCAGAAGGCCCAGGGGCCAACTGTCTTCATGACACGGTGCTTGGCCCAGTCAATCCTAGAGATATCAGGGCTGATACCACATCTGTGTGGCGTCCACTATTGGCCCCCCAGGGAGACCCAGGGCATGGAGCCTGGATGTGGCAAAGACGGCAAGCCTTGTCCTGCCCTCTGTAGACCAGGGAAGCATGCAGGTTGGTAAGGGCCCTGGGATGCACCCTGTTGGCCTGGCTACCATCCCTGAGCTTCCTGAGCTACTGTGGGCACTGGCCTGGGGCCTGCTCAGCTCTTTGTCCAGCCTCCTAAGCAGGCCTTGGGAGCCCAGACGCCCTGCTGTGGGGGATGCCCCGAGGGCCCACACCTTGGGCTCCTCAGCATTTATCTGGGAGCCTATCTGTACTTTTCCTCGATGAGTTATGGTTCTATTTCTGCAGCTGAGGGACAGCTCACTTTATTAGCCCCATATCAAGGATCATGCATTTTAATCTCGGCACTGGCCCCAGGAGGGCCAGCTGGATGGATTTTCTGGGCCTATCTTTGTCCAGTACCTTCTCAAGGAGGGGTGCTCATCTTGGTCAGGCACCATCTCCCAGCAGCTGTGGGGGCAGTTTGGATCCCAGGCACTTCTGGGGGAGTTCTGGGCCCAGCCAGGGACGGAGGGTCTCTGATGCCCCCCCTTGCACCCCTCCTGCCCAGCACGACTCCCAACTCCCCTTCCCTGGCCCTGGGTGTGTCTGCCCTCCCTGCTCAGCCCCGAGTGCCTGCCTGGAGCTTCCTCTCCAGGAACCCCCCTGGCCTCGTACCCCAGCATTCCTACAGGTCTCTTCCTGGATTCCTTCTTGGGCCTGTCTTCCTCGGGTCAGAGGCTCCGTCTGGGGGCAAGGCCCGTCCACTGCACCCTGTGCGGGGCAGGCTTGGCTGGAGGAGACTCCGGGAGTCTGAGAAACCCTGGAGGGTTGTGTGCAGGTGCTTTGAGTGGGAGCCCATCTGTCTCAGTGGGAGAAGAACAAGAAACAGGAGGGGAGGCCAGAAGCGCTGAGCCCCTGCTGTTGCTCCCAGCACCCCCAGCTTTCCAGGCCTACCCCCACACCCCCCAGCTTTCCAGGCCCACCCCCGCACTTCCAGCCCCCTTCCCAGCACCTCCCGTGCAGACTGTCTCAGTGGAGCCAAATGAAGACCCCAGGTCAGGCGGCCCGGTCATCCCCAGATCGTCCTCTGATTTCTGTTGTGGAAGTGGCCTGAGCCTATAGACGCCCCTCCCTGTGAAAACCAGCCCCCAGCTGGTCCTTCCACAACATTGGCCCCTCCAAGTCCTCCTCCAATTGGGGTGTCCCTGGCAGGTTCCCTTCTCTTGTGGTCTGGGAGCTCAGGTCACGCACATAACCAACTGGTTTAGGGAAAGAGAATGGGGTGTCCTCCCTGTTCAGTGGCGACACAGCCCAGGCACCTGGCAGAGCTCAGCTGCCCACTTCCCCTGGGGCATGAACCCTGGCACTGTGGGTTCTCACCTCACATCCTCCTGATGAGGGGCAAGAAACCTCTTTGGGGTGGTCCCCAGGGGTGGGAGGGATGTGGGCCCACATGCCATGAAGGAGCTGCTGATGCTTCAGGGGCTGAGATGAAGGTATGTGGGGCCTGGGACCCCCCAGGGCCACCCCGTTCTCAAGGGCACCTCCCTCCTGGAAGCAGCTCCACTGGGCAAGTGGTTGGCACAAGCTGGGAGGCCTGGGGGGGGGGGCTCCTGGCAACATCCTGTGTCAACTTCATCCCTGACTCTCCCTCCAGGGTGCCTCAGACTGCCTCTGTGTGGAGTGAGGCCCCTGTGGCCCTCGGGCTGCAGGCTGGGCAGGCCCCCCATCAGCATCTTCTTGTCCATCTTGCCCGCTTCTGCCACCCTGTGAGCCTGGCTGCACCAGGGCAGGCCCTGCCAGGGAGGCAAACGTGAGTTGGAGGACAGGAGGGCAGGGTGGCCCTGGTGAGGGGGTCAGAGCGGTGGGGATGCTGCTCCAGGAGCACTGGGGAGCTGCAGTGGTGCTGCCCACAGGAAGGCCTGCCCAAGCCCAAGGCTGCTCCCTGCCAGGCCCTCGCAGACTCACCTGTGGGCCCCTGAGGCTCAGGTCATGGTGGATGGGGAGCCGAGCTCCACACCAACCCAGCCTGACTGGGAGGAGGGCCGTGCTCCGGGGTGCCCAAGGGGGAAACTGAGGCTCCCGACAGGTGGCCTAGGGGCCCACAGGGAGCTGACTCAAGAGCACCTTGCCAGCCTGAGGGGTCACTCCGTGTGCCAGGCTAGACAAGGGCGGCAAGGCTGACCTGGGCTGTGCGTGAGGGGAACCGTCTGCCCAGGGCTTCCACACCTGGCCCACCCTGGGCTCCACCGGGTCCCGGCTGTGCTTATGGAGTTCTCCAGGTGAGGTGGAGAGGGAGAAGTGTGTGTGTGTGGGGGCTGCTCCAGTAGCCCCAGGCGGGCCCCAGGCAGGCCAACCCCAGGGGGCCACTTGCAGGGGCCGCCTATCCTGGTGGACTGGACCTGGGTGGAGGACACCTGGGCTCAGTCAGCAACTTTCAAGCCCAAACACAGTTTTCATCAGCTCGATGGTGGCAGAGGCAGTGAGGCTGAGGGTGGCCTTGGGGTGCGGAGCCCCTGGCTTCCCCCCTCCTGGCTCCCCCCCTCCTGGCTTCCCCCTCCTTCCCCCTCCCGCCAGCCGCCCCTTCCCTGCATGTTTTAAGACCACTGCTGATTAGAATTTTTACAAGTTTTTTTTATAAGAGTAATAACAGCTCTTTCGAGACAATAATGTGGCTCAGGAAGGGTTTTAAGGAGCTTTAGGAAGAGGCTCTGATCAGTAGCTGGGCCCCTCTGCCTGGACCAGCCTAATGGCCTGCATTTATGGGCTGTTGATTGCCTTTGCCCTCTGGGGACAGAGCTCCTCTGATGATCAAAACTCTTTTTCAAGAGCCAACTGCCCCATTGGTCCCTCCCCCCCCCCAGGGCGGGGGCTGGGGACTCCTGGACACTGGCCTCTGCAGACCCTGGCCTGCTCAGGTCCAGGAAGGTGCTGGGCCTGGGGGAGGATGATGGAGAGGTCCCAGCTGGTGTTGGAGGGCAGCAGGGGTGCAGTGAGCCACCAGGTGGCGATGGAGGACCAGCCAGGGAGGCCAGGGCGCATCCCACCCCACGTGGGCAAGCACAGAGGAGGGTGGGGAGGCTGGCCTCTGCTGGTGGGGCTGTTGGAGGCCCTCCTGCTGCCCAGGAGCCTCCCTCTGAACGTCAGGCAGGGGAGGACCACACTGTCGCCTGGACGCCGGGCTTCCTCTATCCTGAGACAAGCCCTGAACTCACCAGGTGCGGGGCCTAGGGACAGCGTGGAAGAATTGCAGCCTCCTCAGGGGCACCCCTGACTCGTGGGCTGGCTCTGCTCTGGAGGCACCAGGGACCAACCTGCTCACACCTGAACGGCTTCATCCAGCTGGAGCCTGGAGGGGAGGACTGCAAGTCAGGGATCCACAGGCAGGGGCTGCAGACACTTCTGGGACCTCGGGACAACAGGGGAGGAAGACCCCAGCCTAAAGGGTGTGGCCGCTGGCTGTGGTGTCCTGATGCCTGGCGCATCTGAAAACTTTGTCGGCCAAAACCACCCCCACGTCCATCTTTCTTTATCAGAGTGGGTCCCGAAAGAGCCCAGTTACAGACCACCCTGGGGTCGCTTGGGGACGTCACTAGGCCTCATGTGGTGGCGGGTATGCTTCCTGAGAGCTGGCACTGCAAGGGAAGTGGGTCAGTGGTGACCCTGCTCCCTACTGAGAGGGGTCCCCCTCCCGGGAATCTTAATAAGGGACAGGGAGAGGGGTCCGCATCCCCTGGGCTGCTCTGGGGCTCGGGGAGGGCAACAGCTGCTGGTGCTGGGGGAGGAGCAGAAGCAGGGCCCTTGGCAGGGCCAGGACCAGGGCTTTGCTCTACAGTCGTACAAAGGAAGGGGCCTTAGTGACCATTTGGAAAACAGCCACACGCCCGCCTTGCAGGCTGATCATGTGAGCCACCAGCACCTGGTTGAGACCTTGCAGGGACACATCCCCAGAGGGTTCCTGTGATCTTGGACAAAGCCTGGCCTTGGCAGGGAGGCCCTCCTGGTCTGGTGGACACCATGGCCTCAGGGCATATCTCCCCAGGTCCCTGGGTCTCAGCAAAGGTCTCAGCCCAACACCGAACCCTAGTCCCAGTTCACACAGCCTAGATCTCTGCCCCACATGGAGCCCTGATCCCAGGTCACAGAACCTAGGACTCAGCCCCAAGTGAAGTCCTGATTCCAACTCACAGAGACTAGGTCTCAGCCCCACATGGAGCCCTGGTCCCAGTTCACAGAGCCTAGATCTCAGTCCCATATCAAGCCCTGATCCTATAACACAGATCCTAGGTCTCAGTCCCATGTTGAGCCTTGGTCCCAGCTCACAGAGCCTCTGTCTCAGCCCAAGTAGAGCCCTGGTCCAGCCCACAGAGCCTAGTTCTCAGCCCCATGTGGAGCCCTGGTCCTAGCTCACAGAGCCTAGGTCTCAGTGCAAGTGGAGCCCTGACCCAGGCAACAGAGCCTAGATCTCAGCCCCACGTGGAGCCCTGGTCCCAGTTCACAGAGCCTAGGTCTCAGCCCCACATGGAGCCCTGGTCCCAGCCCACAGAGCCTAGGTCTCAATCTCAAGTGGAGCCCTGACCCAGGCAACAGAGCCTAGATCTCAGCCCCACGTGGAGCCCTGGTCCCAGCTCACAGAGCTTAGGTCTCAGCCCCACATGGAGCCCTGGTCCCAGCTCACAGACCCTAGGACTCATGCCTACATCGAGAGCCCTGATCCCAGCTCACAGAGCCTAGTCTCAGCCCCAAGTAGAGCTCTGATCCCAGCCCACAGAGCTTAGGTCTCAGCCCCACATGGAGCCCTGGTCCCAGCCCACAGAGCCTAGGTCTCAGCCCCACATGGAGCCCTGGTCCCAGCCCACAGAGCCTAGGTCTCAGCCCCACACTGAACCCTGATCCCAGCCCACTGAGCCTAGGTCTCAGCCCCACATGGAGCCCTGGTCCCAGCCCACAGAGCCTAGGTCTCAATCTCAAGTGGAGCCCTGGTCCCAGCTCACAGAGCCTAGTCTCAGCCCCAAGTAGAGCTCTGATCCCAGCCCACAGAGCTTAGGTCTCAGCCCCACATGGAGCCCTGGTCCCAGCCCACAGAGCCTAGGTCTCAGCCCCACACTGAACCCTGATCCCAGCTCACTGAGCCTAGGTCTCAGCCCCATGTTGAGCCATGACCCCAGCCTGCTTGTACTCCTAACAGTCCTCAGGCTGTGGTCTGGGCAGGCAGGTCTCTAAGGGCCTGTGAGGATGGATGGTTGTCCAGTGATGGGCAGACTTGGGGCAACACCTCCTAGCATGGAGCAGGGTAGTCTTGGGTAATGTCCTGGGGAGGCATTTGACTGTTTCCCTGGCTAGTTCTGTGGGGCGTGGCTCTGGGGCCGACACTGTGCCCTTGTCAGGCAGAGGAGTGCACCTTGAGGCTCTGGGTGGGTTTCCTGGCTCCACTGCTGGTGCCTGCACCCTGGGGAGCCTCGTCTGCCTTAAGGAAGCCCGTGGGGGGGGCAGAGAGGCTCTGTGCTGGGGGTGGGGCGGGTGGTAGTAGTTGTGGGGTGGGCGTGAGGGAGATGGGCTTGCAGGGTGAGGAAGGCCGCTGGCCCCCACTTGCAGATGCGGGGCCCCCGGGGCCGGGGGCGGGGGTCCTCTCCCTTGCACTCCACCTCATCCCTGAGTGTGGGGGAGTCTGGAGAATTACCTGCCACAGACGCTTATTCAAACCTGGTGATTTATGAGCAGGGACAGCTTTAAGGCCACCGTGAGCGGTTGCCAGCAGCACTGCTGAAACGGCAGTTTCCCAAGCCAGCGCAAAGGCACACTGGCCGCCCTGCCCGGCCCACCCCCGCTGAACTGCCTGCGCATCGCAGGGGACGCTGAGGGTGTCCTCTGGACTGCAGGCTGCCCTGGCGCTCAGAGCAGGGTCCTACAGGCCACCAGAGTGGGTGTCGGATCTGGGTGGGTCAAGGGCACTGCCTGGGGGGTTGTGTTGGGACTTGTGGGACAGGGTCCCTTTTTCCTTTCCCCTGGGGGAGGACAGTGACAGCAGGAACATGTGGCCCAGAGAGGCAGTGTGTGTGGCCATCCTCATGTGCTCCTGGGTGCAGCTCAGGACATGGGGCCTGGCGGGATGCCTCGACAGGGAGGGAAGCTTGGGTCCAGCCTCAGGCCCAGCTCCCAGAGCTGCTCCCTATAACTGGGAGGATGCCCTCCTCTCCCACTGGCCCACAGGCCCAGCAGGAAGCTGGGGAGGGACGTCAGGGGGGCTGCAGACCATGGCCACTCGGGCTCCCTGACCTGCTCAGGGAGGGCCGCCGATATGGCTGCTTTACCAGTGAGGCTGGACATGGCGACCCCATATGGAGTCTGACCTTTAAGATGTGGGTGCCCCATGAAGACGTGTGGCAGCTGGCTGGGCCACAGGGGGAGGGTGGGCCTGGCTGGGGTGAGGGCAGCCTGAGGTCCTGGGAGGTGGTGGACACGGGTTCCAGCTGGCTCCTCTGAGCTGAGAGTGTGGGTCGCCGTGGGGGGTGCCTGGAGCACGGAGGTGGCGCTGTCCTGTCTCCCGGGGCCCACTGGGGCAGTGTGGGTGGCCCTGGCTGGCAGCAGCTGTCTCGTCCTTCCTAGCCCTCTTAATGTGGACCTAATGAGGTGGAACGTTGAAGACACCTGACGCTGGTCTCCAGCCGTGTAGTGTCAGGGGTTCCTGTCGTGAAGCAGGAGAGCGGGGACATCCCCACAGCCGGGGGCCCCGTGGGCAGAGCAGGGGCTCCAGGAGGAGGTGGCCCTGGTGGCTGGGGCCTCTGGGTTCCTCCTGCCCGACTCTGACTCTCTCTTCACCTGTCCAAGTGGAGAACACTGGAGGCCCAGGAGGAAGGGGCACCTAGGGCAGTAGGACTGGCTCCAGGGACAGCTGGGACTCCCTGTACAGGCACACTGAGCCCCCAGGCCACCATGTCTGGGAGCAGAGCTTCCCATGACACTCCTGGGCGGTGGGCACAGATGAGGGCTCAGCCCCTCTGGAAGGGGAGTGGTGTCCCGGGCCACCCCAGGGTCATGCAGGAGCCCTGAGAATCTCTCTGAAGAAGGCTCTACTTGGTGGCCTGGACCCCTTGGGGTCTCCCATACCCTCTGAATACCCGCGGTGTGGCATGAGTTGGGCAGGGACCCCGTCTCTCTGGGCGGCACTGACTGTGGGGCATGGCATGGCCAGGAAGGGACGGCCTCCACTTGGGCCTGGAAGACATGGCGTCTGTCTTGCAGGGAGAGGGACAGAGACTGTGGCCGCCTGGTGGGAGGCCACTGCCCATGGACACCTGGAGGCCAAAGGTGGGGAGATGGGCTGGGGGAGTCGAGAGGCCTCCAGTCCCTGCCCTGGATCACCCAGCAGCACAGAGGCGCAGGGGTCTGCTCTGTGCTGGGCAAGGCCTGGGCGGCTGAGGTTGCCGGGGTGGGCTGCGCCAGGGAGGCCGCCCCTGCTGAGAGGGGAGGGGGCCCTGGCCCCGGGTCCCAAGGCCAGCGTCCCAGCTGCTAGGACAGTGAGGGGCACTGCTGACCCACAAGGAGATGCGGCTTCAGGTCACAAGTGCAAAGCCACAGCTAGTGAATATTTAACGAGGCCTAACAAAGCGCATGCATAATTAACCAGGCGGTGGAGGAGCTGAATAATTTGTCTTCTTAAAGGGGATTCGGTAATTTGTTAAGCTGTTTTGAAATCTGCAGTCTAGCTGCGGGAGCCGCTCTGATTTCTAAATTAATTTGTGTGATTTAGAAAGTAGGAGCCTCCACTTCTGTGGTGGCCATGGTGTCGGGCGGCCTCTGCTGGCGCTGGCTCACTGGTATATTCTGTTTTTGTTGATTGACTAATTGGCTGATGGATGCTTCATTCCCAGGGCCCCCTGCTGATCTCCGTCCTTGCCTTCCACCTGGCTGCGGCCACCCCACCCCACCGTGCTGGGGCTGCGTGGCCTGGCGTCTCACCGCCTCCCCGGCTACCTCCTGCTGATGTTGGCTGAGCACCCCTGGGCTGGAGGGGTAAGCCTGCATGGTGGCCTGCAGGGGCCAGCCCGTGGGGGAGCACAGCCCTCAGACATGCTCTGAGGTCGACTGACCCATCTGCACTTTAAGGACCAAGCAGCGAGGGTCCGAACGGTGTCATGACTTAGGGGGTCACATGGTAAACCGTGGGAGGAGCCGACCCATTTCCTCAGATGTCAGGACCATGAACTTGGCTGGGGAACAGAGGTGAGGAGCTGGTGCTGCGTGCTGGCTGTCCCTGCCCAGCCCCTAGGAGCATTTTGGCCCAGCTGGTCCGCACCTGAGTCTTCAAAGGCCACGCCACCATCCCATTAGGCCAGAGGCTGCAAGATAGTGGGGGACGTAGAGTCCACTGCTGCTGAGCCTAGGTTCATCTGCTCTGAGCCTGGTATCACCTCCTGTGCTGAGCCTGATATCACCTCCTGTGCTGAGCCCGGGATCACCTCCTGTGCTGAACCCGGGATCGCCTCCTGTGCTGAGCCTGAGATCACCTCCTGTGCTGAGCCCGGGATCGCCTCCTGTGCTGAGCCCGGGATCGCCTCCTGTGCTGAGCCTGACATCGCCTCCTGTGCTGAGCCTGACATCGCCTCCTGTGCTGAGCCTGACATCGCCTCCTGTGCTGAGCCCGGGATCGCCTCCTGTGCTGAGCCTGACATCGCCTCCTGTGCTGAGCCTGAGATCACCTCCTGTGCTGAGCCTGACATCGCCTCCTGTGCTGAGCCCGGGATCGCCTCCTGTGCTGAGCCCGAGATCGCCTCCTGTGCTGAGCCCGGGATCACCTCCTGTGCTGAGCCTGGGATCACCTCCTGTGCTGAGCCTGGGATCACCTCCTGTGCTGAGCTGGGATTCACGTCTCCTGATGTGCTTCGTGGCACCCCTCCTGAAAGGGGCCCTGGTGATTCCCAGCTCACATCCCTCGGAGCCAGTGTTTGCTAGGAGGCTTTTCAGTTTGGTGACTTCGACATGCCAAGCCAAGAGAATTGAACAGATTCCACCAAATTTAGCTATGGGAGTGGTCTCCAGTGTTCTTGGTGGCTCACTCCTGAAAAGCTTGGGACTCTGGACTCTTGGACTCCTGCCTGCAGTGCCCCCGGTGTGTCCCTGGAGGAGGGGTGGGGAAGGCTTGGTGCATGCTGCCCCTCCATGCCCGCTGGACTCCAAGAGGGGCTAGGGCACCTCAGGAAGCAGCTGTCACCTGGCCTTCTCCAGCTCCTGTGTCTGCTTCTCTCTGAGCTGCCTGGGGCTGTCTCCAGGAGTCACATGGGACCTGAGGTGAGGAGGACCAGTCCCATCCCTGATTGGGGCTAGGGAGGGGTTTCCTAGCACCCAGGAGCTTCTGGGCCAGGTTTCTGGGAACTACAGTGGAGCCTGTGGTTTTCTTTGACTCTGGGAGATTCTGGGGGAGCTGGGGGGCGTCAATTGAGAGAGCCCATCTCTAGGATGAGTGGCCAGCAGGGTGGACATAACAGACCACAGCCTCCCAGGGCCTGCCTCCTGGTGGTGGCTCAGGACATCACGCCTGGGCAGGTGAGAAAGGTGAGGGGCTTCTGCAGGCCCTTCCCCTGCTCTTCCTCCACCACCCTCTCCAGCTCCCTGTGGCCTTTAGCCATGTTCTGGTTGGGGTTTCTCAGCAGCGGGGCTGGGAGCCCCTGAGGGAAATGCCTTCCGTCTCCATTCCTGGGGAGAGGGGCCCTGCCCGTCCTCTGCCAGAGCCCAAACAGCGCAGGATTCAGAGGCCAAGGACAAGTTCCATGTTGGAGGAGGCTGGACAGGGTGCTCTGGGGTCCAAGGAGATCGCCGGGCACTGGAGCTGCAAACTGGCCAAGGTGTGGCTTCTCCATCTCCAGGGGACCCACCTGCTGCTGCTGCTGCCCCTTGTTCCCTTCAGAGCTCCCTGAGGGGGTGGGAGCCTGGGGGTGGGCTCTGTCCCAGCAGGCCAGGCAGGGCTCCAGCTGTAACAGCCTCTGGCTCTGAAGCCGCCCCTCCCGCTCTCCTTCCTGTCAATAGAGCGGTTTTCAAGCTCCTGGCTTCAAAGCCAGCCCTGCAGGTCCCGGATGGACCCGGCCTCTGCTGACAAACACCAGGGGAGAAGGTGGCAGCGACCTGGGGGCACCCCTGAGCCTGAGCATGGCCAGAGCCCCTGGCCCAGGCACGCCTGGACAGTGCTGCTCCCTGGCTTCTGAGAAGGGAGCCAGCAGCTCGCCTCTGCGTGCGGAGGGTGATTCCAGGCAGCCTGTCCGTCCACTCCCACTGCCCGGGAGAGGAGCGGAGGCCGTGCAGGCGGGTGCCAGCCCTCCCCTGGGCTGGTGGGCACCACCCTTCCCGAGAGCTCTGCCCAGGAGGGGAAACCGAGGCTGAGACGCCCCAGGGCCCCCAGCGGGAGGGAGGGGCTCCCTCTGGGCCTCTCTGCCGGCGGGGCCTCATGTCATCTGATGGGCTGCCGTCCCCTCCCGCCCCCCAGCTCGGTGCATCCTCCCCTGTTCCCAGCAAGCCCCAGGTGCCTCTCCCCTCAGGGGCTCTTTGGAGGCCTGGCCATCAGCCCCCAGCCTCCTCTTTGTCCCTCCCACGAAGCCCATAGCAGTGCTTTCTCCACGGCTGGGTGAGTTCTGAAATTCTCTTTCCATTAAAAATAAATGCCCCATTTTATCTGCCTGAAATGGCTGCACTCTCTGATTGTCTTTTCCACGGTGCCATATATGGAGAACTATAAAATCATAATACAACTATTAATCCCCTGTATCTGCTTGTACCTAATTTTTATTAAAAATATCCTATGTTCCAGCTGCCTTGTAAATTATAGTGGGGTGGGCAGCTGCAGCTGGTGAGTGGGGACAGCTCTCCCCAGAGCCCCAGGGGTGGGGCAAGGATGTGGCCAAATGCCCAGGGCTGCTGGGCCCCGTAGGGGTCAGACCCTGGTCCTCAGGTCTCTGAGGAGCCTGCCTTCCTGCCCAGCATGACCTGCTGCTAACGGGTCCTCCTGGGTAGCTCAGGCTGGGTCCAGGGCCCTGATTTTGGCTGTGACCAGGGCGAGGGAAGTTTCCCTCCACATGGAAGGGCCAGGGCAGCGGGCAGCACGGGGTGGCGGGAGCCGCGGGGCCCTGGTGCTCGTGGGCTCGGGTTGTCCCTGGGCTCCTTTTCTCCATGGCACAATCCAGCTTTAAAAGCAGCTGCCTGTCCAGGAGAGACTCTGTCCAGTTGTGCTGGCCGCATGGCGGTGCCTATCACCGCTTGTCTCCAGGTCAGGCTCAGGGCCGGTGCCGGGGTCAACTCAGGGGTCCCACAGCATTGCTTGTCTCCTCGCGCTGTGGGCTCCCTGCCTGGAGCTGCCCATGGAGACCTCCAGCTTCCCCTGCCTTGGTCCCTCAGCGCATCTGATTTTACCCAGAGCTGAGTCCCCCCAGAGGCTCCAGGACCCAAAGGGCTCCGCTCACCCAGGGAAGTGGGCGGAGCTCGGTTCTCCCCAGACTCCAGCACCCTCGGAAGGAAACCCCGTGGCCGGCCGGTGTTTGTTTTGGGGTTGCTGGGGTCTAGACATGCCAACCCGGTGGGGGGCAGCTCACGTGGTCCCATGGCCCTTCTTTGAAGCCATTGTGTCCTCTGTGGCTTGAACCTGATGTCTCTGGCAGCGCCCTCACTGTCTGCCGTGACAGAAGCTTCCAGACTCACCCAGGCACTGTCGCACCCCCTACGGGGCCACCCACTTCTCCGAGATTCTGGGGACCTGTTTCAGAAGCCGGAGCCAGGGTTGGCCATTGTGCCTCCTGAAGAGCCGAGGAATGTTGTTTTATTCACCTTGTCATCCCTGTGACAAATCGTGACAAGAACAAAATTGGAAGGAGGAAAATTTTCTTTTGGCGCATGGTTTCAGAGGTCCAGTCCGTGGTCAGCTGCATAGCTCGGGGCCCAGGTGGGGCAGAGCATCACGGTGGAGGGGGGTGACCGGGAAAGATACTCAGGACATGGCACCAGGAAACAGAGCTCTGCGGGCAGGGACGCCCCAGGGACGCTCCTCAGGCCACACCCTGCCTGCCCCTATGGTCATCTCCCAGTGGATCAGTCCACTGAGCAGGCTTCAGCGCTCACAATTTAGTCATTTCACCTTGGACAATTCTTGGACTGTCTCACACGAGCTGTGGGGATGCCTCACACCTGAGACCTGACTCAGGTGTCTGTTGAGATAAAGTCCCAGCAAGCTCAGGCCACGTCTCACGTGCAGACTCAAGAACTGGGGTTCCCTCCTCGCCCTGTCCAGCTCCCCGGCAGCCCTTCCCTGGAGCTGACAAGTGCGTCCTCAGAGGCCACTGGTTACTGATTTCCTCTGCCACATGCAGGCCAGGGCCCTGGGATCTGAGAAGTGTACGGCTCCCTTGCTGGGCCAGTCCCTGCGTGGAGCCACGTGGCCACGGGCCCTTCCTGGGAGGTCATCCGTCAGTCCACACCAGTGAGCTCCCTTACCTTATTCTGCCATTGGGCTTGGAAGCTCCTCTGACCCTCGGCCTGTGTTTGCCGTTACCACCGGCCCTCGGCAGCCGCCGGCTTTGCCCAGGTGGATTCAACCAATCCAGGATCCCAGACTTTTAAAGAAAAGGCATAGGCTCTGTTCCTGTCGTCCTCCCCTGACACAACCTGTAAGGACCACCAGTGGCATCCTCAGGGCGCTAGGTGTGGTAAGGGACCTGGAGAGGAGCTCACGCATGCCACGTGGGTCGAGGTGGCCGTGGAGCCCCGAGGGACCACTGGGTGGCTGGGTTTCCAAGCCCATCTGCAGAAGGAAGCCCCTGCAGCCCCCGCTCTGCAGGACGCTACTTCGGGGTGGCAGCCCCGTGGACACAGAGCTCCCCTGCCCCTTCCTCGAGATCTGCCACCGTCACGTGGCGTCGCAGCCACAAGCAGGGAGGCCCCGCCAGGCCTCCAGCCTCAGCACCTTCAGACCAAACTTAAGAGAGACCAGGGACCAGGAGAGTGAAGAGATGAAGTCCCCGATGGTCTCCCACTAGTCAGCAGGCGACTGCTCGGAGGCTTGGCAGCCCCAGGGGCTGGCTCGCTCCAGGCCTGCAGTGGGGCTGGGCAGGGTGGGCGGCGAGGCCAGCCAGGGCTCAGCGCAGAGCAAGGGGCTGCTGCACGGAGAGCTGCAGGAAGTTCCGCTGCGGCTGGGGCTCCTCCCCAGGCAGGGGGCCTCAGATCCCCCTGGAGTGCAGACCTCTGAAATGAGCCTCCAACACAGGAGCTCACGCCAGACCAGCCTCTCCACCATGGTCACCCCTGCCGCTCCTCTAAGAGGGATGTGACACGGAGTCCCAAGGCTCCTGTGAGAAGGGAGGACATGGGTCCCATGGCCCTGGCTTCCGTCCCAGAGGAGCCAAGCGTTGCTGGTGGGTGGCGTGGTGAGTCTTCCCCTCTGTCCATTGTGGGCCAGGACACACCCCTGCTGTCCCCTCTTACCCCAACCGAGCCTTCCAGCTGCAGGGCATGGCCCTGCGAAGCCCGCGTCTCTGGTGCTCAGGGAGGTGGACGCTGACTCCCTGCAGAGCGCGGCCTTTAAGAGGCCTACCTCTCAGGAGCAGTTGTCTGGCCAAGGGCGCGACCCACCGTCAGATCCATCGCTGACCACACAGGCTCCACTTGATGAAGCTGCTGGGTGCCAGCATGGGGCCTGCTCACTGGAGGGGACAGAGCGGGCAGCCCTGGGCATGGGCCTGCAGTCAGGCTGGCCCCGCCCCTGCCGTCAGTCCTGTGGACAGTGGCAGGGGCAGACCTGGTGACACTGTGAGGGCAGGGCAGGGCCAGTCGGAAGGCCTGGGCAGCTCTGCTGGGGGAGCTAGACATGGTGATGAAGTCCAGTGGCCTCCTTGAAGCCCCCAGATGGGCATGGGAGGGTGCAGACGGGCTGTCCCACTCCAGGCCCATGTTGGTGGCTTGGAGGGTCAGCTGCCGGCAGCGTGGCTGACCTGCCGGGGACCAGGGTGGAACCGGGGTCAGTTTGTCACTGGAAGGGAGGGTTTCCTTGGCGTCGGGGGAGGGGCCCCGAGGTCTGACCTTGGTCGGGGGTCAGTCAGCTTTCTGTCCTCGTCCCGTGTCCCTGAGGGGCTCAGTGCTGGCTCCTGGTCTCAGAGCTTCTGATCCTGGCTGCCCGGCCTGTGGCTGGGCCTGTGGTGAGGCAGAACACCGTGGCAGGGACGAGTGCCCAGGGAGCCTGCTGACCTCAGGGGGGAGCAGAGAGCGACAGGAGGGTGGGCCACCTGCCTCCCCTGACCGCACCACCCACTGGGCCCCTGCTGTCCAGGAGTGCCTGGCTGGTGACAGGGCCGTCAGCACATCAGCTTGGGGTACAGTTCAAGCCTGGGCAATGGCAGATGGGGGGCCAGTGGCAGTGGCCAGCAGGCCTGTGGGGGACGTGCTCAGGTGGTGCTTTGTGGCCTGAGTGCCCTCGGCATGTGTCAGGTCTTCCCCAGCCAGAGGCAGGCCTGTGGCTGGCAGGACCCTGTGTGGCGGTGTCCTAAGGAGCCTTGCCCGTGAGCCAGAGGTGGAGGGACGTCTGCGGCCCCTCTGGGCTCTGGACACTCCCTGGCACACAGATTCTTCTGGAAGGTTCTCTGCTGCTGTCACACTGGCGGGACAGGCACAGGGAGACCCCGCGGGCCTGGAGGGCAGGGCTGCTCTTCTGAGGACAGCTGGCTGTCATTAGGAGCCATTCAGAGCAGCCTGGAGGATGCCCCCAGCTGGACTCTGTCCTCTGTCCCTGTCACCAACAGAAGCCACCAGCAGAGACTGGACCTTTCTGTGGAGCAGGCGGTGTGGCCTGGTGAGAGGGGAAAACGGTGGTTGGGAGGGCAGACGGCAAGAGGAGGGAGCACAGCCCGCAGCTCACCCTGGGGGCCGCTCAAGGCAGGCCTGGCCCTCCCTCAGCTGACCCGCCTCTGACCCTTACTGACACTCGTCACTCACTCTTGTCACCCCCTCGGCCACTTCCCCAGGTAGCTGGGTCCCAGGGCCTCCTGTGGAGGCCACAGGAAGTGCAGGGCTCCATGCAGTTGGTGAGGATGGGCAGAGGGCTACTTGGACCCAGCTGCTGGCCGGTCCTGGTGTGAAAGAGGATGGGAAGCGAAGTGAAGACCAGGTGCTGCCCAGGACACCTGGATTCCCAAGCGTGGAGAGCCGGGAAGGCCAGCAAGGAGGGTGCCTGTGGGCAGGAGAGACAGGAGAGAGCTGAGCCCTGGTGATGGGACATGCCCCCTGAAGGGACACAGCTCTCCTGCCCTCAAGTGGGCAGCTGGGCCTGACCTCAGGGCCAGGCAGGTGCCACCCTCTGCATGTCCAGGAGCTCACAGGTCCAGGTCCTGGATCTGTCCCTTACAGATGAGCCCAATTAAAATGGCACTAGAGGCTTTATTTGGTTTTGTTTTTAGCATCCATTATTCTTGGGTGCATTGATCAGGAATAAATTGAACTTTGTGCTTTGTGAGGCCTGATTTAACATGGATTCACCAAAAGGGTTTTCTATGTCTTATGTAACAAGAAGTCTGGAGAATGTCGCAGTTCAGGGTGGAAGTGGGGTCTCCATCATGCCCCAGGGGTTCTGGCTCCTTCTGTTCCACTCTCCTTAAAGTGGGTTTCGTCCTTTTGCCTCATGGTTGCAAGGTGGCTGCTCCATCTCAGTGCTTCTACTTATATCCCATCGGCCCAGCGCCGTGCTGCTCGGCCATCTCTGGCTTCAAGGGGTGCCGAGCATCCTTTGTGCCTAGGAGGCTGCATTGCTGCCAGGAACAAGATTAGGGGCTGCAGGTCATGACCTCAGAAGGCAGAGTGGACCCCAGGTGGCTCTGGTCAGGACACCCACAGTTCTCCATTCTGCCCTAGGGAGGACCTGCCTCCGATTCCTTCCTGTTCCCTCCTTTCCGCAGCAGAGCCAGGAGCAGGCCTGACCACAGGCACGCACTGGATTCGCGCACCCAGCTCCGACAGCGTGTCAGCTGAGCACGTGGTGACCAGTTGCCAGTCAGGGTGGCGCCCAGTCTGGAGGTCTTGCTGGACATGCCTGGAGCCTTACTCCTCCTGAGAGCTGTGCTCCTGGGCCCTGGCCTCCTCCCCTTACTTTTGGGGCCACAGGGCAGGATTTTGGTCTTGGTCGGTGCCTGCCTTTGCCCCTGGCCTCTTCTCCCAACAAGTTCCTGTGGCCAGGGAATGGCCCTGGGTGGGTGGGAAGTGATAAACTTGTCCCTGAGCCACCAGCCACCGATGGCACAGCCGGCACCTGGGAGGGGACAGAGCTGGGTCCTCCTCTCGGCTGCAGGCACCATCCACCTGCCCCCTGGCCTGCCATGAACCAAAGACGCAGAGAGGAGTGAGGCTTGGAGCTGGTGGGGGCACTGCTCGTCCTGGGCACCCTGGTGATCAACAGCGGAGCAGCTGGGTAGCTGGCTGGTTTCATTGTTATTAAGTAAGGGTGCCTTCCAGGCCATCAGCCGGTGCATGGAACTCAGCCCTGGCCCTGCTTTCTCATGGTGACTTGGAGCAGTGGACATTCTCATACCGACCGGAAGCCCAGGGTTGTCCTCCTGGATAGAGAGTGCCTTCCCGGCAGGGGACATGGCCTGGTAATTCCTGGGACGCTGCAAGCCCCTGGAGGGGTCACCCTGAGGCTTGACAGTCTTGCTTGGCACTGGTCAGGCCTCTGAGGGGCTGGGGGCCTGGTTGCCGACCCCACATGGGAGGGTAGGTGGGGTGGGGGGGACAGCTGGGCCCAGCCCCTCCCTTCCACAGGCTCAGAGCCAGCCTGGGAGATTCTGGAGGCCCTTCCTGCCCACCTGAGGGTGAGCAGGCCTGGGTCAGGTGGCTCCCAGGCCACTTGGGACCACCTGGACCTCTGGGTCACTTGTGTCCCAGGTCAGGTGTCACAGACCCCTGTGCCCAACGTAAGCCAGGTGAAGATGCTACCTGCGATGGACACCTGCTGGACTCTCCCACAGGACCTTGCACAGAATTCCCATCTGTCCCACCTTTTGGGCACCAGTGACGCCCCTGGTCATCAGGGTTGTCTGCCCGGGAAGTGGGGCCCGGTGAGCTCCTCTGCAGAGGAGTCACCGCCCCCCACCCTCAAAGGCCAGCTGAGCCGCGCCTCTGTCTCGGGGCCAGGGTGCGTTCACAGTGGGACTCTTCCTGGGGGGCTGCCTAGAGAGCCCCGTTGCCAGCGCCTGGGAGGCCACGGGACCTGGTAGGCTCGTCCCCACCTCAGCAGGCAGACCCCACGTCGTGATCTCGGGTCCTGCAGCCTGAGCGCCGTGGGACAGCATGTGGCCTGGTCGACTGTGAGGCAGACGCCACTTCTGTGGCACTGGGAGGGGCGCTGAGTGAGCCCTAGAGGAGAGGTGGGATGCACAGCCGCTCCTGGGGTTCAGCCTCCGGGTCTCAGGAGGAGGGAAGTGGCTGCAGGCCTGGCTGCGGGCCGAGCCGCGTGCCTGGTGTTCCCGGGAGGACCCCCATCTGGACAGCGTAGCTGTGCCGCTCGCTGTGGTTGCGCTCTCGGGGACGCATCAAAGCCGTGCCGGGGCTGGGGCTGGGGTGCACTCACCAGAACAGTGGCGAGGCGCTGGGCAGTGGTGGCAGGGGCCTGGGCCTCCGTGGGCCAGCTCAGTGCTGGGGTCAAGCTGGTGGGGTGTCCCGGGGATGCACTTTCCTTTGCCCTCAGGAATTAGTGAGGCCTGGCAGGGGCCTCGGGCTGACCCTGAGCTGATGCAGGGCAGAGCCCCACTCATCCCCAGGTCCCTGAGCTGGACCTCCCATATGCCCCCAGTTCTTAGGGTCACTGAGTTGGCAACACATGTGAAGTGTTCTGAGCTGGCACCCAGGTGGCAACCTGCAGGGTCCACCCTGCTTGGTGTGGGTCTCTGTGTCCTCTGGCCCCATGTGACCCCTGCTGGCAGCTGCAGCCACCCTGCCACCCACGTCCTGCAGGCCCTTTCCTGCCTGGTGAGCGCCCCAGGGTGCATGTCCTCAGGGCTCCTCCCTGGGCATCCTCGGAGATTTAGGCACCCAGCACCACAGTGGGCAGGGCGCCTCGCTCCGAGTGCCAGGGTTTCCATGCCCTGCTCACTGCTGGGCAGGGAACTCACCTAGCCCACTGCCCTCCATGCCTGCCACCAAGACCTGAGTTTTCAGGGGTCCTCGCTTCGAGCCACAGACACCACTGTGGGCTGTTCAGGCAGAGAAGGGATGGGGCAGCTCACAGAAGGGACGGGGAGTTTGGGAACCAGGCTTGGAAAACGCGTGGAACCTAGGAGCTCTGTGGTGGCAGAACAGTCTTCAGTCTGACCAGGGGAACCGTCCAGTTATGGGGAGACCAGCTTGGACACGGTCACCCCTGGTGTCGGGGCTCTGGGTGCTGCTGCTGGTGCAGGGATTTCGTGTCTCCCCCCCGCCCAACGTGCTTCTCACCCAGCTGGTCAAATGGGAGATCCCTCCACACACACGTAGGGGGCAGGTGGCCAGGACCAAAACAGGTGACCCCACCACAGGCAGCCCCTCCTGGAGGAGGCCCCCATGGCTGCCTGATGCATCTTACCAAGAGACGCCCTGATGGGTTTGTGCCGTTTCCCAAGTACCTCCCCTGGCTCCCTGGCCCACACCCCTTAGCTTGGCAGGCGAGGCTCCCACGGTGCCTCTCCCCGAGGCCCTGCTAAGGCTGCCCAGCGAGGCTGCTCTCCGACCTGACCCTCCACGCTCACCCTTCACATTGGCCTCCTTGCCACTTCATGGGCTTGCCCTGTAGGTCCTTGGAATCAGAGGACATAGCTTCTCTCTGTCACGTGGAACATATTCAACCAGGACCTGGAGAGAAAGAGGGTTCTTCCAGCCACAGGCATACCCCAAGCCCCTCCTGGCCAGCTGGATGGAAGGCCACCTTCTCTGACCCATGGTGGTGGCCTGAGCTGGCCTCGTCCTAGGGAGGGGAGCGCCGGCTCTGTCCAGGTGCTGCGGATGCACAGCACAGTGGCCGTCCCTTCACCCCTCCTCCTGCTTTCCTCCTCCCACCCGGAGGCTCCCGAGGACTGGACAGAGACTCCATGTCAGCGGCCCTGGAGGTGCAGACAGGTGCCGAGCACTCTGGGTCCAGGCCTGCACCCTGCTGACCGGCACTTGGCCGCTGCCTGCACGGGGCCGGCGAGGCCTTGCAGGTGAGGGCGGCGCTGTGGATGCTGCAGTCAGGTTGCCATCTGTCTGGCTCAGGGACCCCAAGGCAGGGGAGGGGCAGTGAGGGGCAGTGAAGGGCAGAGGTGGGGAGAGCATGCAGGCCAAGGCCAGTTCTGAAGGCTGGAGGGACAGCCAGAGGGGACCTGGCCGGGTCACAGACACTCCCCAGGGTTCCTGGCAGCCAGCTGCAGCCACTGCGATCCCAGTCTAGGAGGGGTCTTGAGGTCAGGGGTCAGTGTCCTGCCCTCTGCGGGATGGGTCTGCCAGCTCAGTCCAGGACAGGGAAGAGGAGTTTGTTCAGTGGGCAGAGACCTCCCACTGTCCTGGGGGTGGGCTGGACAGTCAGCTGAAGGCAGTGGGCGCTCAGCCTGGTCTGCTGGGGGGTGGCCGGTCAGATCCCTGTATCCTGCCATCTCTCCAGGCTGGCTTTCCTGCAGCCTTCCCTGGCACTGCCAGCCCCCTGGCATAGGCAAGCCCACTCTGGTGGCCAGAAAATGTCTTGGGGAGAGCTGCAGCCTTGGCGTGGGAAGTCATGTGGCTGTGTGCCCAGGGGAGGTGACACAGGGGATAGGGGCAGGGTGCCCACTGGGCTGGCTGCCCCTTCCCCTCCTGCTGACCACGTGGTGCTGAGCCCCACCAGCCCTGGGACACCTGGGGAGAGTGGTGGCTCCCGCAGGCTCCTGTTCTGAGGCTGGTTGACGCTGCACAGGCATCTGCCAGGGACTCCACAGCTCGGATGTCTCCAGCCCCGTGTCCTGTCCTTGCGTGACAGTTCTGTCCCAGGCGACAGCTCCCTGCAAGCGTCAGCTCTGCTGCTGAGTGCCACCCGGGCCACCCCGCCAGCCCCCACCGGCTGTGACAGTCCTGGGAGGGCGGGCTCGGCTGGGAGTCAGCCCCGGGGCCTGCTCTGGCACCCAGCGAGCGCCAGCCCCACTGAGCCGCAGGATGAGTCAGAATAAATTAGCATGCTAACAACCGCGAGCTGCACGGAACCATCTGGAACAAGGCAGGCTGTCACTGAGGCGCCAAGTTGGTTCCAAAGCCATACTTAAGGTTTCAAATCGATCCCTTCCCTCCCACAACCAAGAGGCCTTGGCACCCGAGCCCAGCGAGCCCAGTGGCCGGCGGGGGCTGCCCGCCTGCTGGCCCTCTTCTCCCCTGGGCCGAGGAGGGAGGAGAAAGAGCAGGAGAGGGACCTCACCCCCAGGACGGGCAGCTAAGCCAGGGACAAAGTCGGGGGGATCTATCCCTTAGGCCGCCTCAGGGGAGGGCGGAGCTCGGCCTGGAGGCCCAGGTCAGACAGACAGACAGACACACAGCCCACATGGACACCTATGACAGGGACCCACGGATGCGTGTGCACAGGCACACACCGCGCAGATAGGCACACACCGCGCAGACGCCCCCTCAGGGCGGGACCTTTGCTTTTCTTCAAACTGGAATGAAGGACTCGGGTGGGCATTCTCAGGCTTGGTGTGAGGTACCCAGGGATCTGCGCCTCTAAGCCCCGGCTCCCGTTGGGTATTGGTGTCCCAGGGACACCCCTTTTGGATGCTGGCTCCAGCTCCCTTTGTGATCTCAGCCAAGTCCCTCAGCCTCTCCTCCTCAGTTTCCCCATTTGGTAGGGGTGGCGGCTGGGGACTCGTGCCCCCCACACTGAGCCTTGGTTCAGTCGCAGGTCAGGGAAGCAGGAGGCTTGGGTGGGGGCAGGCTGAGGCCTGGGAGAGAGTGGGAGGGTGTCACTTAGGTCTGTGCCAGGTGCATCGTGTGGTGGAGGGTCCCAGCAGACCTGGGTGGAGGGAGGGGCCGTGTTAGGCAGAGCAAGGGGAAGGTGGCGCTCCTGTCTGGGTTGGGGCTCTGGAGAAGATGGCAGATGAGAGCCGAGGCAGGCCCCTGGTCCTGGTGGGTTTGAGGTGTGCCCTGGGGTGAGCCTAGGGCCTGAGCCCCTGGTGGCTCCTCACGGCCATGACTCCTGTCTCTGCTGACATAGGGGAGGAGAAGTGTGGGGCCCAGTGGGCGTCTGGCGCCTCCCTGTCAGGTCCAGTCACCCTGTAACCAGGCTGGGTGCAGACGGGGCGTCTGGCCCCCGCTGCTTCCACACAGGCGTCTGGGTTGGTGGCCAAGCCCTGGAGCTGCAGAGCATGTGGGAGCTCTCGTCACCAGGGCCTGAAGCTGCAGGGAAGCGGCCACCAGCCCCTCCTGGGTGACGCAGGGGACCCCAGTCTCCGCCAGAGACCTGGGCTCCAGGGAGGAAAGGAGGCTCCAATGCCACCCACCTCACTCCAGGGCCACTGGCTGACTCTGCTCTGCTGCCCCTGCCGGAGCCTGGGACAGTGCAGGACCCCAGTGGGGGGGCCACGAGGGTCCACACCAAGGTCAACCTGACACTCCACAGTCGCAGCTGGAGGACATCCACGGTTCCCACTCCTTCAAACCCACCCCACTGTTCAGAGTCAAGACCTGACAGAGTCAGGCGCTGGGGCTCAGTGGCGGAGCGCTGGCCTCGATGTGCAAGGCCCTGGGTTGATCCCCAGCACCACATAAACTAAATAGGTAAAATAAGGGTATGGTGTCTGTCTAGAACTAAAAATAAAAATGAAATAGACCTGACAGAGTTCAACAGTGCGAGTTATATAACCCGAGTCTTGGGATCTGCTGTGTGTTTCTTACGGCTTTCCCTTTACAGATCTGGATGGGGAAGCATTTGCTGCTGAAGAGTTGATCAAGGTCACCCTGGGTCTGCAGTCTTTCCTCGATGTCAAATCACCCTTGGTCCCTCTTAGTCCTTTCCAGCTACCCGGTGTTGATTCTATCAGCTCTTTTTTCACTGTTTGGGTTGGCCCAAGGTGTCTTTGCCTTCCCTGCTCGGGGGGACTCTGGGCAGAGAGCGTCTGGGGACCGTGGGCTCTAGATGCTGTTTGTTGTCAGCAGGAGTGTTGGCGGCTCATCTGTTATTTATGCTTCCTCCCTTCTTCTCTGGCTCGAGAGCTGTTTACTTTTGTTTCCCTGCTGTTCTAGAAGACCGCGTCCTCGTGTTCGTCCTCCTGGTGGCAAATTCTAAGTTTAAAGCATACTTTAAGCAGTGTTTTGAGGTGTGATTGACAGGCAATCAGGCATGCACACTTAGAGGGGCCCTCCGACGCTCTGCCGTGTAGCTGGCCACTGCCCCTGTACTCAGGACCCTATTTCTGACCACCCTTGAAACTGGTGACCTGAGACTGCTTTGTCCAAAGATGTGGTGGAAGAGAGGCCATGCCGGCCCTGGACACAGCCCTCCATGGCTGCAGAACTTCCTTTTCCTGCTCTTGGAAGCAGCCATCATGTGAGAAATGGGATGACGTAGGGAGCCTTTTTCTGTCAGATGCCCAGACCCCATGAAGAGGCCACGGGTGGGCATGCTAGTCCCCAGCGGGCCTGCCCAACTCCAGCTGGCAGGTGCCTTTGATGGCTGCCATCTTGGACGCTGGCCCAGTGAGCCTTCCTCGACCCCAGCCCGTTCACTCTGACAACTGCATGGGAACCCGCGCCGGGGCATCCCTGCCAGGCCCATGGGCCTGCATAGCCGCAGGAGGCATGGACAGAAGGCTGAGAGGAGGGCCGCAGGGCAGAAGGTGCCAGGGCTTGGAGGGCGTCACAGAACGTAGCTCCAGAGCTCTGCCAGGAGCCGGCTGCCTGGCAGAGCCTGCACAGACCCTCCTCCCAGCTGCTGCCCCACCCTAGCACCTAGCTGCAGGGTGGCCTGATGACCTCCCCTCTAGCTCCTGGGAGGACCTGGGGCTCACTCAGGACTGTCCATTTCCCTGGCAATAGTGGTCAGGTGGCTCCAGCCCAGAGGGACGATTCTGGGACCTTGACAGGGCTTTTGAGAGGAGGAGGTCACTGCCTGGCTGGAATCTGGGTCCTGCTGCAGGGACAGGCCCCGAGTCTCCCTGTCCAACATTGGGCTTGTCTGCCGTGGTCTAGAGTTTCAGAGGCCCAGGCTCTTGCTGCCTTCACTGTCCCCGACCCCAGGACACTGCTCTTTTCTGTGTGCCCAAGCTGATTGCCAGGCATCAGCTCACAGTGAGGGGCAAGGGTGGGGCCTCGGGCTTCTCCTGTCATTTCAGCTGCCCCCCGCCCCCCACCCCCATGGCCAGGACCTCATCGCATCCCACGCAGAAGCATCCACCAGCACCAGGTGAGAACCAGGTGGCATCTCGTAACTGTGGCAGGAGATGGAAGCTCGGGCTGGTCACTGCCCAGGGTCAGCCACGGGGAGGGGGAGAAGCAGATGGAGAGGCGGCTGGCTGTAGCCCTTCAGAAGCGCGTGGTGGTGGGGGACAGCAACAGCGCAGGGACTGGACAAGGTGACCACAGCTCCTTGCCAGAGCATCTCCCTGGCCTAGCAGGAGGCAGGGCCGGGTCAGCCTCCTGGCACAGCATGGGCAGGCTGGACAGGCACAGCATGGGCACCCGGGGGGCCCAGTGGGCCAAGTGCTCTGAGGGTCCAGCCACCTGGGTCCAGCCCCAGGGCACTGGTAGTCCTGGTAAGGGTCAGGAAGGAGCCCCCATGTACTTACTCCAATTGGTGGGCGGCCCCAGGCCCAGGTGTCTGACCCATGACCAGGGCCCCCTGCGGGAGTCTGGCTGGTCCTGGCAGATACCCTGCTGCTGATGTCGCCAGGCCATCGCCAGGAGCCCCACCCACTGTCCCCCAGCGTTCCTGGGTCCCCGCCTGGGGCAGGTCCTCAGTGGAGGGACTGACTCCGTCCAGGATCCCCGTGGGAAACCCGTCAGAGGCGCCCACTGGCAGGGCCTGCATCGGGCAGGGAGGCGGGAACTGAGAGGCAGGCAGAGCACAGGGCAGCCAGCCGTGCCATGGGGACAGGGTGGCCCCTCGGTCCTCAGGCACAGGCCAAGGATCCTTTTAAAGGAAGCGGCCTGTCCACGGGTGGGGCAGATGCCCTGGGTGCTCCTCCCCAGCCTGCTTGGCTGTTTGGGTGGGGTGTCCTAATGCCAGGCAGTGGCCCTTGCTGTGTGGCCCCTGTTACACTAGGAGCTGAGCGCCTGGGAACCGGGGAACTGGGGCCTGCACTGTGGGGAAGGGAGATGGACCGGCAGGAGGTCACTGATGTGTGCCCCCCCACCCCCCAGACAGGACAGGAACCCTTTCCACCTGAATGAAAATGAATGAAAGCCTGAGGGAGGAAGTGTCACTGCAGGGAAGGGGGGATGGGGCACGTTGGTGGCAGAGCAGGGTGTGCCTGGATTCAGCCGTGCCTGAAGCTACCATGCCTTGGGGTTTTTCGGGGGGATAGGCCTGTCAGAGGGTTCTGCTTACCTGGCTGCATTGAGGCACTCCAGAGCTGGCCCCTGGTTCCTTCCGACATGTTCAAGCCCCATGTAAACACCCGGCCACAGCTCCCCTCCCTGTGTGTGAGGCTTATCTGTCAACAAAGATGGAGGTTGTGAAGATATCCACGCTGGGCACCTCCCTCTCCTGGGCCTCAGGCTGCCTCTAGCCTCCAGGGGAGGTTTGTGGGCGCCATTGTTAAGAGGGAGTGGCCCCCAGGGGGCCCAGCTCTCTGCAGCGTGGGATGATGGAGCTTGGACCTCATGGTGGTGGTGACACCACAGAGTCGGGTGACAGGTGGTCGCTTCACAGGTCACAGTGGCGTTGGCACATGATGAGAGGCCCTGGCCTCAGAGCAGGACCCCCACCCCCACAGTCCCACCTTTGGGAAAGGGCAGGTGAGATACCGGGCATGGCAGAGCCGGAGCTGGACCTGAACTGAGGACCCTGCCCCAGCTGATGAAGTAGGTGGCCCCTGGCTGGGCACAGGGTTTCCTATTTGTAGAACTGTCCCCAAGCTCCAGTTGCTCCTGCCAGTGTGGCCGCCCTGTCTCCTGGTCTTGAATGTCCACCTCCTGCTGAAAGACCCCAGCCCAACAACCTCAGGCCTAGTTGCAAAACCACCGAGGCATGTCACAAACCTACGCAGGCACCAGAGGTGTTTTTCAGACAATCAGTTAGGTGTAACCGGTTGAGAAAGCACAAAGGACCAGGTCCTGAGGCATGCCTGAATGAGCAGCAACAGGAGGACCAGAGTGCTAACATGTAACTTTTATGTGGCTTTTCCAGTAACATAAAGTGAAAAACAACTTTGCCCTTTAGGTAATCTATATGCTGGGTTTAAAATTAACCAATAAGAAACCTATTGTTTCCCCCGCGCGAAAACAGCCCCTTTACCCTATAAAAATCTCTGTATCCCCAAGCCCGGTGTGCCAGCTCACCAAAGCTCCGGCTGAGGTTCTGCTGGGCACCCGCAGGCGCCTGTGTCCCCCAATAAATCCCTCGTGCTTTTTGCAGCCAGTGTTTCGTGTGATTCTCCTTGGACAGGGAAACGGGGGTCTTTTCACTGCCATGGGCCAGGGACCCCAGTGAAGTGCAGCTGTCTGTCTGGTCCCTGCCACTTTGGTGGGCACAGGAGTCCTGCCATCTCTGCCCAAGGGTCCCAGGTCTCCATGCTCTGGGGACAGTTCTGCTCCTAGTGCACAGAGTGCTGGGACCCAGGCCCCCGATGTGGGTCTTGATCTGCCTACAGCAGACGGGGGGTAGGGGTCTAACCCAGACCCCTGCCAGATGCGCTGGAGACAGGGCGGCCCAGGGTCAGAACAAACCCAGCAACCAGGTGAGGCCGGGGAACCTCCGGGGAGCAGGCAAGGTGTCCCCAGCGCCTCACCTCTGCTGGCCGGTGCTCTCTCGTGGCTGTCCCGGGAGGCCAAGCCGGCCGGCTCCACCACCTGTCTGGGGCCTCGGGGAAGACCAGGAAGGAGCCCGTGAGCAGCTCCACGCCCTCGAATTAGATAACTCAGATGAGATGGCCGATTCCTTAGAAGACACAGGTTCAAAGGCCTGCACCAGGGAAAATGGTCACCCGACAGGCCTAGGTGGTGGCAGTCGCCCCCACGACAGCGCTGAGCCCCAGCCACGCCCGACTGGGCTGCAGCTCTGCTGCCTCCTGGCGCTGCCTCCTGGCGCTGCCTCAAGGTGATTCTGCAGCCCAGCGCAAAGCCACTTGCGCGGCCTCCTCCCCGGGGTCTCGCTGTTCTGCGCTCACCTTCCTGTGGTGACGTGGGACGTTGGCTAGTGTGGGGTGCAGTGAGGTGAAGGGTGGCATCTGGCCTAGCTCAGGTGATGGCCCCTCTGAGGATGCCTCGGGAAGAGGAGCACCTACTCTGGGTGGCCCTGGCCACCGCGCCCCGACGGGCAGGCAGCGTCTACGGTGTGGGTTCGCGGGACGAAGGGGTGCTTTACACCCTGGGCGGGACCTCAGAGGGCATGAGGGTGCTTTCACAGTGCTCAGAATGACACGCACTTTAAACTTGTAAGTTGTTTATTTCTGGAATTTTCCATTGACTGTTTTCAAACTGCAGCTGACTGGGTAGCTGAGTGTGGAAAGGGGGTTCCTGTATTGAAGAGACGGCACCCACTAGTGATGACTCCCTGGAAGACCTGCCCGGCCAGGCGTCCGCTGGCCAGCTCCCAGCTCTTCAGGGACGAGTGGTGCCCCCTACACCCTCTCCAGGGAGCCAAGCAGAGGAGGCTCCCCGACTCACTCTGTGGCCCCCCTGCCAGATCCCCACGCCAGACGGAAAGCCAGACCCCAATCTCTCAAGAACATAGATGCAAAAATTCTAGAAAAACATGAATCAAACTCAACAAGGTATAACATTTATAAGTGGAAAAGAGTAAAGATCCCTTAGAAATAGACTCACACAGACTCAGGCAGCTGGTCTGGACAGAGCCCAGGGTGGAGGGTAGAGGGCGGAGGTGGGCTGGGGCGGGGCTCTTCCCAGCAGATGGCACCCAGGCCTTCACCCTTCACAGAAGCTGTCCACCAGGGCCCCGGGCCTGACGGAAAACACAACACCACAGACTCCAGGAACACAGCGTGTGGAGACTCAAACCGATATTAGGTTCAGCAATGAGCCTCTCAGTACAGAATCATGATCCCTGAAAGAAAACGGGAAGCTGGACTTCACAGAAATTAACAACTCGCTGGGCGCAGTGGCGCATGCCTGTCATCCCAGCAGCTTGGGAGTCTGGGGCAGGAGGATCGCGAGTTCAAAGCCAGCCTCAGCAATTTAGAGAGGCACTAAGCAACTCAGTGAGACCCTGTCTCTAAATAAAACAATACAAAATCGGGCTGGGGATGTGGCTCAGTGGTTGCGTGCCCCTGAATCAACAACTCCTGCTCTGTGCCAGACACCACACAAAGGAGGGGCTGGGGTGCCGGACAGGGATGTGGCCCAGAGAAGTGGACAGGGCTGCTGGCCCAGGAAGTGGCCGCAGCTGCCGTGGGCTTCCTTTGGTTGGGCTGAGGGAGAAGGGGAAGGGGTTAGGGAAGGTCATCACAGCGCTGGCCACTGGGCTGCCTGCTGCAGCCTATGGTCTGGCTTCTGCAGCTCCAGCGTCCAGCAGGTCAGCCTCCGAGGCTGCTGTCCGGGTGGTGGGCTGCAGGCCGGGGGGAGGGCCGGGGTCAGGCTCTCTTTATATAGGGCTCTGTCCATTTTTACACTCACCACTCAACTTTTGTCCAAAATATACAAAGAAATCTCAGGACTCAGCAATAAGGAAACAAACGTCCTGATTAACAATGGAAAACATCTGAAGAGACAGCCGGGAAGAAGACAGACAGATGGCAGATAAGCATATGAAAAGAGCCCAGGCCCTCGCTCTCACGGAATTGCTAATTCCAACAATGAGATGCCTCTGCACACAGGTGAGGGGAGCAGAAGGGCCCAGGGCCCACGGAGTGCTGGGGAGGCTGCAGCACCAGCTCCCCGGGGCTGGGAGGCAGAAGGACACTGGGAGGCAGAAGGACAGTGCCCAGGGCACTCTCCTACCTCGAGATCCAGCCATCCTGCCCCTTGACACTTGGGGAACACGAACACCTGCGCATGAGTGTTCACAGCAGCACCAGGACCCCACAACCCAGAGCAACCAGGCGCCCCCCAGCAGGGGACAGACAACAGGCACACGCACAGGCCCACCCAACAGTGAAAGATAGCCAGCTGTCAGGCCACACTGGACGCGAGTCTCAAGCCCACTTCCCAAGAGAAAGGCCAGGCTGGAGAGGCTGCCTATCAGGGGATGCCACCCACAGCATTCTGGAAAGAGCAGCTGCCGGTTGGGGGAGGGATGCCTGGGGTTGGGGGGAGGGACTCAGCGGTTGGGGGAGGGACTCAGAGGTTGGGGGAGGGACTCAGGGGTTAGAGGAGGGACTCAGGGGTTAGAGGAGGGACTCAGGGGTTAGAGGAGGGACTCAGGGGTTAGAGGAGGGACTCAGGGGTTAGAGGAGGGACTCAGGGGTTAGAGGAGGGACTCAGGGGTTAGGGGAGGGACTCAGAGGTTGGGGGAGGGACTCAGAGGTTGGGGGAGGGACTCAGGGGTTAGAGGAGGGACTCAAAGGTTGTTGTGGGGAGGGACTCAAGGGTTGTGGGGAGGGACTCAAGGGTTGGGGGAGGGACTCGGGGGTTGGGGGGAGGGACTCGGGGGTTGGGGGGAGGGACTCGGAGGTTAGGAGGAGGACCTGGGGGGGTTAGGAGGAGGGACTCGGAGGTTTGGAGGAGGGACTTGGGGTTGAGGGGGATTCCGGGGTTGTGGGGGGCAGGGATGGATGGGAAGGCAGAGCGCCAGGCCCTCCTGTGCTGCTGGACGTGACACTGTGCTTTCCTCAGGCACCCAGGCCTCCGCAGCTTGCAGCCACCCAGAGTTCAGAGGGCTTAGCAGGGAGCCTTGCTGTGACTCTAGGGTGTAAACTGCACCATGACCATGGGCAGGGACTCCCTGCAGGGTGAGAGGGGCTTGGGTCACTTTGGAAACAGGATGGGTTGTAGGAGTGAAGGCAGAAGGGACCTTCCAGGAGCCCGGCACCCTGGTTGATAGCGGGCTCCCCCTGGGAGTTGGACTCGCAGCCCGGCCCCAGGCTGCATGTACCCTGAAACTGGACGATGGAGTAAATGGCCTGTGGTCGGGAGTCCGGCTTCTCATGGTGGGAATTTATAATAAGAAAAGGGGCTGTGAGATCCGTGTGGGGTGACTGAGGGGTGGTTCAGCATGATGGGGACACGCCTGACCACCACAGCAGCACCCACAGATGCAAATGTGCGTGATTGGCAGACTTCTCTCTCAGCCGGCAAGGAGGCCTTGGGCCATGACGTCCAGCAGTTCTCACACCTGGCCTCCAGGAAGGGGGTCCTTGGAGGTGCAGTTTTGGCAGGCGAGAAGTCCTTACTCAAGGGGGACCTTGGCAAGACCCCAACTGCTTCCTGGAAGGGTTTGTCAGAGGGGTTCAGGGGCCACCTGAAAGGCCCCCCATGCATAGAGCTGGAACAGCTCTAGTGACACAGCAGTACTGGATTTTCACCCAGGTCTGAAGCAATACCCAGGGATACACAGCATAAGAATAAAAGGTAGAGAAAACCAAGAGTAGAAAGAGACAGCGCTGCCCCAGGGAAGAGGTCCGCAGAGAGCCTTTCCTTGAGTGTAGTCCAGTTCCATGACATCCTGTGAGGCGCTGAGGGGCGTGACTGCCCCATGCAGACTCAGCCAGGTGGTCAAGGTCAACGTCGAGGGATCATCGCTATGGATCGTGTGCACCTTGATGTGATCATGGTGACACTGATGCTTCTGGCCATTCTTAACTCACAGCACCAGTTGGTCATGAGGACACTGCCAGATGATTCCCACAGAAGGTGTCCTCAAGATTTCTGACCAGTACCCTTCAAGGCCATCGAGGTCACCCAAAGCAAGGAACATCTGAGAAACTGTCACAGCCCATAGGAGCCTAAGGAGACATGGTGGCCAAATGAATTTGTGATCCTCTTCCTTGATGCAGGAGAATCCATCCAAATTATCTGGATTCTTCTGCAGGGGAGATTTGTCTCTTCTCCTTATTGTCAGGTTTAGTTTGTTATTCACACCATCATCGACCCGTGGTCACTCACACCACCATAGACCTGTGTCACTCGC
Organism: Urocitellus parryii; assembly: GCF_045843805.1. Taxonomy (NCBI): domain Eukaryota; kingdom Metazoa; phylum Chordata; class Mammalia; order Rodentia; family Sciuridae; genus Urocitellus; species Urocitellus parryii. Next base: position 2,776,699 of record NC_135536.1, read on the forward strand.
ACCACCTTAGACCTGTGTCACACCACGTTAGACCTGTGGTTATTTATTTTAGGTCTTGGGTCCTGGTAGGACCCTGGGACGTAAAGACAGCAGGGAAGAAGTCTGAATGAAGTACGGAACTTTACTTGTGCTGATGTATCAGTTCTGGTTCATTCATCCGGATAAACATACTATTTGTAAAACTTTCAGGATAGGGAGACCTGGACGTCCCACGGGGACTCTGTACTGCCCTCTCAATCGTGTCAATCTAAAACCATTCAAAGTATAAAGTCTGTTTTAAAAAATGGGCGAGATGCTCGCGGCAGCGGGTGGACCCTGTGAGTGGGCAGCGGCCCTCACGGTGCCCGAGAAGTCACTGTGCGTGAACGTGAAGACTTTACGACCATCGTTATAGAAGCCTCTCAAAGCTCTGTCTGGAATGCCCTGCTCAGGAAGGACAGCATCTCATCTCCCACGTGGCTGAGGCCGTCCCTCGTCAGCTGCAGTCATCCCAGTTGCAAAAGCCCACACCTGACTTTTCTTCCAGGGAGAAGCCACAGGACGGAGGGCAGGAGGCCTGGAGCAGCTCAGGGGCGTGGGGAGCCCTGCAGCCTCAGCAGGCGGCCCCCCAGGGTGTGCAGGAGAAGCTCTGGAGAAGCGGCAAACCTCAGCAGGGTTTGCCGTCCCCACGTAAAAATAAAGTAACACAGGAAACCAAGAGGGGTTCACGGACGCGCCCCGCGCTCACCCTGTGGGTCACCAACCCCGTTTGATATCGTGGGGGACATTCTGCGTGCGGCCCCACAGAACTGGAAAGATGGACACAGTTGGAGGTAATGACGGAGAGGACTCAGAGTCGCTGCTCAGGAAGACCACTGCCCTTCCTGCTGGAATTCAGCAAGGACAACCACGGTGACGAAAAGTCCCACCTCCTGTGGGAGGGGGCCAGGGACCCTGCTGAAGCCTGGTGGCCCTGGCTCCTGCGCCTTCTGAAACCAGATGTCCCAAGCTCAGAAGTTATCTTTGGTTCCCGACCCCTCCCCGCAACTTGAATAACGCCACCTGTTGACTGTCTCTTCCTATCCACAGCTTTGACTTGGGTTCCTCACTCAGTGCTTTCTACTGTCGCTTGACCCAGCTTGACCCTTGGTGACTCTGGCGCGTGTTCCAGGCTTTTGCAGTTTCTGCATCTGGAGGCCTGTTTGCATACCATCCTGGGTGGCTTGGGTTTTGTCACTGATGGTTGTCACAGACCCTACATTGGTTGTCTGACCTGGAGCCCTTGGCTTCCCCTTTTCTTAAAATTTGGAAAGAATTTCAAAGTTGACAAAAAGTCGCAAAAACAAGACTAATGCAAGGAGCTGCCTATTCCCCTCTCCCGGGTCCTCGGGTGTCCGCCATCTGCTCTGTCACTTCTGTTCTGAGGACAGGGATTTGCAGTGGGGGCGTGGACGTCACCCATTCCTGTGGACACTTCCATCCAGTCCTCCAGCCACATTCCTGTTTGGTCCCCTGGCCTCACAATGTCCTGGTAGCTCCTTCCCCTGGGAGGCCAGAGCGGTCATGAGAGCAGCAGAGGGCGCTGGGAACACTGGCGGGGGACAGTGGGAGCCCAGGCCAGCGGAGCCCGGTCCTTTTCCCTGTGCGCTGGGTGCATGGGGGAGCTTTATACTTTGAGGCAGGCCTATTGGATATAACATCTTGGGTCTCAGTGGTTTTTTCTCTTGGAACATAACAGCAGGTGTCCCGAGGTCCATTTCTGTACCCTCAAAGTTGGGAGCAGCCTGCAGCTGTACCAGCCCACAGGGTTCGCGCTCTGGGGACTGCGGAGGCAGCTCAAGGCCACACATTCTGTTAGAGCCCTGTGCTGTCTCCCGGCCTCGTGCTCGGCTTTCCTTTCCCAGAGCCTCCGTTGAGCCCGGGTGAGGTCTCCTTGGTCCGAGGGCTGCACCTAGCACCGATTTCTGCACCGCACTTGTATCCACCTGCCTGGTGTGTATTCCCCACACACCGCGACCCCAGAGTTCTATTTCTCCCTGTTGGGGTGGCGACGCCTCCGACCGCCTTCCTCCTCCCGCCCTCCTCCTCCTGCCCTTCTCCAGTCTGCCTCCTCCAGGGCTCTCAGCTTCTGTAATCTCCTAATCTCTTTGGAAATCTCTTTCCTCCTTGGGGACCAGGATGGATAGAAACGCTTTTGTCTGCATCTCCCTGGAATTTCCGGGGTCATCCTCTGGTGGAGGAGGTCTGACATCAGTCTTATATCTCTTCTTTCATTTTTTGAGAATTTATGCACAGGTGGGGCTACTTTCTGCTTAGAGATGACCTATCTGTAGTAGGAGTGGCCATCTGTGGTGTGATGACGGCAGGTGCCCGTGGCCTCTCAAAAGCCTTCTCGCTGCGTCTGTCCTCTCCAAGGGAGGGTGGGAAGTTGACCGTGGCTGGTGGAGGGGTGTTTCCAGGTGACGGTCCCTGGGTGGCCAGCTGATGGCCACTGTGGTGAAGCTCTTAAATATCCTCAGGAGTTCCTTTACACGATGGCAAGCAAATCTGAACATGTCCTCATTTCCATGCTTTCACACAGGAGTTGGTGGGCGCTGTGTGGCCTGTGCATGTGTTGCTGGACGCGCTGCTGGAAACCCTGCTTCTCTCTAGCGCTTCACACCCACGAGCTGCCATGCAGGCTGGGTGCCCTGCTCGGAGCCTTGGGCTCTCGTCCTGCTCCCAAGGCCAGACTGCGTATGGGCCTGCCTCTAGCCCTGCTGATGCCCCCTCCCTGCAGGATAGTCCCAGGGGTCCTTCCGTCACTGTGGGTGGCTCCTCTTTGGTGACAAGGAGTAGAGCTGCCGCAGAGCCCCTGCCCAGGTCTGGGTGGACTTGCTCTGCTTCTCTTGGTACTGGGGGAAGAGTGATGGGCTGAGCAGCCCCTGCCCTGGGGGGAGCGGGGCTGGCTTCCCAGCATGCACAGCTCCACCAGCGGGCACCTGGGCTCCTGCACAGAACCTCTGGGAAGTGCCCAGAGCAGCCCTGGCTTGGGCGTGGGCTCCTCCAGGTGGCTATCCTGGGTCCCAGAGCCACAGCTGAGTATCTGCTGTGAAGGCAGGTGGGGTGGGCAGGAGCCTAGGTCCAGGTTCCTTGGTGGGGCAGAGCCCCCAACCCGAGGTGCCAGCCCTGCCACCCAGGAGCCCGCAGAGTGGCGCCACACCCCATGGCAGCCTGGCTTGGCTCTGAGGAGGTACGTGGGCGGCCTTTCAAGCCTGTGTTTGTTTGTTTTCTGGTGAACTCAGCCGTCTGAGCCGACAGCTTGGAGCTCTTTGAGTGTTTTTGTGGCTGACGTGGGTGCACAGTCTGCCTGCGTTCTAGGAACAGCTCCCTGCCAGCCGATCCTCCTAGCTGGGAGACCCCCCGAGCTGGTCACCAGGAGAGCCCGGGAGAGGCCTGTCTAGGAGGGCTGAGTAGAGAGCCCAGCCAGGGGGCAGAAGCCCCCAGGCTCAGGGCCCCCCACCTCCCAACTGCCACAGAGAGTGAGCGGCTGCAGGGGGAGATGGTGGGGAGGGTGGGATGGGGGACTCTGGCCCCCACTGTCACCAGCCTGGTGAGTCTCTGGCTCTGGGACCCCAGAGTCTGCTGCAGGGGCAGCAGGTCCTCCAGAGCCTCCCCAGGGCCACCTGAAGAGGCAGGGGAGGAGAGCAGAGCTGGCCAAGGGCCGTGTGCAGGCACCAGGTGTGTGGTGCCTTATGATGGTGTCCAACCCTTTAGGCAGAGGGGCAGCGTCCTGTGGCCAAGGAGGGTGAGTGGGCTTGGTGGGTCCATCTGTCCTCTCTCAAATGCCTCTGCAGCCTGGGCCAGTCACTGGGAAGCCAGGTAGGCTCCCAGAGGACCAGCTGCCACTGTGGGCAGGGGAAGGCCTGCCTGGCAGTGGTGGCAGGGTGAGGGCAGACGAGGGTCCAGAGTCCACATGTGCCAGAGGACTGGGCTGGGTGGAGAGACTCTGGGCCTCCTGTCCGGGTGCAGGGTGGCTTCCAGGCTGGGCTCCTCATGAACACCCAGTGCCATGTGTGACAGCCAGACCCTCGTCCCAATGTGCCACAGCCCAGAGGAGACGGGAGCCATCTCAGACATGGGGGGATGGGCCGCTGGCAAGTTGTGCGTCCTGCTGCCCTAAGAGCTTCGTTAGATGGATTAGGTTCACACACACAGGCTGAAGGATGCCCAGAGATCCCATGCACACTGTGGGGCGCTGTCTGGGGCCTTGGACTGACCAGTTTTTCCACGTTCTTGCTCACAGTTCTCCAGACTAAGTTCAGGATCTGCTGGCCACATGACGTCCAAGGTGGGGAGGAGCTGCCTGGGTTGTCCCTGGCTTTGCTCCTCTCCTCAGATTGCAGAATGTCCCTCAGACCTCCAGCCCGGTGATCGGGAGATCATGTGCTCCGGGGTATGCAGCCCAGGGCAGCCGCCAGCTGCTCCGGCCAGAGCATGGGGCATGGGCCAGGCACGCCCAGCGAGACCACCCACCCAGCGGCTCTCCAGCAGCTCCCGTTGGAGCCCGGGCTTCTGTCCCTTGCCTCCTGACTGTGTGTTGTGTGTGTCTCCCTGCGGCATTGGTGACGCTGCTGTGCAGGACACGGGCAGGAGCGTTTGGACTCCAGTTCCTGGTGGTGGCACGGAGATGATCCTCCTGTCCTCCGTGCAGGGGACCCTCCTCCTCTGGGACTGCTTCTCAGGGGACCTGCCTCACATACCCCCCCCAGTCCCCCCCCACTGTGTGGTGCATTTGTTACAATCACAAACCCGTGTTGAGACAGTATTGACTAACGCCCTCCCTGTATTTGGATTTCCTCGAGTTCCTGGTGTCTACGTCTTGTCTGGGGACCCCCATGACATTTTCTGGTCTCCTTCACCCTTCTTGGCTGAGATAGTTTCTCTGCTTTTGATGGCCTTGGTGGTTTGGGGGCTGCCTGAGCAGTTCTGTCCTTGGAGTTCTGTCTGTGGACCTTGTCTGAGGCTTTTCCGTGATTAGTCTGAGTTGTGGGTCTTTAGGAGCCTCCTGGGCTTTTCTGTGTCCACAGCTGAAACTCCTCTGACCTGGGAGAAAAGCTCTGGGGCCTATCCCTGAGCTCAGCCATGCCATCTCTGCCATGCTCTGGAGCCAAAGAGCCAGGCCCCTGGAGGCAGGAAGCCCGTCCTCCCGGGACAGAGGGGAGATGGAGGCCCACTTCCTGGAGGAGACCCTGAGGCCCTTTGGCCTGGTGGATCTGGGAGTGCAGTGGCACCACTCCTCCACAGAACATCTTCATGAATCCTCTCCAGAAATGTTCACTACAACTGACCTTAGGACCATCAGCACAAGAATCTCTACAAAGGAGTTCAATGTAGGGAAACTTCCTACTTCCTGTGGCTCTATCTTACCTGGAAGACATCAGCACTCCAGGTGCTGGACGCCCCTTGACTGTTTTTCACAAACACTTATGGACTGTCTCATATAAATAACAACACACATGGTAGTTCATCCAAGTGTGCTTGCAAATACAGGATGTGATAAGAAAAACAGATTCTTTTAACCAGGCCTCTGGCCTGGAGCTGGGCTTCACAGAGATGTCTACATTCCTAAGATAAGAGAAGTTACTAACTAGACTCCATGGTAACAGCTGGCAGGGGAGGAGAGAAAGGGGAGAAGAAGCTCTCCCCTTCTCAGGTTTGCTCCTTGAAGGGTTAACTTGCCCAGAGCAGTGAGAGAAAAAGCTGCTTTTATGTGAACTTCTGCAGACTGTGAACCTCTGAGACCCTCCCCTTACGAGCTGGGTATAAAACTCTGAAACTCCCTGAACTTGGGGTTCAGGGGATTGATTGATTACAGCAAAAGCCATGCCCTCTGAACCTGGCTATAGTCAAGTAAACCTGCTTCCTGTTCCTATCTGGTGTCTTGCCTCGTCTGTCCCCTTTGGAATGTGACAAAACGGAGCTCAGAGTGGTGGGTGGCATGCAGACTGGCAGTGATTATACTCATTCCTTGGAGCCTGGTTTCCTTGACACCAGGGTTGCAACTCCAGCTATGGCTTGCTGTTGTCTGGGTACTGGTGGTTCCCAGCTTGTATTCAGAAGTTGGCTGGCATTTTGCAAAACAACTATCACGGTGCCTGAAGGAACCTGGGGCCTGGCCAGAGAGCCGCAGGAAGGACTGGTGAATAAATGATAGGTGATGGGCAGGTCTCCCTGGGGGCAGGGCCTCCAGCAGCCCATGAAGATCTCTAGTTATCAGAGCTCTGTCTCTACATGCTTTCTCCCCCAGGAAGACTTCCTGGGGGCCACCTGAGACAGGAAGCTCCTCAGAGCCTCCTCCTGTTCACCTCTTGCCACCCGTGAGGGTGGCCTGGAACAGACGCATCTCTTGTCCCCAGCCCCTGGCTCGGAGCCTGGCCAGTCTGAAAAGGTCCGACCCCCTCCTCTCTATTCCAGGGAAGATGTGGTCTGTGTAGGAGCCAGAGGTTTCCACCGCCTCAGGCGGGGACCCCAGGAGCTGGCAGGCCAAGGGAGCCGGGGAGCCACAGGCAGGGCATGGAGGGTCCCGACTGAAGGGACAGCAGACGGCCTGGAACGAGCTGCAAGAGCTGTGGCCATGGGGACTGTGGAGGTCCAGGAGGCCCCGCAGGACTCACGGGGACCCTGCTTCCCTTGTCCAGCAGAGACCAGCATGAAGGAGTGGAGGGGGACACAGCCCCCGGTGGAGGCTGACCTGTCTATCTGAAGGGTCAGGGCTCAGCCCCTGGACCCAGGAGCAGCGTCTCCATGGCATAACCTGTCCTGCAAACAGCTCGCAGGGCCGGTCCTGCTAAGGGAAGGTGGTAGGTTCCAGAGGAGCGTTCTGTGTAAACAGGATGTGGCCTTCAAAGTTCCCACGGGGACTCTGAGATTCTGCAGACACGCGACAGCCACGTGGGTGGCGAGACAGAGCCGGTGTGGACTGTCACAGGAATGTGGGAACTGCTTCCAGGCCCTGAAGACTCACTCACCATGGGGATGAGAGTGGGAGAGAGGGAGGGAGGGGCTGGGCCCTTCTGTGCTGGGGAAGGTCCTGAGGGGTCACCTCTGTCTTGCTTCCTTCGAAGGAGCCCGGGGCGTTTTTATGAGACAAACTGGCCTCTGCCCTCAGCTTCAGTCAAGAGCAGGCACCTCCACCTGCCCTTCTCAAATCCTCCACGCACTGCTCCGGTAGGCGCCAAGCCTCTGTCCCCTTCTGTGCCCACTTGCCAAGGGGCCCAGGCCTAACGTGGGCCTCTTATAGCGTCCCAGCTCAGTGCTCGTCTATGCTGGGCACCTGGTTTAAGAGAGCCCCTCCTGGGGCTCCCAGGATGGCTGTGGCTGGTCCTGCAGGTGCAGGCACGGTGCTCCTCCAGCCCCCGGGGCAGGGAGGTCTTTGGCACCTCGACCCACCTCCCTGCTTGTTCCATCCTCCCCCCAGGGAGCCCCACTTCTCAGCTTCCATGTGGCACACCCCCCACTGCCAGCTCCAGCTCACACCTCCCCCCGAATGCCACACCCCTGTGAACTGCACCCCGACCGCCCCTCTCCCAGGAGCCCCTTCGCCAGCACCCTGCAGGAGCCCCTCTCTCCTGCCAGGCTTATCCCGCCTGCCAGGGCCGCGCTGTTCACTGTACGCACAGGAGCCTACACCAGAGAGTGGGCCCTCCCCCTCCAGCCTCCCCGGGGCGACCCTGGAACCTTCTCTTCCTGAAACACACCACTCCCATCCATTCCCTACCCACTGACCCTCTCACAGGACTATCTGTCCTGGGTCCCCTGGCCCAGGGCTGAAGCCGTCACCTGGCTTCCCTGTTCCACGCAGCTCCTTGAAGCCTCTTGCACTGCGGCCAGGGGACGGCTGCAACTCCTGGAGGTGAGTCCGCAGGCCTCGGCTCGTCCTGAGTGCGAGCACTGGCGTTCGGCCCCCTCCTGATCTGGGCAACAGCACAGACGCGTCCCACACCCCAGTCTTCCTGTTGGGGGGTTTGCCGTGCTGATGCTCCGGGTGGGATCACATGACAGGTGGCCCTCTGTCTCGGGCTCCCGTCCACAGCACAACGTCTCGGCCTGCTGGGCGTGGGTCAGTCTTCCTCCCTCGGAGGCCGCACAGTGTCCTGGAGCACGGCTGGACCTCATGCGCTCACTCTGACGGACACCTGGGCCAGGCAGGGCTTCGGAATTGCCCCCTTGGTGAAGTCTCTTGCCCACAGCCTCCAGGGGTCATCGAGACCACATGATCTGGGTGGTCCAGCCCTGGGACCCTTCCCCAGCCCCTCACCCTGTCCCTTGGCCTCACACCCCCAGCATCTTCCTGTGACTTTGCAGGCTCCGTCCTGTCTCAGTCTCCTCCTCCATGTCTGGATGCCCGGGCTGAACCCTCTGCCCTCCCCACTGACTTGTGCTCGTCCCTTGAGTCCTCACCTGAGTGTCTCCGTGGGGCAACCCTGCCCAGCCTCCAGCCACACCCATGCCACGTGTCTGACGGTGGACGCCTGCTGGACCCCCTGAAGTAGAGCCTGCGGGGCCAGCAGTCTCGCTTCCTGGGCTGCAGCCCAGGTTTGGCAAGGACAGTGACGAGGCTGACTGCCTGGCAGTCCCCGCTGTACCCCTGCTGGGTGCCTGGCACAGCGCTGTGTTCACAGAGACCATGTGCATTCCTGTGGGGTGTGCGTGTGGACGCATGCGAGAAGTGTCAGGTCGCAGCGCGTCACCACGGTAGCGCGGTTCCCACTTGGCGTCAGAGCCGAGGTGGCATCTGGCATCAGCCAGCGGCTCCCATCCAGTTGGCCACACACATAATTGGTCTATACCCACAGCAGAGAATGTGACATATTGTTATTTAAAAAAATCAATAAATCATTTGTGAGGCTGTCACCAGCTACCACATGACTGAGTTAACCCCTTGTCTGCTGCCGGCCACCCTCCACCTGGCCTTAAAGTGAAGACTCGCGGGTGCGGCTCCTGCCAGGCAGGTCTTCCGGATGCCTTGATTTGCTGTTTTGAGTCCTCTTTCAGCACCTGGAGAGCAGGACCCTCAGGGACCCTCAGAGCTGAGGCCCTGCCCCACAGAGGTGCCCACCAGCCTCTGTGCGCCTGACAGGAACAGGGTCAGGAGCCAGGAGGGACCGTGATCTGATGAGAGCTTTCTCCCTTGCACCTGGAGCTTCCAGACGGTCATGTGGTTCCCACACCTTGGTGGCTATTTGGGCCTGAACCCCCAGACCCGACCTCCTGGGGCTACAGAGAGCCCAAAGACACTGCTGCTGTCAACAGGGGTCTCTTGGATAGTAATGGGCATTGACCTGCCTGGGTCAGCCGATCCTGAGCCAGGGTCACCTCCTTCTCCATACTCAATGCCCCGGGTCCTGCAGTGTCCCCAGGCAACCAGACCCCTTCCCCCTGCTTCCCCAAGACATCTGCCGCCTCTAACTCAGGCCACACCCTTGCCCCGTCGGTCCCCCAGTCCCATCCAGCTGCATGGGCCCTTCCAGAGCATTCTATCCCTCATCTCTGGCTGGGCCTGTGCTCCCTTGGACTCTGGTGTGCCCAGGAGAGCCTGCTGTGACACAGCTCCTGCCCTCTGCCGAGGACGGGGAGGACAGGTGGGCCGTGCTGTGCTCAGGACTGGCTGACTCTGGATGCTGCCCGGGGCCTGCTTCCCTCAGCTGCCCCGAGGGGCAGACTCCTCTCAGCACAAACTGGACCACAGGTTTATTTTGCTTTGAGACACAGTAGATGTTCTGGTGACAGAGCCGCGTCCCCAGTGCTGCCTGTCCTGTCTGGAAGCTCAGTCAGTGCTGATGGCACCCCCGGGCCCAGGCCAGCTCCAGGCTGCCTTCCACCCGAAGGGCATCTCTGGGTGGCCCCTCCCCACCGTGGGCCTGTGGGCCCACACCTCGGGGTTCCCTGCCCCAGTTCTTCTTCCCACACTGACCACTGACCACACAGAGCCCTGCCCTCTGTCCAGTGTCCACTGCCCCAGGTCCAGCTCAGCCCAGGTGCCAGCCACATGCTGCCTGCCCGTCCTGGGGCCTCCATGTGGGGCTCATGGGCACCCCACTCTGTCTTCTGGTTTCTTTTGATCTTTCTCCCTTGGCACCTTGAGCTTCCAGTCGGTCATGTGGTCCCCTGAGGCCCCATGGCTGGAATGGACCCGTCGTTCCCCGGGTGTCCCTGGCCTGTGAAGTCAGTGGTCAGAGCTGCCCGCGCTTTGTCCCTGCATGGTGCACTTGGCAGGGAGGGGCGCAGGCAGCCTGGGGGCTGCTGTGGAGCAGGGGTGTGGGGCTTGTCCTGACAGCAGTCAGCCGTCCTGTCCAGGGCCTGTGTGCGCAGCCAGTGGTCCGTCCCCACCAGGGGACACTGGGACAGAAGGCTTCCTGAGTTAGGGGTCTGGCTGTCTATGGGAACGTGGGTGCTGAGGGCAAGCGCCTGGTAGGGTCAGGGACAGATGGGACCTGCCCTAACTCTCCAACTGGTGCTGAGTACCCCCCCTCCACAGGGTCACTCTCCTGGGGAAGGCCAGCGCTGGGCGGCTGGGGAAGGCAGGGGGACACCCCATCTGACACATGAGCCTGTTCAGCCTGTTAAGGGTATTTGTGTGATTTAAAAATAAATATGTTTAGAAAACATTGCTTTCACTTCCAAGCCACCTTTTCAGGGGTGGAAGCGATCCTCCGTGTGACACCTGTCTTCCTCTTGCTCTTCAATTACGTAGCAGCCTGGCAGGCTGGGACCATCCCAGCCCCTCTGGTTGGGGTCTCAGTGCCCCACCCTGCTGCACACACCACTCGGCACGCCCACCTGTGCTGGGCCAGGGTCAGTGCGCAGTCCTGTGGGGGGAGGCCTGAGGCCCTCCCATGACATTGCCCAGGTGGGCCTCAGGGCAGAGAAGGGCCTGCGGTGGGCTGGCAGGGATGGACCGCGGGACCTGTGCCTCAGGGAGTGGGGCCACAGGACAGGGCTGGACGTGCTGAGCCGGAACCCAGCGAGGGTCTCGCAGCCTTGCTGTGCTGGGGCCCAGCACCAGCTGCTCTCCCTGGCAGGGCGGTTCCTCCCCGGCACAGCCCAGGCGGCAGCACAAGCTCAAGACTCTGTGTTGGCTGGGCACGGGGCTGCCCTTGCCAGGCGCCCACTCCCAGCCAGGAGCCCCCTGGCAAGCCCCACAGGACATATTGTACGTCAGATCCCTGGATGGAAGCCCTTCCCAGATGGGCCTTGGCTTGCCCGCGGGAGCGGTGGTGGAATGCGGAGCTCGCCCAGCCTGCTGGCTGCCTGCCCAGCCTGTGGGGTGCTGCCTCCGGAGGGGGGCTGTGGCCTCGGAGTCCCAGGCCTCGGAGGGTCCCACCATGTCCGCTCCTGGGGGCCGCAGTGGCCAGTTTCCTCCACCCCCTCCATTTGTCTATTTTTCGGGTTGAAAAGAATCCGAGCCTGTGTTCAAGCCCCCGAATCAAATCATGGCTGCAATTTGTCAAATTATGCAGAGGAGACAGTGGCGAGGAAAAGGAAGTAGTTTGATTCTATTATGTGGAAATTAGCTTGAAACAGAGGCTGTTCGCCTGTTAGAGCAATTTCTCTCCATTTGTTCCCGGGGAAAATTGCCCGAGTGCTGTCCTCATCCAGCCCGGCCGGCTGTCCCCAGGCCCGGGGCGTGGGTGAGTGGGTGGGTGGGCGGTGCCTGCACCAGCCCTGCCAGGGTCTGCTCCCACCAAGAGGTGAGTGGTCAGGAGGCATCCTGGGAACACTCTGCAGAGGGAGAGGGGTGAGTCCCTACCTCCCTGTCTGGACCCTCTGCCAACCCCTGACTGCCTCTGAGCCATGTCCTGGTGGCTCTCGGAAGGCCAGACATTAATGCTGAAGGAGCCAAGACCCAGAGACAGGGAGCTCTGGGATGGGCAGAGGACGGGGTAGGGCGGGGTTGGGGGAGGAAATGTGTGTGAGGCGGTCCTGGGAGGACAGAATTGCTGCAGGTGACACTAGAGGGGGCAGGGACACAGGGGGAGGGACCTTTTACAGGCCTCAGGAAGGTGTTTGGAAAAGGTCAGAATTTTGTCAGGGTTAGACCTGGAAGTGAGATCCTGTCTGTGTTGTCTAAGGCGGCTGCCCAGCCCTGGCCCAGCCAGGCGGGCACTGCCATGGGGCACACAGGGAGGCTGCCAAGAGTGAATTGCTGCAGGCCACTGCCCTTCACCGAGATCTCCAATGGCCAGACACAGGCGAGGGCTTGTGTATGTTGCCCGGCTCCTGTCCTGGCCATCGGGGATGCGTGCTGTGGTCAGGTTGCCGGCAGTGAACGGAGGCTCAGCTGAGGGTGTGTACCCACCCAGATCCACATCGGGTCCCGCTGACGCCAGCACAATGCTCATTGGCCCAAGCAAAGCCGGGAGGTGGTGCAGCTGGACAAGGCTCAGCAGCCAGGGCTCTGCAGACCCAAGCCAGGATGCTAGGTAGGTCAGAGCACAGGTGCACTCGACCTGGCCCAGGGTCAGCTGCCCCCCACCATGGTCATACCCTGGTTTTGGAGTGGCGTTGCTTTTTGTGAAGTGCATCTTATGTGAAGTGAGATGCACACATCTGGGGGCCCAATCTGATGAGTTCTTTCAAAGGCACATTTGCAAGTGCCCAATGTTGGGCAGGCCACAGAGCCCTTCCCACCCTAGGAGAAGCTCCAGGCTGTGCTGCCCTGCAGGACACCCACGCTCTGATTCCTTCAGTCTGGGGGCCGTTCCTGCTCCTCCACTCAGCATGGGCTTCTGAGGTCCCCCTCTGGCTGGCTCTCACTGTGGCTGTACCGCTGTGGGTGCCGCTCTGGGCGCTAGTCAGGGCGCGATTGCCATGCTGTGAATACCCTTGTGCCCATGTTCTTAGAGACCCACGTCTTGGGTAGGTACCTCGGAGGCCATAGGTAGAAGGTGGATTTTATCCTTGTAAGAAATAGCGAGTCTCCATGCCCCCTCCACCCTCGTGCTGCACGGAGGCCCAGCTCCTACTTCTGCCTAAGCTCTGGGTATACGACGCAGCGGGCAAAAGGACTGTCCTGAGGCTTTCCCTTGTGTGTCTCCTGCTGCTGATGTGCAGCGTCTTTTCACATGACAATGGCATCTTATCAGACACCTGCCCATCTTTTCTTATGAAGTGTCTGTTCAAGCCTTTGCAGCTTTCAACTGGGTTGTATGTTTTATGATCTGTGAGGATTCTTTATATAGTCCAGACACAAGGTGCGCGTGTGTGCCTGCCTCTCCCCGTGTGTGAAATGCATTTTTTATTTTGTTAACAATGTCATGATGACCTGAACTTTTAAATTTTGGTGGAATTCTATCACATTCTGTCATTTGTCTTTCTTGGCTGGTGCCCTTTGTGTCCAGTGTCACAGATTTGTTCCTGTGTGCAGGGATCCACCTCCTCCAGCCACAGCCTACTCCTACAGTACCACCCTATCAGGGGATTAATTCACTGATTGGGTTAAGGCTGTCATCACCTAATCATTTCACCTCTAAACCTTCTTACATGGACTCACACATGAGCTTTGGGGGACACCTCATATCTAAACCATAACATTCTGCTTTTGTGCCCCAAAAGCTCATGCCCATTTCACAATGTAAAACACACTTAGTCCACCTCCAAGGTCCCCACAGTCCCCACAGTTCCAACATGGCCCAAAGTCCAAGTCTAAGTCTCCCCTGAGACTCAGGGTGAACTCTGAGTGTGTAAAAATCAAAAGCAAGTCACACATGTCTGATGTAGCCAGTATATAAAGGCACAGAGTCAACATTTCCACATCAAAAGGGAGAAGTGGGGCACAGAAAGAAGGGCGGGGACCAAAGCAAGACTGAAGTCCAGCTGGGCAAGTGAGTCCTGCAGCCCCATGTCCAGCACCTGGGGACAAGGCATGGTGACGTTCTGTACAAAGGGCTTCGCAGGTGCAGCCCAGGTGGCTTTTCTCCTGCCTGTCTCTGCTCAATTCCTGCACTTTCCTCAGTGGACATTCCACGGTACTGGCCGTTAATCTCGGGGTCTCCTCCTCACATCTCCACACATCACCGTCTCAGAGGCTCCCTCACTCTGACGCTCCGCACTCTGCAGGCCTCCCAGCCTTCCTTGGAAATCTTGCAGGAGCCTCCGTGACCCCCTCCCTCCAGCATCCTTCAGAACTGGCCCCACCTGGTGGATGCCACGTCTGCAGCCCTCTGGAGTCAAGCATCCTGGACCCGGCTGCAGCGGCCTCTGAGCGCCTGGGTGTCTGGGCATGGTGAAACAACTTCCTAGACATCCTGGGCCCCCTGTGCAAGCCGACTGACCCACTGGTCCCTTCTCAGAGAAGTTTCTACTTTTACACCCTTGAGCCTGTTCTTTCCAATTCCTGAGATACCCTCAAGCCATCTTCCCTACTGTCCCTGGGCAAAGTCTCCAGAACTTCTTCAGTGATGGCAATGTCTTTAACAGCCACACCTTTCTTAGCCCCAGGTTTACTTCCACCTCTTAAGTTTAAATTTTTCAGACCTTTCTGCTTTGCTTCCTGAATATCACAATCAACTTGGCTAAAAGCTGCCAGCAGTATCTACGCCTCTGCCTGAATGCTATGCTGTCTAGACATTTCTTCTACCCACCTGAAGAAACACGTCACCTTTAAACTCAGCCTCACAGAAAGTCTCAGGCCACCGGCAAAATGCAGAGAGCTTCCTACCAGATCATACCAGGAATGGCCTTTAGTCCCAGTCTCCCCAGAGTCCTCCCTCTGAAGCCTCATGAGCCCGCTCTACTCTCCACGGTCAGAACGCATGCTGGTCTGAGCTCCCACCAGAATCGCCCATTACGCTCCTCTTACACCAATCTACAGCTTTTCTAATTTTCATTGCTAAACTTTCCAGAACTCCTCCCACAAAATTCCAAGAAGTTCCAAAGGTTCTGAACCACACAGTCAGGTTAGTCACAGCAATGACCCCACTCCTGATACCAGCTTCTGTTTTAGTCAGATTTTTGCTGCTGTGAACAAAAGACCTGACAAGAGCAATTAAAGGAGGAAAATTTTATTAGGGGGCTCATGGTTTCAAAGGTCACAGTCCACAGATGGCCAACTCCATTTCTTGGAGTGAGACTGAACATCATAGCAGAAGAGTGTGTTGGGGGAAGCACCTGGGGACGTGGAAGCAAGGGAGAGGGGGAGAGAGAGCGGTTTGAGGGGACAGGGAGGGAGGGAGGAGGGAGAGGGGAAAAGGGAGGGGGAGAGGGGGAGGGCAGGGGAGGGGGAGAGAGAGGGAGGGGGAGAGGGAAGGAGGAGGAGGGGGAAGGGGAGAGAGAGGGAAGGGAGAGGGGGAGGGAGAGAGACAGGGAGGGGAGGAGGAGGGAGAAAGGAGGGGAGAGGGGGAGGAGAGAGACAGGGAGGGGGAAGAGGAGGGAGAGAGGGAGGGGGAGGAGGAGGGAGAGAGGGAGGGGGAGAGGGGGAGGGAGAGAGACAGGGAAGGGGAAGAGGAGGGAGAGAGGGAGGGGGAGGAGGAGGGAGGGAGAGAGAAAGGGAGGGGGAGGAAGATAGGAAAGGGGAGAAGGGGAGGGAGAGGGGGAGGGGAGGGGAAGGGGGAGGGAAGGGAGACAAGGAGAGGGAGAGGGGAAGGGGGAGAAAGAGAGAAGGCACTCTGCACAAAATATACACCCCAACGGTATACCCCCAGGAACCCGCTCTCCCTCTCCGGGGATTAACACACCTGGTAGGTTCAGGCTTTTATAACCCAATCACTTCACCTCTAAACCTTCTTGCATTGTCCCACAGGTGAGCTCTGGGGGACACCTCACATCTAAAGCACGATGATCTCCTATTATTTTTTACATGTGGTGTGAGGAAGGAAAGGGGATAGGTATGGTCATTCAACTGTTCCAACTTCACTCACTGGAAAGGTGTTCTTTACTGAATCACCTGTTCAAGGCATGGGTGACGTACCCGGGGGTGGAGTTCCAGCTGGACTGTGTCCCACTGTATCTAACTGCCCCTTGTCAATACCTCGCTGGCTACTTCTGTATTGGCACGTCTTGGCATCGCATGGTGTGACTTTGCCCTGTTCTCAGGATTGCTGCTTCTCTCCAGGGACCCTTCGGACTTTTAAGAGCATTTGAAATTCTGTGTGATTCTGCTACAAAGCTGTTGGGACTTGATGGAGGTGCACCGAGTCCAACCATCTACCTGAGGTGATGTAACATTCCTGGCACGGAGTCGTCCCTTGGTGACCCGGGACACCCCTCTGTTCCGTGAGCTCTTGGCTTTCTCTTGACAGACCTTCTGCAGTTCTGGGCATAGATCTGCATGCCCAGGGCCATGTGGCAGAACCTCTGGCCCTCTCCTGGATGTATGGGCCTGTGAAGGCTCTGGGCAGGGCAGGTGGCCACTCAGGGTCTGTGGGCAGCTGCTTCAGCTCACAGTGATGCCCTGCAGGGTCCATTCTCCCACCCTACTCCAGCCCACCGTCTGGAACATCCCAAGCTTCCTTGTTCAGTGGGGCAGCAGAGGCAGGAACAGGACCCCAGGAGCCCCACACCCCATCCCCCTGAAGCTCCCGGGCGTCCAGCCCTGGTCCCTGCTCTTGCCCTGCATGTTCGGTTGTATGCACACAAAGACGCTAACCTGGAAAGTTGAGCGGGACCAGCTCCCATCTGTCGTTATGGTTACAAGGAGAGAACAATTTCCTGCGAGGTATCTTCTGATCACCCCGTTGGAGGCTGGAGCAGATTAGGGGAGCTCCGTGGCAACGGCTCTTGGCTCTGCTGGGCCGAGCGACATTTATTTTGACCTCACACGTGGGGTTACCGTCTGCTGGCTCAGTTGCGGGAGATAGAGCGGGTCTCATTAAAACCATCAGAGGGTCTCTCTGCTGGTTTTATTGCAGTGGTAAAATTGCCTTTACGGTGTTCTCTCCAAAATGCCACATGACAGGCGCTGAGAGGGAGCCGCAAGCCTGGCTGGGCCCTGGGATGGGCGGAGGGACCCAATGGCCAAGTGCGAGAGAGCCACGTGGTGGGCTGCCCCCCTGGCTGGAGCCCACGAGCCAGGGCGAGGGCACACACTCCATGCACGGTGCCCACCTCCCCTGTGCCCCGGCCCAGAGCCACGGAAGGGTCTGGGAAGGCAGGCGCAGAGAGACCTGCAGAGCCAGCGAGTCACTTATGACCTCTGGCCTCAGGTGAGGGGACCAGGGGCTCGGCCCCAGGAAGGCCGCTGCAGCCCAACCACCGTCAGGGATGTAGTGGTCATAGGGTCATTGCTGTCCCAGCTGTACCTGTGAGACAAGGATCCCGGCTTCATTCATGAGCAGACACTGCCCGAGGCAGGCAGGCCCAGCCAGTGCCCATGGAGACGTCAGGGGGCAGCTTGTCCCTGGGCCTGCTGCCCTTCTCTTCTTGACCCAAGGGCCCAGCGTGACTCAAAGTCCTGTCCTGTCCCTCCTCTTGCTCCAGTGAGACTTTAGTGTCCCAGTGAGGGTCTTAGTGAAATGCTGACCCTGCCCACTGACCCCAGGGTGAGGGTCCTGGTGAGAGGGGGCTCTCTTTGGGCTAAATAAGGGGAAAGGATGAAAGGGACCTGGATTTGGGGAGGTTGCCCAGAGGGAGCTTCGAGGAGGTGCACTTCAAAGGGCAGAGAGATGTAGGAAGCCCCAGATGAGTCTGCAGCTGGGGACCGAGGTCTGGGCTAGGGGCAGCTGGGAGCCATCTGTGTGCAGTGGCACCTAGGAACCTGACCTGGGCAAGGTCACCAGGAGAGGACGGTGTGCACTGGGGTGGGGGGACAATGCCCAGGTGGGAGGAAGGGCAGGCAGGGAGTCGGCTGGAGGGGCGTGGGATTTCTGTTTGGAAACCCATTCCTCCTTTGTGATGACCCCAGGCTTTAAGTTGTCCCCAAGGGTCCTGCAAGGAGTGCTGACGGTGTAGGCAGGTCTCCCAGGCTGTCCCAGGACTTAGGGTCAGGGAAGGCCTTGACCCCTGGCCTCTCTGCCTTTCAAGGTGGCTCCTTCTTGCAGAAGCCCTGGTCTTTCCAAATCTGGACCAGTTCCCCGTCTCCCTCCTCAGTCCTGGCTCAGGCTTGGAACAGTGACCCCCCTCCCCCCCCACCCAGGGTCACCCAGTCAGGGTCACTTGGCTGTGTTAGGCCAGTGTGGCCACTGGGGACCCGTAGCCTCATCTGGAGAGGTGGCAAGGACCAGCCTCAGGGACCCTCAGGTCTTAGCACGTGTGACCCCTCTGGCCCTGGGCTGAGCGGAAGAGTGGCTGGGGGGGCAGCCCCCTGCTGCTTTTTCTGTATCCCTTTGGCTGTGGGAGGGTGCAGGTCCTCGTGCTGGGGGCAGGTTGGCATGTCTCCATGCAGGGACCATCTGGAGACACCACCGTGAACACAGCCCACTGCAACACCGCGGGCTTCCCCTCCTCTACGTCTTGTCCTCAGGGAGCACTGCTGACCCTATTACGTAACCCTGAGTCCACCGCACTGGGTGCTGGGGCGGAGGCCATGGCTCGGGACAGAGATGGCACCGCTGGAGCTCGGCTAGGGTGGAAGAGCACGCCCAGGCCTCGGGGACAGAGCGGCCTGTGGCAGCTGATGGGGACGGGTGCCCCTGGAGAGCAACTGCAGGGTGACTGTGGACTGGCAGGAGATGCTCTGGCCTGCCACGTCCTGGTCCCTGGCTTCAAGGCAATGCCATGGGGTGACGTGGAGATTTCTCAACAGCCCGCATTCCTAGTGTTTTCAAGGTGAGGACACTGACCGGGAGCAGCCAGCCTCGCTGGCCATGGAGCCCATGGACCTGTGGCTTCAGTGGCTCCAAGTGCAGCAGCGTCCATCCAGGGTCAGTGGCTTCTCTTGCTGTTTTGGGGCCCGGAGTCTGAGGGGTCTCATGGGTTTCAGTTCAAGGTGTGGACAGAGCGGGGTCCCTCTGAGCTCTGGAGAAGAGCCCCCCTCCTCTCCCAGGTCCCGGGCTGCAGGCCTCGCCCTGCCTGTGGCCGTGCCCTGCTCCCCTCCTGGTCTGCCGGCCCGCTGTCCCCCCTCTGGCCATCATGCTGTGGTTGCCCAGGCCTGCTCCCCCAGCTCCTCCCCCTCAAGATCCTAGTCACAGATGCAGAGTCCCCTTTGCCTATGACCAGCTCCAGGATCAGGAGGTGGATATCGAGGGGGGTCTCCCTCCCCTGCAGCAGCCTCTCCTTTGCCGCTCAGGGCTCCAGGTCGGCCTCACCCAGGACCAACCTGAGTCGTGGCCCTGGGAGCAAGTAGAGGGTGCTCTGCTGGCCGCTGTCCGGCCCAGGGCTCCAGCCCTGACCTGCAGGTCCTCCCCCACCCGCCTGCATCTGCTCAGTGTGTAGCTTCCACAGGCTGGTGACCTGGAGGAGAGGAACCAGGCTGGCCTGGCCAGAAGAGGTCACTCCTCTGCCCCCTGCATGGCCTGCCCGGTCCTCCTGGCCTCAGTACCGCAGAGCCCCCCCGCCCCCCCGGCCCTCCAGCAGGTCTGACCGCTGGGCGCAGCAGAGCCCGGGGCTGAGGTTGCTGCCTTCAGCTTCCAAGTGCCTGGCAGCTCTGGTGTGGGCAGGACGGTGTGCTCAGGGGCCTGGCTTGGAGGGTTGGCATCAGTCCCCTCTGGTGACCTCATGGCCTGAGGGGGCAGGCGTTGCACTGAGCTCTGGGCCCAGCACCTCCGCCCGGATGTTGCCAGGAAGGCTGGTGTGGACAGGGCTCACAGAGGCAGCCCCGCCCTGGGCACACTGGGTAGGAAACGGCTATTAAGTATGAGTGTGTGTGAGTGTGAGTGTGTGAGTGTGTGTGTGTGTGTGTATGTGTGTGAGTGTGTCAGTGCGTGTGAGTGTGAGTGAGTGTGTGAGTGTGTATGTGTGTGAGTGTGTGTCAGTGCGTGTGAGTGTGTGTGAGTGTGCATGTGAGTGTGTGCATGTGAGTGTGTGAGTGAGTGTGTGTGAGTGTGAGTGTGTGAGTGTGTGAGTGTGTGTGAGTGTGTATGTGTGTCAGTGCGTGTGAGTGTGTGTGAGTGTGAGTGTGTGTGAGTGTGTGAGTGTGCATGTGAGTGAGTGTGTGTCAGTGCGTGTGAGTGTGTGTGAGTGTGCATGTGAGTGTGTGCATGTGAGTGTGTGAGTGAGTGTGTGTGAGTGTGTCAGTGCATGTGAGTGTGCGTGTCAGTGTCAGTGTGTGTGAGTGTGTGAGTGTGTGTGTGTGAGTGTGTGAGTGTGTATATGTGTGTGAGTGTCAGTGCGTGTGAGTGTGTGTGAGTGTGCATGTGAGTGTGTGTGAGTGAGTGTGTGAGTGAGTGTGTATGTGAGTGTGAGTGAGTGTGAGTGTGTATGTGTGTGAGTGTGTGTGAGTGTGTGAGTGTGTGTGTGTGTGTGTGTGTGTGTGTGTGTGTTGGGGCAGGGAGTAATAAACTGAGGTCATCGCCATGACCAGGGTGCCCCAGGCTTGGGGGAGGACACCAAGGCAGTGTCCGAGTGTGTTCTAGGAAGAGACGTGGCCACCAGCTGCTAAGTGGCCCTGCCCCACCCCTCCTGGGCCTCCCTTTCCCCAGGTGAAATGCCAAGGACCTGTCCAGATGGTTCTTTCTCTGGGTTCCAGGCCAAACTCTGGCGGCTGTGGAGGTCAGTGCCTCACAGGGCAAGGTGGTCAGGTAAGAAGCAGCACTTCCTTCCTGTGGCTTTCAGACCCCTCTCTTGTCTTGACCCACCGGGAGGCAGGGCAGAGACCGGGAGGCAGCTGTTTCCAGACCTGGAGAGAAGCACGAAGGAGAGACGCCCCCCTCAAGGCACACTTGTGGGGTGGCGCCTGAGGACCGTGCGAGGGGAGGCTTGGGTGCCCCACCTGCACGTCCAGGAGGCTGCTGTGCTGAGAACCGTCTGTGGACTGTGGTGTGTGTGAGGGCCATTGGTGGAGCTGCACTGCACCCCTGGGATGGATCTGAAGATTCCCTCAGGATGGGTGGACATCCTCGGTCCTCCATTCTCCCTCTGACAGCCCGTAAGCTGCCATCGACTGAGGAGATGGAGAGGGAGGAAGGCAGGAGGGGAGGCTCCCAGGGTCTCCACCAGGAGGCCGATGGTCCTCCACGAGGGGAGAGACTCTGGGAGCAACCCCAGAGAGCTGCCAAGCTCAGGGCCATCGAAGTGCCACCATCCAGAGTGGGGAGAGCTCAGGGATCACACGGGTGTAGGGAGGGGCCCCAGAGGTGGCCCCAGAGCTGCCCGCCTCTGCAGCAGGGCTGAGCCAACCCCAGGGGGAGGCCACTCAGGCCCAGCCTCCAGGACACCCAGACGAGCCTCCGAGGGTCAGCTTAGCTGCAGGGGACCTGCCTGCCTGCTGGAGCAAAGTCCAACACTCTTTAAAGGCTTCTCAGCCCACCCAGAGTTCGCAGGTGCACAGCCCAATGCAGTGTCCAGCACCCAGTGAGGGATCCCCGGACGAGCAAAGTCGCAGGAAGATGTCGCTCAGAAATAGGAGAAAGATCAGTTACCAGACCATAAACAACAGGGGATGGAAGGCCGTCAGATGTTGGGACTCCTGTTTCGAATGTTCTCTGTGCTCAGAGATCTGAAGAAAACCAGGACAGAGGGGCAGGAGGGACAGGAGACGGAAGATTCCAGGTGGGAGATTCCCAGAGGCAGCAGATGCACCTTGAGAGGTGGAAACCTCCCTGGATAGGACCGTCCGCCGCAGGAAAGGCAGCGGTATTTAACCCGGTGTCACGGAACACGGGCCTGCTGGCCGAGTCCAGGGCTCACGTTTTACTGAGTCTGACTGGACGGCCACCGCGTCCTGGTGTGCGGAGCTGGCCTTCCACAGCAGGACCTCAGGGTTGGGCAAAGATCCTGAGGCCTGCGGAGGCTCAAGTCTTGACCCTCTGGCCCTTCACCCCTGGGGTTGAGGTGTTGACCTCGTGATCTCTGGAGAAATCGAGAGCGGGCCTGGTTGATCAAGTTGTGGTGTCCTGGGGCTGCGGCTGGGCACGGTGGGGACTGCCTGCCGGAGGCAGACCACTGCACCCAGGGCCTCTGCCCTGTCGCCTGGGGCCTCTCTCCTCCCTGTCGACAGGGGCGTCCTCTCGTCCCTCGCCTGGGGTCAGCACAAGCCCAGCCTGGGGCTGCCGACGGGAGGCAGTGGCAGGCCTGGGTCTGGGGTGTCGGCTGTGAGTGTGCCCGCAGTCCCAGGGCCCGGGCTCCCGACAGGAGGGCGGCCTCTCCCCGCACTGGAGGCCTGCTGCCCCCGTCCTCGCCCCCTTTTGTCAGTTTTCAGCTGACATCTATGATTTGGAAAGCCATAAAAATGAATATAGATGAAATATTAGAGGGCGGCAAGATGAGGAGAGCTCCAACAAAGAGGCAATCTCTGCTTCCAACAGGCCTTAGAACTGCCCTGGCCCCCGCCTCAGCCCGCTGACATTGATTCATTGACCAAATTGGCCATTTAAAATGCAGAAGCCTCAGCCTCGGAGCGTGGCTCCCTCCTCTCCAGATTTATGGGGCCCCGGGGAGGCACCCCAGCGTCTCCGGCTTCTTTTTAAGGATGATCTACACAAGGCTCTCCCTGTTCCTGGGGGGACGCCTCCCCAGCTCCCCCTGGAGTGGGTGGCCCCGGCCTCTGCAGGTGTCAGCCAGGGCCCTCTGCAGGGCTGGCCTCCCTGAGGTCCTATTGTGGTCAGTCGGAGGCTCTCACCTCCAGGGACGAGGACAGGAGGGGTGTCCACTGGAGGGAGACAGAGTGTGCAGAGGGCCCCGGGGCCTGGTGCCGGGCAGCAGCTGGACGAGCCGGGGCTACCCTGCCTGGCCACAGGGAGGCTGAGGTCCAGGCCTCCATCTTCTAAGCACACCTGCTGTCCCGAGCAGAGGCGCAGGTGGCCTGGGGTTTGAGCTTGGAGGCCACACGGGGGCAGAGAGAACCTTACGACAGCCCAGGGCAGCGGGGTGCCCTCCGCCTCCCCGGGGGACCAGCCTGGTGATGCTCCTGGGAATGCCTCTCCAGGGAGACCAGCGGCTCAGAGCAGGAACTCCAGGCAGAGTCGCCGGAGGCCGGGGAAGTGGCAGGTCCCCAGAGCTCTGCGCCACACGCAGGAGCACCCACCACCCACGCAGGAGCCCTCAGGGGGGCCAGGGCAACAGAACGGGGTGCTCAGTCTGAGGCAGGGCCTCCCTGGGGCTCTGAGGGGCCTGATGCACTGGGCAGCAGATCTCGGGAGACTCAGGGGAAGCAGCTACTTTCTAACTCAAGAATGACGGACACTGCCCTGGACTTGCCCTCTGCCCTGTCACCCATCCTGGCTGCACAGGGCATCAGAGGTCCCCGTGTTCGCATCATGGCCACCCTGCCTGGGATCTGCCTGAGGCTGGACCAGACCCGGTCACCTGTGAGCCAGATACCCAGCACAGCCTGGTGCTCGGCAGGCTTGGGACAAGAGTATAGCTCCCAGGTGTCCCTGAGCATCCCTGGGTCCCTGGGCATTGTGACAGTCCTGGAGGAGGGAAGAGTGGGGGGACAGGGAGGCAGCAACTGAAGCTTCGCCAACCAGCCTGCAGGGAGCCCTGTGGCTGCCCACCCACGCAGGGCCAGACTTCCACCTCCCTGGAGCCCCTGGTTGAGGCCAACGCCTTCTGTGGTCATTTCCAGGCCTCTCTGGCTAGTGGAAGGGTCAGCAGAGACACCAGGTCATTTGGCCATGAAAGATGGGTGCTGGCCATTGAAAGATGGCCTATGGGTACCAAGGGGGGCTGTGGGCAGTAAGGAGATGAGGGCAGTGAGGAGATATGGGCACTGAGGAGACGTGGGGGCTGAGGAGATATGGGCACTGAGGAGATGTGGGGACTGAGGAGATGTGGGGACTGAGGAGACCTGGGAACTGATGATGTGGGGACTGAGGAGATGTGGGGACTGAGGAGAGGTGGGCACTGAGGAGATGTGGGCACTGAGGACATGTGGGCACTGAGGAGACGTGGGGACTGAGGAGATGTGGGCACTGAGGAGATGTGGGGACTGAGGAGATGTGGGGACTAGGAGATGTGGGCACTGAGGAGACGTGGGGACTGAGGAGATGTGGGCACTGAGGACATGTGGGCACTGAGGAGACGTGGGCACTGAGGAGATGTGGGCACTGAGGAGACGTGGGGACTGAGGAGATGTGGGCACTGAGGAGATGTGGGGACTGAGGAGATGTGGGGACTAGGAGATGTGGGCACTGAGGAGGTGTGGGGACTGAGGAGGTGTGGGGACTGAGGAGATGTGGGCACTGAGGAGACGTGGGGACTGAGGAGGTGTGGGGACTGAGGAGATGTGGGACTGAGGAGGTGTGGGCACTGAGGAGATGTGGGGACTGAGGAGATGTGGGCAATGAGGAGATGTGGGGAATGAGGAGATGTGGGCACTGAGGAGACGTGGGGACTGAGGAGACGTGGGCACTGAGGAGACGTGGGCACTGAGGAGATGTGGGGACTAGGAGATGTGGGGACTGAGGAGACGTGGGGAATGAGGAGACGTGGGGACTGAGGAGATGTGGGGACTGAGGAGATGTGGGCACTGAGGAGATGTGAGGACTGAGGAGACGTGGGGACTGAGGAGATGTGGGCACTGAGGAGATGTGGGCACTGAGGAGATGTGGGCACTGAGGAGACGTGGGGACTGAGGAGATGTGGGCACTGAGGAGACGTGGGCACTGAGGAGACGTGGGGACTGAGGAGATGTGGGCACTGAGGAGACGTGGGCACTGAGGAGACGTGGGGACTGAGGAGATGTGGGGACTGAGGAGATGTGGGCACTGAGGAGACGTGGGGACTGAGGAGATGTGGGGACTGAGGAGAGGTGGGCACTGAGGAGATGTGGGGACTGAGGAGATGTGGGCACTGAGGAGACGTGGGCACTGAGGAGACGTGGGCACTGAGGAGATGTGGGGACTGAGGAGATGTGGGGACTGAGGAGACGTGGGGAATGAGGAGACGTGGGGACTGAGGAGATGTGGGGACTGAGGAGATGTGGGCACTGAGGAGATGTGAGGACTGAGGAGACGTGGGGACTGAGGAGATGTGGGCACTGAGGAGATGTGGGCACTGAGGAGATGTGGGCACTGAGGAGACGTGGGGACTGAGGAGATGTGGGGACTGAGGAAATGTGGGCACTGAGGAGATGTGGGCACTGAGGAGACGTGGGGACTGAGGAGATGTGGGGACTGAGGAGATGTGGGCACTGAGGAGATGTGGGCACTGAGGAGATGTGGGGACTGAGGAGGTGTGGGGACTGAGGAGATGTGGGGACTGAGGAGACGTGGGGACTGAGGAGATGTGGGCACTGAGGAGCTGTGGGCACTGAGGAGATGTGGGGACTGAGGAGATGTGGGGACTAGGAGATATGGGGACTGAGGAGATGTGGGGACTGAGGAGACGTGGGGACTGAGGAGATGTGGGGACTGAAGAGATGTGGGCACTGAGGAGATGTGGGCACTGAGGAGGTGTGGGGACTGAGGAGATGTGGGGACTGAGGAGATGTGGGGACTGAGGAGATGTGGGGAATGAGGAGATGTGGGGACTGAGGAGGTGTGGGCACTGAGGAGACGTGGGGACTGAGGAGATGTGGGGACTAGGAGATGTGGGCACTGAGGAGGTGTGGCGACTGAGGAGGTGTGGGGACTGAGGAGATGTGGGCACTGAGGAGATGTGGGCACTGAGGAGATGTGGGGACTGAGGAGATGTGGGGACTAGGAGATGTGGGGACTGAGGAGATGTGGGCACTGAGGAGATGTGGGGACTGAGGAGGTGTGGGGACTGAGGAGATGTGGGGACTGAGAAGACGTGGGGATCTGAGTAGATATGGGCACTGAGGAGATGTGGGCACTGAGGAGATGTGGGCAATCAGGAGACGTGGGGACTGAGGAGACGTGGGCACTGAGGAGATGTGGCGACTGAGGAGGTGTGGGCACTGAGGAGATGTGGGCACTGAGGAGATGTGGGGACTGAGGAGATGTGGGGACTGAGGAGATGTGGGCACTGAGGAGATGTGGGCACTGAGGAGGTGTGGGGACTGAGGAGATGTGGGCACTGAGGAGACGTGGGGACTGAGGAGACGTGGGGACTGAGGAGATGTGGGCACTGAGGAGATGTGGGCACTGAGGAGGTGTGGGCACTGAGGAGGTGTGGGCACTGAGGAGGTGTGGGCACTGAGGAGACGTGGGCACTGAGGAGACGTGGGCACTGAGGAGATGTGGGCACTGAGGAGATGTGGGGACTGAGGAGGTGTTGGCAGTGAGGAGGTGTGGGGACTGAGGAGATGTGGGGACTGAGGAGATGTGGGGACTAGGAGATATGGGGACTGAGGAGATGTGGGGACTGAGGAGATGTGGGGAATGAGGAGGTGTGGGGACTGAGGAGATGTGGGGAATGAGGAGGTGTGGGGACTGAGGAGATGTGGGCACTGAGGAGATGTGGGCACTGAGGAGATGTGGGGACTGAGGAGATGTGGGGACTGAGGAGATGTGGGCACTGAGGAGATGTGGGGACTGAGGAGGTGTGGGGACTGAGGAGATGTGGGGAATGAGGAGGTGTGGGGACTGAGGAGATGTGGGCACTGAGGAGATGTGGGCACTGAGGAGATGTGGGGACTGAGGAGATGTGGGGACTAGGAGATATGGGGACTGATGAGATGTGGGGACTGAGGAGGTGTGGGGACTGAGGAGGTGTGGCGACTGAGGAGATGTGGGCCCTGAGGAGATGTGGGGACTGAGGAGACGTGGGGAATGAGGAGACGTGGGGACTGAGGAGATGTGGGGACTGAGGAGATATGGGGACTGAGGAGATGTGGGGACTGAGGAGGTGTGGGGACTGAGGAGGTGTGGCGACTGAGGAGGTGTTGGGACTGAGGAGGTGTGGGGACTGAGGAGATGTGGGGACTGAGGAGATGTGGCGATTGAGGAGATATGGGCACTGAGGACGTGTGGGCACTGAGGAGACGTGGGGACTGAGGAGATGTGGCGACTTAGGAGATGTGGCGACTGAGGAGATGTGGGGACTGAGGAGATGTGGGCACTGAGGAGATGTGGGGACTGAGGAGATGTGGGCACTGAGGAGATGTGGGGACTAGGAGATGTGGGGACTGAGGAGATGTGGGGACTGAGGAGATGTGGGCACTGAAGAGATGTGGGCACCGAGGAGGCCTGTGGGCACTAAAGAGGCCTGTGGGCTCTGAGGAGGTGTGGGTGGGTGTCTCAAGCCCCAAGCCTGTGGCCTCTGGAGCCCCTCACCTGTATGGCAGGAGGTCATCCTAGGCCTGGCTAGACCCCTGACCAAGGCCACAGCCTCCTGGGCAGGCCGGCTTCTTCACATGCGGACTCTGAGCTGGGATCCCCGCGGCCTTTGCCCCCCGCAGCCTCGAGTCTCCATGTTAATTACTCCATCTTATTTTGTAACTTTAATTACATACTAAGTGACATACTAAAAAACCGTCGTTAAAATTTAAGCCTTTGTAATAACACCATTTTATTACATTTTGATGACTTTATAACTGCAATACTTTATTATTCGTTCCATGTTATTTTATGAAGGCACAGTGAGATTTTTAATATCTAATTATAGAACCGGGCGATCATTAAACCCCAAGCGTATGTGAGCGGCAGCCTGGGTCCCCCTCTGCGGTCACCTGGGGTCCTGTGTGCTGGGCGGGTGGGCGGAGGGTCCTGTCCTGTGGTCTCAGAGGTCACGTGGAGGGAGGGCCATGAGCGGAGGTTGCAGCCAGACGGCATCTTCCAGAGACACCTCCAAAGGTCTGGAGAGCTGCCTGTGGAGGACCCTGGGGCTGCTTCTCTGGGCCACCCCCTGCAGGTCCACTGGCCTGCTGCACTCCTCCAGAGGTGACCTCCAAACTCCGAGGCATCTGGGGCTTTGGGACCTGGGGACATCCTCCATGAGGGGCTGGGCAGCATCTCCTCTGGGGTTTGAGAAGAACCCCGGGGACTTCTGGTCAACCTGCTGCCTCTTACAGAAGCAGAAATGCAGCTGAGGAGGGGCTCTGCCCGAGCTTACCCTGGAGGTCAGCGAGGCCGGGGAGGTCAAGTCTCTCCCACCCCAGAGGATGGAGCATCCTTGACATAGATTACGGTCAGGGGCAGGTGGGGTGAGGAGACCTGCAGGGGGCACTGCAGGGTGGGAGAGGAGCAGGAAGGTCAGACAGACAGCTGCGTGAGGGCTGCCAGCCGCTCGCCCTCCCTGGTCCCAGGCAGGAGGGGCCCCACAGGAGAGCTGTCGTCCACCCTGGCCAGAGGCTCCCCAGGCTTGGCTTATTTCTGCACTGAGAGCCCTCCGGGGCCGAGAGAGAGCCCTGGGCTCAGTGAGGAGGGCTTCTAAGAGAGCTTGCTGCTGGGAAGGCTGCTCCTGTCCTCCAGGCTGTGGCCATCTGCCCCGCCTCTGCCCCTCACCACCGCCTGCTCTGCTCCAGCCCCAGTGAGCTCCCACGCGTCCTGGCCTCTCTGTTCTTCTCAGCCCTCAGTCTGTGAGAAGCCCAGGAGGGTGGACCTAAGGCCTAGGAGAGCCCCTGTCCACTTCTGATCCCTGGGTTCCCACTGGATACTCTGTTTCTCTCTGGTTCCTTGCTGGGCTTGTGAGCAGGCCACGGGGCAGCTGGGGACCTGCTCTAGGACCAGGCTACTGGGCCCCTGGGCCTGTGGGTCATGGTACCACCCACTGCTGAGCTGTGCCCCGTGTCACTTGCTGCCTTGGAGGAGGTGGTCTGGGCAGTAACTCCTCTGGGGCAGACCCTCCCCGATGGCAGACCCAGAGGAAGAGGCCTCCCCCTCCTCCACCCCTCCACCCCTCCACCCCTCGAGGTCTAGGCACAGAGGCACTGCACCAGGAGTCTGGAGGTCCCCAGGGGCCATTGGGGCCCAAGTGCCTTCGACAAGTGGCTTAGGGCCACTCTGCAGGCCTGGAGGGACAGGAATCCCGGGCAGAGCCCCCACCAAGCTCTAGAAGAACCCAAGGGGCCAGAGGCATCTGTGCCTGTGCAGTGAGGGCTGGCGGGGGCCATGTCCCCTGGTCTCAATGCACAATGGCTTGGATCTGGCTGGTGTCTCTCTGGGACCCTTGTGCTGGCAGGTGAGCTGGGGTCAGGAGTCACCCTCACAGGGAGCATCTGGAGTGGCTGCAGGGGGGCCTCCCAGGAATGAGCCAAGATGCATCTATTTACCTCCACGCCCGCTTAGGTCCGCGGGGAGCAATCTTCTCACTGGGAATGAAGTGGCTGCGGCACGAGGCTCACTCTTTCCAATCCCATGATTCAGTGGCTTTGTTCAGGCCCTGGCAGGATCTGATCATCCCAGAAATCATATTGCTTGCTTGTCCCACTCGGAGGGAACTCAATTACCTGGAATCAGGAGCAATCAGCATCTCGCCAGCCGCAGCAATGACGTGGTCCCAGAGCCGCGCTGGCCTGCCAGTCTGCAGATCTGACGGGGCCAGCGTCCCCGTGCTGTGTGAAAGCTTTGAGGGTTCCCAGGACATCGCCAGTGACTTGGGTGTAGGACTGCGGCAATCATGGGCTGGACACTGCTGACCTTTCCCATCTGCCTAAAAGTTAGCAGATGAAAAGTTGAGGAAATGAAGCCCCTCTGCAGAGGGGCCAGAAGGATTCACCCTTTAGGGGTGTCTTTCCACCTGGGGTACCCCAGCACCTGAGAAGAAGGAGATCTGCAGGCAGTGGTGTCCTGGGGCTGACACTGACAGGCAGGCCTGGATTGGGCCAGGAAGGGACTTACCTGTCCACACCTGTGTCTTCCAGCTCCACCTGCCTGCCCAGGAAGCCGGACTCTGCCTCAGTATCTGGGAGCAGCCTGGGATCCAGGAGCCCCTCAGTGCGTCCCAGTCCTGTGTGAAAGGGTCCTGGCTTCAGGCAGATGGGCCAGGCCGGGGCAGGTGGGCTCAGCCCTCTGTCTCCTGCTCTCCCTGCCTGCATCGCCTCCCTCCTCAGAGGAGGGAAGGAGCCCCCACAGCCCCCTGCGCAGCTGCCTCTAAGCCCCTAGACCAGCTCCTGCAGAGGGGCTGCATGGAGGTGGGTGGCAGAGGCCCTGGGGGGTGGGTTCCCCGCTGCAGGGGATCTCGCCAGGCCTGTTGGCAGAGGGCAGGTGCACAAGGAGCCTTTCTCAGCCAGCTCCCCAAGGCCCGGGCGAGAGTGGCCAACGTGTCCGAGCCGCGTTTCCTCATCTGTGGAGGGAGGACCTGATTATTCATTCCTCCTAGGTGTCTTACTAACTGAAGAGTTCAGTGGATTTTAGAATATTCACTGGAATCAGTAAATCGTGCACACTATGACCATAATCTAACTTTACAATATGTTCATCATCTCCAAAAGAAACCCTGCGTCCATCAGTGGCCTCCCCCTCCTCCACCCCTCGCAGCCACTAACGTGCCTCGGTCTTGACAGATTGCCTGTTCCAGAATTCTCCTCCTGAAGGAGTCGTTTCAGTTGATCTTTGGTGACGGCTCCGTCTGTGAATGTCTTCCTCTGTGTTAAAGAGTGTGTCAGGGCCTCCTCTACTCGTGGACAGCGGGGGGCCTTCTCCTAAGTGAACGTGCACCCTGCTTTCCCACCGTGGGGCGCCAGGCCACACTGTTCTGTTCTTCCTTTCTCCCCTCCTGCCCTCCTCTCTCCCGTATCCTTGAGGGTGCAGCGGAGCCACATGGGTGCCCAGGCCCTGAGCCAGGGTGCAGCCCCTTCTGCAGGCCCTCAGCATAGAGGCTGTGTTCTCTGCAGAGCAGGAGGGGTGGGCCCACTGGGCGGCAGCTCACCAGGCCTGAGGTGCTCATGCTTGGATGAACAAAGGTCGGTCACTCCTGACATTCTCCTGGTTTTCCTGACAGTCACAGCGCCATCTTGGATGCCAGGCTCCGCACAGAGGTAGATAAACAAATCAACCTGAAGCAACAGTGCAGCGCAGAGCGGCCCCAGGGGGAGAGTCCCCGGGCTCATTAATGCTGAAATCACTTCCAGGTGTGCCGGGTGCGCCGGAGCCCTTTCCTCGGGTCTCAGGGACCACCCCTGTCCTCTGGCTGAGCTCTGCTGGCTTCACTAGTGATGGAAACACCCCGCCACTGTGGCACCTTGTGGCACCCTGCTACCCACAGCCTGGTGCTGAGGCTCAGAGGCCCCGGCTTGTCCTGAGCCACCCTGGGTGCTGTCCCTAGGGCCGAGCAGGCACACTGCCTCACGTTCTGTGCCCAGGTCCCCCAGTAGAACCTCCTGTCCAAGGGGAGGTGGGCTGGGGGGTTGGAGCTGGGCGGGTTGGGCAAGGCCCAGGGGGACCACTGTGGGAGTCAGGGCTTCTCCTGGTGTCCCTCCTCCAGCAGGACCAGGCTGTGCTTTTGCTGACTCCTGTGGGCTCCCCTGCTGACCCCGTCCTCCTGTGGAAGACACTGGGCCTCAGCACCTGTTCCCTTCACCCCACCCCAAGTCTAAGTGTTGACCTCTGACAACAGGGAGTCAGATGTCCCCTGAGTTGACAGGTTGAGACCTCCTTGAACTGGTCTGGACTGGCCAGTGAGGTCCGGGGAGCTGGCCTGGACCAGAGCTGGGGGATCCTGGCCTGGCTGGCCTTGGGAGGGGCCTGGGGGGCACATGTGGGGACGTAGATATGATTGAGAGGACCAAACAGTCTGCAGGCTGCAGGAACGTCCACTGGCAGTGGACGTGCCCTAGGAAGCTCGGGCATGGACACGCTGCACTGTGTCCAGGTGGGGCTGGTAGAAGGGGGACGGAAGAGGGGGCGGGGGAGAGGAGGAGAGGGAGGAGGTGGTGGTGGCTGCCATCCTGGAGGAAGCTGGGCAGGGACAGTGCTTAATCAGTGTTGGGCACCTGCTGGCCCTGGAGGGCCGGCGTGTGCTGTGCTGGTGTGCAGTCTGTTCATAAACCCAGGGCGGGATCGGCAGGGCTGCCTGGGAGGAGGCAGCAGCCCTCTCCAGGTGCCCCAGCCTGCCCCGCGCCCTCGGGGAAACAGGGCACCTGGGCTGGAGGGCCTCACAGGGCCCTCGGGGCCAGCCAGGCCTGCAGCTCTGGGTGCGGACAGGGCTCCCTGCTGAGCCTGTGGGGTGTGTGTGGGGCCCCTCTCTGTCCTCGTGCCCCCCCCATTTCCTTTTCTGTGCTTTTGCCCCTCCACCCGCCCCTTCCCATTTTCAGCTCCCACCCAGGCCCGCTGCCTTTGCCGGTAGGAGCTTGGCCCCGCGGCCCCTTGCACACCGCCCGCCCCAGGTCAAGTGGCCCTCGTCTTGCTCAGATTTGGAGCCCTTCCCTGGGGATCCCCTGGTTTGGGATCTGAGGTTCTTTTCCTGCCTCTGAACAACGCCAGACAGGAACCTCCTGCCCCACATCTTCCCAGACCAGCCGTTGGCTTCTGCACAGAAGTCCCAGGGCTGCAGGAACGCTCCTCGGAGTCCCTCTCAGGAGGTCTAGCCCTCGGGGCCTCCGAGGGCAGCTGGGCTTTGGACACTGAGGAGGGGTCACAGGTGTCCTTCAGAGTCCTCAAGAGGTCGGGACACAGACACAGGGACGACCCTGTGAGGACACATGTCACAGGTGGCCGTCTGTGAACCCAGGAGAGAGGCCTCAGGAGAAGCCGCCACGCCCTGGCACCTGGCTTCAGCCTCCAGGACTGTGAGAGACGACGTCTGTCATCCGTGCTGTGCTTGGTACGCAGCTGGGGCAGAGCGCCTGGCGCTGAGAGCTCAGATGGTTTTTCCCTGAATGGAGTCATGAGAATTCCTTCCAAGCTGTGTCCAATCTCCCTGAGGACAACGTGAGCGCACGGCCCCACTGGCCACACAGGGGCTGCTACCCTGACCCCGAGGATTATTGGAGAATTTGTCACAGGCCACTAGCCGTGTGGACCGGCTCTTTGTGCTTTTGGCGTTAGCTTTCCCTGCCGGTTGGTGCAGGCTCCTTGTGTCCTACAGGGACATCTTTTTGGTGGCCAGGCTCATGGTGAGCCGCTTTTTGTTTCTGCAGGCTTAGCCTCTGCTGACCTCACTTCAGGTGTCCATCCCAGACCTGTCCGGAGCACATCCCAGATGCTACTCAGAATCTGAGACGGACTCCTCCAGGTGCTCCTCGGCTGCCAGCCTGGTTAATGCCCAGCTTGTGCGGCCTCCTGGATCTTCCACCAGCATTTTCATTTTGTTCTGCTTTATTTTACACGTGTGTCTTTGATCCAGTCTTTGATCGATGTTGTGGACAGACTGGTTTCCTGTCCTCTCCATCCCCAGATTCTTATTTCTGAAGAGATGATATGTTGATTTCTGTGTGATCAGAG
Source organism: Urocitellus parryii (assembly GCF_045843805.1). Lineage (NCBI taxonomy): Eukaryota > Metazoa > Chordata > Mammalia > Rodentia > Sciuridae > Urocitellus > Urocitellus parryii. The sequence continues at coordinate 2,809,980 of NC_135536.1, forward strand.
GACATCGTTAGTGTTCTTACGGTGAGTGGTCCTACGCGTGCTTCTCCTGTGGCCGGCTGCTGCCCTCTCCACACTGCAGGCTGTGTTCCCTGCACCTGGCAGCACTGGAGATGGAACCCAGGGCTCCTACACCCGAGGCAAGGGCCCCTCCATGAGCCTTACCTCAGCCCTTTTATTCTATTTGGGACAGGGTCTCCCTGAGTGTCCAGCTGGCCTGACCCCTCCCATTGGCCTGACCTCCCAGGAAGCCCAGGGGATGGGGCAGCTATGAGGAAGACTGGGAGGGCGGGCTGGGGAGGGATGTTCTGGATGGAGCCAGGCACACAAGCCCAGCACCCTCGTGCCAATCTCAGGGCTCGTGCCCGCTGTTGTGGACAGACTGGTTTCCTGTCCTCTCCATCCCCAGATTCTTGTTATCTGAAGAGATGATGTTGATTTCTGTGTGATCCGATGACATCGTCTCGCCTCAGCACGTTTATGTTAACTCCAATCATGACCTCCAATGCCTGGTGTTCTGGTTGGGTGTGAGGCGACCCCCAAAAGCTCATGTGTGAGGCAGTGCGAGAAGATTCAGGGGAGAAATGATGGGCTGTGAGAGTCTCAACCCGATCAGTGGTCGACTCCCTGGTGGGACTGAGTCGTGACTGGAGTGGCGGCTCTGGCTGGGAGGTGGCACTGGGCATGGCTTTGGGTCTCTATTTGAAACCGTAGAGAGGAGTCTCTCTGCTTCCTGGTCACCCTGTGAGCTGCTCCCCTCCGCCACACACTCCGCCATGATGTCCAGCCTCACCTGGAGCCCGAGGAGTGGAGCCGGCCTTCTAGGGACTAAGACCTCTGAAACCCTGAGCCCCCAAATGAACTTGTCTTCCCTAAAATTGTTCTGGTCAGATCACAGCAGTGAAAAACCTGACCCAAACCCTGGGTTTATAAAAACCAGGTGTTTTTGAGCTGCAGGTGGATCTCAGCGATAGAGCACTCGCTGGCCTGTGTGAGGTTCCATCCCAGGAGGCAAAAACGGACCAGGGAGCGGAGTGCTTCCTTCTCATCCAGCCTGCGCACCCCGCGTCTCGTTTCCCTATTGCGACGGCCAGGCTCCCAGTGCAGCTCCAAAGTGAGAGCCGGGCCTCCCTGGCTACCTCTGCATTTTGATGGAGAGTTTAGTGTTTTGTGATTTGGAGACCATTTTTCCAAGCAGTTCCTAGAGGGCAGCTGCAGGAAACTGTGACATTGGCTGTCCCCATCCCCTTAGAGTGGGCAGTAAGGGTGCCCAGGGGGTCAGACAGTGCCTTCCACAGACGGCAAAGGCAAGATCTGCAGGGCCTCGGTTCTGGGTCAAGGTGACCCCAAAGTGCACGAGTGGTGTCCAGCTGAGGAGGAGGAGCCCTCCTGGCCACAGACCTTCCATGGAGCTGCACAGAGGCCTGTGACTCAAGCTGAATGAGGGGGTGAAGGTGGGTGCTAGGTCCATGATGGGGGGGCAGGAGCACACTGCCTCAGTGTACCCCACAGGCAGGAGCAACAGGAGTTGCCCTTGGGGCCTCCTCCCTGGCGTGCCACCCTTTCCTACAGGGGTCACACAGCAGAACTCGGATCAGACCTCGTCAAGGTGGGCTGGGGGCCCTCAAGGGGATGTGCAAGATGGCGGGGCCTGGAGGGCCCACTCCCCGGAGCTGGCGGCTGGGACTTAAGTAGTTTCCTCTTAGCGTTATTTCACTCAGGGTTGTGTGTGGGACTGACCGCTGAGCTTTGTCCAAGGCCTCTCCTGCCGCTAAGGGGGGCATCATGTGTGGGTGGTCAGCCTGCACCAAGGAGCTGGATATCCCTTGCCTTCCTGGGAGGAAACGCACCCTGGGCACTGGGCACTGGTATCTCTGGATTCCACTTGCTAAGACTCTCTTTGGATTCTGTTTTATATAGTGATTCGTTTTGCAGAAGTCTTACTCTGTTCTCTTAATTATGTGATTTACATTTCACTGACCTCATAAAGTGAGCTGGAGGTTTGCTGCCTTCCGTCTGCCCCATAAAACTCAAGGTGACACTGGGATCCTTGCATAGATGAAGTGAGTCTGACCTCGCGGTCCCCGAGACCTTTGAGAGCGGCTTTGCTGAGGTATAAGTGACCTGCCACGTGGCCACCCATTAAAGGGCACCCTGGTGTGTTCTTGCCTGCCCACAGGCTGTGGTGCCACCAGGCCCATCTGAATTGAGGACTCCGCTGTTTCTCGGAGAAGAGACCCTTATCCATTAGCGGTCGCTCCCACCCCCCATCCCACGAGGAGAGAAGAGCACAGTACACCCCGTGTCCCCAAGTGCCCCTCTCCATTCCCTGGCCAGCCTGGAAGTAGGGAGGGCAGGTCCGGCCGAGGTCCTGGGGGAAGGACACTGGCCTCTCACGCGTGCTGGGGTCAAGGCTGCTGGTGTGCCCGTGGACAGCCGCTTCCTTGCAGGCACGCCGAGCCCTCGAGGTGCTGGTTGTGCCCTGGGCTGGACCAGCCTGTGCCGTCTGTAAGCCAGCCTGTCACCCTGTCTGTGATGACTGACCGCAGGGACCAAGCCCTGTCAGAGGGCTCACCCAGGCCGCTCCTAGGCCCCCCTGGGGGGTGGAGGAGGGTTGCTTTCAGTGACAGGGAGGTTCTGGTTCTGGATGAACGTCCCATCTCCAGGTATTGCAGGGTCTCCCAGCAACCACCTCCCACTGGCACCACTGGGCTGGGCAGTGCCCTCCCAGCCCCAGCCCTGTGGACCTCCCACCCACTCTCTCCCCACAGACTCGTCCATCGGGGATGCCTCCTGCCAACACAATCTACACCGGGCCATCCTCGTCCCTAGCTCTTCCCCCAGTGTGGAGTTGGGCCCGCGCCCCTGCGCCCCCGCGCCCCGCGCCCCCGCCCCGCCCTGTCTTATTTTCTGCTGGGACTGTCCCAGTTCCCACCTTAGGTCTAGGATCTGTGCTGAGCTTTACTCAGTACACAATGATTTGGGGCCCAAATTCTCTCTGATGTTGACCTGGAACGATCATCCCCCCGTTACCTGCCCTGGTGCCTGTGGAAAGCCAGTCGGCCGAGCTGGGCTGGTTTCTGCAGCCCAGCTCCACCCCGGGGCAGCCTGTCTGTCCCTGAGCCAGGGTCCCCCGCCACAGCTTCCGGGGGGTCCTGCCGTCAGGAGTGGCTCCTCCGCCCCGTTCTCCCTCTCCATTTCTGCCCTGCCCATCGGCTTCCTCCCGTGTCCAGGTGAACTTACGGTCAGCTTGTCAGTTTCCATAACAAACTGGCCGGTTACGTCCTAGGGACCACAGTGAATCGGCAGCTCCATTTGAGGAGCCTGTTGTGATAATAGTAAGTCTTCCATTAATTTCGATTGCCTTTAATTTCTTTCAACGATGTTTGTAACTCCCAGGGTGCAAGTCCTACACTTCAGTTATGGTGATACCCAAGGGTTTTCCTTTTTGATGCTGTCAGAGTGGGATTTTCCCTTTATTTCCACGGTGCTCTTTGCTGGTGCAGAGACGGACTGTCCAGCGTGCTCCTCGGGACCCTGTGACCCTGCTCAGCCCGGGCAGTTCTGTCGGATTTCTGACTATGGAGTCCTTGGGATTTTCTATCAGTGAAATCACGTCACCTGGAGACACAGCCAGGACTGTGTTGTCCTCCCATGCGTCAGTCTCCTGGCACCCAGAAAGTTCTAGATCTATATCCACAGGCGAGTTCACCGGCGACTCTGGCCCCTTCCCTTTTCTTCACTGCGATGTCTTTGCCAGGGGCTCAAGTCATCCTGGCCTCCCGATGAGCTGGGAAGCGTCCTCTCCTCTTTTTTGTGTCTAGAAGAGTTTATGAAGGACTGATGTTCATTTTTTGGACACTTGGTAGAATTCACCAAATGGTGGCCCCGGACCTGGCTTTTCTTTTTCTCTTCGTCACAGGGGAGGGGACCGGGGACAAATGGCCACTGAGCCCCAGCGCCAGCCCTTTATAGTCCTTATTTTGAGATGGGGCCTTGCTAGGTTGTGAGGCTGGCCCTGAACCCTTCTTTCTTTATGGGAGATTTTTACTTCTAATGCAGTCTCTGTTTGTCCTGAGTCTAGTAGTGTTCCCAGGTCACCTGGGGCCAGTTTGGTGAGCTTTTCCTTGCCACAGATGTGTCCACTTCCTCTCAGCCCCTGCCTTGCTGATAGCCATTGCGGACAGCCTTCCCTCCTGGCCCTTGGTAAGATCCACAGTCCATGGACGTCGGTGGCTGGAGCCCCTCTCCTTCTTGGTGAGTGCACTAAGATCTGCCATTTTAAGTCTGTGGTTTAGGGCATGGGGTCCACTTGCTGCCCCCATGGATAGAACCGTTTTTATTTTCTGTGGCTCAGGAGATCTGGCCCAGGCCCTTGAGCGTGCCATGCCAACGCCCCCCCCACCGACCCACGCCCAGCACATCGATTCCTCTGTCTAAGGAACCCATTGTGCTCAGGAGAATGCGGCCTGGTCTGCCGGCTCACGGCGCCGTTTCTCCAATTCGTCTCTGCTCTGCCTTCACCGTCCTTCCTGTCTGCGGGTGGGAGTGACCTTCCGGGCAGTGTCGCTGGCTTTGGTTGCCTCCCGTAAGTTCTGTACACTGCGTTTTCATTTTTATTCGTCTAAACACATTTTCTGGTTTCTTTGGAGATTTCCTTTGGAGTTCATGGCTTCGGGATGTTTTGTTTAAGTTGCTCTTGTGAGTTGAAGTGTCCTTCGATTTCCGTTTCTAATTGAATTCCAGGGTGGTTGGAGAGGACACTTTGGGCATTTAACTCCTGAGGTCGCAGAGGTGTCTTCTCAGCTGACATGGATGGTCCAGTGCTTGGGGCAGAGGGTGTCTGCCTGGCAGCCTGCGCCTGGTGTCTGAGAGCCCGGTGGCCTGCTCAGGTTGCTCTTCCCTTATCCCAGGTGCCGGGAGCCATAGTGCTTCAGATTTGGGGTTTTCAGATTTGAAATATCCCTAATCTGAAGTTGAAACCCCTCAGTGCTCTAGGCGTGGCCACGTCGTGTTCCCTCACTGACGCTCTTGCTGTGCAGGCCCCGGGCCGTCTGGCCTCGCTCGCTGTCAGACGGAGGAGCTTCGCTCGGCGTCCCTGCCAGGTGGCTGTGTGGGCAGCAGTGACCTGGCGCTGCCCGTCTTCACCCTCGGGTTCAGCGGCAGGCGGGGGTGTGAGACCTTCCCTGGGATGTGGTGGCTTTTGGAGTTGCTGGCCAGGGTCTGTCCGAGGTCTGGATGCAGGATCTTGCTCTTCTCCTGTGCTGGACATTGTCCTCCGCTCTGCTCACGCTGATTCTCTTCCTCCTGCTTGGAAAACCGGGCCCCTGGGGGGTGAAGCTAATTGGGGTTTTAATCTCACTGTCAAATCCACTAGCAGCCCTTCCTGGGGCTGAAGGTGAGCGCCCCCCCCCCACAGTTGCCTGGTGGTGCAGAGACCCCTGTGGCCTCCAGCCTCCGAGCCTCCACGGGCCGTCTCCCAGGCTCTCCCTGCTGCAGCAGCCAGCACCCACTGCAGGAGAGCTGTGTGGGCGGCTGAGAAGAAGGGCACGGCCATGTTCCCAGAGCCCCTGGCCTGCAGTCTAGAGGTAGGGCAGGCCCTCCTGCCTGCCTCTGAGCTCCAGAGACCTGGGTCTGAGTCCAATCTGGGTCACCGGCCTCCAGCATCAGCCAGCGACTGATTTGTGAGTCACAGATTCTTTAACAACGTGACATAAAGGACAGCTTTCCTCTCCCGCAGTGGTGACCCGTCAGGACCCACTGGAGCAGAATAAGGAGAAGCACTGCAGGAGAGGCCCTGGGAGCCCTGGGGGCCGGACGCTCTGCCCAGGCCAGGCTGCCTGAGGAGGTGGACAGAGGCTCCCGGGGGGCCAGTTCACCACCAGGTGCAGGGGCGAACCAGTCTGCCCCCTCCTCCCCCCGTCACCTCCCCAGCGCGTCCCCCTCCTCCCCACTGTCACCTCCTCAGCGCGGCTGGCCCCCTGTCTGGGAGCGGCCATTCTCAGCCCTCATCTTGGGTGGAACATCCTGACGATGGGGTGGTCTTGGTGGAAAGTTGCCCATGAGGCTCCGTCCGCTCTTGCCCAGCGTGGTTGGTCCAATGAGCTGTGTGTGGGCATCACAGCCAGAGCCCGAGGCATCTGAGGGAGGCAAGTGGCCACCAGGCATGGGGAGTGGGAGAGGGCTGGGACAAACCCCGTAGCACCAGGGAAGGAGGAGGAGGAGGAGAAGTGGATGGTCGTGTTTGGGGGGTGTAGTGTAATGTCACATAAAATCCCAAGAAACCTTATAGTTAGAAGGAGCAGGTTTCTCTCTGAGGGGACATTAACCTCCCAGCATCACTATGCAGGGGCCAGTACCAGGGAGCGCTAGCAGGAAGCAGACGCTGCCCAGCTGTACACCTGAGGTGTTTAGGAGCAGCTGAGGCCGTGCTCCTCGGGGAGAGGGACAACCTTCTGCTGAGGATCTCACTGACCTAAGGGAGGCTCGGGAGCAGGAAAGCCCCCAAACCTACAGTGACCTAGAGATCAATGCCGATTCCATCAAGTTCCTAGCAGAGGCCCTCACGGTGCCTGGGCAGGTTGTCACTTGCCTGGGATAGTGAGGACCAGGACCAGGTGGCCAGCTTGGAGAGAAGCCGACGGTGGACAGACTTCCTCTAGTGCTGGGGTAAAGACGCAGGGACAGAGATCAGAGGAGGGACAGGCAGCCAGAAGCCAGACCTGCAGGGGACCTGGACATCTGGTGGGTCAGCTGCCCAGTGCTGCCCAGTGCAGGAAAGCCAGATAATCCAGGTCATCATCTAACGCTGCACAGAAAACGGAGTGCAGGTGGGTTGAAGTCCTGTGTACGAAACCCCAAGCTCAAAACATGGGAAAGAAACTCTAGGGAGATGGTGTTATCCTGTCAGGGACAGGAGAACTTCTTACGTAAGATGTGAAAATATGAGCCGTACATCGGGGTTTGATAAAACGGACTGCTACCAAAAATTCAAAGACCCTCCCCAGCCAGGAGAAAATACCCTAGACATAACAGGCAATGGATTCTTATCTAGCATACACAGAAAGCTTGCACAAATCAAGAAGACAAAAGCAAAAAAAAAAAAAAAAAAAAAGCAAATGAAATGAACCTGCAGTTATTCAATGAACAGAGGAGGGAAATGAATGTCCAATAAGATCCATGTGACCATTGTACAGTCATCAGGTGACAAAGATAAGGATCTAACCATAACGCTGCTGGCACTGGGTGAGTCTCTCAGACCGTTCAAAAGGGACGGTTCACTGATCTTGCTACAGGTTAGAGCCAGGGGTACCCTGCACCTGCAAACCACCTCTGATTCTAGATGGGAGACGTTGCCACATTTGACAGGAAGTGTTGCCAGGGGTGTGCACAGTGAGGGTGAGAGCAGTGCAGACTGGCAGGTGGAAATGGACAAGAACGGGAGACCTCACCCAGTGGACAGATCTACTGTGGTAAGTCTACAATACACGTGGCAGGTGAATGTGATCCAGTATATGTAAAGAGCACACATAAACCAGTAAGAAGCAGGCACCAGAAATGTTTCGTGCTGCACAGACTTGGACACCTGAAGATGTCAGTTGAGTGGAAAACCAAACTAGTGGAGCAAACTACTTGCACAGTGTGGCAGTCAGTGTCTGTGCGAAGCATCGGAGTGCACAGCCTCACAACCACAAGACTCACACAGCAGATGTGCCAGCACAAAGGTGCAGCTGCCGAGAGGGCAGGGCCTGCTCTATTCCTAACCTCACTCTTCTAAAAGATGCCTGGAGGAGCTCACCCAGGGGCTGGCGTGTGCGGAGCCTTGGTCACCTCCCTGTCCGGCATGACGTGCTCAGAACCTCCAGACTCTTTCCTAACAGAACGAGGGACACAAGCTAGACTCTGGGAGGACCCGAGAGGAGATGCCAGAGAACCAAGGAAGCTGAGGTGCAGACTGGGGAGGGAGGGGCCCTGAGCCCAGGGCAGAAAGAGGAGTGAAGGTGACATCAAGGACCTTTATTCACCCAACAAACAATCGAACACCTGCCAGGAGTCAGGCCCTGGGGACTCTGAGCTGCACCGAGGGACACCGTGGTCAAGAGCAAGCACAGAACAGAATCCAGAAGAGGCGGTTTCCGATTGTGGCGCTCAGGGCCTCCGGGGAGCTGTGGTCAGCCTGCAGCAGGGACAGCACCTGCTGCCACCAGGGCAGCTTCTGAGGAGGCCGGGCACATCCCAGACCGGGGGGCAGCAGAGCTGTGGTCAAGAGCTGGAAGGTCGCAGTGCTGGCAGAGGGGACGTTGCCCTCCACACCAGGGGTGCTGGCTGGGCACGACTGGGCAGGGGAGGGGCACTTGGGGCCAGGGGGAAGTGGCCTTGCCACACCACAGCCTGCTGCACAGAGCCCAAGGGAAGTGCCGAGACGGCCCGGGAGCCTGATGGCTGGGGAAAGCTGACAGGAGTCCATGGCCACAGGCCAGGTCAGCAGCTCCTCCACCCATCACTGCACTTTCTCCCCAGGGCATTTAGTCCAGTGGTGTCAGGCTGGATGAGGGACATGAGCTTTTCCCCAGTGCCCCATGCTGCACCCATGGCCACTCAGAGAGGGTCTCACCTTTGGCTGCAGAAGCAGTGACATCATCAGCACACGCTTGCTGAGCTTGCTAGGACGTCACAGAGCAGCGCCCTGGCCTCCATGCAGGAAAGTGGCTTTCTACAGATAACCCCCTCTGCCCTGGTGCCCAGGGTGCAGGAGGGAAAGCCAGGTCCTCCAGGAGGACGTGCATCTGAACTCACCAGCCAGGCTTCTCGTGTTCCCTTACGTGGCTAGGACTTGGGCCACAGAAAGGGGCCCTCAGTCAGGGACATGGTGTTTTACTGTCCCCTTTTGCTTTAGGGACAATACATCCTCACCCCAGGACACAGCCCGGGAAGTCCTGCTGGACTCAGCAGGTGGCGTCCACTGAAGCTGAGGTGGAGGCTGTGGGCCACCCCTGGACTTGTGTCGGAGCTGGAGATCTCGCCAGGCAGGGGCACCTCGGGCACTTGGAGTGGGCACGTGGCGAGGCCGTGCAGCAGCCTGGACGGGCAGGACACGGGGTTGAGGAGGAAAGGCAGGTGGGTAGACAGAGGGTGAACTTCCTGCTTCCCCCTCCAAACCAGATCCAAGTGGAAGGAAAAAAAGAAGAAAGAGACGGAGCTGGAGCGTGAGCCCCACTTGGAGGGGGACAGGAAGCCACGAGGGCTGGCGTGGACAGGAGGCCAGCACCGCGGCCAAGTGGACAGAGAGGCAGGAAGGCCTGGGCCTGAGCCCCAGAGCAGAGCCCTCAGACACCATCCAGGAGACCTGAGTCCCCGTGACTGGCGCCACCTCTCGGCGGTGAGCAGAGAAAGGGGCCAGGCCCTGCCCCTTGGAAGCTCACCGACTGCCCCACTGGAGGGTCCCGGGGACACTGCCGGCCGCTTTCCCCCATGCAGAAAAGAACCTGGATGAGACCAGAGGGTGGGCGACTCCTGGGCCAGGAAGCCCGCCTGCCTCAGCTTGGTGCCCTCTGCCACAGGACCTCCTAGGCCTGGCCTGGGGACACGCTGGGTGTGTGCTCAGGGATTCCCACTGCATGGGGCTCCTGCTGGGGACCAGGGGACGGAGTCCTGGCTCCCGAAATGCGGGCCCAGTGCTGGGGTGAAGGCCACAGAGACGGGCGGTTCTCCTGGGCTGGACTTATTTCTTGTAAAAATGGCAACAAGTTCCATGAGGAGAACGTAGCCTCTGAGGCTGCAGCTCCGTGCCCTGCTGGCTGCCCGCTTGGGCCCAGGCTCCTAGAGGCCCCAATCCCAGCCACGTGGCAGCTTGCTCTGCGTTCTCGGCTGGGGAGGTGACCGAGTCCTCCCTGGCCCTGGATGTGGCCTGCTAGTTCTGACTCCACCTCCTGCTGAAAGGTCCCCCCCCGCCCCCCGCCGCTCCAGCACGTGTCCACCTGCCCACCTGGACTAGCTTCTGGCCTGCAGGGTCCTCAGACCCCTCCCCTTCTCCCATATGGCCCAGCTTGGCCACATGGGTCCCTGGATGCTCTGAATCCTGTGTGTTCTGAGGGCCTCTCCTGGGCACCTGGGCCTCCTCTTCCCCATCTGCCTCCTGGGCTGAGGTCTGTGATGCTCGCTGTAGAGAGCAGGCCAGGCCCTGCCCAGCCCCCCACCCACTCCCCGTTCCCTCTCTGCTCTCTTAGCTCTAAGTGGACAGCAGGCCAGGCCCTGCCCAGCCACCCCACAGTGCGCAGAACAGGTCACCAGGCTGGAGACCTTGTAAAGCAGCAGTTTGCCATGAGCTGCTGCATTCTGAGGACCGGTGCCGAGGGAGAGCCAGTCTGCACCTTGTTTGCCCAAGTGAACACCCACCACCCGCAGCTCCACCAGGGGCACAGGGCGGTGAACACCCTAAACTAAGCCAGGAGCACCTGGACACACAGACACCTCAGATCACCTCGGGGACACCAGACGCTACCCCCCACCTGGGGTTCATACAGGGGGAAGCCCCAAGATGGACACCGCGGCAGCCTGACCCTGTCACCTGGTCACTGGTCATGAGCACACCTGGTAACAAACTGGACGTCCTGTCCGTGGGCCTCCAGCAGTGTGCCTTTTCTCCTGCCTGTGAGGACCACATGCCATGGTCCACTCCAGCTGACCCCCTGGGGCTGAGGGACCCTCTCCTTGACAGCACTGCTGACCGGGGTGGTCAGCCCCCTCCTCTGGCCCCACAGAGCCTCTGCCTCTGCCTGTCTCTGCTCTGCTCCCGGCTCAGCCGCCCGCGACCCTGCGGCCACCTCCACCTGCTTGGTCTTCCTGTGACCTGCTTCTACCTCGTTGTGGGAGGGTGACGTGCGACCTGGTGTTTGGACTCTAGAAGTTCAGACTGGAATGAAAGAACCTCTTTGCCCAGCTCATGACCCTCAGGGACCCTGAGTGTCCCAAGCACAGCCACCGCTGGAAGTGGCGGGGCCTGTGACCTCACTGTTGTTCAGTAAGTCCCGGGCCGAGGAGAGACACTGCCCGGCCTGCCTTGGGGCAGAGCTGGTGGGGACACTTGCCCTGAGGGAATTGGCTGACCACAAACAGCTCTGGATAGACGTTCAGAGCGTGAGCCCCACTGTGAGAGCAACTCGGGGCTGGGCACCTATGCCGAGACCCTCCACAGCCAGTCCCGACTCTCCAGAAGCCCCCACCCCCCACCGGCCACTTTAATTCTCAATTCCTGTTAGCAGTGTTTCCCAGGGCGCCGGTGGCCGGCGGGGAGTGCTGGCCTCCAGGGCTGCTTGTCTCCTGGTCTGCCAACCTGACTCACCTCTGTTTTAACCCAGTTCAATCCCAACTCAGTTCTGTTTTGCTCCTGGAGCTGGGGAAGGACTCAGGGCCTGGGTGGGGAACCCAGCAGGGAGATGTGGGGGCATCACACAGAGGGGCCCCAGGAGCACCAAGAAGCCACAGAGAACCCCCAAGTGTGCCCAGGGGCAGCGTGCTATGGGCCGGGGGTCTGCCTGGGCCTCTGGGAAGCGGGTCAGACGCTCTGCTGCTTCCCTGGCGGGGTCTCTGGGGGAGACTCCAGGAGGAAAAAGAACTCTCCCCAGGTCCCGGGGTCAGCTGCACTGAGGGGGTGCTGCTCCAGGGCAGGCCTGGGTCAGGGGTCAGGACCCCCCACTACCCCACCTGGACGCTGGTGGGCAGGTGGCTCCATGCACATCTCGCCCAGGGTGGAAGAGGACGTGTCAGGAGCCCCGATCTGGGCAGCTCCTGAGCAGGATCCTCGGGTTCTCTGAGCCCTGAATGGGCTCCTCACGTCCAGTCTGCCTGCTGCCCGCTCAGCCGCCGGGGACAAAACCAAGAAGTGATGTACGGCATCCCTGTCCATCCATCGATGTGCAGTGACCAAGGGCTTGGTGCAGGCAAAAACCCATCTCTGGACCATGGCAAAGGAGGGGACATAAGACTGCCACCTCTGCACTAAGTGTCCCCCCACCACGCCTGCTGGACAGTGGTGTGGGCCACTAGTTGTCACTCCTTGCCATCTTTGTAGGGACCCATCTCCACAATGCTCTACAAAACCACCCCAAAGGGGCATCTCCGGCTCCAGGGCAGCGGCAGTGTGCATGGGAAATTTGAGGGTGCAGATTCAATTCATCATTATTTATGAACCAACACGGACGGTTTATTACTCTGATCACCCACTAATCATTCCTCATAAATGCAGGCACCGACAAAATCCCACAGAATCGATAAAGTGGTAAGTTCTGGGTCTAAATCACGGCACCTCGTGCTCTTGAGTAAACCTTTTGGTAATTTACAAAGGCTGTTGAATTTTATAGTAAGTGTTTTTCAAACCAAGCTGGATTCTAAACAATAATGACTTTTTAATGTGGCTCTGTGATTACATTGTCATAGTGAAATACGGGGGTCTTTGACTGCATCCGAAATGAGCCCGGTGTGAATTACTCCCAGGCACAGGCCCGCGCGGCCCAGGTAAAGCAATCTTCATAAATCACCCTCCAATCTGGGTGGCCTGGCGGGCGAGGCCGGGTGCCAGTGTTTGCAACTCAAATGTCAGCGGGCAATTTGTAAACAAGCTCTTCCATTTGTTCCGGAACAGTGGCCTCAGTCGGGTGGCTTCTCGCAGAGGGGCAGCCTGCCCGGGGCTGGCCTTGACCTCAGGTGGGAGAGGATGTGGCCCCACGGCCACGGAGCTGCTGATCTGGAAAGGAAGGAGAGGAGCCCCTCCCAGCTCTGGCTGGGTGTGGGGTGCCCAGGGTCCCCTGTGCACCTCCCTGGGCACTGCGCCAAGTACCAAGGAGGGCGTTTCCTGCTCACAGACAGTCCTGGGGTCACAGCCGTGCCAGCAGAGAGCGTGGGCTCTCTCCCTCCCTCCCTTTGTCCATCCAGAGGGGCTCCCGGGGATGCCTGCCGGTTCTGGGTGCCTCTGTGGGCCACAACCTGTGCTCCTGTTGAGCAGGACACAGACAAGGAGGAGGCACAGTGAAGACTGGTTTCCCACTGGGGCCACCTGGGGCCTGTGGGCGATGGCAGGGACAGGAGGGCCTTGACACACTGTGTGGTGGCACGGACACTCCTGACCAATGCCAAGCCACCAGGCAGGCAGTGACCTGGCTCAGCCACAGAGCCCAGGTGCAAAGATCCTGGGCTCCTAGAAGAGGAGACCAGGGCTGGCCTGGGAGCCCCTGCTGACCCCTCTGGCCCTCACTCCCCAGGCTGGGCCCCCTCCTCAGACCTTCCATCTGGGCTCCAGCTCAGGGCCTGAGTGAGTCCATCAGGTCCTGCCCACCCCAGGACAGCCTGGGTCAGGGGCTTGGGGCATGGACCCACCCAGGCCTCAGACCACGGCTCGCTCACACAGGCCTCCCCTGCTGCCCCAGCCAGGACGGACCCCTCCTTCTCTGTCTTCATCAGAGGCCCAGACTCCCTGGGGCCCCAGGGCTCAGGCTTCCAGGGGCCTCAGGTGACCCCAGTGGACGTGGGGGCCTCTGGCTTGCCCCACGCCTCCTTGGGGACTCTGGGGACAGTTTCCAGAGCAGAGGCCCACGTCTGGTCTCAGGGAACACTGGCTCTTGTTCCCAGTGGGTAGACAGGCAGGGGTACAGCCTGGGCCACGGGCTGGGAAGGCTGCCTTTGGCTCTGGGAGCAGGTTGAGCTGCACAGTGGTCAGAGGGTGTGGCCAAGCCACAGCAGAGGCCGAGCACTGGACCCTTGTGCCTGTCACAAGGGGAGGGGACTGCAACAGGCCTGGTGGGCCTCCTCAGACCCACACCCCCTCTCTGCAGTCTCAGCCCCGTTTAGCAGGCAGGGACTGAGGCCTGGGTGGACAGCACCTGCCTGGCCAGGTACACCAGGTGAGCCTGCGTCCAGGTCCACCCATCCAGGCTCTGGGGACACTGTGCCCACCCGCCCTGTCCTGCAGGCAGCCAAGGTCCTGCTCCCCCCAGCTGCCCTCGGTGCCCCAGGCCTGAGCTGCTGCTCCAGGACCCCGGCCTCAGCGTGGGCACCAGGTAGTGCTGGGCGCGGGGTCGGAGGGTGGCAGAGGAACCAGGTGAGTTAATGAATCGCAGATGTCAGACCCCAGTCGGGGGGATCGTTAAGTTCCTGGTGGGTGCTTAACAGAAACATCTGTTTGCAGCCCTGGGACTGTTTTCGAGAGGAACAGGGCCCCTCAAAGAAGCAGCCAAGGCCTGAGCCGTCCCATCTTCATGGAAAAGGGGAGGGAGGAGGCCAATTGCCTTCTATCAAGATGCCGGAGAGGCCCAATTTAATTTCCGTAACACGGGACAACAATGGCTGGGGCGTCCCGCGGGAGAATAAATCCAGCCACTTTAAGGGAAGACGGGAATGCTGAGTATATCACGTCAAAAATTAACATATGAACTTCAAATCCATGCTCCAATTCCAAATCTGATTTAACAAACTGCTCTTATTAAAGTCAATTGGCGAGCGTTCCATTATAAAAACAAATGAAATCTTCCCGTCTACGAGATAAATAATTTTCTCCCCATACCTAAGCGGGAGGCATTAACTTAACGGGTAATGATCTAAATTATGTATTAAACTCAATTACTTTTTATTACCACTTTCCAATTAGGGTGCCCTGATTGACTGTCGGCTCGGAGACTTCTCCCAGGCGGTACCTGTCCCCGGGCCTAAGGCCCCTTGCAGTCCCCGTTCACCCTCAGCTTAATCAGCTGAGTCTCCGCCTCACTTTAGCCAGAGGGGGTGCGGCTCCTGTGGCAGACAGACACTGTGCCGGGTCGCCAGCCAGCTTGCCTTCTGCCGCCGTCTCTCTGGGTACCTCGGTGCAAGAGGCTCTCCGGCCTTCCCCGTGCAGAGCCCCGAGTCCACACGCTTTCCCTAGGCTGGCTCTGGGAAGACGGGCCACCACGGTCCAGCAAGACATTGCTGCCACAACAGTGTCCCGCCGTCCTCGGAGCTGCCTCCTACCCTGCCAGGTGCCACCATCTCCATTGCCACCTCTCCTATTTAGCTAAGAGCTTTCTCTGGGGACCCAAGTGCCTTTGCAAAGGGTCATGGCCTCAGACGTGTTCTCAGACTTAAGTACCATGGTCCCCTCTTACTCAAAGTTGTGTTTCCATGATTTTAGTCACCCCCGGTCAACCTCAGTCTGAAAATACCCAATGGAAACTTCTATGAATAAACAATTTGTAAGTCTTTGCACACTGTTCTGAGTAGTGTCATAAAGTCTCAAGTCATCTTGTGCCATCTGGCCTGGCATGTGACTCACCACTTGACTCAGCATATCCACACTGTGTCTGCTACCCTCCCATTAGTCACTCAGTGGACGACTGGGTCATCAGATCCACGGCCACAGAATCCCAGGCTGGCGTTCAAGCAGCCCTTATTCCACTTTATAAGAGTGCAAGAGGGCTGGGGATGTGGCTCAAGCAGTAACACGCTCGCCTGGCATGCACGGGGCGCTGGGTCCGATCCTCAGCACCACATACAAATAAAATAAAGTTGTTGTGTCCACCGAAAACTAAAAAATAAATATTAAAAAATTCTCTCTCTCTCTCTCTAAAAAAAAAAAACAACCAAAAAAAGTGCAAGAGAGACAAGGCTGGTAGTTTGGATAGGCCAAAGAGAAGCCGCCAAGTGCCTCCATTCACTTAACAGGTACCTCGTTGCTCCCTGACCCAGGAGCACCCAAAGCAGATGACACTCTCTCTGAAGGGCCAGGTGCCTGAGGCTATGCTGCACTGCCTGTCCCTTTACCTTGCTTTGTCTCGCCATGTAGCTGTGGCCTCATGTCACCCCAGAGGGGTGGGCACAGCAAGACACTGGGAGGCGTGCTAACTTGGCTTTTATTGCAGTGTGCTGTTCCTGTTCTACTTTATCCTGAGCTGTGGTTGCCAATCCCTACTGCGCCTGACTCATAAGTCACACTGGATCAGAGGTGTGCGTGGCTGGAGAAGGCCCCGTGTGTGTAGAACTTGGCACTCTGCAGTGCAGGCCTCTGCTGAGGGTCCGAGGACCCTGCAGATGAGGAGGGAGTAGGGTGATAAGCTGCCTTCAAGTTTAAGAAGTGTGTGGAGCCCACCCTAAAATGCTCCTCAGGAGGGGCTCCCGGGACTGCGAACAGGAACCTGACCCTGACAGCAGGACCCGGTTGACACTGAGGGTTGTCATATGCACTCCCCAAGGTCGTGGACACTGCTCTGAGCCAGGGGGAGAACAAGAAAGACCCCTCACGGGTGGGACTGATGGGGGAGAGAACAGCCACCTGTGGCACATTTGCAGGTGGAACCTGCCCTGGGAAGAGGGGAGGGCGTGGGGGAGGGGCTGGGGGCCGGGACAGTGTGTGTGTTAGGGCCTGGGGAGGGGGAGGGGCTGCACTCCTGGGTCAGGAGGGAGGTGCGGGAAGGGGCCTAGGTGAGGTGGAAGGGGTGCTCCTGCTGCTATCCCAGGAAGAGGACTCGGGGGCCATGGCCCTGAGCACCCCATCTCTGAAGTGGCACCAGCAGGATCAGCCAGCTACCCGCAGGCTGGGCTTTGTGGGAGGCCTCAGAGCTGGCCCCGGCCAAACCCTGTCCCTCAACAGGGTTGACCGGCCACAGACAACATAAAAGGCTGGAAAGGAGAGAGGACCTGGCCAGTGCCGAGGGTCCAGTGGCCCCTTCCCTGGAGGAGGAGAGCCTCTCGTGCCGCTGCTGCCCGCTTACTGGCTATGGCTCAGCTCGGGCACAGCCTGTCCACCCGCCCAACTGAGAAGCTCCGGAGGGCCCAAGGCCTCAAGACCACACCCCACCCTCCACCAGTGGACACCGGAGAGGGGCTGGGCTTGAGCACACCTTCAGGTGAGGGGAGGGCTGTGGGCAGGGATGGCTGGACCCCCACCAGGAGCCTCGTAAGGCCAGCACTCAGGCCCAGCTGCAGTCCCTGGCCCACTGGGTCCAGGAACCAGCCCTGCCAGCTACCCCAGAGGCCGAGGGTGAAGGGCCAGGGCCAGGGGCCCCTGAGGGAGCCAGGATGGATGTTCCCAATGCCAAGCCACCTCCTCATGCCAACATCCAAGTGGCGACAGTCAGGGCACCTGCCCAGGCAGGCCAGTGGGGCGGTCTGTCACGAGCGTCAGTGGACTGTGTTGCGCATCGTAGCCCAGTGAGGGGGACAGGTCTGGCGCTGGGCACCGCCCGTGGCACCCCCACGGCGATTGGTCACCTGGTGCAGGTGAACTCCCTCCAGCTCTGGCAGATCCCACCCAGCACCTGAGATGGGAGTGACCTGCCAAGGTGTCAGTCCACCTGTGCCTGCAGGACACGGGGAAGCCAGAGAGAGAGGTGGCCATCAGCTGCTTCTCTAGAGAACACCAGTCAAGACGGAAACCTCGTCCCTGCCCTGATGTCCCCACACCAAGAAAGCAGGGGGCTCTGTTTTGCCGGAATACGGAAGCTCATGGGACCTCTGGCCATCCTGTCCCTGCTTCTGAGACTCTTCTGTGTCCTGTGGCTTCTTCAAGGGTCTGTGTTCCTAGCTTTGTTTCTCACCATTCCACCCAGGGACCCCATTTCTACTGCACAGGACTCGGGCGAGAGGTGTCCACACACGGCACCTGGTGGTGGGCGGAAAGCCCTTCCCTGCCTGTGCTCACGGTCAGCCCCGAGGCTCCAGGAGCCGACAGTGCAGGGCCTGGACAGTGGCAGTGGCGGAGGACCTGCCCAGACTGTCATCTCTGTGGACCGGGGTCCCTCCCAGCCCCCCCACCCCCCCCCCAGTGCAGGCCTCCCAGGGACCAAGCTCAAGTGAAGCTCAGACACTTTATTTGATGGCAGAGCTGGGATTTGGCCCCGGTGACTGATGGCTGCCTCCCGCCTCCAAATGGGGCTCTCCAGCAACATTTGGGGACAAGGCTGAGTGGGGCAAGGGATCCGTGCAAGGAGCAGAGTAGGGTGGACAGGGAGCTGCCAGCCACCAGCAGACCAGAAAGTCCAGACCTGGCCGGGATGGGAGGGTGTGTGTGTGTGTGTGTGTGTGTGTGTGTGTGTGTAACGTGTGTGTTACGGTTCGGTACAGGAGGGTGCATGTGTTCATTTGTGCAGGTGGTGGCTGTGCATGTGCTGGTTCTGCTTGTGGGCATCCTGTGTGCGTGGTGGCTGTTGGTGGGAGGAATCTGCACAGGTTGTCTGTGCGAGTCTGTGTGTGGGGTGGGTGTGAGAGCCTGGGTGTCGGTGGTGTACACAGGTGCTTCTTGTTGTGTGTGTGTCCTGCCTGGTGTGGGGAGGGCAGGTGGGCGCTGGTGCAGCTCACAGTCCAGGTCTCAGGCTTGTCCCCCATCAGCCCAATGACCCCCACAGTGGGCAGTGGGCGGTCCTGGCTCAGCTCTGAGTAGCACCAGGCTTGGTCCACCTTCCCCAGTGAGGATCCTGGCAGGTGACACACCTCTCCTGCCTGGCCTCCTCTGCCTTCCTCTCTGGGGTCAGCTGCCCTGACCCAGCAGGTTTCCCAGGTGGCCCTGCATCCAGGCCCCGCCCCCTGGAGACTCCTGGCCTCCTCCAGACCTGGCCAGGCAATTCTGCACCTGGGCCGTGTCCTCCCTGAGGCCACCCCCATCAGTGGCTCCACCCTGTGCAGCCCCACCTGCCCCGGAGGACCCCTCCGATCCCATGGTCTGCCCTCAGTCGGGAGCGTTTAGGGGGTGGTGTCCAGGAGACCCAGGGACACCTGCCAAAGAGGAGATGAGCCCTCAGTTCAGTCCTGGGCCCCTGTTTGACCCTCCACCTGATCCTGTGGGGTCACAGCAAGGAGAAGGCCCAGCCTCAGCCTGTGGGACTGAGGAGCCGCAGTTCAGAGTGTGGGTCAGGCAGGAGAGGACACTGAAGTCGGAGCAGTCCAGGAAGGCTGCCTGGAGGAGGCAGCCTGCCGTCTCAGCTCAGAGGCAACTGGGCAAGACAGCCAGGGCCTCCATCTGGGTCACATTTACCCTCTCCAGCATGTCTGCAGAAGGCCCCTGAGTCTCAGGGCCAAAGACAGACAATAGGAAGCAAGGGACCCACCGGCGCGGCCCCTGTCCTGCCTCCCACACTAGCCTAGAGTTTGCTTTTTGTTTGTTTGATGAATTCCTCTGACGTTCAAGATAGAAATTAATTTCACTTATTCCTCCAAGCGGTCATTAGAAAAGCTTTTAATGAACACAGTAAAAACCAACTAATTATCGCAATGGCATTTTACTCTAAATAAAATTGACAAGGACCACGAATATGATGCATATAATTCTCCTTGGTTTATTAAAAGCCGTTTATCACATTTTATCCTGGAGGAAACTGATCATACCAGCCTGCGATAATTTAACTAATATTTCCTCAGTGCATCTAATACTGAGGGGAGTCTTCTGCGGTCACAGCCAGCGTGCGAGTCTGGGGTGACCTGGCTCCCATCACTCTTCCTGCTGGGCCTCATTCGGTCCTGGGCCCGGGGGACGCCAAGGCGGGCTCACTGGTAGGATCCTGGTTAGGAAAACCCACTCAGTTTCCTGGAGTTCAGTTTAACCACCGATACGGGTGCAGTGAGGCGGAACTGGGGCTCCCACCCGAGGTGGCCCACGCTTCAGAAGCCCCCCATCTCCGTGCCTGGCCTGAACGACCACTTTGACCCAGAGTCACAGCCCCCTGGGTGCCGCCACCGTGTGCTTCCCCCACATCTTCGCCCCGCTGGGTGTCAACCTGACTGGGCTAAGGGGCCCCTGGATCCCAGATACCGTCACGTTGGGACGTGTCTGTGAGGGGGTCTCCAAGGAGATGAGCGTTGAACCTGCAGACGGTGAGGAAGACCCACCCTCCCCACGTGGACGCCCTCTGTCGGGGGTCTGCACAGAGCGACAGGAGGAGCACCAAGGCTGACTCTGTCCCTCTTCCTGAGCTGGAACGGCCACCTTCTCCGTCCCTGCCCTTGGACATTGGGCCTCTTGGTCCTTGGCCTTCAACAGGGAATGACTTGTGCCTCAGGTTTCCTGTTCTCCAGGACCTCAGCTTGTGGGACCCAGGGTGTCACCGGCCCACAAGGCCACCAAGGTGGACGTACCCAGTCTCACCCCATCATCACATGGCCTGAGCCAGCCCCGAGGTCCCATGATGCAGTGTCCTAAATGCCCATGTCCCCTCAGGCCTCGGCCTCCTCTCCCCACTGCACTCATGGCCTCAGGGCTTCCCACAAACAGTGACAGAGGAAGGGACTCAGGCCTGCTCTGCAGACGGCTCTGCACGGTGTCTGGGCCCCGTGGGGAGCGGTAACCCTGTAGCCTGCTGGACATCTGGAGGACGTGGGAAGGGAGCCCTCCTGGGCGGGGCACCTAGGCAGCTCTCAGCCAAGCTTCTGCGTGGCCTCCTACATTACGCTCTGTGGGCTAGAGGCCCCTGTCCCAGAGGGGACGTCCCCAGGAGGCACAGCCCTGGCTCCTCGAAGGGCAGGAGGACTCCCCATATCACTCTGGGCACCTCGTGCCCTGAGTCAACAGAAGAGCCCTCGCGGGGTCCAGCTGACTTTTGCAGAGCGTCAGGAAGAATGGCGACCCCCCCCAGTGGAGGTGAGGACACGTGCCTGGCACATGAGGTCCCCCAGGACGTCTCTGGTGTCCCCGTGCCCGTGGGGAAGTGGAGGGAAATGCCAATAGTGCACCAGCAGGGCTCCGTGGCCCAGGGCCTCAGGGTGAAGGTGCGGGCTGTCTCCATGGGGACCCCAGCAGTGACTCTGTTCCTCCTCCCAGGTCCCCAGGGCTCCCGTCCAGCCTTGTCTAAAGGCCCTCCACTCATTAGCTGCCTTGGAAATGCCCGACCCTCTGGAAGCGCCTCCAAATGAGGACCCAACTCTGCCTTCTGCACTGGCCACCAGCAGCTGAGGGCAGCCAGGGAGCAGCCCGCAGTGAGGACTGTTGGCATCCCTACCTGTCTAGACCCCCAACGCTGCTCAGTGTCCCGCCCTGTCCCAGGGTCCAGCCCTGAGGGCTGGACCAGCTGGTCTGCAGAGGCCGGGAATCTCCTCCCAGGGAAGGGAGGAGGCCACAGCAGGGGCCCAGGTCTCACCTCTGCAGCTCCCACCACAGTCCTCAGTCCTCCTCTGGCTTCCCCATCACGTGCGCTCCTCACAGGAGGGCTTCCGCCTGCAGCTCCCTGGGCGCATCACCAAAGGTGCAGGAGCAAGACAGCCCAGCCCTCCTGTCCCCCATGCCAGAGCCAGAGCCAGACTTCCTCCGCCTCACGTCCCTCCCTCCCCGCCACTCCTCCTGGGTCTGCCCCACTGTCCACTGACCTGAGCTCCAAGGCCACCCCTAGCCTTCCCGCCACGCCTGCCGGACTCATTGTCCTCACAGTCGCCCCACTCTGCATGGGTCACCTCCCTCTCTGTCCCCCCCTGCCCTCCTGGCCAGCTCCCCGTCCACTGGAGCCTTGTGCCTCAGGCCCCAGCGGCCATCCTGGGCCCCTCCACTTCCCTCCTCCCTAGTTTCCAAGGCCACCCCTCCCCAGCGACGACACTCAGCCCTCACACTTGCTCAGTGTCTCTCTGCGTGAGCTCCCACCTGTGCATCCAGCCAAAGGCTCTAGATTCTAATTTCCTGTTATTGTCTCAGTCATTTGTTCAATTACACCTGCAGTGCCTGCAGGGCGCCCCGGGGACAGGAGCCACCGCACACAGGAGCCACTGCCCACAGAGTGTGCTGCAGGGCTCAGGGCCGCGCCCTCCCGTGTCTGCAGCCTTCTTAGAGTGGCTGGTGCTGGCGTGGACGCAGAGCCAAGCGCAGAGTCGGGTCCGCGGTTTTGCCTTGGCACAGATGCAATCATGCATATTTCATGCGCTGCCGAGACTCACTTTGATATCTCCCCCGTGTCTGGGGAGCACTCCAGGCTGGCTCGCGGAGTGGCCTTGCTGTCCCTCTTGGCTGCAGTGTCTGCCCCTGGGCAACCCTCCCGTGGACCAGCTCGCCTCTGCCAGTGGAGAACTGAGGAGCTTCTCTTTTCTTTTCTTGTCAGTATTTCTTTCTGTTACCAAAGTGGCGCGGTGCCCCAAGGAGGGGCTGGCGGGTGCACATGGCTTGTTGATGGACAGTCCCAAACTGGTTTCTGAAAAGGCTCTAGAAGGTGTTGCCCACTGGGAGACCCCTGCTCTTCTTGTCCTTTGTCATAGTAAGAAAGTACGTCTCTCTACCGGCTCCAGCGTCAGGGTGGAAACCTATACTGCCTTGTTACTGTCATCGACATTGACTGATTAAGGGTGACAGCGCACACGATTTGTGCCTGTCTGTCTTTATATGTCTTTCCTGAATACTCAAAATGTATCCATGATTGTGACTCAGAAATCTGGCTCACGTCGTCCCCAGGGGCAGCCTGCCTGGCCTCAGGACTGCCCGCCTCCAGGTGGTGCCTCCCTCTGACCCCCTGCCCAGACGGCACCGCCTGTTTCTCCTCTCCCTGGACCCCATCTGCAGGTCCCGCGTTGGGTGTTTGCCAAGCCTCTTCCTGTCCAGTGGCTCTCGCCGGCCAGTCCAGCTCCTCACCGGGGCAGCTGTGGTCTGGCTGGGCTTCTGCAGGTCACTCTTGGAGGCTGCTGGCGTTTTTACAGTGTTGGTCTCTTGTAAGAGCCGGGCACCTCTCCGCTGGCTCAGATTCTGTGTGTGCCGATAAAGTTTACGGCCCCCTTGCATAGCTCTGTACGCGTTTCTGTTAGCTTTTCCTCTCGAGATGTCTTACAGCTGTTCTAGCTGTTGTAAATAGAGACAGCTTCCTTTAAATGGTTATTTCTTATGTCTATAGAAAAAGTATAGATTTTTAGACGTCGGCCTGGTCTCTGAGTACATCAGTAAACTCTGATTGGTTTTTTATTGTCTCCCTGGATTTCCTCCACACGTTATGTTGTCAGTGAACCAGGGCATCCTTACCCCCTTCCCCCTGGCCTCAGGACTGCCCGCCTCCAGGTGGAGCCTCCCTGTCCCCTCTGCAGATCCCGCGTTGGCAGTTTACCCAGCCTCTTCCTGAACACGGTTGGTGTCGACCGGGGCCTCCCAGGTGGGGTGGGAGTACGGGTCTGGACTTCTCTTGCAGCCCCTGATTTCAGTGAGTGCTCAGATGCCCACGGGGCACGGGGCTTCCTCTGCACACTCCTGAGCCGGGGAAGGATTTTAACAGATGTCCTTTGGCACGTTGAGCCTGTGCTTGTTCCGCCTGAATGAGTCACAACAGTCACGTTAGGAGGTTTCACATGCTCTGGGACCTGGAGGCAGAAGCCAGGGGCCCCGGGCGCTCCCCCAGTGTCTGGAGGCGACCTGTGCGGGTGTGGAGCGTGTACTTCCAGGCACAAGTTCATGGTCTTCACCTTCACCCACAGTGGTTTCTGTGCTTTAATCTTGATGCAAATGGTAGAGAAGTTCTTGCAACTTGCTTCATAAACTCAACATCCTATTGTTTAAATGTTCCCGTGTTGATTGACGGTGCACCCATGGGCTCTCGGTGAGGGAAGCCTGATCCTTCCCCACCGAGAAACTCTCGTCCCTGCCTGCTGGCACAGGCTCGCAGTCCCCCAGGAAGGCCCTGGGCAGAACCGGCTGGGAGGCAGGGGTCTTCAGCCTTCCGTGGGGCGGGTGGGCAGAGCTCTGAGCAGCGCCTGGGCACCCTGAGTGAATGCAACCCTAGTGTGACCAAAGCCACCACGACTGAGCCGTGCCGAGGGCTGTCCCCACGGTTGTGCCAATTCACGCTCCTGCCAGCATCGCTTGGAGCTCCCGCTTCCGCAAATCCACGGCAGCGCAGGATGGTGTCAGACTCATTAATTTTTTACACTCTGATGGTGAAAAATGGCATCTTGTTGTTGTAATTTGTGCTTCCTGGTGTTAGCTGAGGGGCCGGCCGTCTTCTCACTTGTTCACGGTGCAGCTTCTCCTCGTATTTATTGTCCTGATCATCTGCTCGTTTTTCCATGGGGCTGCTGGCCTTTTTCTCATTGATCTCAGGAATTATTTATGTACCCGGGTGGTGATATTTTATCGGTTATGTGGGTTGTAAATATGTCCTCCCAGACCGGGGCTTGTATTTCTTTTTCTCGGTCGGCGGTGTCTTTGCTACACAGAACCTTAACGCCCCTTGTCTGCTGCCCCAACTTTCCCCAGTCTCAGACTGGGCCTGGACCCCCTGCCGTCTTTCTTTCCTTCTGGCGGGATGGTGCTGGGTAGGGGCATGGGCTGGCTCAAGGGCCCCTCCCCGCGGAGGCCCTCTGCCTCTCGTCTCCCTGGGTGCCCACCCTGGACCATGTCAGACCCTCTTAAGAGCCATGGCTTTGTAAAAGTTTTCCCATCTGCTAGGTCAGCCCTCAGCCCTCTTCAGGCACGTCCTGGCTGGTTTTGGCCCTTTGCTCTTGTATGCTGATTTTCTAACCCAGCTTGGAAACCTATTTTGGATGTAGATTGGAAACACCTTTAACCTCAACATCAATTTAAAGGGAATTTTCATCATTATTGAGCGTTGCCATCCATGAATATGGTATATTTCTCCATCCAGTGAACCTTCAGTGTTTCTTCCCACTGGAAAGGTCCTGGGCATTAGTGGTCCAGGCACCCCTGGACTCTGTGGTCCCCTTCTCAATCCTCAGGCCATCTTATTATATTACCTTATCTAGTTTTTTGCTAGTATTTTTTCATGCCAAAGTTACATTCTGCAACTTATCGAACTCTCTAATTGATTCTAATAGTTTTTCTGTAGGTCACCTTGAACTTTCTCATTGCAAATGACCTGAGAAAGCTTGGACCGTTGCTCTCTGGGCTCATCTTTCTCTCTTGCCCTGATGCCGTTCTGGCCTCTGTGGCACACTGAGGCTTAGCAGTGGATTTGACTTCAGAGGGTGGAGTTGAATTTTACCTGAAGGGTGCTTGCTATGGGATCTGCTCATCCTTATCAGCTAAGGGGATTCTCCTGGACTTTTAGGTTGCTAAGACGGTCTCGTCGCCACAGATCACACGTCAGCATTCGTCTTCTCTGAAGCTTTGCTTCACGAGTCTTTCTGTGCCTCCTGGACTAGCTGTCAGTGTTGTGGTCACTCTCTGTGCTCAGTGCTCCTGCAGGTTTTCCTGGGCTGCCTTGGACTCTCCTTGCTCACCTGGCTTCGGGCCCCAGCCCACCTTCTTCACCGTGGTCGCAGTGTGAAGTGTGACGGTCTCCCAGACGCTCCGCCTTGTCACAAGACCTCCTGAGGAACGCGCACCAGGGCTCGGACTCCCAGACCAACCTCCTCCTTTGGCTCTCAGGAGGCACCTTCCACTGGGTGGATCCTGGCTGTGTGCTGTGAGGCCTGCTCGCCATCTTACCACGATTTCCTTATAGCTGTGCCTTTTGTTTAAATTGCCTTTGGTGTATCTCTTTTCAGTGATTTGATCACAGCCCTTCTTGAAGCAGCGTGCTCGAGGGATGATTAGCACACAGTGCTCAGTAAGATCCGGTGCATTTGGCTGTGTTCGCCCTCGAGATGCCATTCCTGCAGTGGAGCACCCTGCCACCCTGCCAGCTCCCGGGCCTCTTGTTTCTGCCTCCAAATCCCACCTTTGCCCTGTCCCCTGCCATGCATGTCACTAGAGTACGTCCCCTGTGGGGGCTCTGGCTTCTTTCCTCATGGGGTCACGGTCAGAGCCACCACCCTGCTGGCAGCATCAGTAGCCCACGCCTTTCTATGACTGAGCAGCCTTTGTCCCCATGAATGTGCAGTTTGCTGACACTTCACCAGCTCAGTCTTTGGGATGTTTCCTGTTTGGGGTGATTACACACGAAGCCATGTGAACATTTGCATACAAATCTTTATAGACATATGCTTTCATTTCCCCGGGACTAGCATGGCTGGGTCACATGGTAGGCATCTGCTTGGCTATTTAATAAGCCCAACTGTTCTCCAGGGTGGTGTTACCACGTGCGTACCCCACCGACAGCGTGCGAGATTCCCAGGGGTTCTACATACCTGCCAACACCTGGTAGGTCTGAACTGGACATTCTCCCAGGTGTGGGACCTTGGATTTGCCCCTTTCACTGACTAAGGCTACCGAGCAGCGCCTCACACCCTTGGTGCCATCCGTATTTGTGGGGTGAAGTATCTGTTCAATCGGCTGCCCTCCTTTTTTGGAGCTTTAATTGCTGTTGTTCCTGAAGTTTGAGAGCTTACCTACTGCTGCGCAGAAGTCCTTTACAGACATGCAATTTGAAATCACTCTCCAACTCCTGTGTTCTCGTAACCCTGTGTCTGAGGAGCGGAGGTTCCCAAGTGTGAAGAAGTGTTTTCTCTCAGTCTACCTCTTATGGATTGTGTGCTTGATGTCTTATCCAAGGTCAAAAAGGTTCTCTGCTTCTTTCTTCTAGATGTTCGTAGTTGGAGGTCTGTGATCCCTTGTGAAGTAGATTTCGTGTGAGCTGTGTGGTGTGGAGCCAAGCTCACTTGGGGGATCCTGCATCATTTTGGGGGGGGGTGTTCAGGCTTTATTTTCTAGAATTGTTTTCTAAAATATCAACTGAACCCAAAGTGCACAAAAGAGAAAGATTGGAGAAGCTGTTCCTGTAGCAAGGTAGTGACTGCAGCTGTCCCCACCAACACTCAGTCCTCTCCTGCTCCACCGTCCCTCATAGTGACCACCGAGGCTCATCACAAAACCCCAGAGTGTCATGGGCCACAGTTGAACATCCCTCTCCCACTGCCACCTGTGATTAGGATTGATCCCCCCAGACTGTAGCTGGGGACTTGTGGTTCACAAAACCCTGAAAGGAATTTTACAAGAAAGAATTCTCACTTCCAAATTCTCATATTCCATTTAATATGCTTTAGAAGCTCATGCACACGACCTCAAATCTATATCCAGTAGCCTTTGAGAAACTATTACAGACAAGATTATGTATAAAACTGTTTTCTTATAGAGTTAGAGAAATCCTAGCCTTTGTGAGAATATCACTTTTAACACTAAAATTCAACAAGAGATAATAGGTTTATATCAGAGAAAACTCATTTCATCATAGACATGTAAAATGGCACACAAAAGAAGAAAAATACATCTACACATTTGAAAACAAGCACAACACGAATTTTAACTGTACAAAACATAAATGTCTGTGCTACAGGAAGTGAGAGAAAAAAGAAAGGCCACTTTTTTTTCATTTTCCAGGAAGAAGTTAAAATCCCCTAAGCCCCCATGACCAGAGTTGGAGAGAAGTCCACTGAGGGCCATGCCTTAGGGTTCTTCCTGTCCTTTGGGGTTTACTGAAACCCATCAGCATTATTTATTGAGAAGCCCACGGTTCCTCCACTGGAGAGCCCGTGGCCCAGCTGGACGGAGCTGGCTTTAGGAGGTCTGCTGTGCTCCACCCCGCCTGCCTCCTTTGTGCTGACTCTGTACGGTTTTAATTCACATGACTTTACGATTAGCCTGAATCAGATGGATGAGTCCTCCAACTTTGCTCTTTCTGAAAGCCATCTGGACCGCCCTGGTCCCTGCATGCTTCCTCATGAATCTGAGACTCCCACCGTCAGCCCACTGCCCTGGGGGACGGAGGCAGCAAGGTTTCTAGGTGCTCAGGTCCCACACGTCTTCTGTTCGACGTGTGCCTGACCCTTTGTACCTGCTGAGGGCATTCTGAAGGGTATTGTTTTTAAAGTGTCCACTTCTACTCATTTTTTGTGATTACATAAAAATGCAATGGATTTGTGTAAGCCCAGCTTCAGCCTTTCCCCTCTGCCTTTCGTCAGGGCATGTTCTACCACCACGTCCTCATGGTCACTGATCCTCTCTTCCGCAGTGTCTATCCAGTGGTGCCACCCAGCATATCTCCACCACAGGAATCGCAGCTCTTGCTGTCTGGAGTCTGACATGCATCTTCTAACGCTCTCTCTACCTTCCTTGACATGTGGACTCAATGGACACCAGCTGTTTTAATATCTCCTCTACCACTTTGCTCATGAGCTGTTTCTGGGTCTATTCCTGTGGATCAACTTTTCTTCCCTTTCTGTCTTGTGTTTCCCGTTTCCTGCCTGTCTGGGCTTTTGGTGGGATGCCACACAACCTGACTTTTGCATTCCTGGATGCTGGCTGTTTCGTGCTCTTTTTCATACAGTTATCTTGCTGTTTAGCTGTGTGCTCTTTTCGAGGCCTGTGCTTATTAAGCCTAGCTAGTGGGCCCGGCTAGTTCTCTTCCTCTGCTGGGCGAGCCTTCTGAGTACTCTAACCCCTCGTGGTGGGATGGGACTGTGACAGGCTGGAGGGTGGGCGTGGGGCCTAGCTCCAGCCCTGTGTAAATTGCAGAGTCCCTCCTGTTCTTGGGCTCTTCTTTCCCCACCTTGGACTCCTTCCGGGGCCTGTGCAGATCAACACCCACAGGAGCAGAGACACCGGAGCTGCACCCGAGCCCTCTGTGCGGCTTCCCCTTCCCGTGCACTTCTCTCCTCGCAGATCCTCTGCCCTCCAAGCCCTGCACGCCCGAGCCTCTGAGTACTCCACTGTGTCCTGAGTCAGGGAGCCACTGCTCTGTGCTGAGTCCTGAACGTCCCCTCCAGGCCACGGGCTGGGGGTCGCAGGACTCATTCATCCATTTCCTCCTCTATAAATCGCCCTCCGGCCACGCCTGGTTCCCAGAGGCTCGGGACTGTTGGTTGATATGTCCCCCTGGTGTTTTGCTTGTTTAAAATCAGAGGGTCAATCCAGCCGCTGTCCCTCTCACATGGCTGGAGGGAGAAGTCTCCACTGGGCAATATTTACATTGCACTGAGATGCTCTTTATTGGTTTTCAATCTTAAAAATCAGCCAAGAGACAAAGCATGGAAGGTTTCATTATCTCCCCAAACAGAAGTAGACACACTGTCACCGAGTCCCCGTGAAGTGCAGGTGAGCAGGCCGATCTCCGGCAGGACGCGGGCAGCGAGTGATGTCACTGTGGTTCTCCATCCCACCTGCGAGGAGTCATGTTTCTCCGTCCCAAACTCACAAGTCAGGAGAAGAGGCTCGGGTCGCTTACCGTGTGTCAGGACGAGTAATGTAAAGGAGAAGACTGCTGATCAAACAAGGGCTCACTAGGGGTGAGCCACAAGGCCAGGCCACAGCTCTGACCAGAACGAGGCGTGTGAACACACAGATGTATTGCACACCCAGGCACACGTACGAATGTGCATAGACAGGAACACACACAGTGTACACACATTCGTACGTGTGCAATACATCTGTATGTTCACATGCCTCGTTCTGGTCAGAGCTGTGGCCTGGCCTTGCTTCAGGGCTCCCTACACACCGCTCCGGTCACCAGTGATTCTGGCGTGGACGGGGCAGGGTGCAGTTGGGGCAGGGCGGAGGGAGGGAAGAGATGTTGCTGCATCCTCTGGAGCTCTCCAAACAGGGAACCGGGGGAACACAGACGCTGAATCACACCCAGTGTGTCCATCTGTCCAACCATCCTTCCTGGCCCACCCACGAGGACTGCAGGATTAACAACTGGTTGGGGATCTGAACTCATTCGTGTGCTGGACTGTCCTGCCCCGACCCCTCCCTCTCCACCCTCTGCATGTGTAGGAGGGACGTCGTTCTGAGGCTACCCCGGCCAGTCATGGCCTCAGCACAGGAGAAGTAAACAAAACCCTGCAGAGGGCACAAAGCCAGCTCCGTCGCAGTTCCTAGGAGGACTTGAAGGTGAGGATTCCTGGATGGGGAGATGGGGGGATGGAGGTGGGGGATGGAAGGAAAGAGGAAGGGAAGGGCAGAAGACAGCCAGAGAGTGAGATGCCCAGGGCCCCAGGGTCGGGGTGGCAGGGCTGGGCGGGCTGGGCACTGTGGACGCTCCGGGTCCGTGTTGCTGAGTGAGGAAAGGGCATCACCCCGTGGAGGTTGGGAGTCATCAGAGGAGCCTCCCAAGGGCCAGGAGGAGAAGGCTCCCAAGAGCATATGGCCCTGAGGGACACTCAGCCCTGAGGTGGGCTCTGCAACAGGAAGCAGAGTGAGGCCAAGAGCCAGGGCCTGGGAGGGCCTGGGAGGGCCTGGGAGGGCCTGGGACCTGCAGGGGACCTGGAGTCAGCACCTGGGGACCCCGCGGGGAGCTGGGCTGTGGGTGCTCACAGGCCTCCTGGAGGTTGAGGCCTGCAGGAAGCCGGGCCCTGCCCTTCCTTCTCTCCCAGGTAGCCCTTGCTCGCTCCTCACCCGCCTCCCTCCAGGCCCCACAGGGAAGGGTGCTGGTCCACCCCAGGGCCCTGGGAGCCCTGCCGTAGCTCCTTCCCATCTTCCCACACTCCCTGGGGCCGGGCAGCCGCCTTCCCCTTCACAGACGTGGGCCAGAGGCCAGGGGGTGCCTCCTCCCTGCCTCCCTCAATCCTCCCACCCAGGGCACAGGCTGAGGTGCCTTCTAGGTCCAGCACAGGAGTGGGGTGCCTGGGGTTGGCATGACCCAGAGGAAGCTCCTATCAGCTCACAGCCGGCTCCTTCCCTGGGCGGCCAGGGCCAAGGGCTGGCTGGCTCTGGTGGCACTGGCACCAGGTGTCTCTGGAGAGACTGAAGGGTGACCAGGCAGTGCTCCTGTGGAGACAGGCCCCAGGAGCCAGCAGCACCCTGTAGCCCTGTGCGAGGAGAACTGCGAGACTCTCACAGGCCCTGTGTCCCCAGGGCTGCCGGAGCCGGGGCTGCACCCTGGCACTTCTGGGGCTCCGCCGATGTGTCCGAGGAGCGCGTGGAAGGAAAGGGTTAAGGACCACAGAAGACGTTCATTTACATGCAGGCTCCAGACTTTCATCCTACCACCTAGGGCCTGTGCAAGCCAATCAATATTTTATGAAGACATCTCCTGCCAGCATGGAGGGACAGCAGGCAGGGGCTCCAGGCCTCCTTTGCCAAGGGGAGAGTGGGGGGCGCAGGCCTGCATGGCCCTGGGCATCTCCGTGCCAATGCCACCCATCCTGAGGGAGGCCCTGGTCCCTCTGACTCCAGGCTGGCCTCCCCTCCTCCCTCAGGATGTGAGCCGACCATGGAAGGGAGTTTTCCTACCATCCACCTCCTCCAGGTCGCTGCACCCACACAGAGTCCTGCGCACGACGCGTGGACGGTGGAGGCCCGAGTGCCCCTTGGTTCCAGCAGGCATGTGGCCCCAGGGGCCCTGAGAGCTCTCCTGGGCAGATGCGCCCTGGACAGGGCACAGTGAACTGTGCTGGTGTCACATGTCCCCAGAGGCCCAGACCCTGTGGTGGAGGCCACGTGCCCCTCCTCTGCCTGTCCGTGAGCCCCACCTGTCCCTTCCAGAGAGGCCTTGACCCTGCTCTCCACCAGACCTTCAGGGGCAGGAGGAGACCCTCCCGGCCCCTGTCCCCCGGGAAGCCCCGAGGCACAGCCACCAGAGCGCACAGGAGCAGGGGAGCCCGGTCACCCTGGGGCAGAGCTGTTCAGCTGGGGCTTCGAGGTGGGTGGGGGTCTTGGAGTGAGAGGGGCAGCCATGGGAAGACCCACCGTCTGGACAAGAGACACGAGACTCTGGGCACATCGGGAAGGGTGGTGACCCTGGGCAGGGGGACAGCCTGGAGTGTGGCGAGGGCCCCAGGAGGGCCAGCTGGTGGGCTGAGGAGCTCCTGGTGAGGACCTGTAGGTGCAGTCGACGGAGAGGTGGGATGCTCTTAAGGACAGTCCCTCCGAGGAGACCAGGTACAGGAAGCAGGTGAGCTACAACGGCCCTCAGCCTGAGCTCGAGTCCCTGTCCACCAGCTGCTGCAGGTGGGCCTGGGGGGCAGGGAGAGGGGGGCCTCTCTGGGGAGCCCCTGGGCAGAGACGTGAGAGGGTGGTCCTCGGGATGGGGGTCGAGTGGTGTCAGGCCACCCACCCCTGAGGATATGTGGGGGCAATGGTTGGGGCTCACCTAGAATTGGGGTCGGTCCACCAGGTCCCCTGTAGAGCTGTGCTGAGAGATGTGTAGAGCTGTCCCCCTTGGGCTGTGCTGAGACAGGTCAGGGCCGGGCCTCCATTTCCCTGGGGGGGCACATTCATAGACCCTCTGGCTCTGGCTCTGAGGTGGGGAGGGTCAGAGAGCAACTCCCAGCCACAGGTCCCTGGGGCACCCCCCCTTCGATGGCCAACAGAAACTCGGTGCTGGAGGGGTCTTAGTGGGAGCAGGTGGGTGCTCCCTCCATCGGGCCCCCGCGTGGGCTCCCCAGCCGTTGCCTGGACACCTCGGCAGCAGGACCTTCCCAGGGCCTGCCTCACAACCCCCGACCGTGCTGACCGTGTGGTCCCCAAATAGCAGCCACCCGAGATCATGTTCCCAGGCACGTGGTGCAGGAGGCCCTCCAGGACCCTGACCCAGCCCCCTCGTCCTGTCCTGTCCTCCTGAAGGGCAGCAGGGGGCCGGTCATCCCTCTCCCACTCATTCACCCCTCCATCCAGCAGCCCTTCTCAGCCCTTCTGGAACACGAAGCTGTCCCCCGTGGCCTTGGGGAAGGGCAGACAGACCCCAAGCTTGTTTTACGGAGGAAGAAACAGAGGTGGAGGCCTGTATTCCTCCCTGCTCCCAGGACTCGCCTGACTCCAGAATGTTCCATAGCCTGGCCTGGCCTTGTCATCACGCTGTGCCCAGGGCACGGAGAGCTCACAGAAGGGCTCCAGGGCTTGGCTGGCTGCACCCTGGGCCCTGCTTTGTCCTGGGTTCTTCTCCAGATGCTGGGGTGGCCTGGAGAGGCCAGTCAGTGTCTGGAGGGAGGTGTTGGCCGCAGAGCCCTGCAGGGCTGTGGCCAGTTTCCTGCCTGAAGGAAGGGCACCACTCAGCCAAGCCTCACCCAGGTGCTCACAGGTACTGCTGAAGCCTTGTATTAGTCTGTTTTCTGTTCCTGTAACAAAATACCTGAGGCTGGGGACTTCATGGAGAAAAGGGGTTTGTTTAACTTATAGTTCTATTTGTTCCGGTTATGGCACAGGCATCAGTTGACTCTGATGAGGACCCTATGGTGAACGGCTTAACAAAGCAGGAGCTGGTGCAGGAGGGGACATGACAACGTGAGCCAGGAGCCAGGGAGAGAGAAGGAGGGGCCAGGCCTGCTCTCTGGCACCCCCTCCCTGAACTAACAGTGCCGCAGTCTGGCTGGGCACAAATCACGAGCCACTCAAGCAGGAACAAACTTTATTTCTGAACTCCCGCGAACGCCACCCATGCGGCCTTCTCCCGGGACACACCACACACCAACCGGAAATCCCTCCTCCGGCACTTCCTCAACCAACACAAACTCTCCTGGAATCCCCATAAGAACTCCAAAGTAGTCCGAGAACTAGCAGGCGGAGTCGGACCGCAGGGGTCTAATATACAATTGAATACACAGCTTAACATAACCATCATCATCTCAATAGCTCACTGGCATCACTTCTCAACCACTCCATTCTGGCAAAAATGCCATGCGTCATTCCAACTCGACTAGGCTGTGGCTCTCAGCATCTCTCCCCTTCTGTTTAATTAAACACCAAGCATGTGGCTTAGGGACCCTGCCTGTCTTAGGTTGTCCAATTCCACATATGGTTCTTACCTGTCATTGGATGAGCTGATCTCAAGGCATCAGCCTCCTGTCTTAGGTTGGTACCATTGCAATTGGATCATACCCGTCAATGACTACCGGTCCAACATACAGCCATACTTGTGGATAGGCCTTTGCAGCAGTGTGTGGGGGGGTGAGGTTCTTTGCCTCACCTCTGTTGGCCCCCAAATTTTAGCTGAACGATCATTACAAGCAGAAGGGAGGAGGATACAGAAATGCCACGACACCAAGCCAATTGACGGCTCCTTTGGAAAAATTGTACCACCGGTGACACCATCAGCAAAGATGCCCCAGCACTACCACAGTTTGCTGCACTAACAGATAGTTCACAATGCATACAAGTGATACATATTCCAGGCAAGCTCTGCAAGCAGTTCAAAGCAGAGGAATCTATCAATATGTCCATTTCCTCCTTGATTGAGCATCACTTGTTGAGTTACATTATTCATTGATGCATCAGTTTATACAGTTTGTTGTGATAGCTATCGCAGAAGCTGTAGTTTGGTTTTATCTTTGTCTTCACCGGCATTGGGATGAAGATAGGAATTCTGGCAATGATGGCTAAAAAAAAAAATTATGTAACATTCCAGCAGGCACTAAAAGAAAACACTTTTCTAAACAATTTAGTATCCTGAATAGAATTAGATATAATGAAAAGGAAAGGTGAAAGTAAACAAACAGATCTGTTAACCTCCTTTTTTGTTCACATAGTAAAACAATACTCAACAGCTGTTTACCCAATTTAAATTAAACCATTTAAATCACATGAATAAAAAAAATTTGGATCCATTTTTTCATGAGTGCTCCTCATATATGATATATGGACATATGCATATACAGACATACAACACAAAACAAAGTGTGCACACATAACATACAACACATAACATAATAGTAAAGGCCTTGTAGATTTACACAGGTGAAATCTCCATTGCAATGTTTAAAAACTCCACAGTCAAAAAATAGAACTGATCAGAAAAACATTAACCTAGGTCTGTATGAGCTCAAAAAATAAAATAGAACTTCATGATGTGGGAAAGGGCAATAATAAAATAGATATTGAAAAAGGCATCCTGGTTACCACCTGGGTTTGACTCATCATTGGATATCCCCACCCTTCTTCCTGTAACTTGCATATGGGTCTGAAGGTAATCCCACAAGCAAGCCCCAAGGTTTTTTACATTTGAAATAGGTCTTAATGGTGTTCATTATTCATTAGCCTCCAGGTGTGGGAAAACCACTGTTGCAGATGTGAGAATAGCCAAGCTGGAGCTCTGGATATCAGCTGTTATGGATTTCAGTCAAAGCATCTTCTTTTTGGTCTGTAGAAATCGCTTTAGTTAGTCTCTCTGGAATCCAAACTGGCTGCTATTCTTCCTGTGGAAACACACAAACAGAACCCCGACTCCAGACAATTACTGGGTCAGGACCTTTCCATTGTCCTGTTAGAATATCCTTCCAAAGTACCTTAGGCTTATTTACATATTTTGGATACATATGCCTTTCCACAGCACTAAGCCCTGATGAAAACAAATTTAAAAAGTTTAGAGTAAGAAGGGTTATTTTAAGTTTATCTCTGGGCGATATATACAGGTCCCTGAAGAACTCCAGCAGTGCTTCCTGGCAGCCCAGTGGCCACATCACTGGCCCCACCTCTGAACAGCCCCATTACCTCTAGAGGGGACACTGGGGACCACCCTGCCACTCCCAAAACCTTATGGGGACACACTGGGGGCAAACCAGTGGGCCTGCTCCCCCTGCCCCTGTTCCCCCTGCCCCTGCTCCCCCTGGTCCTGCTCCCCCTCCCCCTGCTCCCCCTGCCCCTGCTCCCCCTGGCCCTGCTCCCCCTCCCCCTGCTCCCCCTGCCCCTGCTCCCCCTGCCCCTGCTCCCCCTGCTCCCCCTCCCCCTGCTCCCCCTGGTCCTGCTCCCCCTGGTCCTGCTCCCCCTGCCCCTGCTCCCCCTGGCCCTGCTCCCCCTGGCCCTGCTCCCCTGCCCCTGCTCCCCCTGCCCCTGCTCCCCCTGGTCCTGCTCCCCCTCCCCCTGCTCCCCCTGCCCCTGCTCCCCCTGCCCCTGCTCCCCCTGCCCCTGCTCCCCCTGGTCCTGCTCCGCCTGGTCCTGCTCCCCCTGCCCCTGCTCCCCCTGCTCCTGCTCCCCCTGGCCCTGCTCCCCCTCCCCCTGCTCCCCCTGGCCCTGCTCCCCCTGGTCCTGCTCCCCCTGCCCCTGATCCCCCTGGCCCTGCTCCCCCTGCCCCTGCTCCCCCTGGCCCTGTTCCCCCTGGCCCTGCTCCCCCTGGTCCTGCTCCCCCTGCCCCTGCTCCCCCTGGCCCTGTTCCCCCTGCCCCTGCTCCCCCTGGCCCTGCTCCCCCTGGTCCTGCTCCCCCTGCCCCTGCTCCCCCTGGCCCTGTTCCCCCTGCCCCTGCTCCCCCTGGTCCTGCTCCCCCTCCCCCTGCTCCCCCTGGTCCTGCTCCCCCTGCCCCTGCTCCCCCTGGCCCTGCTCCCCCTGCCCCTGCTCCCCCTGGTCCTGCTCCCCCTCACCCTGCTCCCCCTGCCCCTGCTCCCCCTGCCCCTGCTCCCCCTGCCCCTGCTCCCCCTGGTCCTGCTCCGCCTGGTCCTGCTCCCCCTGCCCCTGCTCCCCCTGCTCCTGCTCCCCCTGGCCCTGCTCCCCCTCCCCCTGCTCCCCCTGGCCCTGCTCCCCCTGGTCCTGCTCCCCCTGCCCCTGCTCCCCCTGCCCCTGCTCCCCCTGCCCCTGCTCCCCCTTGGGGCTGCGTCCTGGCTGCACCCAGCTGGGAGGGCAAGTAGGCAGCAGGGCAGCAGGGTGGTTTCCAGGGTCCAGCGCTGCCCTGTAGCTGGCCCAGGCGGGTTCTGTGCTGGATTTGCAGCCGGGGTGCAGGCTGGGCTGGAGGAGCGGGTGGGTGGAGTGGAGCGGGCCTGGGGCCAGGCTTGGCCAGGAAGAGCAGGACAATAGGTGCACTCAGCTGGGCTTCAGATCTTCTCAGTGAGGAGCTGCGTGAGTGGAGCCTGGAGGAAAAGATTCAGGGGGACGTGGCTCTGTGGGGAGCAGAGGCTCCACTGTGGCCGGGCCCCTGCGAAGGCACCGATGGCCGGGGGCCCCGCTCTCTGCCAGGCTGCAGCTCACGGCCTAGCCCGCTGTTCTCCAGTGAAGCTCCGTGTGGATAATGTGCCTGTGATTACGGCCGACGAGGGGGCTCGGGCCTTTGCCAGGCTGGTGGAGTGGCTGCCACAGGCCTACAGGCCATCCACACCCGTAGAGAGGGCAGGGGCAGAGGGGCCGTGGGCCCAGTCGCTCAGTGGGGGAGAGGTGGCCCTGCACGGTCCTCCTGCTGCCATCATGGGCTGGGGCGTCCTGGTGCCATGGTAACTGGAAGGCCGCTCCCGTGCCAGCAGCTGTGACCCGGCTCACCCAGCTCCTCCTTTCTGCACCCCAGCCTCCTGGAGCACTCTCCTCAGGAAGCGCCTGGCCAGCCACCCACCTGGCCCTCTCCCCAGCTGCCCGTGCATGGGTCTCCACCCGTGGTCAGTCCAGCTTCCTCTTCCCTGTGGGGGCCCCTGGTGAGCCTGGGACTCCCCCTCCCAGTGAGGTGGGAACAGCCTCCGTGGACAGCTGGGAGGCAGGGCAAGGCCTCCGACAGCGGGGGGTCGAGGGAAGGACTCCTGCCCAGCCCCACTACTCGGCCTCAGTTTCCCCTTCCGTCACAGAAGCCTGTGCTCCAGGTGAGATTGGGTTGGTGGTACAAATCCCCCATAACGCCCCCCCACCCTCCATCTCCCTGTGGGCCGTGCTAGTGTCCTGTGACAAAGGGCCACCTTTGTCACACCTCAGATGGGCAGCTTGGACGATGGAGGAGTATCTGAGCATCTGCAAGCAGGAAGCCCAAGGTCAGGGTGGCAGCAGGTGGCTCCTCCTGAGGCCGTGAAGGGGAGTGTGCCCGACCTCTCACCTTCCTGTGGCTGCAGCCACCTCTGGTGTTGCACCTGTGGACGCATCTGTCCTCATCCTCACTGGGCATCCCCCAGGCCACAAGGACACACCCAGCAGGCAAGGACACCCCTCTCCCTGTGCCTTCCCCTTGGTTTCAACCACAATGACCTACTTCCCATGAGGAACTGCGGGTTGGGACTTCAACACTGGAGCGTCAGGGGCAGAATCCACCCTGGGCATGTGGAGAGGGCGGCCTGGCTCTGGGCTGGGCACTGAGCCCTCTCCTCCCCGCCCATCCTCGCCCCTCCTGAGCTCTCTGTCCCCTCCTTATTCCTGGTGTCCCTGCCCTGCCAGCCCAAGCCACTCTGTCCTGCCGCAGCAGGGGCGGGTGTCCCCAGCAGGCAGTGGAGCCTCCGCAGTCGCCCTGAGGACCCAGGAGTTCTGTAATGGAAGACTCACGGGCACCGGTTGTGCCTGGGCCTTGCTAGCACTCAAGGGGGACCCAGGTGTCCTGCTCGAAGGTCAGCACCCACAGGCGGGCAGGGGAACCTGATTCAGAGTGCCTGGGGCATGTGCCCAGCTAGCAGCTGACTGGCCCGGGCACCCCTCTCTGTGCCTCTGCCTTCAGGAGTGGCCAGATGGGTGAGAGGCCCAGGGCAGTGGGTGCTGGCCCTGGAGTCCTGGGCAGTTTCCAGTGGGAGGTGGGGCTGAGGGAGGAGGGCAGGGCACCTCACTGCGTCACCCAGGCGGATCCTAAACTGCTGGGTCTGGCGATCCTCCCACCTCAGCCTCCTAGGTAGCTGGGCTACAGGCCCACGGTCCTGAGCCGGGCAGCGTGGAGACCAGGCTCCAGGTCTCACGGTGACTGTGCAGGCGAGCTGGCTGGGCCTGCACACCCCCTCTGGAGTCAGTGGCCTGCCCAGTGTCCTGCCAGACCCCAGAGCTGAGCCAGCACCCAGCCCTGGGCACATTGCAGCAGCTCAGTTGTCAAAGGTATGGACTGTGGCTGTGGTTGGGCCTTATCTCTGTCATCCAGAAGGCCAGCAGGGTCACCTCCACTAGAGGCAAGAAGGCCATCTCACAATGCAAGCCTGGGAACCACATGGCTCAGCTGGTGTCCACCCAGGGCTAGGGTGTGGGGGAGGGGCCATGCCTGAAAGATGGCCACAGTGGTCATGGCCCTTCAGGAGCTCACAGCTGCCCAAAGCAGAGATGGTCCCTAAAAAGGCCAGCACATGACTTACACCTAAAGGGGATTCAGTGGCAGGGCATGGGCTGCTGCCCAGGGAGAGGTTTGGTCAGAGGTCATTTTTCACAGAGGAGCAGGTGCCCTGCATGCCCCTGGTCAGAACCCCTGACCTGCTGGACGGACATAGCTCCAAGACCAACCAGGGCAGGGCTGCAGCCTGGAGGGGCAGCTGGGCTGGGGTGGCATGCCAACTCAGAGTCTGACGTTCTGCTCCTGGTCACTCCACAGACGAGGAGAGGCTTGGAGGCCCATTGAAGATTCTCCTTTGAGCCACAAGTTCCTTCCCCAGGCTTCAGACCTGGGTGGTCAGAGCAGGGCTTTGCCAGGAGCCAGTTGCCTGTCCAGCTCCCCTTTCCTGGAAGAGAGTGTCTGTCCCTGGTATAGGCAAGCAGTCAGGGCCAGCTCAGGGCTCCATGTGTCCACAGTCTGGGCTACTGGGAGCCAGGACCCTGCCTGGACCCACAGGCTCCCTCCCAGAGGAACCGCTGTCTGGGGCCTGCTGGTGCAGAACTTCCTGGAGAAGCAGCTGCTGCACAGGCCATGGCCAGCTGCCAGGGCACTCAGGGGCCAGGGTGCAGGCTCCAGGGCTGGGGCCAGCCAGCTGTGCCTCAGCTCCAGCTCACGAGGAAGGGGGTGAGGGCAGGAGCCAGGAGAGCCTGGCAGGCAGGGAGGTGCTTGCCCAGGATCGGGGACATAGGGACAGGAGGAGCTGGGTTGTCAGACTTCCCAGGATCCCCAGAGCTGACCTTTGGTGACGCAGGGGTTTGGGTTCTTTCCCTGACTCTGAATGTCTCTGGCTTCCTGGCTGGGAGAGCTGGCTGCCCAGTCCGGCTGCCCAGTCCAGGTAATCAGACGGTGGGGGCCCTAGGCAGGCATGCTGCCATGCCCAGTGTCCCTGTGGTGGGGCCTAGCCAGCCCAGGCAGAGTAGAAGCCCAGCCAGAACCCTCTCTTAGCTGGGTGGGGACTGTCTTCCTGGGCTCCCCTGCTGGGCAGGGTGAGGTCTGAACCCTGCTGCTCTCCTCCTTCCTAGACAGGACCGCCCTCCACTCTCCCTGAGTGGTGAGAGCCTACCAGACCGGGCCTGCCCAGGGGGCCTGGGGTAGCACTGTCCACTGTGGACTTCTGCAGCCCTCAGACCTATCGCCCCATCCAGTGGCGCACCCCGCTGCTGGAGGGTCATCCCACCAACCACCTGCCCAGGCTCCTCAGCCATCAGAAACAGGCAAGTGTGAAAACTGTCATGGCCAGGCGAGCCCGAGGTGACAGGAGGACAGATGTCACATGGGGTCCTGGGTGGGACCCTTCACAGACAGAAGGGGAAAGCAGGAAGTCTGAATAAACTAGGGCTTGGTTAACAGCGTACCAATATCAACTGGTTCAATGTAACAAATGCATTCCACTAACATGTTGGTGCAGGGGAAATCGGGGGCTGGGTGGGGACTCCCTGGGCTACCTTTGCAATTGATCCCCCAAAACAGGCTGCTGTTTCTTTCCTCTGATATGTGGATGCGAATGAGGGGGGACTAGGGAAGAGTTACTTTAGACTAGGTAGGAGGGAGTGAAGGGAGGGGAGAGGGCACGGGTCAGGGAGGACAATAGAGTGAATCGGACACCGGACACCCCACATGCATAGGACTGCACAGCGGGTGGGATTCTGCACCACGTGCAACCAGAAGAGGGAGAAGTTATTCTCCATCTTTGTGCGATGTGTCAAAGTGCACTCCACTGTCATGCATAACTAATTAGAAAACCTAAAAACTAATAAAGGTCAGCAAGAGCATGATGAGGCACAGTTTTAAAATAAAAGAATAAACAAAAAAAAAACTGTTCTAAAAAGCAACACATTATAAATGCCTTTGGGTGTGGGCTACAGATGACACCACAGGTGCCCTTTGACATTTGAAGCTGGCAGTGAGGACAGAGGCGTACTGTACTGTCCCAGTTGCTCTTGTGGTGTCTGAAATTTACGTCACAAACATGGGTTTGGCAGAAACCAACAAGGTGGTGCTTGGGAATCTGTCTGCCCAGCACCCGGCTCAGCTAGCAGCCACACCCACGGGCCTTGTTGAAACAGGAATAACTGGACACACCTCAGTGGGCACACCTTGCCTTCCACCCTGACCTGGAGTGGGTCCCACAGATGGTGCAGCAAAGGCCTGGCAAGGGGATGGGAGTGGGCGGCTGCACAGGGCGTCCAGGAGCTTCTGCTGGTGGGAGGGGCCTTTAGTGCCTGTCCTGCCTCCTCCTGGGGCTCCTCCCGCCCCCCTTCCTCGGCCTCAGCAGCCCCAGGTAGCTAGCATGCACCACCACACCTGGCCAGCACCTAGAGCAGGAGCTAATGGGCCATGGTGCAGGGGACACTGCTCCTGAGGCAAGGGTCTGGGGGTCCTGGTGCGAGGGAACGTAGCCCTGGCTCTCTTGCTCCTGGGGCTTGCTCTCAGGAGGGGCAAGGGTTGTGGAGACTTTGTGGGGTGCAGGGACAGAGCTCCCCTGGTTCCCATAGTCCATCTCAGACATTGGCTTCTCCAAGTCCCCACACAGGGACTCACAGCAGGTACCGCTGCCTCCATTCACAGGCATAGGACTGAGGCTGGGAAAAGCCACACAGCCAGAGACTGCGGAGCTGTGGTGCCCCTGGGCAGCCTGAGACCCCTCTGCCTGCACCCAGCCTCCAGCTCCATGCCTCACCTGAGGGTGGGAACCATCCTCCACCCCCACCCCCACTCTGCACCCCCCACCCTCCACCCCTCACCTTCCACCCTCCACCCTCCAACCCCACTTTGCACCATCCACCTCCAACCCTCCACCCTCCACCCTTCACTTTGCATCCTCCACCTCCCACCCTCCACCCTCTACCCTTCACCCCCACCCTCCACCCTCTACCCTTCACTCTGCACCCTTCACCCCCCACCCTCCACCCTTTATTCTGCACCCTCCACCCTCGACCCCTCCAACCCCACCTCTCCACTCCCATCCCCCACCCTTCACTCTGAACCCTCCACCCCACCCTCCACCCTCCACTCCTCCACCCTTCACTCAGAACCCTCCACCCCCACCCTTCACCCCACCCTCCATCCCCCACTCTGCACCCCTCACCCTCCACCCTCCACCCTCCAGCCTCACTCTGCACATCCACCCTCCACCCTTCACTCTGCACTCTCCACCCTCCACTCCCCACCCTCCACCATTCATTCTACACCCTCCACCCTTGACCCCCTCACCCTGCACCCAGCACCGTCCACCATCCACCCCCCACCCCTCCAACCTCCACCTTCCACTCCCCACCCCCCACCCCTCACTCTACAGGATGCTGCCTGGGGGTGGGGGAACAGGGGTCTCATAGGGAAGGAATGGGTGGAGAGGAAAGGCAGGCCCTGAGTGCAGGGGCTTGGGCCCAGCATGTGCTGGGTTTGAGTTCACAGCTGGAGAGCTGCCCCCTCTCAGACACTGGCCTTTGCTGCCCAGGACATGTGACAGTGCTGCACTGGCCGTACCTGAACAAAGATGCAGTAGTGAAGACCAGGGCCCAAAGAACGGAGGGCACTATGTGGCCTGAGGACCCCCAGCCCTCTGGACCCACATGTGCGGCTGACTTGTGTCCACTCATGGAGGACAGCCTGGGCACCCCACTGCACCATGTCCTGGGGCTACACAGGGCCACCTCCCATCTCCCGGGGAGTGGGGTCCACATTCCCCATTTCGCAGCTGGGGAAACGAGGTGAGGGAGCAGACGGGGGTGGGCAGCACAGGACTGGAGCAGGGTAGCACTCCCACCCTGGCTTGGCTGAGGGCTCCACGGTGCCCAGGGTGACGTGCCTCCAGCCAGGGTTTCCAGAGGTGCCTCCGCTGAGCAGGGAAACAGATACAGGACTGCCCAGGTGATCCGCCGTGGTGAGTCCTGCAGAGATAGGAAATGAACAAGGGCCCAGGTCCACCCAGCAAGTGCACACACACATATTTTCACAAGTGTGCAGGATACCCTTGCATGTAAACATATACACAGAGACACATGTGTGTGGCAGAAACACATGCACACTGACACACATGTGTGTACACATACTGGGACACAATGCATGTGCTTGGGCATACACATTCACACTCTCTCTCTCTCTCTCTCTCTCACACACACACACACACACACACATCCCTGCTCAAACCCGAGGCTGCATGTCTGCAAACATACAGGCTAATAATGTAAACAAACCCCTGCAGGTGCCACAGCCTCATGCAATCCACTTAGAAATAAGTACTCAGGGTTCCTAAATAGGCAGGAAGTCCCCAGGGTCAGGTGCTGCTGGAGCAGGTCCCCCAGGTAGGGACAGGGCTGCACAGGCCCCTCCCCAAGCAAATTTCCCTGGGACTCCCACAGTCAGCCATGTGGGCTGCACCAGGCTTGGGTCACGGTCCATTTCCCATGTTCCTTAGGTCCTAGTTGCCCCTCACAAGACCAGCCCTGACCACCACCCCACCGAAGCACCCCTCTGGGTGCCCACCCCACCAGGCCAGAGGCCACCTCACTGCAGCCCTGGATCCTGTTGGGGTGCAGGACCCCTGTGCGGGAGGCTAGTTCCAGACCTGTCTGCTGCAGCCCACCTCTGCCCAGCCTCTGCCACGGGCCTCCCTCCAGGCCTCGCTGCAGCCCCAGGAGCCCTGCCGAGAGGTCCGTGACTCCAGGTCTGCTGCTGGGGACCGGCCCTGCCCTCCACTGGGCCTCTGTCTGGGCCTCAGATGCCCTCCAGCTCCAGGGAGGGGCCCTCGGTCCCACAGACCCTAACCCTCCCCACCACCCTCCCACTCTGGGGGAAGGTTCACATGCTGCTCCCTCCCCTGGACCCCCTCAGCCAGGTCTCTTCCCTGAGGCCCCCGCGCTTGGCCTGGGGGTGGCTATGGTCCCACTGGGCACCATCTGCCACGGCCCTCCCAGTGGACACCACCTCTTGGGTTTCGGACCTAGAGCTCCTGGTGCCAGGACTGGGAAGGCCCAGGCGGCCAGGACAACTGGGTCAGGGTCAGGCGGATACAGACTGCACTTCCCTCACCCCCAGGTGATCCTGAGGTGGGCCTTCGGTCTGTCTCTGTCAGGGTGGCCACGTGGGCAGTGTCCAGGCAGAAGGAGCAGCTACAGCTGGCATCCAGGGTCGTACCGCCCAGCGAGAAAGGGGCCTGGGCCATGGAGGGAGGCAGCGAGGGTGACCTGGCCCTTGAGGGATGG
Source organism: Urocitellus parryii (assembly GCF_045843805.1). Taxonomy (NCBI): domain Eukaryota; kingdom Metazoa; phylum Chordata; class Mammalia; order Rodentia; family Sciuridae; genus Urocitellus; species Urocitellus parryii. The sequence goes on from NC_135536.1 coordinate 2,853,925, forward strand.
GCCTGGGGTACAGCCTGGGGACAGACAGGGCGGCCCAACAGCTTCCTCCAGGGGGAGGGACAGGGGCCCAGGGACTTCATCTTGCAAACTACTGGACAGGAAGGCAAAGGACCCTGAGGCAGGGGACACCCGTGTTCCATCTCTGCAGGGACAAATTCCCACTCTGTGGCCTGGGGGACATCTGCAGGCCATGTGTGCCCACCATCTCCTTGTCCCCTGGACAAGCCTGCCTAGTGCCTCCTCCCCAGCAGCCAAGCCGCCCTCCCCAGTGGAGGGTCACTGTCCCCCACGGGGCCCTGTCTTGGGAGGGACTGGGAAGGAGAGTGGCTGACTCCGAGTAGGTGGAGACAGGGTCCCCTGGAACCCCCCCGGGTGGCTGGGGGCACCTGGTGCCAGCATGCAGGTGGGCGGCAGAGAGAGTGGCCATCCTCCTGGGTAGGCTCATCCACAAACCCTGTCTTCATCATCGTGGAAGGGCATAGAGCCATGGCGCCCATCATGGAGGGCCAGGGGGGAGGAGTGGCCCCTGGGGCAGGCATGGCTGCAGGAGCAAAGGCTATTAGCTTCTGTCCTGTCTGGGTGTGCTCGAGTCACCAGGCCATGTGGCCATACAGCATCCTGGCTACACTTAGCCTGAGATGAGCTGTCATTTCCCCAGGGGCAAAAGAGGACGTGGATGTCACCATGTCAGAGACCCTGAACAGCTGAGGTCAGAGGGCACAGGAGCCTGGAACGTTCTCTTCAGAGACCCTGAAGGTTATAAACCTCCCTCACCTGGTGGGTGAGGGACCAGAAGCCCAGCTTGGCGTCCATGGCTATGACTGAGGGCAGACCTGGACTTGTCCTATTCAGAGACATCCCCATGCCCCCGGTACTGGCCCGTCTTATAGCGGGCGGTCACCTCCTGAACAGCCCCCGGCTGAGGCCTCGTCACAGCCCCCCAGGCCCCCAGTGTGGCAGTCAGATTTTTCTTCTGGTGTGGCCAAAAGACCTGACAAGAGCAATTTTAGAGGAGGAAAAGTTTACTTGGGGCTCAAGGTCTCAGAGTCCACAGATGGCCGACTCCTTTGCTCTGGGCCTGAAGTGAGGCTGAGCATCTGGTGAAGGTGTGGGGAGGAGAGGGGCTCAGGACAGGGCACCAGGACACAGGGGAGCTCTGCTCACCAGGAACCAGACAACCCCCGGGCACGCTCCTGACCCATCCGCTCCAGCCACCCCTACCTGCCCACAGCCACCGCCCACTCAAGTGGATTGACGCACTGGCAGTGACGGACTAAGGCTCGCACGGCCAATCCTTTCACTCCTAACCCCTCTTGCTTGTCTCCCTGTGAATTCTGGGGACACCACATCTTTAAACCATCACAGCCCCTTGTGGGCAAGCCTCAGGGCCACTGCAGCTCCCAGGGACATTGGCTCTGAGCTGCCCGCTCTCTGGCAGAGGTGCCCGCTGGGGCTTCGTGTGCCAGGTGCTCAGGGGTCTGCTGTGCAGACGGGTCCTGGAGAGCTGCCAGAGAGGAGCAGAGCATGGAGGGTAGACCCTCGTCCAGCCCTGCCCAGCAGGGTCTAGATGTCCAGGGTCCCCTTCCCTGCCCACGGCCCAGGTGCTGGTCCCAGTCTGTTGCCAGCCTCCGGCTCTGCTCCTCCCAAGAAGCTGTGATGGCTCTTGGTCTAACATGCTCCGTTCAGATGGCAAAGGTGAGGTTAGTGAGCTTGCCCAGGACCCGTCAGTCCAGACACACCCATGGCTGTCCCCACTCCGCTGCTCGGCCACTACCGCCGGGTGGACACCACTGCCAGCAGGTCCCAGGTGTGCAGAGCTTCAAGCATCCCCAAGGGGGTCTTCCTCAGGTGGCCTCAGTTTGCCCATGGCCCAGAGTGAGGCGCAGTCCTTCCCCGACTCAGACGGGTCCTCACCCTGCTGCAGAGGACTCCTGCTCCCCAGTCCTGGTGCTGTGTCCTGCCAGGCGAAGCTCAGGGCAGGGCTGCTGCAGGGCCAGGTGTGCCCACCTCATCGGCTGCGCTTCCCTCTCTTTCCAATCCCAGAATACACAGGAGTCACCGCTGGAGGAAGAGCCTCACAGAGCAGGGAGAGGAACACCCTGAGAACCAGAGTGGGAGGTCTGCGAGGGAGGGGAGGGCGGAGGGGAGGGAGGAGGGAAGAAGAGGGAGGGGAGGGGAGAGAGGTGGGGAAGGAGGAGGGGAGGGAGGAGGGGAGGGCGGAGGGGAGGGAGGTGGGAAGAAGAGGGAGGGGAGGGGAGAGAGGTGGGGAAGGAGGAGGGGAGGGAGGTGGGGAAGGAGGAGGGGAGGGAGGAGGGGAGGGAGGAGGGGAGGGAGGAGGGGAGGGAGGAGGGGAGGGAGGAGGAAGAAGAGGGAGGGGAGGGGAGAGAGGTGGGGAAGGAGGAGGGGAGGGAGGAGGGGAGGGAGGAGGGGAGGGAGGTGGGGAGGAGGTGGGGAAGGAGGAGGGGAAGGAGGTGGGGAAGGAGGAGGGGAGGGCGGAGGGGAGGGGAGAGAGGTGGGGAAGGAGAAGGGAGGGAGGAGGGGAGGGAGGTGAGGAGGGAGTTGGGGAGGAGAGGAGGTGGGGAGGAGAGGGCAGGGGAGGGAGGGGAGGGCGGAGGGAGAGGAGGGAGGGGAGGAGAGGGCAGGGGAGAGCAGAGGGGAGAGGAAAGCAGAGGGGAGGGAGGAGGGGAGGGGAGGGGGGTGGGGAGGGAGGAGGGGAGGGGAGGGAAGTGGGGAGGGAGGTGGGGAAGAAGGTGGGGAGGGAAGTAGGATGGGAGGTGGGGAGGAGAGGGAGGTGGGGAGGAGAGGGCAGGGGAGGGAGGAGGGGAGAGGAGGGAGGGGAGGAGAGGGCAGGGGAGGGGAGGGCAGAGGGGAAGGTAGGGCAGAGGGGAGGGGAGGGCAGAGGGGAAGGTAGGGCAGAGGGGAGGAAAGAGGGGAGGGGAGGGAGGAGGGGAGGAGAGGGCAGGGAGGGGAGGGAGGGGAGACACTGCACTGTGTCCAGCCCAGACCTCACGGGCAGTGGCGGATGACTTCATGAACATGCATTCCCAGGTAAGCGTCACCCTACACAAGATAGCAAGTATCTTCACCCTCACCCCCCCCCCCGAAAAAAGCTCCTTGGCACGGCCCGGGCCCTCCCTGCTGCGGGACCTTGGCTCTGAGATCTCCCACCGTTGAAGCCCACGGGGAGGAATGGCAGAAGCTCTGCTCTCCTGGCTCCTAGGGCCACCTGGTGACCGAGGCTCACCCCTGCTGCCCTGCCCATCTGCCCTTTCTCCTTCACTGCTGCTGCTGACCCACTATGCGCTCACCTCAGGGTTGCTCAGCCACTGATAGGATCTGGGCTGCCACCAGGTTCCTCTGCTGACCTAGGGCTGCAGAACTGCTCCCGGGCAAGCAGACCTGCTCCGCTCTCCTGGTGGGGAGGAGTGGCCAGGGTCGTCCTCCTTTAGCTTCATCAGAAACTGCCCGACAGCTCTCCCAGGCAACTTCCTGGCAGCCTAGTGGAGAGCGGCTTGCTGCAGCCCCCAGCCACACCTGGTGTCCCGACTTCTAATTTGCAGCTGTCCTAGGGGACAGGTGGTGGCATTGCACTCCTGGTGGTCATTTGTGATTGTGCGCTGTATTGGGAAGTGCTTGCCTCTGTGTCCTCCTCGGCCCTTCGGTTACTGGTCGGCGGGACTTCACGTGCCCTGGATGCGAGTCCTGGTCAGATCCACGAATTGCAGACATTTTCTGCAGCGAGTGCCTTGTCATTTTTAGTGTCTGTCTTCTGAAGACCAGAGGGGCTTTTGCACAAGTCAAAATTAACTTTTTTTAAATTCTGGGGTTGCTGCTTCTTGTCACCCCAGAACCTCCACCTGCTCCTCCGGGTCACAACCTGCTCTCATCTTCTTCCAGAAGCCGTCCTCCCAAGCTGTCCTCTGGCCTGACCTTGTCCATGGTGCCCCTTCTCTGCTCTCACACGAGCCCCTGGGCACTGGAGAGGGTAAGGTTCCTCCGACTGCTCTTCCCCTTCAGAACTTTTCCTCTTGGTCCTTGTACTTACAAATAAGCTTTTCTACAAGAAGCTCTCTGGGACTTTGGTTGGGCTGGTATTGGGTGACTCTTAAGTGTGACTTGTTGACAGGTTTTCTCTGCAAAGGGCCAGAGGGGTCTCCCTCCTGACACTCAGCGGGAGGATCTTTCCAGCCCTCCGACACCAGCTGGGTCCCCACAATTCCATTCCGTTCTGACGCCTTCGACCTGAGGGAGCATCAGGCCCCACAGGTGGAAGGGCTCAGTCCCATGGCCGTGAGTCAGGGTGGCCGCACTGACCTCCACAGGCTTGAGGCAGGGCCAGGGGGCTCGTGGGACTCGGGATGGCACTTGGCTCCCGCTGCTCTACTGTGAAGGACACATGTGGTCAGACCGGGGCGCCTGGGCCAGGTCCACAGAGTCCCAAGGCGTCTGTCCTGTGGAGTTGAGGTGCGGAGCTCAGGTCTGACCATCTCTGCTGAGGGTCAGGATTCCCTGGGGCCGTCCTCCCCGTGGCTGGACTTAACCGGCCACCTTGCCCTGTGCTGTGTTGCTGTCTCCCCTCTTGTGCTCCTCGGTCCCCCCTCTGCATTCTTTCCAGTCACTTGAGTTTTCTCATATCCCCTGAATCGAGGCCAGCGTGGGGGGTGCATGGCCGCTCCAGCCCCACGTCCTGTGCCGTATTTGACTCTGTGTCAATTCTCGCCCTCAAAGTAGCCTTTGCTTTGAACGGCTGGAGCCTGAAGACGTCGAGAAGGAAGGGAGGTGGCCACCCGGTTCACAGGGTTTTGCCGTCCTGCTCCCCTTGCGTGGCTCTGGGGCCCCTCTGCTGCGGTGGCCACCTGCCATCAGAGCTTCCTCAGACCCCAGGGCTGGGCCTTGCCAGGTCCTTTATCTGGACATGTCTGTTTTGCCTGTGTTCCCGACGGAGGCTTCCCTGGGTGCAGAGCTCTGGACTGACCCCTTCCCTCTCTCGGCACTGAGATAGCGGGTCTCCACTGAGCCTGGAGAGTGGTCAGCTGCAGTCAGCACCGTCCACCCTCCGAAGACCACCTGCCCTTCTCCTCTGGCTGGTTCCAAGACTCGTCCTTCCCTTGTGGTTTTTAGCAGTTGGTAATATCCAGATTCTTGACGTTTCCTAAGCTCCTTGGACTGACTTCAGGAATTTTTGTCATTATACAATAAAACATTTTATCGTTGCCTCCTTCCTTCTTTACTGCCCTTTGTGGGCTCCAGCTGTACCTCCATTACACTGTTTCAGGTTCTCCTATCGAGGCAGGACACCTGGCTCCCCCAGGTCAGGCCGGCTCCTGTGTACACAGGGAAGACCCGTCGTGAGACACCTGCACTCTGGACCCAGACCCCCACCAAGAAGGGCCTCAGTAACCTGAGTGGGCCAGGGAGCCCATGAAGAGCAGTGGACACCCAGTGCCTGGCCAGGACCGGGTCGGGGCAGCTCCCTCAGCCACGGAGGTCCACAGGAACCCCCAGACAGCAGCTGCTCCCGGCGCCCCTCCTTGGGGGCCCTCCTTAGGGAGCTCTGCCTGCTTGCTTTCTGCTACCCTCATAAACCCCATCACTTTGCCCTCGCTCTCGTGTCTCTGGGTTTCATTCTTCAAATTCATGGACTCAGAGCCCACCCCACACTCCACGTTGCAACGCGCATCGTGGAGTCTCTGCTCATCAGACATGGATCCTCCGCTCTCCAGATTGGAGAGTTCTCGGGCCGATCCTCAGGCTCACTGGCCTCTCCTGGATGCAGTTTTCTTTCCAGCCACTGTACTTTTCAGTTTTAGAATTTCCATTTGGTTCTTCTATGTCCTTTCCACTTTCCTGCTGAGACTCCCCATCTGCTCAGTCATTGTGACCATATTCCTTTGTAAGTCCTTGAATGCATTCATAGTCACTGCAGTTGGTGTGTTTCTTTCTGCTCTCTCCGACATCTGGGTCACCTCCACACTGGTTTACCATTGTTCTCTTATCCCATGACCAGCAGTTGTTGCTTCCTGCAGGACCCTGGCAGGTGTGTGTAGAATGACTGGGTTGCTATATTCTGGAATGTGTTGATGTTTGTTCTCAAAAGCAATCGACTTTGTGGGACATAAATGTCAGACTCTGCCTCTCTGCTGTGGACTGCAGGTGAAATATCTGCTCAGTTAGTTCAGGCTTTCAGCTGCAGCTTTGTGCTGAGGGGTTCAGAGATTCCTGCCTGCCTGCACATCTGAGAGTCAAAGATGGGAACACATTTGTATGTGGGCTGGGGCTGCTCTCTCTGCCTCTCTCCTGCCCAGGGCCCCTGTTTCCAATTCTGGCTGCCCCCAAACCCTGCTCTCCAGCTTCTCCAGCCAGGGGGTCTGCAGCTTTCTGCTGAGGTCACAGCTGCTCTGCACGGTGGCACTGAGGATGTCTCCATGGGGAAGGGTCCTGTGGTCACGGCTGGGTCCAGGGAATGCTCTTTCTCCAGGGCTGGAGCTTGCTACTCTGCTTTGGGCAATCCCCAGCGCATGCGCTTTACCTGTGCACTCATTATTAGGTGAACAGGTCCGAGTCCAGCTTTCGGATGTATTCCAACACCTATGTTATTCAACCTGAAAGGTAAAAATGGCGACGTGTTGATTTTGTGCTATTTTATTATCATACGGTTGAACACCTTTCATAATTTGGGGTGGTTCATATTCCTTCACTTTAGAGTTTATCTTTGCCAATGTATGTGAGATGACGGTTGATGGCTTCCTGATGACTTTAAGGGATCTCTCTTTGTGACTTTTGTTGTAGATATTTTCATGACTTGCTATTTGCTTTGCAATTTTGTGTATCCTGTTTGTGGCACACGCCATGTTAAGCACTTACGTGGACAATACTTTAGGCACATAGGAACCACCTCCAATCCCTAGGCGTTTCTATTAGGAACGTATTTTGTAATTTCCTGAATGGTGTTTTAACATCCATTCAGACACCATCTGGCACCTGTCAGTGTTTTAGAAACTCATATTTCACGGCATTAAACCACTGTCTTTTCAAAAGTTACCTGCAGTCATTCTTCCTTCTCCACGAGAACCTGCATGGACTGTTGATCAAACACGCGGCTGGGCTTTACTCTCCAGCCTCTCATCCGTAGCAGACTTTCCCAGAGACATTCCCGGAGATGCTTGAACAATAAGATTGGGGAACCCTGCAGGCTGGATCCTACCTGCTCGAGACCCGCGGTGGACCTTTGCATGTGTGGGCTTCAGGTCCTGCGTGGAAGGCTCTGCTAATTTTTCTAACTCTTTGGAAGCTACACAAGAGAGCGGGATGTGCATTCAATAGAGTTTGAAGAACGCACCGTGGGTCGTAATTCACTCATCAGATTTTGTTTTCAGACTTACCCTGCTTTATAAAATTACTTGGCCAGTTTTCCAAGTTTGTCAATGCCTAAAACTGAGTACAGAATTTTGGAATTAAAATTTCGGTTCCCAACATCCCACCAACAAGCAGGGCCGAATCTGGAGCCTCCTCGGAAGGGACTTTTTCTACTTTGGTTTTGTTTTGCAGAAATAAAGGTCTGTGAGTGTGGCTCAGTTGTCTGAATGCCAACTGGTGCAATTTATCTGCTGTCCTTCAGATTTATTAGCATTCAATCATGCAAGTAATTTCCCGCTCATCTCCAAAATTGCCTCAGTATTTGCTTCATTTCTTGTATGATTTAGAATTTTGTTTAGAAGCTATTTCGTGGTAGATGAGCCTGGGTTGGCTATTGTGCTGAATTCTTCACACACTCAGCTCTTTATTTATCTTTCGGCTCTTAATTTACTTACCAGGTCTTGTTTTTTCGTTTTTATGATTTAATCATGTTTTCTAGCGTCTGCTCTGCTTCTTGCCTGGTACAAAAAAAAAAAAAAGCTCATCTTTTGAAAGTTGTGACAGTTTGACCATCCTCTCTTGTTGAGGAGGAGGAGAGCCTTTGAAGATGGAACTTGCTCTCTGAGGAGAGCTCTGCGGTCGGTCACCCACTGCCCTTAGTAACTCCACGTCTCCCTGATGCTCTGGAATTTAAATTCTATGGTGTTCAAACCTCAAATGTTTACAGAAGAATGATTTAACTTCCAGCAGGTGAGGTTTCCAATGTGGCCTTTGTGGGTAATCTCTAGTTTTATTGCTTCATGATGAATAATTCTGTGAGTTCAACTTGAGCAGTTTGAAGTCATGTTGTATCTATTGGCCTAGGAGATGTCCCTTTTGGAAATCTTCTGCAGACTATTTGAGATATCATTTTTGATTACCTACAATCATGATTATACTGTCATTGTGACAGACTGCACGTAAATGTTCCTGAGATTCCCTGACCACCCCAAGGCCGAGTCTCCTCCTTGGAAGAGTCCTGCTCCCTCTGGGCTGTTGAAACAGCGTGGATGGTGGACTGTAGGCAGCATAAATGTGTCCTCACATTCCAGAGCCTGGAAGTGCAGATTCAGGCCCAGAAGATGCAGCGTCTGGGGAGGGAGCCCTCTATGCGCCCCCAGAAGGTGCAGGGCCGGAGCTCCTTCCAGCTGCTCAGAGCTCACACCTGACGCAGGACCAGGGGTCAGCGCTACCTGAAGGCCCAGCTCCAAGCGCGACCATAATGAGCGCCCAATCTTCAGAGAATTTGGAGGAGGAAGCAACCTTCCGACCCCAGCACAGCAGGTGTGTTCCTCAGGACCCCTCCACGGGTATGCCCAGGGCCCCTCTCCACGGGTCTGCCCAGGACCCCTCTCCACGGGTCTGCCCAGGGCCCCTCTCCACGGGTCTGCCCAGGACCCCTCTCCACATGTCTGCCCAGGGCCCCTCTCCACGGGTCTGCCCAGGACCCCTCTCCACATGTCTGCCCAGGGCCCCTCTCCACGGGTCTGCCCAGGGCCCCTCCTTTGGTCACTCTTCTGGGAGGTAAAGCCATTTTTTAATGTTTTAAAAGAACCACGTTTTGGCTGCCGGGTTTCGCCTGACGTGTGCCTGTGCTGTTTGGTTGATTTCCTGTCTCTGGCCCCGGGAGCCTGGATGACTGCTGTTTGGCCTTCCTTGGTTGTCAGCAGGTGACCTGGGCTGTGTTCCCTCCACGCGCTGCTTTAACTGCACTCCCCACTGGGCGTGTGCCCCCACTGTCCGTCCACCCCCAGTGCCCTCTGGTCACCTCTGATTTCACCTGTGATCTAGAGGGGCGTGGCCTCGTGTCCCAGCAGCTGGCCTTCCAGTTGCTGTTCTTACATCAGCTTGGTGCCTCGGTGGCCAGAGCCCACTCTGAACCATGTTGTTTGGGACGTGCGGAGACTTGCTTCCCCAGCCAGCTCGTGGCGTGTTGGCCACACTTCCCGCGTTGACGGAAGGATGCAGTGGTCTGTACCACTTGTCAATTAGGTCAGGTTCCCTGCTGGCGCCTGGAGAATGCCGGGCCCTGGGCCCCACGTGCGCTTGTGAGCTCGGCCCTCGGAGGGCGGCTTCTCTCTCCTGGTGGCTCAGCTTTGTTCCGTGCATGTCTGTGTGGCTGTCCCTCTCCTGAAGTGCCTGTCCTTTTGCACACTGTCTGTCTGCTGGGGCCCGCCTTCGCGAGAGCTGGTTTCTGTGCCTGATTGCCGCCCGTCTGCCCCCGGGTTTCCTCTTTCCACCTGTTTTTTATGCCTTGGGATTCACGGAGTCTCTCTCCAGGCTGTCACCTGGCTGTGCTCTCGGGTCCTGGCTGACATCCTGGTCTTCCCCGAGATGGCTCCCCCCAGCCCCACCCCCGTGCGACGTTCCTGGGGGGGTTGCTTAGCTAGCAGTCGTGTGGCATTTGTGGTCCCCTCCTGTCATTTGTTGCCTTCCTTCAGACTAAGGACACCTCTTGTCCCATTGCCTGCCGGGACTTGCTGGTGGTCCATCTGGCCCTGGTTTGGGGTGTGTCCTGGGGACCGTGCAGCATGTGGACGTGAGTGGAGACGGTGCCAGTCCTGGGCTGCGAGGACCTTGGAACAAGCCAGCCCCACTCCCGCCTGCCCCCCACCTCTTGCTCATGGCATTGAAACGTGACCGACCTGGTGCGCCGGGCTGGCCTGCCGTCGCACAGCTGAGGCCCGTTGCTGTCTGCCGAGGGATGTAGCCTCCCCGTCCCTCATTCCTTCCGACATCTCCACGTTCCTGCCTGGAGTTACCTCCCTTCCACCTGGGAGCTGGCTCTGGAGCCTCTTCATGAGGCCCTGGGGAGGGCCCCCGGCTGCTGTGCCGGGGTGACTGCAGCGTCCTCCCTGGCGCGGGCCCCGGGGTGCTGCGGTGTCCCCTCGTCGTGCCACCTTCTCAGTGGGGACTCAGCGGTCCTCTTGCTGTTTAAAGAGGGTGGCCTTCCTTGCTTCTTTCCTTTCTTCCTTCTTCTCCTGTCCCTTTCTCTCCTGGGCTGGGGACGGCACCCCAGAGCCGGGCACGCTGGCGGGCGCCCTGCCGCTGAGCCACACCCACCTGGGGTTTTCTTTTGCTTCCAGTGGTTTCCGAGAGGTTCCTCCAGGAGTTTCCTCTGTGCCTACACTGCCTGGGGCTCACACCGTACCCTGTCCCTAGGTTAAGGACGTCCCCAATCCTATCATCTGGTTTCCCATGGCCCCCTCCCCCAGCTCCTCCACGTCACTTGATGATTCTTATTCGTCATCACTGGAGTTCTTGACCCAGGCCCTGCTGTCTGCGGTGGTGTCAGGGCCAGCTCTCGGGATGGTCTCCTGCGGTGGTCCCAGCTCCATCTACGGGTGGTCCCAGCTCCATCTACGGGAGCTCCGTCCTCTCAGCACGTGTTCCGGGCCCTTGTTGAAGACCCGCTGGCTGCAGGGGCATGGGGCTGCCCCTGGGCACTGCCCCGTGGCCTCTGATGCTACTCTGTGTGCCCTGAGGCTGGACGTGGCAAAGCCTCCGCTCCTGGACTGAGAGCGCTCGGCCTTCTGCTCGGCCCTGACTTTGGGGTTCCACAGACGTCTTAAGGCTGCTTTTCCCAGTTCCCTGGAGCGTGTCCCTGGTGTCTTGATAGGAACTGGTCGTCTGTGGATTTCTTCGTACGGACACTTTAATAACACGGAGCCTCCCAGTCCGCGAGTGGGACATATTCCTGTTTCCTTTCACTGTCTTTCATCCTATAGTTTTCACTATGAGATCTTCACCTCTTTGGTTGAATTTGTTCCTGTAGCTGCTGTAAATGGGTCTGCTTTTCAGTTCCTTTCCAGCACTCACCACTGCCACACAGAAATGCTCCTGGTCCTGGCTCTTGGCTCCGGATGCTGCCCCTCTGCTTGGCGGTTTGTGGTTGGGGTGGTTCTCTGGTGCTGGGCTGGGTGGGAAGTCCTGCCATCTGCCCCCGACAGCCTGTGCCCTCTCTCCTTCCCTGCCTGGGTGCTCTGGTCTGGGCTGAGGAGAAGGGATGGACAGAGCAGGTGCCCCCTGCCCCAGGACTTGGGGAGCATCTCCCAGCTCCTCCTGTCCGTGGCCTGGGCAAGCGTGACCTTGCGTGAGTCCCTTCCTCTAGGCCTGGATGCTCAGAGCTCCCCAGGAGGGACGCTGAGTTCCACCAGGTGCGTTTCCTGCCTCTGTCGAGGTGCCCCTGGGCTTGTCCTTCGTCCTCCTGGTGTGTTGACTCATGTGCACTGATTAAATGAGCAGCCTTCTCTGAAGCTGTGAAGCTACTAGAAGAAGATGCAAGGTCAATGCTGCAGGATGTTGACATTGGGAGGGTTTTTTTATAGGACCCAAAGGCCCAGGAAACAGTAGAGCAATTAGACAAATGGCTTCTTCCAAACTCAAAAGCTTCTGCCCAAGGAAGCAGTCAACAGGGGAGAGACGACCCAGGGATGGAGACCGTATCTGCCAGGTGTGCAGGTGACGAGGGGTACACATGGGAACATACAAGGACCTCAAGCAACTTAACAGCCATATTTTGAAATGGGCAGTGGACTTCAACAGGTGTTTCTTTAAATAGGGCACAAAAATGGCCAACGGTAGGTGAAAAACCTCTGCCCTTCACCCATCACCTGGGAAATGCCAATCAAAACCACCGACCTCACCTCCCCCCATAAGAGCCCTCATTCTCAAAAAGACGAGTCTGACGAGGATGTGGACGGAGATGTGGCGGAGTGGGAACCCTGTCCCGTGGCCGCAGGGTGCAGATCAGCACGGCCACTCCCTGGGCTGAGGGGAGGCTGCTCAGGACTCAAAAACAGAACCCCATGTGGCAGCCCCAGTCCTGCCCAGATCCAGGGAAACAGACCAGCGTCCAGGGGAGCTGGACCTCTGCAGCTCTGTTCACAGCAGCCGAGAGGCGGAGACAGCCCCAGCGCCCAGCACCCGGGACACGCACACGGACCATGGGCAGCCTCCAGCCGCGAGCAGCTCTGTGGACAGAACTGGGCGGCTGTGGAATACGCCAGGCCCAGAAGGCGAGGCCCGCACCCTCTGACCTGTGCGGAATCTAGAACGCCCAGATCACGGAAGCCGAGCTTTGTGGGAGACCGAGTTAACTCCCCTGCTGGGCCATGCGGCATCAGGCACCATGTGTAGACTGCCCCACCCTTCCTGGTGCGAGGGTGGGTTGGTCTCCTGCAAGGGTGTGACTTGTACAGCCCCAGGGGTGGAGCCACACTCACCTGATCCTTTGTAATCTAACCCCTTGCCCTGTTTAGGATACAGTCTTCCATGGAAGTGCCTTGTGTGTGTCCTTCTCCTACTGTGCCCTTGGGTGTGGCCTACCCAGGTGTCAGTCAACCTGCTGACAGTGGACATCATGAAGATACTCAGCCCCCTGAAACCTGACCCCTTGCCTCATTTGAATAGCTTCCCCTCAATAAAAGGGGTCAGGGCTTGCTCTCTCTCTCTCTCTCCCTGCAGACCCTGAAGGTGTTTGTCTCTAGTGTGGTTATTTTGCACAGCCCAGTTAGCCCAGTTCAACTGGAGTGACCCCTGAGCCTTTCAGTCACGAACAGAAGTTCCAGAGGCTGGGGAGGTGAGGGAGGTGAGGGAGGTGAGGGAGGTGAGGACAGGGTGGGAACACACGGGCTACATCACAGCAGGCAGGAGAAATGAGTCCTGGCCCTGCACCGCACAAGGGTGACCAGAGGTGACACACAGGTGCTGGAGTGAACCCTGCAGGGGAGGCTTTCAGGGTTCCCGCCAGGGCCATGGCCAATGTTGGCAGAGGCAGGCGTGTGGTGGGATGGAGCACGCAGGGTGGCACCTCGCAGCCACCCAAGGTCAGGATTTCTACTTTGTTCTTCTCACAGATGCCGTTCCTTGGCTGAATTCCTTTTTTGGCACGATGTTCCCGTCTTTGCCTTCATCCTCTTGCACATTTCCATCCAGGTTATTTTAAGGCTCCTTCCTGCTGGTTCCAGGCCCGAGTCGCGGGCCTGTCCCACCGCACCTCCCCCTGGGTCGCGGACTCAGCCTCTGGGCCAGCCTGGTGACCTCCTTACTGGTTCTGGGCACAGTATACAAACCAGCCCTCTGGAAGGTTCCCACCTGGTGCCTCCACTTGTGGTCAGTGGGCAGCCACAGGAATCCGAGGGGCAGGGGGTGGGACTGGGCGAGGCCTGGCGGCTCCAGCTCCGCCCGCTCTGCAGTGTGGGCCTCGGGGAGTCTGGAGGGAGCCGTGGGCTCCCCGGGGCCCCTGCCCTGGTCTCTGTCTGTCTGGGCGGCTGGCATTCTGCTCTGCCCCTGGGGACTCCTGTCTTCCACACTGTGTGGCTGGGGGCCTGGAGGAGCGTCGGAGAGGCTGGCTGCTGTGGGTCTGAGCTCCTCGAGTCTCTGGTTGTGTCTCTGCGGCCTGCACCGTGGCCACAGGGTCTTGCTCCCCTGCGTGGTGATGGCCGGGCCTCGGGCTCTGTCCAGGCTCTGGGGGCCTGGGAAATTTGTGCTACAGGTTTCCATCTGACGCCCGGGGGTCTCCGCTCTCTGGCCCTGGGGCTCTGGGCCCCTCTTGCTTCAGGGCTCTCTGCGTGTTCCCGCTTTTCTGTGTCCTCAGCAGCTTGGAAAGAGGGCAGTGCTGGGTGTTTGTGACGGTGGCTCAGATGGCATCTGCTGGTTATTCATTGACAGTTTTAGTAGGAATCACTGAACTGTCCCCGGCTCTGATCACAAAGGACTGGGTCAGGCTGTGGCCCCAAACCTCAGGGGACATGACAGCCAGGACCTTTGTGGTCTTGCTTTGAGTCCACGTCACCGTCAGGACCCCAGGGGGATGCCGTGGTCACTGGGTGGGAAAGGGACGCCCAGTGACGGGCACTGGCTTCTCTGAGGAGGTGACCCTGTCCCTGCCGTGGGCTTCACTGACCACCGTGGCTGAGGTCCGGAACCTCCTCTCCTGCCGCCCTGGGGGTGACTGACCCCAACACTGCACAGTAGCTCATTTCTTCAGCATTGTCCTCCCCTGGCGCCCGAGCTGGAGTGACTCCACGTGTGCCGTGTCCAGGGGACTCGCGGGAAGGCCTGGGTGCGGTGTGACGTGTGGAATGGCAGGTCCTCCGCTGGGAGCTGCGGGGTCACGGCCTGGAGGTCGAGTGGTGTCTGCAGCCTGCGTGGAGGTACCAGGACGTGGGTCCCACCCCATCACCACCACCCGCTGCTTCCCCGTGGACCTACCTGGTGCCCGTGGCTGGTGTCAGACACGCTGCTCGCAGGGACCCAAGCCCACGTGGTCGGGGCCAACAGCTCTTGCCGATGAGCCTGGGTCTCGCCCTGGGCTTTGTTGCTTCAAGGGACTTCACCCGCCCTCTGCCCGCGCTGGTCGTTGGCCCCACCTTCCTTCTTAGTCGTCAAGCTGTGTCCCTGGGCGCTCACGGGGTCTGGACTCCATGCGCAGACGGCTCTGCCCTGTCGTCCTGGTGCAGGATACAGCGTGCGCCCACACTGGACAGACTGCGCTGGGCTCCCTCTGGCCAGCTCTGCCCTTCATGCCCTCCCCTCAGTCCTTGCACCTGAAGGACAGGCCGGCCAGCAAGCCCTTCCCACGGTCTCCTCCCAGCGTCCCTCAGCCCTCTCCACTCTTGGTGGCCTGAGGCTACTACCTCCACCTCCTTCCATTCTCATCCAGGTGACGCAGAGCTGCTTGGTCCCCTGACTGGCACCCATGGGGCATTTCTCAGTGCTGGATGCGCTTGGACACTCACCTAGCCTGGCCTGCTGGGTCTGGCTCAGAGTCATGGATGCAGCCTGCCAGGACCCTGCCATGGGCAGCCCGTCCCCACACCTATTACCAGCCCTGCTGTGACTTTGGGTGGCACCTTCCCCAGTGCCCCAAGAGCAGCACAGTGGCTGCTCAGGCTGCGCCTTCAGGAAGAGGGTGCTCCAGGCGTCTTGTGGGACTCTGCAGTCACACTGCCCGAGTTCGCCCCCTGCCTCACCCTGGATCATGGCAAGTGACTCGTCTCCTTCCTGTCCTCTGCACACAGGGATGAACTTGCCAGCTCTTTATCCAGTTGTTCAGTTTCATGGGCGCCTGCTGTACAGAGGCCCCTGCCACCATGGTGGACTGTGCTCAGTGCGGCCGGTGGAGGGCTGTTAGTGTGTATCTCCTTGCTTCTGCTCCGTAGCGACTCAGCCCTCTAGGCTGCCGCGTGGCCTGTTTCCTGAGTCCTGGCAGGCCCACTGTGACTCGCTCTTTGTGCCTGGAGTGACGTTCAGGCTGGCTGTGACATCCTTGGGCGGTGGTCTCTCCCTGTGGGAGCCCTCTGCTGCAGCCCCTGCACTGGGTCTGCAGGGTCATTAGAGCTAATTGTCCCCAGGCTGCATTCTTTGGCCCAGGAGCCTGGTCTCCGCACTCATGTGACCACGCTGCAGCCCACCAGGGGAGGCTGGACCGGGCTCCCCTGTTGCCTGGGAGATGCATGGGGAGACCACAGCCAGCAAGGCCTGGACCCCGTGCTGGACGGAGTGGAGGGCAGAGGTCAGGGGGGCGGCAGGTCTTCCTGTGTCCACGCTCCCCCAGCACCCCTGCCCGGCCCCTGCGTGCTGGGGTCCCTCCAGCCTGCCTGTCTGGGCCTCTGCTCTTGGGTCAGGTCGTCAGAGCCCAGACCCAGGCGTCAGCCCCCATGGGCTGTGCCCTGGATGGGTGCCTTGGAGAGATGTCAGGCCAGACCACTGGGCAGATCTCAGCCAAGGACCAGGGGGCAGAGGGAGGGAGGGGCTCAGGCCTCAGGCTGACCCCGCAGGGAGCTCAGGGGGGTCCCTTGGGGTTCACCTCCAAGAGAAAGGAAGTGGGGGCTCCGCGCCTCCAGCTCCAGGCCCAGCGCCCACACCCGCCCTCTGCAGTCACCGGGTGAGGGTGGCCAGCAGCTGGGGCTGCAGGGAGCCGTGGGGCCGGCCATCCCAGCGCCTGGCCCTGCTCTGTCCTGTGCTCTGCATCAGGAGCCCAGGGCCACCCCACCTGGTCCTGGCCCCACTCAGCCCTTCCCTGGGGTGTCTGCCTCGTGGCCAACTTAAGTCGGTTCTCAATTCGTGTCTAAAAGAGAACCCGGTGGGCAGCCGCCCATCGCGGTGTTTCCATAAGTGCCTCTTTGTGTTCCCTGAGAGTGACAGACGTCCTCCCTGTTCTAACATCTCCTCTGCTGGGGAAGCCTGGGCTCGTGCCTCCCCCCGAGGACCGTGCAGGCACATCTCACTCCCTGACGTCCGGGTGCTGGGCACAGGGTCTGGAGCCAGCTGGGACCTCCGGCCAGCGTCAGGACCTGTGTGGCCTCCGCTGCTCCCCAGCAGGCCGGGTGGAGGCCGGGCCTCCTTGCCTCTTCTGCCAGGCCCTGGGAACCATGCGCCATGTCCTGAGACCTGACCTGTCCTGCTCTGCTCCTTCAGTCTGTCTTGCTCCTCCCTCTGTCCCCAGAGTCCTGCTGTGGCTGGGCAGTGCCTCTGCTGGGCAGTTTCCCTGAGGTCACTCCTGACGCCAGCCTTCCCCTGTGGGAGCCTTGGCCAGCTTCCTGTCCCTCTCTGTGCTCCCTGCTCTGCCCTTCCTTCCTCTTGCTGTGTTCCCAGGGGGTCCAGCTTGCTCCTGATTGTCACTGTTGACTTGAGGGTGACGTAGGTCTTCCTGGAGCTGCGGCACTGGAGCAGCGAGGGGGACGCAGCGAGGGGGACGCAGCAAGGGGGACACAGTGAGGGGAACGCAGCTTGGGCTTCTGCTCCTGGCTGCCTCCGCTGCACTGGGGTCTCCGCTGGCCCAGTGATCCGCATGCTCCCGGGAGGCGGGCTGCCACCTCCCATGCGCTAGGAGGGGACCGCGCTGCCACCTCCCGTTCGCTAGGAGGGGACCGTGCTGCCACCTCCTGTTCGCTAGGAGGGGACGGTGCTGCCACCTCCCGTGGCTGGACGTTCTCTTCAGCAGGTGGCGCAGGTGCGTGGCCAGGTTTTCTCTGCCGTGATGGGACTCGCCAGTGGACACAGACCTGAATTCCTCACCTCTGGTGCCCCGCGTGGACGGCCCAGGCACGGGTGGGGGGGCATCTGGGGAAATCCAGGACAGCTCCCTGCAGGACTGGTCCTGGAGCCCTCTCCCCAGCTCCCGTGGAGGCCCTGCCGCCCCCGTATGGTGTTGGCCTTCAGGAGGCCATCAGGCTAGACCAGGTCAGAGGGTGGCCATCAATGGGCGGGCGTCATGGGGAGGGGGAGCCAGGAGCCCCCAGAAGGCGGCGTCTGTGACGCAGGAAGATCCTCATCAGAATCCACCTGCGCCAGCCCTCATCTTGGGCCCCAGCCTCCAACCCTGAGAATCAGCGCTGCAGTTGGGCCCCCGTGGGGTCTTGATGGGCAGCCCGGCCAGCGGGACACTCTTCAATCATTAATTTGTTTAAAAACCATTGTGGAGACCTTGGGTAGGTGGCTGTACTGTCACCAGGCTCTGAGAAGGGCCCTGCTCAGCAGGAGGCTGCCTGCAGCCAGGCTGGGAAGAGGGCAGGAGGTCCAGCAGCCCATGAGCCGTCCTGAGTGTCCCCCAGAGGCCAGCGTGTGGGAGGCCTGGTCCCAGCCGGGGCTGCACTAGGGGGTGGTGGGAACTTGGGGAGGGGGAGTCAGGGCCCAGTGACAGGAAGTTAGGTCATCGTGGTGTGTCCTTGAAGGGGACATGGCGACCCAGGTCCCTTCCTGTCACTCTCTGCCACGCGCCCCTGGCATGATGCAATATGCCGCCACAAGGGCACAGCAACAGGCCACTCCACCAGGGACTGAAAACCCCGAACCATGGACCAAAATGACCCTTTCCTCCTTCCGACTGGTGGTCTCGGGTGTTTTGCACAGAAAGGACAGCTGACCCCCACACCTTTCCCAAGGCAGAACGGTGGCATGGAGAAAATCTGCAGGACACGGCGGACGGAGCCCCGGCCTGGGCGCTGCCTGCGTCCTTCCCACTGGACGGCTGTGGAGCAGATGTGGAGGTCTTTGTGTGGAGCCTCGGGCTGGGGGAACATCTGTGCAGTCCCTTGAAGACTGTCCCACAGAGGCCCAGGCCACTCTGCAACCAAGGAGCTTACTGACCAGCTCACTGAGCAGCATGGGAGAGAGCAGGGTCTCAGGGACCAAGAACAGCGGCCAGGCCCCTTCCTGTGATCTCTAGCATGACACCAGGCCAGGTCACAAAGCTCTCACGTGGATGGTCCATCCAACACCCAGGATGGCCACACCCAGGAGCCTTGCCAAATGGCACATGTGCACATCTCGGGGCCAGTGTGGCCCAGCAGACCAGGTCAGCGCCACCCTGCCCAGCACGGTCCTCTGGCTCTGCCCCTCCCTGGGCGCCTCTGCCTGTGCCTGAAGCATGTTGCTCTCTGCTGTCCCCATCTGTCTCCTGCTGTCCCCCTCCGTCCCCTGCTCTCCCGCTCCTCTCTGCTCCTCTGGGTCTAGTGCATCTCACATGTGGGGAGTGAGAGCAGCCACCTGGCTGCACTAGAGGACGGGCCTGAGCCAGCTGGCCAGCCACATGGCCATGTGGACGTGGGTGTCCGCAGGTTTCCCATCAGGCTTAGCGGGTGTCAATCACAGGCCACGCCCATGAGGCAGTTAGCCAAGGATCTCACACCCTGTCAAGTGTGATCCAAGGGGAATCCTAGTCCCAGTGACTCACGGGGTGGCCACTGGAGGGTCCTAGCTGACCGCTTCCTTAAGGCTACTGGAGAGCTCCCGCCCAGCCCTGCCCATCACTCAGGCGCCTCCTCCTGGCCCTGAGGTCCCTGACACAGCTGTCCAGGTGACAGTGTCCCCAGTCTCACTCCCAAACGCAGCCCAAACCCTCACCCTGCACAGTGGGTGTCAGCAGCCCTCCCAGGCCCTCCAGCCTGGACGCTCCTTCCCAGGACACGGCTGGTGACCATGCGCTCTGGATATGAGCAGCCACAGGCCACAGGGCGAGGGCCAGGCTTCCACATCTCCAGGTCACAGGCCAGGCCCCCTTGCTGGCTCCTCCCCTGACAGGCTGCGTAATGACCCCCGAGACACTAAGCCAACCCCTGGCTCCGCAAGTGCGTCACTTCACAGGGCACAGGGGCTTCAGGGCAGACTGAGCGAGGGTTCCCAAGGTGGGGAGCTTACCTGGCAGGCCTGAGGAATCAGAGGGTCCCCACAAGTGGGAGGCAGCCTGAGTCATTATGTCAGACCTGAGAGGTTGCAGCAGTGGGGAATGGGCCCAGCCACAGCCACCCAAGGCCCGAGGGCAGCCTCCAGGTGCTGAAAAACCCAGAGTTTCCTACCCCAAACCTCAGAAGGACGCACCTGCCCTGGGCCAGGCTCCCACCTCCAGAGCTGTCTGGATAACCCGGGGGAGCCACCACGCTGCTGGGTTTTTTGTTACAGCAGCTGCAGGAAGCTCATCCATCCTTTCACCTAATCTCTGGGACAGTGATTTCTCTTTACAAAAAGATTCAGAGGGATCCTGTCTCCACGTCAGGCAAGCCCCACCTGGACAGACTGAGGCCTCTTCCCGACACTGCTGCCTCCTAACAGGACAGATGTCATAGATCCCGGGACATGGACGTGCCTCCGCCTGCAGCCTGGGCGGTCTGTCAGCCAGAGCGTGTCAGAGAACACACAGGCTGACGGTGGCTCAGGGCAGGGCGTGGACAGGGAGGCCCAGGCTGGAGCCTGGCTCTGCCACCTGGCCTGGGGCTGTGTCCACCAGACAGGCCTCCTCATCACTAGGCCGAGGGTGCAGAGAGCAGAGGGGCTCTGGCACCCTGAGCAGGGCTGGGGCTGACTGGGGCAGCAGGAAGGCAGGCCGGGGTAGGCTGTGGGGTAGGTGGTGCGGCTCCCAGGACCAGGCGCAGACCTGCTGAGCCTGTTTCCACGTGGGGCCGGGGTTGGCTTCGGCTTGGGTGGGGTGCTGAGACTCATCCAGGACACGGTGGCTGTCCGGTCGCCTGGAGCAGGGCGTTGTTGGATAGGACTCGGGGCCCTGGAGCAAGGCCATGGGCTCTCTTCCTGCCCCAGGAGCCCACTGCAGAATGGTCATGGCCCAGCCTTGGGGCCAGTATGGCCCACCTCCACGACTGAGGATGACAGTGTCACCTGAGGTCTCCCAGGGTCACCCCCGTCCCTGCTCCTGGCGGGGTCTCGGGAGGGCAGTGCAGCTGGCTGGAGATTCCTGAGGGTGAAGGACAGGATGGAGCTGGGCCAGACGAGACGTGGGTGCTGTGGCTGTCTGCTGCCAGCTCCTCCTGCAGTGGGGTGCAGTGGGCAGCGGGCAGAGAAGGACACAGGCAGGCCCGGGCAGAGGACCCCGGGGCAGAGGAGCCGGGCACTGGGTCCACAGACGGCAGGCCTGCAGCCAAACGAGGCTGGGCTCACAGGTGACCCCACGTGAGAGCCAGCGTCCTCCCCCCAGTCTGGCACTGCCTCGTGCTGGATGTCACAAGCCCCGGCTGGCACTAATTTATTACAAATTGTTTGGGGAAAGTCGGTTTAATTAAAATCTAAATGCAGCTCCCGGGAGGCCCCGGGCCCTGACGGGGCAGAGAGAGGCGCGTCTCCTGGTCTCCGCATTCGAGTGGCTTTCGGGCGCCTGTCGTCCAGAAGCCGAGATGGTAAATTTATTCATGGAAGTCACACTCGAGTGGTGTAAATAAACGCTGGGCTGAGGCCCGCGGACGGCCGGGGTCCCGAGACGGAGCTCGCCGTGGTGCACGGACGTTTCTTCCCTCATAAATCAAAGTGCAGTGGAGTCGCTGGGGGCAGGGGCCAGCTCGGGCCGTCCACCCGGATGTGGCTATTTGGTGGTGACTTAGATAACTGCCGAAGCATCTGTCTGGGCTTGTTTTGGGGTGGACATTGCAAGACCAAGAAGCACAAAGGGTCCTCCCGGGGCACCAGCCTGTGCGGGGCCAGAGGAAGCCCGTGCCCGCGGTGCCTGGTCTGCTGTGCCCCATGTAGTGTCCCAGGCAGAGGCACAGGGGAACAATGGCAGGTGTGTGGGCTGACCGCTGGACGGACAGCTGGTGGCGCTGATCGAGGTGCTTGGGCAGGATCCAGCAGGCCCAGGAGCCCGGCCTCCTGCTCCTGTCTGGTCGGCTGCAAGCAGCTGCTGCCATGGAGTCCCTCCTCAGAGGCCGCGTCACCGCCCGGGGTCTCGCCTGCTCCTCAGACAGCACTGGAACAAGATGTCATTCCCCAGCGCAGTGGAGCACAGCTTCCCAGTCGTCACCAGGGCCCACCCCAGGGGGCCGCCCAGCTACCCCAGGTCTCCCCTGCAGTGCTGCCCCCCACCTCCCGCCTGGGTCCCAGCGCCGGCCCCACCTGTCACCATCACTGCAGTTGGACACACCGTGGTGCTTTTATAGGGGCCTGCTGAGGAGTGTGATCAATGATTGGGTCAAGGTGAAGGCCCTCGGCTGAGGGGGCACCTCTGCAGCCACACCAGGTTTCTCCTGAGACACCACAGAAAAGGACAAGCCACGGCCGCCCGGCCAGGTCACAGCCCGAGCGCACGGGCAGAGGGTGGCTCCCCCGCCTCTGAGACAGGCTGCCCGGTGGCTGCCATCAGGACCTGGCCCTGCCCCGCCCCTGCCGCCCCGCCCTGTCCCATAGCCTGGCCCCGTTCAGCACCGTCAAGCCCAGTGGGGGCTGCCTGGCCTGTTCCTGTGGCCCCAGCACCACGCAGAGCTGCCCTGGGTGCGGCCACGTCTGTCTAAGCAGTCGCTGCTGAGTGGGAGTCCAGCTCCCACCGAGGATGGGGAGGGAGGTGGGGGCGAGTCGCGGCCACCCGCGGTGACAGGGACGGCAGAGCGCTGGGCACCCGTCCCCACGGCTGCTCAGCCTTCTCTCCTCGCCAGGTGCTTCCTCCCACCTGAGCCCTCGCAGCGGTCTTCATGCACGACTGGGCGACTTAACGGCCTGAACAAGCCGATGACAAGGCTGTAATTGCTGTTTTTCTCCCTCCACCCTCAGGAGAGCCGTGCAGGCGTCTGGGAGGAGCTCACGGAACAGGAGGAGGCGCTCAGGAGTCCACGCACCCTGGGCAGGGGACGCCGTGGCCTCTTCAGCACGCTCTGGGGACCATCCAGGGCCATCCCTGTGGGCACAGAGCTGGGAAGCCGTGACAGGGACCCTGCAGCCACCCCAGGAGCTGGGGACCATACGTCCGTGGCTCGGGGTCCTGTCCCCAGTTCTCTTTCAAGTTACACAAGGTCGGTCACTCACGAAGGCTCCCAGCATTTGCCAAGAGGCCTCTGTGCCCAGCCACAGGCCGGCCTATGGACACAGCCACCCAACAGCAGTGGGCTTCTGGTAGGGGCAGGAGGGTGGCAGAGCCCAGCCTGGGACCTGGGACAGCTGAGACAGTGCACCAAATGGTCCCCACTGTGGCTGGTCCTGGGGCGGCATGGGGGTAGGGCACAGAGCGCCAGGAGCAGGGAGGTGCTGGCCGGGCCCGGGAGCCCCCAGCACCTCCCCCTGTGGGCGGTGGGGTCCAGAGACCCATGTGTGTGATTGATCCCGCGTGGGATCGATCCTGTCGATACTCATCTGCCGCGGAGACGATGCCGCGCCTGTCGGGAAGCAGGTTTTGTCTGGAAAACGCGTGGCTTCTGTGGGGGAGGGGAGTGACAGTGATGGGAACTCGTCCCCCCTCGGACCCACCCCACCTCCAAGACCCGCGGGAGGAGCAGCTCCTGAAGAATGCAGGGACCAGGTGGGAACCGGGCTCCCCTCCTCGGCTGCAGAGGCCGAGCTGCGTCGCCCGTGTTCCTTGTTCACTCACAACGTGTTCAGAGGACCTTTGAGGTTTTTAAGAGATTGCTCAGGGCAGCGAGTCCCCTGAAGGGCCGACCACTGACCCTCTCCTTACACCCCCACTGGGCTGCCAGTGTGTGGCTGATGCCAGCAGATCTAAACAGAGGGGAGTGGACAGGAGAGGCAGGAGCGGGCAGCAGGCAGGGGCCAGGCACGGAGCGGAGGGCGGAGACCAGGACGGGGGTGAGTGCGGGTGCAGGGCCTCGGTTAGTGGGGGCTGGCCGGGCTCTGGGCACCTTCCCAACCTCCAGACACTTGTCAAATGGGGAAACTGGCAGAGGGCCAGAGACAGCGTAACTGGCACCTGAGCCTCCTGTCCCAAGCTGGGGAGCTTGGAGCCCCTCACCTGCCCCCTAGCCTGGCCAAGCAGGGACTCTGTCCCCTGGAGCATCTGTGTGCTTGTCCTGTGGCTGAGCCTGCCCAGACCTGCCCTGGTGCTGCCCACGGCGTCAGCTGGGGGTGAGCAGTAGGAGACCCCAGGCTCGGACCTCAGGGAGCACCCCGTCCAGCTGGGCTCACACAGCCACGCTCACACAGGACACACAGAGCCCCCCACAGACACTGACACCCACGTGTGCACACGTGTAACAGTGCACACTCGGACTCACTTGGGGACATGCATACCCTACCATGTGCACCACACACCTGCTGCCAGGGGCCAGCCCAGTGCAGGCCAAAGCCCAGTGGGCACAGATTTCCACATCCAGGGAAGGGCCCAGGTAAGCATGCAGCTGGGCAGCAGCAGGAGCTGGGCAGCAGCCAGGGAGCCCCCGGCATCCCGGCCTAGGCTCCTCCAGGGTGAGCGCTGGGAAGGGCTCTGGCCCCCAGTGAGAGGTGGGGGGGGGGACCGGCGAGCTGCTGGCAGAGGCTTTGAGGAGGGGCCGTGGTCGGGAATCTCGTGCCCAGCAAAGGAACTATTGAAATTCAATCATCTCCCAAGGTTGGGGACTTCCCATCCTAATTAAATTGCCAGGACTCTTGGGCCTGCTGTCAGAATGGATGTTCAGGAGGGAGGAGGGGACGCTGTCCTTGGGAGGGGGTGTGCGCTGGTCGCCTGTGATGCCTCTGCTACAGGCGTGAGCACTCATCACGTCTAATTAGGGCCGAGCCAGCACCTCCTGTCCTCAGGCACAAATCCATATTCACGTGCTGGGCCAGGGACCAGCCAGAAGCCCGAGCTGCTGGGCGGTGGGAGAGGGAGGTGCCCCTCCTACTCCTGGGCCACCAGCTCTGTCCCCACTGTCCTCCCTCCCCCACTCCAGAGGAAGGGTCTGCCTCTGGGAGCCACAGGGGCAGTCCCTGAGACGGAGAGGGGGTGGACCAACATCCTGTTGGGTGTTCAGGAGGGAGGAGGGGGATGTAGAACCACAGAGCTACGTGCACATTTTAGAGGAAGAGTCTCTGGTCACAGTGACACTTCGTAGCTCACAGTCACAAACTGAAGCAGTGTGTAGGAAGCAGAACAGCCCTTCCTTCTAGCCACGGATGCCTGGGTCCTTACCCCAGATAGGGGACAGGACCCTGCACAGCCGTCCCAAGAATGGTGGTCACAGCCGAGGGCAGGGGGAGGGGCAGAGAACAACTCGGAGAACTGGGAGGAGATGGACTCCCACCTGGGAGCCGTGCTGTCCAGGCCTGCCTCCCTCAGCCGCTCACCCCAGAACCGCAGCCTCCCTGTGCCACCCTGGGGCCCCCGCGCCAGAGCCCCCTCCAGCCGGGACAGCGCTCATCCCATCCAGTCACTTACACAGAGGCCAGGTGCACAGCTGGACAGTGGGGCTGCCCAGCAGGCTCCCCAGCAGGCTGGAGCCCTGGCCCACACCCTGTGGACCCTGGGGCTGGCCGGGGGCACCGTGTCCGGAGCCACTCTTGGGCACAGGCCTGCTCCCAAGTTGGCGGGCGCATGGGCACAGCGGCGACCCTCGCGTCCAGCTGCCCTGTAGGGTCCTCCTCATCTGCCCAGGTGACCCTTCATGGGTCTGAAGTCCACGGTCCCTGGGGTCAGGACTTCCTGGGCGTCCCTGGTGCTGCATGTTTGGTTGGTGAGAGCGCCTTTCTCTTCTCTTGGGCCTGGCATTTCTTCCGTGTCACCTCTGGGCACGTTTATACACACATGTCCTTTCTAGTGGGTCCCGGCGCTCCGTCCCTGGCCTTCTCGGGTTCCCACCAGAGTTCAGCATCCACTCAGGTCCCGGATCCTCTTCCCCTGTGCAGGGTGCCATTTCCTGTGGCTGCCCTGAGGATTGTCTCTGGCGTCTGCCTTGGCCGAGGTCCGGCTGTTGGTGGACTTGGGGTTTCTGGGCTTTTAAAACCTGTGCATCGGTGTCCTCCCCCGACTCCAGGTGACTTCACCTGTGACCTCTGAACTCAAGCCCTGCCCTCCTCCCCCTTCCTCTCAGCCCCGGCCCCTCGGTCAGACTCCTGTGCTCTCCAGCCCCCGGGGCACTCTGGACTTGGACGTCCCTCCTGTCCATGTGCAGTGACCCCTGGGTCCCCTCCACCCGCTCTCGCCCTGAGTTTCCGTCTGCTGGGAGCCCCGGGGACTTCGGCTCCTGTTTGCTCTTTAGTTCTGGTTTTCCGTCTGGTTCTTCCTCACAGTCCCTGCTTTTCCGGAGTCGCCAGGTCTGGATCTTCGTTATTGTCACGCTTTTTGATGTCACTGGTGCAAGAATCACAGTCGCTCGGTGCCTCGACTGCGCAGTGCAACGTCCTGGTCACCGGGGTCAGTCCCTGGGGACTGTCTTTTCCCAAGAGAGGCCCCAATTTCCTATCTCCTCCCTTCATTTGGGATTGTACCCTGGGCTGTATGACGCAGTGTCACGGAGCCTCTGGAGGGACCAGTCCAGCAGTCATTGTCTTGGCGCGATGGGCCGCTGAGAGCCAAGTGCAGAGCCCCGGGTGCCCACCCAGCTTCAGCCTCCCTGAGCTGCCTGCCGCTGGAGGTGGCTCACCTGTGCTCCCTTCTGGCTCCGTCCCTTCCTTGACTGCCCACCCCCTCCCGTGGCCAGGGTGGCCTCGGGCCCCATTCTGTCTTCAAGCCAGAGGGGCAGCGCGTGCCCCTGAAGCTGGCCTCCTCAGACTCCTCAGGCCTTGGGCCTCTGTTGGGACTGCGGCCAGTTGTGGCAGAGGTCTGAGCCCAGAGCTGCAAGGGGCTCCCCTGTGTCCCTGGGAAACCCCTGGTGGAGGCCCTGACCTGGGGACTCTGGGGACAGGGTCTCCAGGGCTAAACGAGGTCACCAGTGTGGGGCCCTGATCTGACAGTGCTGTGGCCTGTGGGGGAGGACAGCCCCCGCCCTGTGTAGGACGCAGTGAGCAGGCCACACCCTCAGGCCAGCATGGGCCAGACCAGAGCCAGCAGGTGCCATACCTTGACCTCGGTCTCTGGCCCTGGGCGTGACCTGCAGTTCCCTGTGTGTCAGCTGCCTCATCGGGGCCACTAGGCAGCCCAAAGATGTCCAGAAGTCCCCTCTGCTGCCCAGCACTCCCCCCTCCAGCTCTGTCCACCCCGGGTGTTCTCAGCCTTTGCTTCCTCTGCCCTCTGCCTGGCCTCGTGGGGACACCTTGGGCCTCAGGGGCTGGCGTGCCCTGGCCACGGTGCCCTCTGGGTGACTGGCCACAGCACCTGGCCCCGTCTCTACCTCTTTGACTCGGCAAGTCCACCATGCCTGGCGGGTGCGCATCAGAAAGTGTCTCCCCTGGAACCAGCACTGTGTCCCTGCCTCGTGTCCCCTCCTCGGGGACCGAGCCTGCGCCACCTACCACCCAGCGTCTTCTGCTGAACCTTGGCCTGCGCAGGCGAGGCAGGAAGGAGCGGCAGGCACTGCCTCTGTCTGGCTTCTTGGGCTTGGCGGGACACACACGGCTTCCACCGTCCACTGCACGGCACCGGGGCCTGACCGTGGCCAGCTGGAGTGTCCAGCCGCCTGTCGTAGGCCCGGGCTGGTCTGGCCCTGGGGCTGGGGGTGGCTGTCGGCACCCGCAGGCGTTTTGGAAGTGCGTGGGCTCCCCCGGAGCCTTGCCGAGGGGTAGGTGCCGGGGGTTGGTGCCGAGGGGCAGCGCAAGCCTCAGCAAGCGCTGTCCCCGGCCTCAGAGGTGAGTGTGCCCCTGTGCACCCACGTCCTGGGGCAGGCAGCGCTCTCTCTCACTCCCAGGTGACCAGATGTCACAGTGGTCACAACTGGCCTCTTTCTGCTCGGCATCAGGGACACCTCGGGACCCGTTTCATGAAAGGTGGGTTCAGACACTCGTCCGTCTCTCAATTTGCTTCTCTCTCCTTTAAAACTCCTGTCTCCTAAGCCTGGGTGTGAGGCCTCGGTCAGTGCCCGAGTCCCCAGGCCCAGCCCTATCTCTGGTGAACACAAGTTCCTGGTGTCAATGGGTCCGATTGACCGACCCTCTCCCTTTATGGGCGGCACGATTGGGTCCTGGTCGATTCTTTCTTTTTTAGTTTTGAGCCATCGCCACATGGAGATGGTCCTGAATGATGATTGCGCCTGCTTGCCGGCAGGCTGACTGGCAGGTCTTCTATTTCCTCATAGAAATCATTGATAAGATATCAGACAATACGGGGCGATGCCAGGCCTCCCTGCAGGGGGACACGGGGCCATTAGCTGACTGCCTTTGTCTGTAATCAGACACAACACGGGGAACTCACTAGCACACCACCTGGGGTGTGTTTCCCATTTCGCCCTCGAGAGTGACCTGGCAGACTCCAAACGCCTGCTAAAATCACCACAGCCACCAGGCCAAGGACCGTGACAAGAAAAGACAATGAGGTCAGTCTCCCCCGACCAGCTCCCGTGAGCCGTGTGGGTGGAGTGGAGGCCGGGGCTCCGGCTGGCCCTGGCTGGCTGTGCTGTCTCTGGGAGTGAGTGTGCAGAGCGCACGCACGGGCTTCGCCTCAGAGCACAACCCCGCCCCCCCCCCCTGTGCAGAGGCGGGTTGCTTAGCAACAGCCACTCCACATCATCACCAGCCACAGGGTCTGGGTACTCGAGACGGCACCCTGAGGGTCTGGGGAGGAGCAGGGCCACTCAAGAGAGACTGGCCAGCCAGGCGGCCAGGCGGGGGGCTTCCTGGAGGAGGCCAGACCTGACCTGTGCTCCTTCTGGTTGGTCACCGGCAGCAGTGGAGGAGGGGTTCCAGCTCAGGACAGTCCCCAGGAAGGCTTTCCCGTGGGCACTGGGGACACGTGAGCTCCCTGCCATGGAACCTCCATGCCAGCAGGGGCCCGGCCCCTAAGCAGTGGCCTGGAGAGGCCCCAGGACGTCCTCCTCTGGAGTGAGGGACAAGAGCAGGACACCTCAGTCTGAGTGGCAGGGTGGCCATGCTGGGAGGTGGCATGGAAGCCATTCTGGTGACTGGAGGAACTGGCCTTCTAGGACCTGCCCTGAGGGAGCCGGGCCCCCAGGGAGGGTGGGGCAGGCATGGGGGAGGCCAGAGAGGCAGGGCAGCTCCTGGCTCCTACAGAGAGGGGACAGTCCAGGTGGAAGGGGGCCGCCAACTGGAGGAGATGCAGGCCACCTGGGCAGTGCCTGGGACATGGTCCCCCTCATGGCTGACCCCAGGTGCCCCTGAGCAGGTGCAGAGCAGGAGGCCAGGTGACGGGGGGGCTGCCAACACCCAGCAGGAGGCCACGCCATCTCCCACCCAATGCCCCACACGGGTGCCTCAGGGCTGGGCCCACCAAGCAGCCCTGGTCCCCATCCACTCGGCTGCCTCCCTCCCACCACTCTGGCCCAATTCCTTGGCCATGTCCCACAGCCACCAGGCCATCCCAGAGGACACTGGCCCAGCCAATGGCCCAATTCCTACCCCCCAGATGTCCCCATGAGGCTCTCAGGGCATCCACCTGAGTGCCTCCAACCTTGACCACTGCTGTCCCCACTCCCACCTGCCCCGCCTGCAAGGGTGCCCTTGGGCTGTCCTTGTGCCCATCTCTCCATGCTGTGCTGCCACCTCACCCTGCTGAGCTCCTCTGGTCTGTAGACCCCCGGGTGCAGAGGGTCCTACAGGGCCAGCTCTGGAGCCCCACAGCTCCTGACTGCAGTGTGACTCAGGTGCTGTCCAGGTCCCCAGCTCAGGAGGTCTGTGTGACACTACTGCCTTCCAGGTGTCCTGAGTGGCTGGTGCACTCTGGGGACAAGACCCTTCCGAGAGGTGGGGCTGCTCCAGGCAACAAGGGCCAGTGTGCAGAGGGCCTCCTGGGGTCTCCCCACCCCAGCCCCAGGGCTGCTTCCTGGGTCCTGAGTCCCAGGGAGGGGACGGGTGAGGCGCGTGCGCTTCCCAGCTTCCCTGCCAGGAGCTGCTTCCTCCGCACGCGGCCTTAATTGACGACAGCAAAACAAACATTTGCTCTGGTGAGCCACGCTGGGTGACACCGCAGCCGTGTTTTAATTAAGCCTGTGACTGATGAGTCTCAAGGAAGCAGCTGTTCCGGGGTGTTCAGGTGTACGAACAACAACGGCATCGGGCTCAGCCGGCAGAGCAGCCCCTCACCACGGAGCAGGCAGGGCTGCCCGCGGCCAGGGGCGCTCCTGAGGAAGGTCAGCTGGTAGCTCTGGAGGAAGGGCTTCTCCGGGTCAGGCTTGGGGACAGCCACAGGGAAGAACAGAGACCAGGAGGACCAGCAAGACCAGGCCTTGGAGAGCAGGAGGTGGAGGAGAGGTCAGGGCCAGACCCCTTGGGAGGGAGAATGGCAGGTGGGAGCTGGCCCTGACCACCAGGCACCATGGCCCATACCCAGGGGACACAAGCTCACCACCAGGGTGGCCCAGCGGAACCCGGGCCCGGCCAGCAGGCCTGGCGATGCCCTGGGAACCCAGGCGGGGAGGAGAGAGCCTGTCTGCGGCTCGGATGGGCAGGGGCCCTCCCCAGTTAATATGCCAGGCCCCACCCTCTCCCAGGCAGGAGGGCGGCAGGACCAGGAGGCGGCCCTCAGGGAAGAGCCCAGGTCCAGCTGGGCCCCAGGCCTGTGCCTTCTGGGTGCAGTCTTGACGAGGGCGGTGCCACAGCCAAGGCAGTGTCCCCTACAGAGACGGGACCCAGGGGGCAGCGGGGGCAGGACAGGAAGGCCCTGCTCTGCACCCCCTGGGCCTCAGCCCAAGCCCGTCCCTTCATCGCCTGGTTTCCCCTCTGAGGATGACGTGCCCGGGGAATCTCGCCCCAGAGGACAGTGCCCAGAGAAGGCACGTGTTCCCGGGTGGCCGTGAGGAAGAGCCACAAGCTCGGTGGCCTGAGCGGCAAACCTGGCTCTTCTCAGTTCCGGAGGCTCCTGCCCATCTGAGCCACAGACAGGCTCACTCCTCCCCCTCAGTTCTGGAGGCCAGTGTCTGAATTCAAGGTGTCCCAGGCCTGTGCTCCCTCTGAAGGCTCAGGGCCTTTGCCTCGCCCTGCCCACTTCCAGTGGCCCCTGGCATTTCTTGGCCTTGGACCTGGCCTCCAGTCTCTGCCTCCGATGTCACATGGACTGTCTCTCGTAGGACATTTGCCTCTGCACTCGGGGCCTGGGCACTCTCCTCTCGAGGTCCCTGGCTCCGTTGTGTCTGCAGAGGTCCTTTTTGCCCAGTGAGGCCAAGCGCCGGCTGGCCAAGCTCCCTCCTTCTTGGAGGACAGATCTGCCTACACCCTGGAAGACCCCATGCCAGGGGGACAGAGCACCCAGTGCCCCACAGCGGTCCTGCTGCCTGCACGCTTCTGCAGTCCTCCCCTGCCCCCCACCAGCCTCGGGTGAGAGACCCCAGCTAGGACCCCGGCCAGGCCTGGGTCGCTGCCCCAGAGCCCATGATGGGCCAAGGGGGTGTGGGCTTCAGCTGCCAAGCCCGGGCGGTTGGCTACGCAGGAGGGGACTGACGGGCACCAGGCTGGGGCTGCCTCCCTAAGGGGTCCTGAGCAGAGCAAGCTCGAGGTCGCTGGGGACGTCCGCAAGGGGGACTCACCCTGGTGCCAGCCCTGCAGGGGCCTTGAACTGACCGACAAGCAGCAGGCGGGTCACATCTCTGCCCTGCAGAGCAAGCAGCGGACGACCACTGGGCACACACACCCGCGACCCTGGAGAGGCAGGTGTCCACTGGGGCCAGCATGGAGGCCCCCGCCTGGCTGACAGTCACCTGCTCTGGGGACACAGGAGTCCCTGCTCTGGCAGAGCCCTGGCACTCTCCTTCCGCACACCAGTGTCACCTCATTACACGCCCAATGTCCCTGAGAAATCCTCTCCCCGTCGTCCTGGGTCCGAGACGCGCACAGGCACCTGTCCATGTGGGGAGTTCAGCTGGCAGATCAGACCCCTGGGGCCTCACAGGAGGGACGAGGGAGACCCTCGCCCCCCGCCCTCCAGGCAGGTGCCCAGAGCCAGGGGAGGGCCCACAGACCCCTGCCCTTCGTCACCCTGTTGCCATGGAAACCCCGGGCTCTCTGTGCTTGGGGATGACAGCGTGAGCAGGAGGGGGCCCGGCAAGCCCAGGAGACCCCAGGACGGCCCCTGATGCCTCGGTCCCCAGAGCAGCAATTCCAGACCCCTCCCACAGGCTCCTCCTTAGGAGAGAAGTCCCAGGGTCACAGGAGGCCACGGGACTTGGGGGTCGGTGGCAGAGCCCTTTGCCCAGCACATGAGACACCCTGGGTTCCATCCCCAGCACCACTTAAAAGGCCCCTCACGTGACACCTGCCTCTCCAGCCTGGGCAGCTACGGGTGGCCACTGCCAGCGTGTGGCCTGTGAGCCCCAGGGTGTGGCCAACCGTAGGAGCCCTACATCCCAACAATGGGCCCGGTGAGGGTGCTGTCGGGTCACCAAACAGGCAGGAGAGAAGCCTGGTCTCTGCGACCCTGAGTGTGCCCTGCACAGTGGACACAGCCCTGGGCTGGTACGAGCTGCCGACAGCCAAGGAGCTGGTGTCCCACACTTAGCAGCTGAGAACCTCGTGCCTGTGCATCCCTGGTCCCCTGGGTTGGGCAGCGGCGTGGCCAACCAAGCATCGTTGGTCAGGGTCGCAGGTAGCCGAGGTGACTGTGGGGTCTGGGGTCACCCGCAGGCTGGGCTGGGAAGTGTGAGCACTAGCGCTCCATGTGGCTGGTGATGGTTAGGGACGTCAGGTCTCTGTCACCCACAGCTACCTTATGACACAGGAGCTGGCTTCCCCAGAGGACTGCCAAGGACCCTGAGAGCACGCCTGGGACAGGAGCCTGGGTATTTTGTGACTAACTGGGACGGAGTCTCCTGCCACGCTCTGGAGAGGGGACTACACCTCTCCCCAGTCCTTGCAGCCTCCATGGAGGCCCCCTGCCCTTGAGCATCCCCCTGGGCCATGTGTCCCCAGATCCCAAGTCGAGGACCTGCAGACCAGTCCCCGGCTGCGGCCACACAGCTTCCCTGTGTGCAGGGGACAGCTTCTCCCCACAGCCCCCCAGGGG
Source organism: Urocitellus parryii (assembly GCF_045843805.1). Lineage (NCBI taxonomy): Eukaryota > Metazoa > Chordata > Mammalia > Rodentia > Sciuridae > Urocitellus > Urocitellus parryii. The sequence goes on from NC_135536.1 coordinate 2,886,563, forward strand.
AGGAACTGAGCCCCAGACATTCAGCAGCCCCCTGTTCTCCAGGCCTGGGAGGTCAGCTCCCCTGGACAGAGGGGCAGGGCTCCACAGTCCTCCGCCGTGCTCCCTGTGCCTGCCCTTACCCTGATCCCCCTGGTCTGTGTGGGCCCAGGAAGCCCCGAGCCCCAGGACCCAGACTTCCAGCCCCTCCAGGGGCGAAGTGGAGGGGACCACTCCTACAGGACAGGATGAGAGCAGACACACTCAGGAGGGCGCACACACAGGAAGACACATGAGCACAGGACCGGACACACGCATGTGCACATGTGAGCATCACACACAAGAATGTGCACACTCACAAGCACTCGAAACACATACACAAGAGCCAGGCACAGTGGCGCATGCCTATAATCCCAGCAGCTCAGGAGGCCGAGGCAGGAGGATCACAAGTTCAAAGCCAGCCTCAGCGACTTAGTGAGGCCCCATCTCTAAATAAAAAGTAAAAAGTGCTGGGGATGTGGCTCCGTGGTAAAGCACCCCTGGGTTCAAGCCCCAGTACAAAAAAAAAAAAAAAAATATATATATATATATATATATATATATATATATACACATACATGCACACACACACACACAACACATGCACACACAAGCACACGCATGTTAATGTGCACATACCATGGCAACAGGTGCACTCCACAGGTCGTGGAGGACAGAGGAGCCGCCCTCTGGCAGGAAAGGGCTTGGCCTCCACTGGGAGCCTTCTCCTCGGGTCTCCCCAGCCCTCGCCACTGGCTTCAACACGGTGCTGTATCAGAGAGGAGCCTTCTGACGGCCCCTCTGTCCTCCACACCTGACCTCAGAAGCCTGGGGACACGGCCAAGTGCATTTGGAACTGGGAGATTAACCCTGACCCGTGGTCCAGGAAACTCCAGTCCTCCAGAATCACAGGGCCGAGAAGGGAGAGGGGCATGTGCAGGCGTCCCCAGCAGGTGCCGCGGTGGTCTGCGGGGGGGCTCTGGTGGAGGATGACCCAGGGCCACCAAGAGTCCAAGAGCCCTGGACTCTTTCAGAAGGGAGCAGTCAACTACGAAAGGGCACCGCCAGGCACAGCTGCTGACCTGACCCCTGGCCAGGGTGGCGGAAGCCGTGGCCACCCGACCACCCCTCGTGGAGCAGGCTGGCCTCTCTCCCGGTCATGCCTGCCTGTGTCTCTATCACACCTTGGTAATAAACGAGGCGTCCTGAGCGGGCCATCAATTTTGGCGAGATTGGCTTTTCCAGGTCCGGCCCTGCGCCCTGCCTCTGGGGTGGATAAACACCACGCTGGCCTTTGTTCTGGGCTTCCGAGAGGACATTTGTCACGGAGATTTATTCCCACTTGCTGGCTGGGAGCTGCAGCACCTCCCCCTCCGTCCCTTTATCTCCTGGGGACGCCAGCTCACCTTGAGCCCTTCTCTAGGAGGGGCTCCCCGGGGGCTCAGGGGTCCCTGACACGAGGCCATGGCCTGCCTTGCTGACCCGGGCCAGGGTGGAGTTGGGCCTGGGGGCTCTTGCTGGAAGCAAGAGTGCGTGCGTGGGTGTCCTGGGGTCCAGGCCTTCCCATGGCAGGGAGAACACCGAGGGCCCTGGGGATCTGCTCTTGCCGAGGGGCTGGTGAGTCAGGGGCACGTGAGTCTGTGGACTGTGCAGAGGGTCTGAGCACCTGTCCACTGCCCTATGGGTGGTCCCTGTCCTTCTCTCGAGGGGCTTCCTAGGGATTTGGGGCTGGGGCAATCTCCAGGGTCAAGGACATAAAGGTGGACACTACCAAGGGGACTTAGAACCTGGAGACTTGCCCATCTGTAGTGTCTCCACGAATCAAGGTCCTCTAAAATCAGAGGGTCAAGAAAGGAAGACTGTCAGCACACAGGAGGGGCTGGCCCTGTGGGAGGGACTGCCCAGGCCAAGGCTAGCCCCAGTCCCCACCATCGTGGGCCACCTCATCTGCACAGTGAGCCTGGCTGGCCCCAAGGCAGCTGACCTGTGGGCCTGGCTTATCGGGCCCAGCTTGGTCAGGGCTGGAGCAGCCCTGTTCCTGCAGGGTGGCCCTCCCGCTGCCCCTCACCACAGGCAGCAGCAGCCCCTTCCTCTCCTGGCCCTGCCCTGAGGAGCAAGGCCAGAGGTGGGAGGATTGGGACGCCCTCCTGGACTGAGCCTGAGACAGGATAGGTGGACCCCCGCAGGACAGGGTCAGGAGCCAGCCAGGAGCTCGGTGGGAGTCACCGGATGCGTCAGACTCTCCGACACGACTGGGTGTGTGATGTCCACTTGGGCTTTTCTCCCAAGCTTTTCCTATCTGAAGCCGGCAGGGGCGTTTTCTTCACGCCTAATGCAGGGCGTGCACCTTCTCTTTTCTGAAGCAGACTCACCAGAGCTTTAAAAGGTGTTTGTGACGTTTACAACACTAAGAACCACGCGTGTCCTCACGGGCTGTGTCCTGAGCTCTGATCTGCCTGTGCCTGGCAGGAGGCTCCCTCAGGCTAATTAGCACTCCTACGGGGCTCACCGGCTTCTTCTCCTGGTGCAAATGTAAAAACGCTATTCTTTGAGCAGTTTTGAAACACACGTGCGTTATTGCTAACCGCTCACACGCAGCCAGCTCCCGTCCTCCCACAGACAGAGCCTCAGCCGACTGGTGCTTTGCTCTGTGTGTTGTCCCATTCCATCCATTTCTCCTCGCTTTCCCCCATCCTCCTCCCCATCCCCCTTCCCCCTGATCCAGCCTGGGACTTTCTCCTCTACCAGCCAAACCGCCTGAGCAGACTGCATTTCCCCTGCAAGCCCACGGCCCTGCACGCCTCCCTCTGAACACTCTTGTCACTCACTCAAAACGCACCTTCCACCGCTGTCCTGGGGCTGGTGGGGTATTCTCTGCGTTCCCACGTGGCTGGGATTTCTGGTGGTCCTCTGTCACCAGGTCCTAGCACAGCTCTCATACAGTCCGAGGACACGTTGTCCTGGCCTGGCCGCAGGGCATACCAGCTCCCCAGGCCCAGAGGTCAGTCTCCAAGGGTGCATCTCACCCCTGGGGACAAACAGTGTCATGTGGATCCTGTGGGGACATCTGCCACAGGGAGGCCTCAGTAGCCATGTGACTTAGAAGATCTGGGCAGGTGTGAGTGGGAAAGGGAGAGCGGGAAGTCTTGAGGTCCCAGAACTCTCCTGTCTGCGGAAAGGGAGGCCTTGGAGGTCCTTGTACTCGTGTTTTGTTGTTTTTGGTGCTGGGATTTACACCCAGGGGCGCGTGACCACTGAGCCTCATCCCCAGCCCTTTTTAGTTTTTTATTTAGAGACAGGGTCTCATTAAGTTGCTTAGGGCCTCACTAAGTTGCTGAGGCTGGCTTTGAACTTGTGATCCCCCTGCCTCAGCCTCCTGAGCCACTGGGATTACAGATGTGCTGATGGAAGTCGGGTTCACCTGCGTGGACCTGCGTGGACCTGGGTGGACCTGGGTGGGCTGGGCGGGTGCTCTAGCCCTGAGCTGCACCCCGCCTCCCTGTGAAGGGGTCGAACAGGAATTTTCAGGAAGAAAGGAAGCTTCAAACCACATTGAGCTCCCTGCCGAGCTCCGGGGATCCGGTGGACACTCTGTAAAGACCTTTCTGGCAAGAAGAGGAGCTTAGCATGGCAAGGGTCTTGGGGGGGTGGGTAGCAGATGTGGACACACAGTGGTGAGGACTCGCTGGCCCGGCCACTGGGACTGCACCCTGCTCGGCCATGCACCCCCTCAGGCTGGGCACACCCGTGGCTGCTCTGTCCCCAATGGCTCCCCAGATGTATTCTCAAATGTCACCCCAAAGGGAGGACCCGAAGGGCCCCTGGTGCCGGGAAGGATGGGCTCTGTCGCAGCCAGAGCCTCGTCAGGAGCAGAACGGGACCCTGGGTGGCCGACCAGAGGGGAGAGAGGTGGGTCCAGCAGGATGAGGAGGGGTGTGGACAGAGGCCACTCCTCACAGGACAGGGAGGAGGGGACCCGAGGCAAGTGGGGTGGAGCTGCGCAGAGGCAGCTGGCCACTTCAGCACCCCTCACCCACTGGTGGCGGCATGGGCAGAAGCCCTGGCGGACAAGGGGCTCTGAGGTGCCCGAGGGCATTTCCTAGGCCCAAGCTCCTGGCTGACCCACTCAAGGCTGTCCCTGGCCTCTAACCGCTAGATGTCCTCATGACAATAAAAAATGTCTCCTGACGATGTTTAATGTCCCCTGAGGGGACAAAATTGCCCCCAGTTGAGAACAGCTTAACTAACTCCTAAATAGAGCCTGGGGAGGGAGAGGGACTGGGCAGGGATGGGGAAGAGGCCGAGTCAGAGGGTCAGAGAAGCCCTGCAGGCCTGACCTGCTGCATATCCACCCAGTGCCCCTAAAGGACTGTGCGCCACAAGCAGAGGCTCCTGCCACCAAGAGGCGCGGCCTTCCTGGGGCCTGGGACTGGCCTTCTGTTCAGAGGAGGCTCCCGTGAGGACCGTGGGGCCAGCCCCTCTCAGGTGCAGTGTCCTGGGCAGCCCAGAGGATGCCCAGGTCCATCCCCCTGCTGGGCAGCACCTGGCTGAGGAATGGAAGAAGGACCTGTCACCTATGGTGGCCACCTCTGCAAGGTGGGCCCAGCGTGGGGGCACAGATTAGCTTCCAGGGGGACTGACACCTTCTGGGCTGGAGTTGGCTACAGGAGGCCCAGTGCCTGGGGCATCAGGGAACAGGGTGCGAGGGCCGTGCAGGGGACATCACCCTCTCCACTGTGGCCCCGTGCACCCGGCTGCACGGTGCTCCTTCCATCCCAGCCCTCTGCTGTGAGGACTGGGTGAAGTCATGGTCCACTCCTCAGGCGTCCTGGCCCCTGTGCTGCGCAGGCCCTGCCCTGGGCTCTGGGCACAGTGGTGAACCCCAACAGCTGGGAGCCTGCCTCCCTGGGAGAGGTGTAGCGTGGCCTCGGCTCCTGCCCTCGGTGCCCCACGCCTCTGCCCAACCAACTCACTCCACATCTCGTCCATTACCCCCAGGAGGAGGGATTCCCCCCTGGCTATGTCTGGGGGAGTCCGTGAGCACCCTCCGTGGGGCAGTGCGATGTCACCTCCTCCACTGGATTCCCAGTGGGCCAAGTCCAGGGCCTCCCTCCTATCCTGAGGCAGTGCCTGGGATGGAGCAGACTCTCCTCCAAGGGCTTCAAGGACATTGCCAGCCTTTGTCCTCATCCGTGCCCCAGCTGGGGACTGTTAGCATAGTCCTCCCTGCGTAGCATCTGAGTCGGGGCGGAGGCTCCCACACATGATGTGGCATCTGCACTAGCCACATCCTTCCCATACCCTCAGGAACCTCAGGACCAACCCTGCTGCCACAGCCTAAGGCCAGGTAGATGGTGTTGTCTAGGGAACAACATGAAAGTCTGCACCTGGGCAGTACAGGTAGGCTCTCTTCTTGTAGGTGGTTTTGATCCACGGGTTGCCTCTGGAGGGCCAGCTGTTTGGCCAGGTACTGGTGAGGGACTGAGGCCAGAGCAGTTGCTTCACTTGGCCAAGGTTGCCCAGCTAGGAAGGAGTACGGTCAAGATGGGCACCCCAGCAGGCAGGCCTGGAGTTACACCCAGGCACCTCCCAAGCTGCCCTGGAGGGCCCAGGCTTCCCCAGCTGCTGATGATGTGGCAGGGCCCTTCCTGGTCTAGGGAGCGTGGGTCACCCCTCTCCTGCTGGGGGCTGACAAGGACGCCCACGGCAGAGGCTGGGGGAAGGAGCGGGAGCGTCAGGACGAGTCCTGCAGCGATGGAGCGCCCCCTGTGTGTGGCTCCAGGTGGACAGGAAGGCTTGAGGGAGGGTGACCGGACACCACGGAAGCTGCTCTCAGAAGGCTCAGGCCAGGCCCCGAGGGGCAGGGGCACCACGAGGTCGTGACCCTCTAGAGCAGGGAAACCCAGGCAGGGAGCACCAACCTGGAGCACCTCCTGGCCACCGTCCCAGGCCCTCGCTGGCTCTGCCTCACTGTGACCCCAGGGAGGTGAGTCCTGCTCGGCACTGAGGGACGGCAGCAGGAGCCCGTGACCTTGGCCCCACAGACCCCACTGCCGCCTACAGAGAACTGGGGCAGGGCAGCAGCCCAGGTGGCCGCCCCAGAAGGGAACTGATGGGCAGGAGACACCCTCTGCACGGGCACACCCAGGGCAAAGCCAGGATCAGGGGCCAGTGTTTCCTGTCCATTCGACTCCCATGGCTCCAGGGGCCGCCCAGACCCCAGCACCTGGGCCACAGCTCAGCTTCCAAGTGGGCAGCCCTGTTCTCCAGGGAGGGCTCCCTCTCCCTCCCACGGAGTGACCCAAAGTGACCAGTGCCCACCCCGGACCGTTCCTCTCCCTGTCCCTGGGTCTCTGGAGCCTGCCCTCCATCCCCCACAGGCCTGGCCCTGCTCGCAGCCTCTTCCTGGCATCACCGTCTGCTGGGCCAACCCCAGGAACTGCAGCCAGCTGAGCCACCATCCATTTGCCATGGGAGTGGGCGCAGATGACAGAGGGACCCCTCCCACCCCCACCAGGCCAGGCCTCAAAGCAATTGAACCCAGTAAGAAATGGCCCCTCTCTTCCTCCCGAGGGAGTCTGGCCTCATGAAGCCCCTGCCATGTCTGGAGAGGGTGCCCACCTGTGGGGAATGAGGCCTGCGTAGGCCCCCCACCGCCTCCCGGACGAGGCAGGGCGCAGGTCCCAGCCGGAATCTGCAGCACCCTACCTCCTGGAGCCTCGCCCTCCCCAGAGGGGACCCAAGAGCTCGGGGCCTGGTCCAGCCCGGCTCGGCCTCCTGCTTCTCATGGGATGCCGCTCAGCATCTCTGAGCCTCGTCCCACACACAGAGGGCGGCTGGGCTTGTCCATCACAGAACGACAACCTCGGCGCCCAGCTGCAGTGCCAGGGCCAAGTCCCCTCAGAACAGGTCCTGGCCTGGCCAGCGGGCTCAAGCCCCTCCTTGGCCAGGTTCTTCGGGGAGCCAGGAGCCCACAAGGAGACACCAGGGCCTCTAGGGAGCTCTGATAAGGGGTAAGCAGGCAGAGGAGCCGGTCCTCCTCCTGCAGCGAGCCCTGCTCTGGCCCTTCCACAGAAGCCTGTGCAGATCTGCTGGTCAGGGGGCCAGTAACCTTGTGACTAGGAGACAGAGGAAGGACATGGGTGACCTGGGCATGAGACAGGACCTCAACCCCAGGGAGGAGGCAGCATCTGAGAGGAGCCCCAACCCACTCCAGGACCCCAGGGAAGCCCAGGAATGATGGGCACAGTGACCACGTGGCTGGACTTTGGGTGGTAGGAGGGAGCCGTGGGCATGAGCTGGGTGGAGGCTGAACAGACGGCAAGAGAAGCCCCTGGGACTCCGGGTCAGGGTGGACCCCATGTCCCCTACCCAGAGCCTGCAGTGTGAGAGGCCCGGGGTTGCAGTGGGGCCTGGGGTGGGCAGGGTCCAGTGTGCTCCCTAGCCTCTGAGTGGAGGAGGGGCTGCAGGGAGGGGCGCCTGGGGGTGGGGAGAACTGTTAGGGTGGGCAGCGCCAGCTCCAAACCCAGCCCCAGCCAGAACAGTGTGTCCCAGCTGCCAAGACTGGCTGGCCATGCCTCCCTCCAGGCCCTGTGACAATGGCCTGGTGGGCGGGACCAGGGCAGGCCAGCTGCCTCCCTCTCCTGCAGAACCCCAAGGGTCTCTGGGAAGGTGCTGTGCACCCCGAGGATGGGGACAGAGTAGGAGCCCCGATCCCAATCAGCCCACCCAGACGATGGCCCTGCTGCAGACACCACCCTTCCCTGCCAAGCCGAGGGCCCCATGGTGGATGTTCTGATGCAGGGACAGGCCAGGACCAGTGCTCAGGGAGGGGCTGCCCAGCAGGGGAACAAGAAGGAAGACCAGGAGGAGGGGCCCCACAGCCCCTGGGTTCTCATCTCTCTGTCCAGATGACAAGGGTCTCTGGAGGTCACTGTCTGGTGGAGAGTGACTCCTCTAACATGAGGATCCTGTGGCCCAGGACAGGGGCCCCAGAACTGAGGCCAAAAGCCAGTGTCACGGACTGGGCAGAGGCTAGTGACCACTGCTCCATCTGCCCCATGGCAGCCAGAGGTTGGAGCCAGCTCCAGGGGCCTGCCACCTGGAGTCCAGCCAGCGTGACCTAGCACCGGCCACACCGGCTCCCAGAGCAGGGCTCACCCCAGCTCAGGTGGGAACAGGGCCAGCGAGGGCCTGCCCCTCCACTGCTGTGTCCCTCTTCTCCTTGAGCTCCCGAAGGCCACAGCCTGTGCGTGGTCCTGCCTCCCCCTCAGGAGGAGCTGGTCTGGTGCACGGGGGCTCAAGAGCCGTCGCTGGCTCTCCAGTGCCTCGGAGTGAGCACACCGCCCACCGTGTGCCCACGCAGCTCTCTGCAGACTTTAACGTGTTGCACATTTGGGGCCATCTCTTGTGTCCACGGCTGCTGGTTGAGAAGCCTCAGTGGCTGTCTGCAGTTGTGGCCAACTTCTCTGTGTTCTGCAGGGGCCAGAGCCAAAGTCCCCAGTTACGTCCAGACTTGAGGGCGGCCTCAGCGCCGACCGGGAGATGCAGCTGGGATCCTCGCACTGGCTCCTCCGGGGATGAAGTGCACGTCAGCGAACGCTCCAAAGCGTCTCAGTCATTTCTCTCTTTACTTGTTTTTAAAAGTGGAAATGGAAGGGAAAGAAAGAAACAAGAAGTCCTTTCCCGGTTGCTCCCCCAGAAGGGGACGCAGGATCGTGCCCGCCCTCCGCCCTCCAGCTTGCTGCCGTGGGGGAGCCGGAGGCCGAGGTGCTGCCTGCCACCTCTCCCCTGGGGGTCTCAGCCCAGGCCCGAGTCAGGGCTGGGGTCAGCAGTGGGGTGCCCACCTCAGCTGGTGTGGGGCTCTGCAGGAGGGGCAGGAGCAGGGCTGCGTGACAGTGGGTGGAACAGGGGTGGCCCCAAGGCTGGTGACAGAGCAGGTGGTGTGAGGGAGCTGGACTGGTCAGCTGATGGCTGAAGGAGTCCATGGAAGAGCCTTTGCCCTCAGCTCTGGCCTCTGGAGCCTCACCCAGGATGGCCTGAGGGACTAACCAAGGTCACATGGGAGTGTCTGGGCCCACACCTCCTGGGCAACACATCAGGGTGGGCAGGAGGCTGAAGCTGGGCTCCTCCCCTGGCCCCTGCCATGAGGATCCTGTGGCCCAGGCAGGGGCCCCAGACCTGAGGCAAGAAGCCAGTGCAGTGGGCTGGGCAGAGGCTAGAGCAGAACCAGAGCTGAGCCTGCACCTCTGCCACCAGCTGCCTCCAAACGCTGTCCCCACCTCTCCCGCCAGCCAACCGCCCCTGACCCGCGTCTGCTCGGCCTGCACAGCCACCCCGCCTCCTGCCCACGTGTGGCTTCGATAATCTGAAATCATTTGAAAAACGGACAGTATTTTAGCTCAGCTCCGCCACCAGTACAGAGTCATCTGTGTGCGGCAATGACAATGAATCTGCTGAATGCTGAGTGTCACATCCTTCCTCCAGAGCCAGCTGGTGCCATTACCACGCATAGCAATGTCCCAGCAGGTCCCCAGGCTCCTGGACAAGCCAAGGGCCAGTCTGCCAGCTTGTTCGGGAAGTTTCCACGGAGAGGACGAGCCAGGGATGAGGGGACAAGGACGGTGGCACAGCCCCCACAGAGCCCACACCTGGTGAGCTCTGGCACTGTGAGCCAGGACCCCTCCGCAGCAGCCACACTGCCCCTGCCCATTCCACAGGGCTCAGCTGAGGCTCGGGAGGTGAAGGGCGGCCAAGGCTTGCAGCCCCCACAGTGGAGCCCACACCACCCCCGTCAGCCCTGAGCCACGGCCCTCGGGGGTCTCCTTTCCACCCTCAGGGCTCCCCAGGAACATGACCTCCTGGCGTGTCTCCAGCCTCTGTGGCATGGCTGGCTCTGGGCTCTAGTGCAGGTGTGGCTCTTCCCGTGTGCTGGGCCAGGACTCCCTTGTCCAGCCGAGCGTGGCTGGAGGTGCCCAGGAGAAGGGGTGAGGGGTGGGGGTGAGGGGACGCAGGACTTCACAGATCCCACCTTTGCTGGCCCCTTCCCACCCCTCCGACCCCAGCCCGCCCAGCCTGCCCTGCCTCTGAGGGACAGAGAATCTGAGCAGGGGTCTGGAACAGGGATAGCGGCTCAGAGAGGGGGCTCTCCCTTGAGGACCCCACCAGCCACCAGCAGAAGGCCTGGCCACCCTGTCCCTCCTGAGGCGGAGGTTCCTGGGCCTCTGCTGATTCTTCTGGAGAGTGGGCAACGTCCCCCTCAGGGGTGCAGAGACAGGCCTGCGCACACTGCTCCTGCCACTGCCTCTGCTGCCCCCCCACCAGGGGAGAGCGCCAGGCTCAGCAGGAAGACACCTGCCCCGGCTCCTGGCTCACCTGCCTCTGTGGGCCTGCAGGCAGGAGTCCAACGGCCGCCACGGCCCACTGGCTCTCCAACGGGCCTCGCCCAGGCCACTCACCCCCGTTCCCACCTTGCAGGCAGGTGGAGCAGTCAGCCCGCCACCCAGCTATTGACACGGCAGCCTCATTACCTGACTCAGCAGAGCCCAGCCCAGCTGAGCCCCGCTCCCCACCCGTCCTGCTGCGGAGCTGCCCACGGCTGTGCCCTGGGGCAGCACCCTGCGCCTGCCACGCCATCCCAGGCTTGTTCCCCACCAGCTCCTTTACTTCCAGGCCTGCCTTGCCCCTTCCACTGCCTTGGGGGGCTCTTCAAACAGATTAGCACCCCCTGAGGGACACTAAGGGACGCGCCAGGCCCCTCATGGATTTCTCTGAGCCTGGGTTCAAATCTGTGCAGTGAGCGCAGCCTGAGGGGAAGGCACATGCCTTTCAGGACCTGGCGGGGGCTCTCTGCAGCTGGGGCAGGGGCAGGCAGCTGCCCAGCACCCGAGGCGTCAGTTGGGGTCTCAGAACGTGGAGCTTCTCACGGAGCTGGGGATTTCTCGTCCGGGTTAGGAGCACGGTAGTTGTCCTCTGTCCTGCCATCACAGCCAGGAGGCACAAGAATGTCATCCTGTACCATCTGGCCCCTAGGGACCCAGATGGGCCTCTGTAAAACTTGACTTTCCCTGACCTGAATCTCGGATCTCCTCAGCTCTGACAGTGTCCCATAAATAACTGCATGGCACGTGAGTGACGGCAAACCCCAGAGCAGCCTTAATTTTGCAGGGTGATAAATTAAGCCAATGGCAGCCTCCAGTGCACGATCAGAATCTTTTTATGGCGCCCGTGTTGCCTTACAGCCAGGCGGCTGCACGCTCGGCATTCTCGCCAGAGTCCTTTGTGGGCAGGCAGCTCGTCCAGGCCTGGCCCCTGGGTGGCGAGTGTGGCGAAGACCCTGCTGGACACCCTTGGAAACCACAGACCTGGGCGGCCAGGTCCAGGGCAGAACAGGGTGGTGCTGCGGGCGGTCCCCTGAGGATGCACCAGGTGACGGACAGGCTCCCAACGTCTCAGCGGCATCCTTGTTTGTATCTTTATTCTGTTTTGTCGTTGTGCTGCATGTGTTTTGTTTTTTCTCCCTCCTGGTCTTCGAGTGAGTTAAACTGTTTTGGGGGATTTTTTCCTGCTCCTGGTTTCTCCTTCTCCACGGACCTGGATGTTACAAGTCCCCTTCATTCTCATAGTGGTTGCCTTGACTTGAATGAATTTTGCCCCAGAATTCACTGGTTGAAACCTCTGCCCCAACGTGACGGTCTCAGGAGGGGGGCCTTTGGGTCTCGCCCCTCCTCCACGTGAGGCTGCAGCTCCATGCAGGGAGAGCTGGCCCTTTCCAGACAGTGACCTGCTGGACTTCAGCTGGGGCTCCGGCCTCCAGAACAACAAGCCGTACGTTCCTGCTGTGTGTGAATGCCGAGGCTCTCCGGACGGTGCCCTGCCCTGCTGCCCCGGAGAGCGCCTATTCCCAAGGCCTAATTGAACAAGGAGCAGAGCATAGAGGACGACACCAGGGCGTCCACAGGTGTGGCCACTGCTGAAGTAGAGGGGAAACCAACGCCCAGTTCAAACGGACACCTGCAGGAGCCAGAATCCCAGTCTCCAGTCCTGCCACATTTCACGTCGGCCCAAGTCAGCTAAAAAGTGCAAATTCACAGTAGCCACCCAAAATACTAAACACCTAGGAATCAAACCAACAAGGGATTCAGAGCAAGTGTCAAGAAAAAACATGAAAACTTTATTTAAAGGCATTAAAGAAGAAATGTACTCAAGGAAAAGAAGAGATGGACGATGTATTTCATAAAGAAAACACTGTGTATTTCATGCTATGTCAGTTTTCCCAAAATGTTTCTGAAGATTTAACGCACACAACAAGAATCCCCAGAGCTATTTTCATGAAACTTACTAAACTGATTTTTAAATGTACAAGACCTGCCTCCTGCACATCAGCACTTAGGATAAAGCCAGAGTCCTTCAACTGCCCACTACCACACACAGAGACCAACAGCAGGCAACTGGACACACGGAGGGAGACATCTTAATACAAACCCAGTGTGATTTACGGCAGGGTAACAGGCGGACGGACGGCGTGAGGACGTGGGTTCTGTGGGATAAGATGCCGGGACACTGGCTGCTCGTCTGTAAGAAACAGTGAGAAGGATACTCACCCACGCCAGGCCCGAGAGCGCCAGCCGATGAAACGTGAAAGCCATGACCAGACAATCTACGGACAGGAAACCGCTTCTCAAAGAAGACAGACCACAACGGAAAAGTCGCACCCAGGGGAATGTCATGAAAATCCAGAAATTCAATTTAGCAAAACAAACCACTTTAAAAGTGCAAAGAGGAGCCCAGGCTGAGGGGCAGGCTGCCACCCGGCGTCACAGGGCAACGAGGAAACACTGACAGGACTCCGAGTCAGCGGGAGGCCGGAGATCCCCACAGGGGGGGCTGAGACCCAGGGGGGCATTCCCAAAGAGGGGCGCTGGTCACAGGCAGGCGGAGGAACCCGGTCTTCCCTGACGACAGACGTGCCTTCAAAACCCTCTGGTTCTGAAGCCATGGCAGACGAGCTACCCGTCCACACTGCCGCACCAGGGCGAGGACGTAATGGCACCAGCCCTCGGGAGGAGAGGAGGAAGAGGGGTGGCTGAGGACATGGAATGGAAAACAGTCCCGCCACCCAGAAAAGGCCCGCGATACCTCCAAACGTCACACACACCTGTTCCACAAGACCAGTCACCCACCCTTGCTATCCACCGCCCAGTGAGAACCCACAGACCTGCTGAACATGTGGTCCACAGGAGCTCTATCTGCAGTGGCCCAAACTGGGTCACACTCACGTCCTCCAACAGGTGCACGGCTAGTGTGCGTGCCCAGGGTGACCGATGGCTCTCCAGGGTGCCTATGGGGGCAGAGGAGCCAACCCCAAAGGTCACATGCTCAATGACCTCAGTGGTACAACATCCTCAAAACAGCAAAGTCACAGAGACTGACGACAGATCAGCAGCTGCCACTAGTTTGAGAGGTGGGGTGGGTGGCGGAGGAGGGGCTGGGCTGAATGGTGTGGAGATGGGCCAATCTGTGTCTGGCCACAGCGCAGCAGTGGCCACAGACCAGGACCCAGGACAGCCCCAGCTTAAGAGCAGGCTGACCCAGGACAGCCCCAGCTTAAGAGCAGCCACATAAACACGCGAAAAAATGTGCCACCTTCAAAATCCTGCAGAAGACGGGTTTCCAGCTGGCGTCTCCACCCGATGCTGTCCCCAAACCAACTCCTGCAGGCTGAGCACTCCTGCCCACAGGCCACACACTCCAAAGTCTGAAACCGTTGAATGTGGACACGGCACTCAAGAAGTTTTATATTTTGAGGAATTAATTTCAGACTCAGTGAAGTCTAGGCAAATATTGTGTTCCCCAAATCGGAAAGACTCTGAAATGGGAAGCTCTTCCTTCCTGCCCCCCTTGGATAGAGGCTCCGCTCATGTCCAACAGCGGGGAGGGTGGAGGGCAAGCGCCTCGGACGTGCACGTTCAGAACACGTACCTCCCTCGGGCTTTCCTAACTAACACAGGTGGGGACATCCTGCAGGAAGAAGGACGCGGGTGAGGACGCCCAGGGCTCCAGGGTGATGAAGGAGGGGCCCCCAGCTGGAGCCGGCTTCTGGGGGCCAGAGCATCCAAGGCTGCCATCCCCAGGGCCGCTGCGGGTGGACCCTCTTTTCATCCTCCGTCAGGCTCAGACGGCTCTCGACAAGCAGGGAGTCAGTCAAGGAGGAGGCGGACGGGACGATACCCAGGACTCAGGTGAAGAGCGCAGCCCCCCTCAGGAGGGAAGGAGCCCGGACGAGGGTCTCCAGGAAGCCGAGGGGTGAAAGTGCACACTGAGGGCACAGGAAGGCCCACAGTAGGTCAGAACACATCCATCCGGAGGCGTTCAGTGGACCAGGAAACCCCAACCTAGAAAAGGGATCCCACGCGGAGCGTTGCTCGTCGCACCCGAGCTGTGGGGGCTGTGATGCGGAGACGCGGAAAAGATGCTTTGACCAGAAATCAAATCGGCACTGAGAAACAAGAAGGGGACGCGGGGGCCCAGAGGGCAGGAAGAATGAAGCGTCACCCACTCTCAGGGACAGTTTAACACGTCGTAATCGATGACGGACACAGTAGCAGGAGGTACATGGACGTGTAAATGCCAGAAATAAAACATGTTAAAAGCCACAGGTGATCGGCTGCAGGAGAGACTGGAGCCGTCAGAGACGGAAGACGACTGAATACTGTATTTCTACCAGCCTTTTAGTGCCTATGAACTTTGTTTTTCAACTATATTCTCTTCAATGACACACAATTTATTGGACTTCATCAGGTTGAAATTGTATCTGTCAATTCAAAATCACTAGGAAAAAATCTTTTCATTGTAATCAAACTTGCACAGATGAAAAGCAGGTCAGTTCCAGGAACGGGATGGGTTGGGGGCAATGGGGACCAGACACGGCAGGGAGTTACAACGGCTTCAGAAAGCAGCTTGTCAGGCCTGGCACAGGTGACGTGCCCACACAGCCCACAAGCCCCGTCCACAGCCTCTTCTCGTCCAGGGGGACGACAGTGTCCACATGAGGCCCGGAGCCCAGGCTGGAGTTCCACTCTCACCACTCACTTGGAGGGACGGGCCCAGGTATCCACCTCAGGGTGCACCAGGGTGTCCACGGACACTGCCAGGCCACCATAGGCCCCCTCACTTGAGGCAGCACAGGACACTGTGGACACAGAAGACCCCGTTGGCATGGAGTCTGACACAGCTCAGGCACCTGAGCCAAACTCAAGGTGGTGTGGCTGAGGGCCTCCGGGTCCTAGGGCAGCAGACATGACCAGCACGGAGTGGCCTTGGGCCGTGGAGGATGCAGGTGGGTACAGTGGTACAGTGTCTTTACCACGGATTCCGTGTGAGTATTTGGAAGCACATATTTTACACACTCGTATATGACGTTGCATAAAACGTTAGCAAACTTAAACTTGGTGACTAGCAAGAAGATGAGCAAAATAAAGTAGCTGCTAGTCCTCTCCTCGATCTCCAACAGGATCTGAGGGCACCTTGACTCCTGCCACCAACCCCCAGGCACATGTGATGGCTTCCAGCAATTTTATTTCCTGGTGTCCTTCTTACTGACCACCCGCGTTTAGACGTCATGATCACTGCTTCCCAGCCCGACGGCGACAATTTGCCCACAGTTTAGCTCTCCTTGGCTAGCTTTCTCTCTTTTGCTTCCAAATTCCTCCTGGATCCTCTTCCTTCTTCCTCAAGTCGGGTCTATTGTTGACAGATTCTTTCCACACTTAGCTGAAAATAGCCTTGTTCATTCCAGGTTTTAAAAATGTTTGCCCTAGGTGTGCAATTCCAGACTGCGCGCACCTCAGGTAATGGTTGACATGTGAGGTGTCCCCCAAAATCTCATGTGAGGTGATGCAAGAAAGTTTAGAGGGGAAACGGTGGTGTTGGGAGAGCCTTCACCTACCCAGGGCACTAATCCACTGTTGGGGAGGCAGCCGTAAAGGGTGGCTGGAGGAGGTGGGTCCCTGGGATGTGACTTTGGGCGTATATTTTGTCCCTGGTAAGGAGGAGGACTTCATTGGAAATTGGACTGGAGGACATTCATGTTATGTTCTGGCTAAAGGGCTGTCTACATTCCCCCATGTCCTGAGACTTTCTGTGAAGCTGATTTAAATGTGATGGACAAACCAATCTGGTGAAGGAAATTTCAAGGCAGAACAGCATTCAGGAGGTGACATGGATATTGCTGGTGGTTTTAACCAAGTTTACTGTGATAATCAGGAGCAGAAAGCAGAGAAGAATGATTTGAAAAACTTGCAATTTGGCCAGAAAATTCCAAGTAAAACTGGGGGTAAGGAAATGGTGATAGTTAAAGAGATTTCAGTCACTAAAGAGATGCAGCTAAAACTTCACCCAGAAACAATAGGAAAGATGGCATCTCAGGAATTGGTAAGACCAGCTCCATCTCCGGCTGAAGGTTCTTTTTTGTGAAGAGGCCAGTGGGCATCCTGCTTGCGCAGGGGGGCTGGGTACTTCAGCTAAGCTCAGCTGCCCAGGCACTCAGAGGCTGGTGCAGCCCGGCCTCGAGGTGTCTGGCCACTGCTCAAGATGTTGTCCGACCTTGGCTTCAACCTTGTGGCGCTGGAGTTAGTGGTTCCTGGACATTTCCACTGAGATTTCAAAGGAAAACCTGGGAGACAAGACAAAGTGTCACAGGGTCAGTTCCCTGCAGGCCGCCCCTCAATGGGTGATTTGTGAAGATGTGAGCAGTAAACTGCAGTGGAACCCCAAGATTAAGAGAGGCTGGTGTAATAGAATGTCTGCCAAGGGGAGCAACAGGTGGAGCAGAGGCAGACAGCGGCCGCGTGGGCTGCAGCCAGGGGCAAGCTACACAGCCCTTGGGTGAGAACATCCGAACACCTCGCGCCCTGATTCTGGGCGCGGAGCTGTAGGACGGCGTGCCCAGCAGGGTTGCAGTCTTGCTTTAGTCCCATCCCTTCTTTCTGTGCCCCTATTCTCCCTGGTGAAACAGGAACGCTTACTCTGAGCCTTTTCTATTGAACACGTGCAACTTGCTTTTGATTTTTACAGGGGCTCACGCTGAGAGTTTGTCTTGAGTCTCAGAGGAGACTGTGACTTGGACTTTGGCAGTGATGTGACTGTTAAGACCACAGAGGCTCTTGAAAATGGACTAAATGTATTTTTAAAGAGTTTTTTTTTCCCTTTTTCTTTATGGAGTTTAACCTTTATTTTATTTGTTTTTAGTGGTCCTGAGGATCAAACCCAGGGCTTCACCCATGCACCTTCCCACCAAGTGCCAGCTCCAGCCCATGACTGAATGCAGTTTGCATGACGAGGTGAGCAAGAGCTTGGAGGGCCAGGGCAGGACGTTATGGCTTAGGTAGGAGTTGTTCCCCTAAAGCTCACTGGGAGACGACTAAGAAGCCTTAGAGGTGAAATGATTGGGTTATGAAGCCTCCACCTGATCAGTGTGTTAATTAATCCCCTAACGGCATCAACTGGGTGGTAACCGCAGGCAGGGAGGGTGTGGCTGGAGGAGGTGGGTCGCTGGGGCTGCCTTTGGGGTCTCTACTTGGTTCCTGGTGAGCCCGTGCTCTCTCTCTCTCTCTCTCTCTCTCTCTCTCTCTCTCTCTCTCTCTCTCTCTCTCTCTCCTTCTGACACATCCTGAGCTGCTCTCCTCCTCGGCGCCTCCCCACCACGATGATGCTCAGCCTCACCTTGGGCGCAGAGCAGTGCAGTCAGCTGAGCAGGACGGAGCTCTGAAACCACACCAAAACAAACGTCTCCTCCCTAATGGTTCTTGTCAGGTCTTTTGATCACAGTGATGAGGAAACCTGACTAAAGCATGTTGCTAACCCCCAGATATGTGCTCCCCTCTGAGTAACAGAAACCACAATTCCCAGCCAGGCGGGAGGTCACCAGTCACCAAGCTCACATTTCCCAGCCCTATAGGCAGTGGCATGTGGTCGTGTGACTAAGTTTTGGAAATGGGGACTAAGTGTTGGCAATGGAATGCAGGAAGAATTGATGTGCACAACTCATAGGAAGTATTCTAATGGGCAGTAGGGTGTATCCTTCCTTATCTCTTTTCCTCCTTGGTTTTTGGAATGTACAGTGATGGTTGGGGCACCAGCAGCCATCTTGGACCATGCTGTGGCCTCAGGAATTAGAGCCACATATGGAGGAGCAGTAGATAGGAGGAGCCAGGGTACCTGACACTGCTGTACCACACCCCCTCCTGACTTTGCATGGAGGTTACACTGAACACTTGGTTACATGAGGACTTTGTTATTTCCAGCAGAGCCCTTCTGACTTGGTACAGGAGTAGGAGGCAGCATAAAATCCTTTAAGCTCAGAGAGCAGAGCCATAAGAAGGGGCCAAGGTGCGCCCCCATGGACAGTCTACACTCTGTCATTTAATCTGCAGTGTGACTCACAGGTTCCCCACAGATGGGAAGGGCAGCCAGCCCAGGAGGGCTGTGCCGTGCCTGCTTCACACTGCACACAGTGTGCTCGGCTCCGTGGTCAGGGCTCTCCATTCCTGCCAAGGGGCCCCTTCCTTCCGTGTTCTCACAGTCCCAGGTCAGTGCGAGGCTGTGGACGGGCAGCACGAGGCCATCAATGGGAGCTTGGCCGTCATGGGAGGCAGTGTCCCCTCTGTGGCTCTGGTGTCTGGGAATGGAGGCCACCCAAGATCCAGAGCTCGGCTAGTTTCTGTTCTCAGGTCCACCCATGCTAAAAGGCCAGTGACCCCTGACCAAGTGCCCCCCTAGTCAGGCCCAGCTCTCTCCACCTGTGTCCTGAGCAGTGGACGAGGCCCAGAGCAGGTGACCATCTCTTGTGAGTCGCAGAGGGGACACCTGGGGGCAGGCTGAGAGGAGAGGAGCTGGGAGTAGACTCCCCTGGGGGACTGCTGCCTGGCTGTCCTGCGGACCTGGCCTCCCTGAGGGCCACAGGGAGGGGCACAGGCACTCCCCTTCCCCAGGACTTTGCTGTGCCCCTGGGCTCTGGCTGGGGCTGGGCTCTGTGCCCAGATGGGAGAAAGAGAGGATGAGATGGTGTGAGTGCCCGGCTGTGTGCAGTGCCCGGGGAGCCTAGGAGCCCAGGGACACCACTGCCAGCCTGGACTCCTGTGCTGTCCCTGACCCACCCACTGACTGGCAGCCAGGAAACAGCAACAAAGCGTGGGCCTGCAGAGTCCTGCATAAGCCCGTGCCCAGTGGCAGACCACGGTGGTGCCACAGCAGCGCACACAGCCCGACAGGGTGGGCACAGAGGGCTGGGCTGGCCACGGAGGGTAAGCTGCAGAGGCAGCAGGCAGACAGGCCGACCTGGTGAGCAGCACACAGCAGAGGTGGGTCTGGGAGCCCTGGGGTGCTGAGGGGCAGGGGGACCACCCACACAGTGGAGGGGCAGAGTGGGCAAGCTGAGGCACCCGGCCTGGAAGGGCCACCTGCATGCCGGGGAGCAGGCGTAGAGGCCTCCAGCGCTGGCCGGGGCCTTGGCCACCTCGTGCTGATCTGCTGGGCAGCTCCTGCGCTGCCCGGCTCCTGCGCTGCCGGCTCCCAGAACGCCGGCTCTTTTGTTTCAGGATTTATTTTCCATCAGATTGATACAGAGTCACTTCGTGCGGTGCTCTCCAGCGTCAGCAAAATAAAGATGCAAATAAATCCCCTGACCCGGCTCCTGGGGCCGCCAAATGACACCCCGCCTCCCGCCGTCCTCACCGCCCACGGTGGCTTTGAATTTTAAATTTCATTTTCCCATCACTTTTCAATAAATGCTTTTCCCTGCGACGTCCTGAGTCCTGACCTTATAATGCCCGAGTTAAAAGGCAGCGTCTTGTTTCCAGCTACAGATAATTTACTTTTGAATGGTCCAATTACACGGCAGTCGGGGCTCTGCCCGCCGTGCAGGGACATCGCTGTGGGCCCAGGAGATAAGGTGTCGCGGGCAGCAGTCTGTTTGCTGACCTGGGCCTGTCCTCTGGGCAGCTGCTGGCTGGTGGAAGGAAGCACTAAGGAGGCGCTGGCCGCTCGACTGCCCAGGAGCACCCTGGAGGCCCTCTGGTGTGTCCAGGGGCCGTGGGCTCTGCAGGGCATGGCCGGCCCTGGACCCCGTGCAGCTGCCACCCACCTGCTCAGCGGCTGCCTGGGTGCGAACCCAGAAGCCATGTGGGAAGGTGCAGGGAGGTGGGCGACCCCGCGAGCCTCGAGCGGCTGCTAGGGGCACCCGTGGTGTGGTGCGGGCCCGCCTAGGGAAATGCGAGGGGCGTCGGCCTGCGCTGCGCTGCTAGCCGTGGAACCGTCCACCTCCGCTCCTGTGGCCTCCCCCCACGTCACAGCAGGTCTAGAGGGTGGCCGTCCCACCCTGAAGCACAGCGCTGCTCCTGGCTCGTGCAGGCACCGTACCTGAGGGGCCGTCCTGGGACCCGTGGCCGCATCCTGAGACAAGGCCGTCCCCCCATTCTCTCTTCAGACAAATCCAGGCAACGGGTGGGTGGAGCCGAAGCTTCCCAGCAAGTGGGAGGCCTGCAGTCCAGAGTCACTGCCCGGCCGGGTGCTGACCGGTGCAGATAGCGCCTCTGCCTCCTGGAAGCCCCAGCAGCGGGCCTAGCTGGGGCCACGGCCCCTCCAGGCAGGCGCCCCTCGGTCGGAGGCGCACCACCCGATCTGTTCCTGTTCCCCGGACCCCAAGCACAGGAGCCTGAGTAGGGACGGGAAGGTGCCAGGGCCCCGGGGGCCATAGCCCGACACACCTCTACTGCCCTCCCTTCCTGCAGCCCACACAAGCCAGTCCTGGCCCTCCAACCCGGACCTGGGAAGCAGGCAGGCGCTGGTCTGGCCCATCAGAGGGTGCCCTCGGGGGAGCATGACATCTGTGTCTTCAGGGCTCTGGTTCTCCCCAGTCCAAAACCCAAAGAGAGACTCAGTTCCATCCAGGGCTGCTGACCGAGCGGGGTCAGGGTGCGTCTAGGCGCCAGGTCCATCTGTGGTGCGGGAAAGATGGGGTGTTCCAGGAGCTGACCTGGTCACTGGCCAGCATGCAGCTGACTTGGAAAGGGGCTAAGCCTGCTGTTCCCAGGGTCACAGGGCACTCCCGCTGCCCCGCATGCTTACTGCACTCCCAATGGCTCATGGTCCCTCCCTGGCCTCCCAGGTCCCCAGAGAGGGGACCTCAGTAAACATACACAGAGCATCTCCCCTGCTCTTCCTCTGGTGGAAGCTGTCCCAGGTTGGCCCTCCAGGACAGGTCTGGCTCAGTGGACTGAGCACGAATCTGGGGTTCAGTGACAGCAAACAGAGCCCACAGGCTCTGCCCGTCCTCCCCTGGCTGGCAGCAGCCGCCCAGTCCAGGTGCTGCATCCATTCTGCCAGGGAGGTGTCAGAGGGGCCCAGCACCTTGGGGTCTCCCCTCCTGGGGACCAGCCTGCCCTCTCAGGCCCAGGTCCGGAGGGATGCCTTGTTTCCTCGGGGAGGCAGTCAGCCCTCTGCCCATGGCCAAGGCCCATGCTCCCAGGCTCACTCGGAGTGGACAGCTGTGCCCCAGGCCACACCCTCACCTCTGAGCAGGGAGAGCAGGGCGTCCCCTGGGGCCTATAGGCCACTGGAGCCTGTTTTTGAGTGGGAAAGGTGTTGTGGACGTAGCTCCACTGATGGCTGAGGTCTGGGGTCCGTGTCCCTTCCCGTCGGACCACACAGGTCGTCGGATGACAGGAGCCACCGCTCCAAGGCTCAGCCAGCGTGAGCTGCTAACAGCATCCTGGCTGGGCATGGAATCTGAGCAGGTGGGGCCACCACGGCTGTGCTGCTGCCGGCCACCCTGCCTGGCCACACTCCTGGCATGCTGGACTGAGCAGCTCTGAGCTCACCTGGAACAGGCGAGCTGCCCAGGGCCCGTGCCGTGGGGACCTGCCCTATTCACTCTGCAAGTTAGGACAAGCTGATCCCTGCCCCCAGATGATGCCAGCCTGGGGGTCACCCAGCCTGGGGGTCACGCAGCCCGGGCAGGTGAGCCTCCCGCCTGCACTTGGCTCTGACATCCATTCCCTGATGGGGCTGGAGCGAGCCTCCTAAAGCCTGGCCCAGGCGTTCAGGGGACTGCCCTTTGCGACCCAGAGCAGAGCCCTGTCCTCAGACCAGCTGGCATGGCGACTTCCCTGAGCCCCCTCCTCACCGCCACCCCCAGCCCTGCCCCAGGCAGAAGGCCACCTGGGCTTCTCAAACACGCTGCCCCCTCAGCCTCCGGGCTTTCTACCGTCTCCCCTTTCCCAAGATCTTCATGTGGCTGAGTCTGTCCCCCACCTCCTGGTCCAGGAGCCCCCTGACCGCCAGCCTGAGACAGCACCCCTCCCTCCCAGACACGCCCGCATTTCCACTAGTCACAGCACCTCTGAAGGTCACACCCCGCCCACCTTCCCTGAGGCTCTCCAAGTGCAGGTCCAGGGTGCTGCGACCTGGCCATCCCCAGCCTCCTGCCCCCAGGGTCTGGGAGTGGACGTTCCTGCCTGCTCCTCCCAGGGCCCCTCCACCCCCAACAGGGGACGCCTCCTCCACGGGAGTCCACAGGCAAGCTGGGAAGTTCCCTTCTCGCCATGGCCGAGGACCCGCTGGCTGTCCTGGAGGGACAATCCGAGTCACCCCGGGAGCTGGGAGCACCCCCGGCTCCTGCCACCCTGCTCTCCCCTGCCACCTCGCTCTCTCTCCCCAGGGCTCAGAGGCGGAAGGCCCCAGGCAGACCCAGCTCCACGCCTCCAGCTCCGGCCCTCACCACCAAGCAGCCCACTGGTCACTGCTGCCCCCAGCACTGCCGTCTTCTGGACTCTCAGCTTTCCACAGGATGCAAGCGGCCCCGGGCCAGAGGGCAGTTTTCCGGGGTAGGTGCTGGGACGGGACTCCCTATCTTCACTCCGCCTTTGGGTCTGAACGTCTGCCGTGGCAGACACCGAGAGTCCACAGAAACCCAAGTGCAGGTGGCCCAAGACACGTGCCAAGCATCTCAGCTGCTCCTAAGGAGAGAAATGCAGGTGGGACCAACCGCGGCACACCTGCCACCCACCCAGCTGCACCGGCACCTTCTGCTGGGCGGGCAGCACCCTGGGGTGCTGATGGGGGAGGTGGCTCCCGTGGGGAGACAAGGAAATGGAAGGACACTGCACCTTACCTTCCCAGCAGGAGTCCAGTTAGAGACACGCTGGGAAACGCAGGCTGATCCTCAGGGCTTCCCGCTGCGGGGGACTTGTGCAGGCAGGGGGTCACTCACCAGGAAAACAGGGAGCACCCCAAGGTCTGCTCTCCAGGCAGGAGGCCAGGCCCAGGGCCAGGGGAGGAGCTGCCAAGAAGGGGGAACGAGGCTGCAGCTTGGAGATACAACTTGGAGGGAGCATTGGGTCAAGCCTCAAAGTCCAGGTGGGCCAGGGCAGATGCACCCTGCCAGCACATCCGTGACCCTTTGTCACCAAGGGGCTTGAGAGTCCCATGAGACAGCCGGTGCCCACTGTGGCTCCACAAGACTCCAGCATCCAGGCTCCAGGAAGTAGGAGCCCAATCCTCAGCCAAGGTCTGTCTCCTGCCTAACACTGCTTTGTCCCCACTTCTCTGTCCCCAACCCTGCGACAGATGCCACCACTGCTTGCCTGGACAAGATGCCAGCACTTGCAGTCCACACCCCTGAAAGAACCTGTTGGTCCCCAAGGTGAGAGCCACGGCGAGGCCAGCTGTTGAGCAGGCAGGCCAGGCAGGGTGATCCCACCGAGGCTGAGTCCCCAGAATGACATGCAGGTGGCCCTGAAGTCAAGACTGGGCCCTGCCGACCTGCCCCTCCCTGGCCTAGGTGCAGACAAGGACGCCTCCAGGCCACACATCAGCAGTTCCAATGCCACTGGGGACACACGTGGTGGGAAGCCACCAGGCCAGGGACACAGGCTGATGGAGCTGAGGCACCAACAGAACAAGCCCGTTGCTGTGTAATTAACTGGGAATGTAATGAGCAATAAAAATACAATTATATTCCTGTAATACATTAAACCTCCGCGCTTTCCTCAACCACTTAACAGGCCTGTGTCTGTCCCCGAGGAAGGGAACGCGGGGGTGGGGGTACGCTGCAGGGACACAGGGCACTGGGACAAGCTCTGCAGGACCATGGGGGTGAGGGTGACATTCAGAGCCCATTTCTGGGGTTCAGTGGAGGCCTTGCTATGCAGGAGGGGGCAGCCCCCCAAAGCTCCTGGAGCTGCCCACGGGGCAGTGAGCCTGCGAGTCAGGGTGTGGCAGAGGCTGGGGGCAAGGTACACGACCTGGCCGGCCCACCCCTCCATGTTGACCCAAAAGAAATGAGCCCGTGCACGTGGACATTCCCAGGCCTGGCCACCGTGGCAAGAGCAGGAGCAGCCCGGTCTGTGGATGGGTGGACGGGTGGACGGATAGACGGATGGATGGATGGATGGAATGGTGGATGGATGGACCGGTGGATGGATGGACAGAATGATGGATAGATGGATGGATGCATGGACAGATGGAAGGGTGGAGGGATGGATGGTAAAGTAATGTGGCCCAGCACTCAGTGGAAGAGGATTCAGCAGGAGAAGAGATGAAGTTCCACCAACAGGAGCTCAATGAGTAGGGACCTCAAAAACTCGCAGTGACAAAAGCCAGACACGGAGGTCACGTGTGGCCTGATCTCACTTCTGTGAAAGCCCAGGACAGCAGCTCCACCGTGACAGAAAGTCACTGGTGGTTGCCAGGGGCCAGATGGGGACAGAGAGACTGCTCACAGTGCCACTGTCCTGGGTGAGGAGAGGCCCCTGGCACTATGACGCTGCCCACCTGGGAACACTGAGCACACTGGGCTGTGGCCTTTCAGCAGGTGACGGTGTGATGCGTGAGTTTTATCTGAATAGAGCTGTTTGTGCAAAAGTCTGAAGGCATCAGGCAGGTCACCCCCTCTCGGTCCCCATGCTGGACACCTCCTGAGGCAGCCTGGCCTTCCCAGACTCCCTGGCCCAGCAGCCTCCACCCTCCGCCTCTGCAGTTTGGTACCCAAGCCAGGTCCTGGCTCCTCCAGGCCCAGCCTCAGTCTCCCCATCCTGAACAGGATTCCCAGGGTCCTGCCAGGAAGGTGGTCAGGAGAGGACCCTCAGAACCAGACCTACCACCACCCTGCGGCATTGTTTGGGACAGACAGCACGTCCCCTGCCTTTTCATGGTGACATTCAGTGACAAATGTTGTGTCATCATGATGAGAGGGTGAGGGCCACACAGCCAGGGGAGCTCTGGGCACAGGTCAGCGGTGGCCCAGATGGGGTAAGGAGGACTGGAGGCGCCCAGCAGAGGTGGCATCCAGGGTCTGCATGCATGGAGAGGAGGGGCGTCCTGGGGACAGGGCGGCACCTGTGGGAACTGAGGGGCATCGGAGGCTGTGGGTGGTGGAACCTGCTGGAGAACGCCACCCGCAAGGTCATTTTTTTTAAAGGGAGAGAGAGAGAGAATTTTTTAATATTTATTTTTTAGTTTTCGGTGGACACAACATCTTTGTTTTATTTTATGTGGTGCTGAGGATCGAACCCAGCGCCCCACGCATGCCAGGAGAGTGCGTTACCACCTGAGCCACATCCCCAGCCCCGCAAGGTCATGTTTACAGGAAGTTGTGCTGCAAGGATTCACTGCTGTGTTCAGAGATGCTGATCCAGCGTTTTAAGAGGTTCTTGTCTCTACAGCAGCTCTGCGAAAAATACTCGCAGACCCCTCCACAGCCACTGGCCCAGGCCCCTGGGACAGAAGTCCCCCGCACCCATGGGTCCTCTCTGCCTGCCAGGGCCTGCCCGAGACCTTCCTGACCGCTCTCAGAGGGGCCAAGGAAGATGCTCCCACCTCCTCCCGGCAGGCCCCAAGCTCTGCTGGCCCACCTCTGGGGCGGAGCTCACTGTGGGTCTGGCCCAACCAGGCAGGGCTGGGTCCTGGGAGCTCCAGCCTGCCTCCCGACTCACTCCCTGCCTGGTCTGCACCTTAGGAACCCCAGGGCCAGAGTCTTCACTCTGCTCCTCTGCAGCTGGGCCTGGGCAGCACCCCACCCCTACACCCCTCCTCTGATCACACACCTGTGAATGGGATGGTCACCTCCCATGTGCTGGCACTCTGCTCCTAAGGATGAGCCCTGGGTTGGGTTGGGTCAGGCAGTGCCAGTCCTGAGTGCCCTTGGGAGCCTGGGGACCAGACCCCAGTCAGCCCAGAGAGAAGCTGGGGACTGGACGCAGACACTGCGGAGGCAAGGCCTGTGGGGGCGAGGGCGCCTGATCCCTGCCGTCTCCTGGGGTGAGCAGGTGCTGTTGGAGCGCCCGCCAAGGGCTGGTCTTCGATGGGCCTTTTTGTCCTTACTTTTTTATTTGCAATTAAAGACTATCCTTGACAAACGTCCCCTGTAAAAAGGTTTCACTAATTTAAAACCCATTTTTTTCCTCCTTGCACTTTACAATGTGCAGGGCCTGATGAATTCTGAAAGGCCCACGTGGCTCCGGCTGGGGAGGGGGCGGGGCGGGGCAGAGGCTCTGCGCCCTCCAGACTCTCCTCCCCCTCCCCACCCGGCCTCTGCGCTTCTCTCCTCCCCACACTGAGAATGGGGAGGGTCTGAGATCCTCAGGCCTGGCCGGGAAGGCTACTCACCAGACATGCCTAGGACAGTGGCCAGTGGGGGAGGGGCCGGGGGCCAGGAGGGAGGTCGTCCCTGTCCCGAGTCCCTGAGAAGGTGGCACGTCGCACCAGCAGATGCAGACCAGCCAACTCCCATTCGGAGCCCTATCTGGAGGGGACCTGAGGGCCATGGCTAGGAGGTGGCCACCTGCTGTTCTTTGGGCACCCTGGCCCCAGTTTGTGAGCAGAGACCCCTAGTGAGGAAGCCGCCCCACCAGGCCCAGGAAACAGGCCCAGGTGGGTTTCACCCCAGAGTGCCCCAGGAGCTGGTTCTTTTGAGCAAGACAGGCTCTGGGTCTATGCAGGGCCCTGGGTTACCCCCACAGGCTCTGGGTCTGTGCAGGGCCCTGGGTTCCCCCACAGGCTGGGTCTGTGCAGGCCCTGGGTTCCCCCCACAGGCTGAGTCTGTGCAGGACGTGGGTTCTGCACACAGGCTCTGGGTCTGTGCAGGGCCCTGGGTTCCCCCACAGGCTGGGTCTGTGCAGGCCCTGGGTTACCCCCACAGGCTCTGGGTCTGTGCAGGGCCCTGGGTTCCCCCCACAGGCTCTGGGTCTGTGCAGGGCCCTGGGTTCCCCCCACAGGCTCTGGGTCTGTGCAGGGCCCTGGGTCCCCCCACAGGCTCTGGGTCTGTGCAGGGCCCTGGGTTCCCCCCACAGGCTCTGGGTCTATGCAGGGCCCTGGGTTACCCCCACAGGCTCTGGGTCTGTGCAGGGCCCTGGGTTCCCCCACAGGCTGGGTCTGTGCAGGCCCTGGGTTCCCCCCACAGGCTGAGTCTGTGCAGGACGTGGGTTCTGCACACAGGCTCTGGGTCTGTGCAGGGCCCTGGGTTCCCCCACAGGCTGGGTCTGTGCAGGCCCTGGGTTACCCCCACAGGCTCTGGGTCTGTGCAGGGCCCTGGGTTCCCCCACAGGCTGGGTCTGTGCAGGCCCTGGGTTCCCCCCACAGGCTCTGGGTCTGTGCAGGGCCCTGGGTTCCCCCCACAGGCTCTGGGTCTGTGCAGGACGTGGGTTCTGCACACAGGCTGGGTCTGTGCAGGCCCTGGGTTCCCCCACAGGCTCTGGGTCTGTGCAGGACGTGGGTTCTGCACACAGGCTCTGGGTCTGTGCAGGGCCCTGGGTTCCCCCACAGGCTGGGTCTGTGCAGGGCCCTGGGTTCCCCCCACAGGCTCTGGGTCTGTGCAGGGCCCTGGGTTCCCCCCACAGGCTCTGGGTCTGTGCAGGGCCCTGGGTTCCCCCCACAGGCTCTGGGTCTGTGCAGGGCCCTGGGTCCCCCACAGGCTGGGTCTGTGCAGGACGTGGGTTCCCCCCACAGGCTGGGTCTGTGCAGGGCCCTGGGTCCCCCCACAGGCTCTGGGTCTGTGCAGGCCCTGGGTCCCCCCACAGGCTCTGGGTCTGTGCAGGCCCTGGGTCCCCCACAGGCTGGGTCTGTGCAGGACGTGGGTTCCCCCCACAGGCTGGGTCTGTGCAGGCCCTGGGTTCCCCCCACAGGCTCTGGGTCTGTGCAGGGCCCTGGGTCCCCCACAGGCTGGGTCTGTGCAGGACGTGGGTTCCCCCCACAGGCTGGGTCTGTGCAGGCCCTGGGTTCCCCCCACAGGCTGGGTCTGTGCAGGCCGTGGGTTCTGCACACAGGCTCTGGGCTTGACAGTCCAGCTTCTGCCTTCAGCAGGGACAGAGGCAGAGGCCACTGAGGGCTTCTGGGGCTGCTGTGCCCCACGTCCTTGGCATCAGTTGGAGACAGTGGGTTGATGGGAGAGTCCAGGAGATTTGTACCCTCCCCTTCTCTAGGTTGGAAGTTCTTTCCAGAAGGGCCTGAGCCCCTGGAATATGGTTCTGACCCTCTCTGCATGGCCCAGAGTGGCTCCAAGGAGTCAGCCACAGGCAGAGTGTGGGCTCTAAGGTGCAGCCTGGGGCACCAGGAAGCCCTGGGCCTTCAATCCCACCTCGGCTGACACGGTGGTTATGGGTGAGGAGTCTGCTCCCCCACAGATTGAAGTCTGAACGTTAGAGAAGCACAGGGAGGCCAGCATGTGAAGCAGGGCTTGTTTAGAAAGGGGTGACCTAGACTTCTCCCTTGGGGGAGAAGGGGCCCGAGCTGGCGTCCTGGTATCCCGAGAAGCGACGTGTTCTGCCCTTATTATATGTCCCAGGATTCCTTTGTTCTCTGCCTTTCCCCCTTATCTTTCTCCTTCCTGTGGACATGACTAGGCCCAGGAGTGCTGGGTGGGAGGGCCAAAAGGTGGGAACAGGTAGGCTGAAGGGGGAAGGGCAGGTGGAGTAGACAAGGACACATTAACAACCCTAGAGCTCCCTGGAGGGAGGGCAATTCCTGGGACAGGTTACCCTGGCAACAGGTTGGAGCAGGGGCAGGTTCTACATAAGATCCCTCAGGGGACAGTCTCCAACTTCCCAGAGTAACTTAAAATTGGCCTCCTTGACCGACCTGACTCGATTTACCTGTCTACACTGACTGTCTGACTAATTCTGGCTTCAATGCTTCTGCTGGGCAGGCAGGGCACCACCTCAGAGCAGCTGCCCCCTCAAGGAGGCTGGGCACACGGGGAGAAAGTGGGGGGCTGGGTCAGGGTGGGTGGTGTAGACGGACACAGCTGGTCCTCTGTGTGGGATCTCTGCCCACAGGAGGGAGGCCGGCTGCCCGGGGCCCACACTAATGGCCCTGCCAACCTGCCCCTCCACATGGCCAGCAGGGGCGTGCGAGTTGGCAATCCAGGAGCAGAGCCCTCCAAGGCCACAGCCACTTCCCTGCTCACCTGAGCCACTGTCCCCAGGAACAGGGACAAAGTCACCAAGAGGAGGAAGTGGCCCTCTGAGGCCAGAGGCCCCTAGGATGCAGAGATCCCCTGGGGGCCGCGGAGCTCGTTGGAGGAAGACCGGAGGCAGGCTCCTGGCCCTGGGGCTACACGTGGCTGGAGACCAGCTACCCAGGGCACTTGGCAGGGTGCCGGCTCCCCTGGGCACCAGTGTGGCCACGCACCCCGGGAGATGCACCCAGCCAAGCTAGCTCATGCGGAAGTGAGCCAGCCCAGCTGAGGACAGGCGGGCGCGGATACCAAGGCCTGCACCCCAGGGTCCGATGGCTGGTGGATAAGAGGCAGGGGGCCCAGAGGGGCTGGGGGGACAAAGACGGCCTGGGTGGGCAGTGGGAACTGGCTGGGCCCCAGCCCTGCCATCACGAGTCCCCTGGGTCTATTAGAAGATGGGCCCAGGACAGGCCCCAGCGCAAGGGAGGCCACCGCCCAGGCGTGGCCCTCAGACTCTGCAGGGGCAAGCAGAGACCGCCTGAGGCCAGGGGATGCTCCTCAGGTGGCCCTGTTGTCCCACAGCCCCCGGCAGTCAGGACGAAGGCGGGAGCCTGCAGGGAGCACCGCACACTGCTCTGAGCCACTGCCTGTGGAAACAGGCCCCGGGGGCTCTCAGCTCACCCAAACCCGCCGGGCACTGCAGCAGCCAGGAAGGACGGACCCTCCAGCAGACGCGAGGTGGGGACCGGCACAGACGCCCCGGCAGGACACTGCGTGGAGGTGGCTCCGTGACACACCATGAGTCCAGGCACGAGAGGGAGCCCAGAAGACTGAACTGCCACCCCTGTGCCTGCTCTGTGCCTCCCAAGGCAGCCAGAGAGGCCACCTGGAGGAGGGCTGGGGCCACAGCCTGAGACCCAGGAGAGGGCTGTGTGGCCCTCCAGCCCGTCTGCAGCCCCTCCAGCCCGTCTGTGCTCCCCCAGCCCGTCTGCGGCACCCCCAGCCCGTCTGCGGCACCCCCAGCCCGTCTGCGGCACCCCCAGCCCGTCTGCGGCCCCCCCAGCCTGTCTGCTCATGGGGCCACCCCAGCACCACCCGTCACAGCCCTGGGTGAGCAGAAGGGACCCCAGGGCTGGGCCACAGCGGGCACAGCTAAGACCCCCTAGTAAAGTTGGGGTCGCCCGTTAGCAGGAGGTGTCCCGGGGTATGCTGGGGAGCCTGGAGCTCGACTGGGCCTGTTGTCTCCCGAGGACCCCTCCCGGAAGCACCAGGTCACAGGGAACCGCCCCCTGGTCGGGGTCTGTATTCTGCTGCGATGGCAGAGCCCGGGGACAGGGGCTCCACGAACAGCAGCTGTTTCTGGACGCTGGGGAGACCAGGCTGGAGGGGGAGGTACGAGCCCAGGTGAGACAGGAAGGGCCTCCTTTTGTCGGGAGCCCCCGGAGACGAGGAGACACCCAGACCCCGTCACCTAGCAAAGGCCCTGCCTCCCGGTGGCAATTAAATTTCAGCCTTGTGCTGGGGGACATCCACACCACCCACCTCACTGTTACTCAGCGCCTGCTGTGCCAACCCACTCATCTACCTGAGCACAGACAGTGGCATACCCACTCCCTCCCTCCCTCTGCCCATGACTTCACTGCAGATGAAGCACCTATGCTGCACAGAGTGGGTTAGTAACTTGCCCAGCGTCATACAGCAGGCCAGGGCAAAGCCCCATAGCAGCCTAGTCTCTCCTAACCTGCTGTCCAAAGGGCACACTCTTGCAGGAGGAAAATATTGCCCTCTGTTAATGGACACGTGGTAAGAGCTCAGGGTTCCTCTGCACAGCACCACAGCAAGGTGCACCCATCAGCCAGGAAGCCAAGCCTGTCCTTGCTGCAGCAGCTCCACTGGAAAAGCCCGACTGGGGCAGGGAGGCTCCTGCTCCTTCCCGGGTGCCGCCACCTTCCTGGGCATAGCAGGTGCTCCCTGGGTGGACGCTCAGGGCCCCAGAGGTGGGGCTGGAGACTGGGGGCATGTGCAGAGCAGACAGGCCTGTGGCCCTGAGGCCCCTCGTACAATGGCCACAGCCCACAGCCCCACACCTGGCCGCATGCCCTGGCCTCCCTGCCTCCCTCTTCCCCACCTGGGAAGTCACTTCTAAAGGGAAGCCAAACAGGCTGGAGGCCACTCAGGCCCCCAGGTGTCCCATCAGGACCTGGTGACTCCACAGGTGCATGAGACACTGGCACCTGCCCCCCACCAACACCACAGGACACCTGGCTCACCTCGGCTTGATTGACAGGTTCCCGAAGGGGCTGCAGAGGGCAGCTCAGCCTGAAGACTGCCCACAACTTGCCCCTTTGATAAAACGAAACGGGGAAGGAGGAGACCCCGGCCTTGGCACGGGGGCCAGGCCTGGCCCCGCCATTAGCTCCTCAGCAGAGGTGTGGCCAGGCCCTGCTCCCCTCCCTGGGCCCAGGAGCCCAGCCCCAGCTGCGGGAAGCCATCGTGAAACATGAGGGCCTTCTCTTGGTGTGGAAGCAGGGATTTCCGCGGCTCTCCCCTGGCAATAGATCACCCAGTGCACGTGACCTTCCCCTGCCCGGCTAGGAAGGTCCTCCCAGGACACCAGAGATGGGCATATCCCCGTCGGAGCTGAGCAGCCCACCCTTACCCACCTGGGATAGAACATCCTATGGAAGGCCTCGATGTTCCCGATGTTCATAAACAGAGCAGGCGCGGGCTCCCTTCTGTCAGGAGCTCCGTCCGTCTGGTCAGCCTGCCCGTGTCCCCCCACATCACCCCACTACCCTCTCCCCCGCGCCCCTCCCCTCCCCCATCTCCTTTCTGTGTTCCAGGGTTTTTTCCGCCATCTCATTTCTCTGAGCTCTGGTTCTCAGCCCATCCCACCAAGGGGAACCCCAGTCCCACCACCCCCTTGGGACGTGGGACCCGGCCACACCATCTCTGGCCCTTCACCCATGGGAATTACCGCTGATTCCCAAAGGAGGGCTGCGGCTGCTGCCCCGGAGGAGAGGTGGCCTTGCTGGCCACAGGAGCCCTCGTGCACGCCCGGGCTCCCTTCCGAAGCCCCCGGCCGTGCCTGCGTGGCCTAACACCACCTGCCTGGCCACCCAGCCTCCCCTGCTCTGACCAGACGCCCACTTCCCTAGTCCTGCCTTCACCTCCAGCGTGTGGAGCCGGGGCTTCCCTGCCCGGTAGCAGGGACAAGCAGGGCGGCTGAGAGCGCCAAGGCCCCGGCAGCCACACAGTCCGCAAAGGGACAGGCAGGGCCTCCTGGCCTGCAGCAACCAGGCTGGCGCCCTCTTGGGAGCAGGACACTGTCCATAGATCTCAGTGGAGACCAAATGGCCAGGCCCGGTATGGGAGAGAGGGAATCCTGAGCCCTGAAGATGGGCCAGGGCTGGCCAGGTCTAGTGCCAGGGAGACCCCAGGCCACCCGAGGGTCCAGGGAGGTGGTCCTCTAGAGGCCCAGGAGCCCCAGGCAAGGGGGAGGAGCACCCACGAGGCTGTAATGGGAAGGCACTGGGCCCTTAGGTGCTGTGGGCCTCACAAACCACCCCAGCCTCAGCCTGTTGGGGTCCCAGTGCAGCCGCCCCAGAGCCATGGCCCTTCCGTCCCCTGAGCTGTCCCCAGACCCCTCGGGGTGCTGCTCCCTGGAAGCCTCACTGTGTGGGTCACAGACATGCCCTTCCCTCGGGAAGGCTCATCAATCCAACAACTGGACCAGGGGGTCCATCCCACGGCCTCAGGGTGGCCACCCAGTGGGCAGGACTCTGGAGCTCCCTTGTGAGCAGACTCTCAGGGTGGAGCCCGACTTCTCCCCAGACACCCTTTCCCAAAGAGGAAGAAGGACAGCAGGACAGGCCGACCTCGGCGGGCAGCGGCTTGGCAGGGGGGCACCGGGAGTCCCTGCTTGGCTTCCCCTGGGAGGAGCAGATGGCTGAGACCCAGAGTCCCTCCGATACAGTTTAGAAGTGCCCACCAAAGCCACAAGAGCTTCTCCAGGCTCTGGTCTCAGCCCTGGGCCCCGCTGTGGCCTCGAGGAGGAGGTCCATCCGGGTAGGTGCCCAGCGGCCAGCACAGGACCCCTCGGAGACCCAGCTCCTCGGCCTCCTTTGTCTGTATCCAGTCTTCTCAGCAGTTCTTTATTTTTTAATTTGCTTTGCAAATAACCCTGAATTAAAAACCATATATATCTATTTTTAAAAACCCAGCCTTTCGCTTCCGTAATTAAATTTCCACAAGATATTTTTCCCTAGGAAAATTCAATTAGGCTTTAATTTTAGT
Source organism: Urocitellus parryii (assembly GCF_045843805.1). NCBI lineage: Eukaryota > Metazoa > Chordata > Mammalia > Rodentia > Sciuridae > Urocitellus > Urocitellus parryii. The sequence goes on from NC_135536.1 coordinate 2,920,320, forward strand.
CATCTAAAAAGCACTGGTGCTTTGAGTATTTGATTTTTAATTTAAGCCCTTGATAGGGCATTCCAATTAAAGCCCTCCGGTGGGCACCGCAGCATGACCAGGCTGTTACGCAGCAGGCAGAGGACCCTTGTGGCCGGGGACCCGGGTCGGGGGAGGCAGGTGGCCAGCAAGGCAGGACAACCAGAGGGCAACTCGGGCCACCCTGCATAAATTTGGTCCCTCCATCAAGTGGCCAGCCAGCCACTCTGTTCTGTCCCTGGGTGAGACCACTCTCAGCCCAGGCCCTGGGCACAAAATGCCAGAGAGGGGACAGGGCCAGAAGCACATCCTCAGATCCAAGGGCCACCTGCCTCCAGAATGGCTGGTTCAGTAACCCACAGGCTGCCTCCCTGCCCATCAGGCCTGGCCCTCTCCCGTCACGCACCCAGGCCTACCCCATCCCTCCTTCCCCTTGCCCTTCGTCACTGGTGGGAAACTTGGGCTGGACCAGGGGCAGGGGGCAGTATATCGTGTCACACAGGTCCCAGCAGGGCGCCGTCAGAAGCCACCCTCCTGGCCCTGGGCAGCGCGCCACCTCCCTTCCGCCCTCGCCGACCTCTGCGAGCGAGTCTGCGCCCGGCTGGGACTGTCACTTCACTAGGGTGCAGGAAGCGGGCCTGCTGCTCCGCCTGCCCGGGCCGCCTCTCCCTGAGCCGGGGTGAACCCCGCAGCCCCTGACAGGCAGCCAGTTCCCCGCGTGATCAGAGGCCCGTCTACACTGGCAGCCGCCTTTCCACCGAACACGTAGGGTGTGTCAGAACCTCGTTCAGCTGCACCACCTCGCCAGCCTGCTGGGTTCCACTCAGGAGGACAGAGAGCTGCCCTTCTCCGGGACACCTGGGGCTCTGGTGAGTAAAGCACTGTCCTGAGGCACAAGTTTTGAGTGGATCCAGGTCATCCTTCCTCTGGGCCTGTGACAGGCGTGACATCTCTGCCTCGTGGTCACCCGCAGGGGTTTTCAGGTCTTTCAGGAGGGGCCGTGGTGCCCACACCCCACAGCTGTGTCCAGGGCTCTCCAGCTCCCTGGTCCTCTGGGCGCCCAGGGTCCCCTCTGCTGGTGTACTAGGCCCACAGCTGAGCACTGGCAAATCCGGTGCACGTTTCTGCAGCAGCTGGTGATGGTGAAGGTCTTGGCCTCTGCCCCGTCCTCTCTGTGGTGAAGGGTCCCCGTGGTTCTGGACCTTCCGTAACCGGTGTGTCTGGTCTAGTCACTGCAGTGTCCAGGCCTGGTCAACACTGGACACCAGTCCTCAGCAGGGCCTTGCCCAGGGCACTCGTTTTCGATTTGAAGGAGTCCATTCTGTCCACGCCTCCTCCCGAGTGTCCTGCCTTGGAGTCGGGTCTGAGAACCCGACGTCTCGTCCTCACTCCCAAAGGTCTCCTGAAAGTTCCTTGGCTTTCCCTTCTACATTTACCCGTCGATTCTGACCTGATTCCTGAGGCTGACGTCAGAGTTTGTTATTGTTTGGGGGTTTCATTGTTAGATATGAGACGCTCCCTAAAAGCTCAGGTGAGAGAAGGCAGGAATGTTCAGACAGGAATGATCAGGTCATGAGAGCTGTGACCCAATCTGTGGATTAATCCACTTGAGTGGATTAACTGGTGGTAACTGCAGGCAGGCACCGTGTGGCTGGAGGGAGAAGGTCACTGGGGCAGTGCCTCTGGGTTTGTACTCTGTCCTGGTGAACAGGCTCTCTCTGCTTCCTGGTGGCCACCCCTGGGACACCTTCCTGTGCCATGTCCTCTGTCCTGATGGGCTGCTTCGTCTTAGGCCCGGAGCCAGGGGTTGGCTGACCATGGACTGAAATTCTGAAACCCTGAGCCATAAGTTGTTCTGCTCAGGGCCGGGCTGGGGCTCAGGGTAGAGCAGTGCCTGGCACGTGCGAGGCCTTGGGTCAGATCCTCAGCACCACATTTAATAAATAAATGAATAAAGGTGTAAAAAATACAATAACATTTTTTTAAAAACATTGTCCTCGTCAGTTCTCTGGTCACAGCAACGCGAAGCTGACGAAACCGGTTAGTCCTGTAACGTTCTTCCCCCGCGGAGTCACTTCTGTGCCTTCATTGCAGATCGGTTGTGCACGTCTGCTTCTGAGTCCTCGGCTGTGGCCGGGCCCAGTTGTCTGCTGCTTGGCCAACGCCGCCTGAGCCAGCTCATGGAGCACAGCGACTTTATTCTTCTGTTTCAAGATCATTTCAGCTCTTCCCGTTCCTCTGCATTTGCATGTGGAATTTATAATTATCCTGTCTGTGTCTACCGAATCATCCTGCGGAGGTTCTCTGACAGAAACAGCACTGATCCGATCAGTTGGAGGAGCCCTGACTTCATCTCGAGGCTGTCTTCCAACCCGTGAACACAGCCCTCCTCTCCCTTCATTCAGCTCTCCTTGGATCCATCTCGGCAGCACTGTGGGGTGGTCTGCAGACAGGCCTAGCTGTGCCCTCCTGAGCACCTCTAGCTGGTGCTGTGCCTTCAGTGGGATAGAGGAACAGCGGGTTCTTGGTCCTGTAGACCACAGGCTCGCTGGGTCCGCGTTCCTGCCAGGACGCGTTCGCCGGTCGCTGGGTTTCCAGGCAGACAGTGATGCTATCTGCTAACGGGGACCCGTCTCCTCCCTTCCGCCAGCCTGTCGCTCCCTTTTCTTTCTTTCTTTTTCTTTTTTTTTTTATTTTTTAGTTGTAGATGGACACAAGACCTTTATTTTATTTATTTACGGTGCTGCTGAGGAGGGAACCCAGGGCCTCGCCCGTGCTAGGCGAGCCTCCACCGCTGACCCCCGCCCGGCCCTCGCTCCCTCTTGCTGCCTATTGCACTAGCAGAAACCTCAGCGTGTGCTGGGTCTGGAGGGGAGAACAGCCGTTCTGGGCTTGCTCCTGGCCATGGGGAAAACAGTGCAGCGCTGATCACATGACTTTAGCGTTGAGTATGATCCAGCCGCAGGGCTTTGGTGGATGGCAGTTACTAAGTGAGGAAGCCCCCCCACACACACACGCCCTTGTTCTCGTGTGCTAAGAATTTACCAGGAACGGTGCTGGATGTTGCTAAATGACTTTCTTCACAGATGGACATGATCGCGTGGTTCTCCTCCAGCCTGTTGACATGGTGGATGGCGATGACTGATCTCCAGACGCCCCACCAGGTATCCCCACCAGGAGGGCGTTTGCTCGCGGGGTTAATTGTTTCTAGATATTGGCAGCTTCTATCTGCTGATATTTTGTTAGGGGTTGTGTGTCTGCCTTCGTGAGGGACATCGGTCTGTTGTTTTTTTGCTTTTTATTTTCGTACTGCTTTGGTAATTGTATTTCTTCCTGGGACTTCCTTTTGGATCCATGGGTTGTTTTCTTTTAAAGTGAGGCCCCTTCCACCCAGGAGCCCTCTCTTGCTGTCCCACTGTCCCCTCTGCCCTTTGACTACACCCGTTGGTTCCAGCCCTGGCTGCTCAGGACACCCCGGCCTCGGGGCCTTTGCACCAGCAATGGATGACGAGGGAGTTTTCCTCCATATCTCAGTTCCAAGTCACTTCCGCTTGGGGAAGGCTGCCCAAGTCCACCTGCTTCCCTGGGCCTGTGTCCAGCCCTGCTGAGGGTACCACTCTGTCATGGGTGAGCATCAGGTCAGTCCTTACCCAGAGAAGAAGTGCCACAATAGGACACAGGGACAAATGAGGGGTCGGGAAGCCTCCAGGGGTCACCCCAAGCCCACCTACTGGCCTGTCTATCTCTCCCACGTCCCCTTCCTCAAGTCCTGCAGGCTGTAGGACACATGAGGCCCACTCCCTGCTGTCACATGGAGGGACGGACAGAGGAGAGCCTGGCTCCGCTCACCCCATGGCTTCCTTCTCCCCACCCCCTCCCCCCCGGCCTGCCCTGTCCACCTCCTCTCCTGGCCCAGGGCCACGCAGGAGGGGGCCCATGTTAAAGGGGTCCTCCCTTTAACACAATGTGAGGGTGGGTCAGAGGGACGTCTCCAGGGGGTCGACAAACCACGAGGACAGGAGGACAGCGTCCCTCAAAGAGAGAAAGCCACCAACCAAGACCTCCCAGGAGCATAGGCACAAGATCCTCAAAAAATATTTGCAAATAGAAGTCGGAATCCATCAAAAGAATCGCACACCATGACCGACTGGCTCCGTCCAGGGGGCAAGCCTGCTCCTGTGAGGACCATCACTGAGACTCAGGCTGACAGCTGAGAAGCGAGATCACATGCTCCTCTCGGTCCGTGACACAAGTCTGACCAGAGCCAACGCTCGTTCCTGGAAGCTCTCACTCGACGAGCCCCGTCCAGGCAGGGGCCTGTGCCTCCAGGACAGCCCCTCTCACACACAGGCTGATCCCCCCAGAGCGCAGGCTGAGGCCCAGCACTGCCCAGGAGGCCACCAGCTGCAGGTCACACGCTGCAGAAGTGCAGGCAAGATGCGCCCCAGGCACCCTGGGCTGCAGCCCCGTGGGAGGAGCCGACACCCCGCAAGTTCAGACGCCCTGGTCACTCCCTGTGGCTGGGTTTCCCCATTGACCTAGGGCAAGTCTGAGAGAGGCAGGAGGGAGGCCACTGAGATGGACAGATGTGATCCCTCAGCTCCAGGGGCACTGGGCAGGCAGGGCTCTTGCCAGCGGATGGCCCTAAAGGCTGTTCTCGTGAGGCCTGGCGGGCTTCCCGGAGGAGGTGTGCTGCCGGCAGAGTCTCGGGATTAGACGAGGCCTGGACAGTGCACATGGGCAAGGAGATGCCCCAGCCTGCTGGGAGGCACCAGGAGGCCACCCTGGGGACAACAGGGATGGGCCGGTGGGGAGCCAGAGCCCAGGCCTCCCTGGCAGTGGGGTCTCCCCTTGCAGCCCAGTGTCCCTAGCCTTGGAGCCCCAAGAGCTCTCTCCCTGGCCAGCCCGCCCCGTGGAGGCCGCAGAGACAGGCAGGACCCAGACCTCAGCAGCTCGCTGCACCCCATGCCCGCGGCCCCCGCGTCTGACCTGTGGACCGTCCAGCCAGAGTGCCGGCCTCACTGCCCGTCCCCCGGAGGAGGGGCCTGGCCAGGCCTGGGACTCTGTCCTCCCGGCCTTTTGAGGTGCAGCCAGTCCAACTGGTGCTTCTGAGTGAGCGGTCACGGGGGCGCCTGGTGCTGGCCTCTTTGGGGACATTGGGGTCTGGGCCTGAGGCTTCTCTCGTCCCTCGGGCCACCTTGCAGGGGCCAGTACCTATATTCAGAGGCCACACATGGAAATGACACGGCCTGCAAACTGAAGTCCCATCGACTATGAGACTCTGTGTCCCCATGCCAGGGGGCAAGAAGAGCGGGTGGACAGGATTGTAAGCCAGGTTAGCAGGCCCGGCTGAGGGCAGTGACCGGGGCCTTCTCACTGGGCCACCACCTGTCCCTGCAATTTCACAGGACTCCACATTCCCCTAGGAACAGTCCTGGGCCAGGCGGGGGTCCTGTGAGTGCCCAGTGTACAACTGGGCTCTTGGTCCTGGACAGAAGTCGGCTCAGGGCTGTGGGGAGGCCCGGGGGCCTGGGTTCCTCACCAGGGCAGTGTCTCCAAGAGAGGCCCCCTCCCTGTGACCTACACCTACTCACCCTCCAGGCTGCCTGCAGATGTCCACCAAAGAGATGCTGGCCGCCTGGCCCTCCCGGCTGTATCCTGGCAGCCCCCTCCCTGCCACTCAACAGGGGCACTGGAGGCTGCTCAGTGGCTCCAGAGGGTGGCAGGGGCTGCGGGAGAGACACAGCAAGTCCATGACCACCCGGTCACCCCAGGCTGCCCAGGTTTCAAAGAGCCCACAGTCCACCCGCCCTTCCTGCAGGCCTGGCCCTCTCCCCAGAGCCATCCCGACGCTGGGGACGTGGTGTGTCTGATTCCCATTCCCTGTGATTGACGGCGGCCCGCCTCCTCCCGGGCCGTTTCCTCTGCCTCCAGCTGCATAAACAAGCAGCCTGATACCCCTGGATGGTCGGAGGAGGGGCACCCCAGGAAGCCAGGGAGGGGCCCGGTTGGAAAATGAGGTCCTGGGCCAGGCCCCGCTCAGGCCAGTGCCAGGACCACCCAGTGAGGCACCCCAGGAAGGAGAGGCCGCTCCCTCAACCAGCCCCCCTCGGCCCAGATGCCAGGCCCTCTCTGAGACAGGGTCAGTGCCATCGTGGGCACCTGCAGTGCAGCCTGGAGTGGACTGTGCCCCCAGCACTGCAGAAGCCCCAGGGAACCTGGTCGCAGCCCGTTTAAGAGATGAGTGAACCCAGAGCCGCTGGGCACCGAGAGCTTCCCCTGGATGGGCAGCCCTGCATGGGGTCCTGGAGGACGTGCAGCATCCTCAGCCCCTGGCCCGAGGAGCTCTGGGGTCTCTGCCCAGGACAGCTCCAGGGCTGCCCCTCTTGGTGCCCTCTGGGCTCCGGCTGTGGCCACGGCTAAACCTCCCGGGGAGCCTCCTCCTTCAGGGCCTCTCCCCCCGCGGGCCCTCCACAGGTCTGAGCTGCTCCTGCCAGTGCCCAGGACCACCGAAGGGCAGCCCTGGCCAGGCACCTCAAGGCTTCAAGCGGGGGCCCAGGAGCAGGCTTCTCTCTGCATGCCACGAGCAACGGGCACATCCAGGTGGGGGCCAGGAAGGGCACTTTGTGACCTTGGCACCCATGTGACCCTAGAGCACAAGTTGTCCTGCTCTGGGACACCCTCACCTGGCCACCTCCCCAGCCAACAGGGCCACACCGCCCTGGTCTCGGGGTTGTGATGGGCCATTCTAGATGTCAGCTTGTCTGGGGTACGTGGTGCCCAGACACAGGCCGAATGTCACCCGGGCAGTCTGAGGCCATTTCTGGGTGAGATAAACATGTAAATCCAGAGAAAATAGAGCAGGTGCCCCTTTGAGCTGGGTGGCCCCCCCAGGCCACGGGAGACCTGAGAGGAACAGAAGGGGCAGTGAGGGAGGGTACGCGGCCGGCGTGACAGCCAAGCCCGTTCACCCGCTGCCCTGGGCCTCCCTGGCATGCACACTGGCCCTCCTGGGCCTCGCTGGCCGCTGCAGGTCGGGGAGCTGTGGGCCTCCTTAGCTGTGGGTGGGCACCACTCTGTGGCATCCTCTGGGGAGCTCTGAGGGACACGGGTGTCCGAAGCCCCTGCAGAGCCACTGCGTGCCCCGGAGACTGGCCGCAGCTGGCCTCCTCCTCCACACAGCCCGAAGGAGAAGACGGGCCCAGGCTCAGCAAGGAGTGGCTCTATTCAAGGGGTCGTCACACTGTGGGGAAAGGGCCAGGGGCCATGGCAGTGGTGGGGACAGCACAGGAAGAAGTCCCGAGGCTGGGGCTGCGAGGGGCTGCAGGGCCAGCAGAGGGTTTCCTTCCAGGGAGAGGCATGACCCGTGGGAAAGGGCAGGCAGGCGGGTGGCACTCCAGGTGCAGAGGGGCGTGGCTGGCCCAGGCGCCTGTCCCCAGAGGGACCACAGCCCACCAGGATGGGGAGGGGCCAAACTGCAGGGCCTGAGGGAGGGAGAGACCCCGGGCCTCAGATGTCATCTTCCGGTGAGCTTGTCCACCGTCAGGATGGCCAGTGAGCCTGTGGGCTGTCCACTCCAGAACCTGGCAGGAAGGGACTTGGAAGTGGAGGGGCTTTGAGAGAGGGTGATGAGGCTGAAGGTTGAACCAGCCTGCCCAGGGGATGAGGGGCCCGGGGCCTGTGCAGTGTCCAGGTCAGGCCTGAGGCCCAGACTCCCGGCCCCCTCCCGGGCACCCTCCCCGACCTGAGAGAGATGGGGCGCCCCTCGCCCCCGGGGGCAGCACAGATCTTGGAGAGGACCTGGAGCAGGGGCAGAGGCCAGGGTGTCCACGGGAGCTGGGCCTTGCTGCCCTGGAGCGGCTGAGCAGAAGGCAGCAGGGCCGCTGGCTGCACGTGATGCGGCCACGCTGGGCGGCTCTCTGGGGCAGCTGCCTCTGGGTTGCTTCCTGCCCTCCCTGTAAGGTGCTCTGCGGCTGCACATCCTGGGTGCCACCCCGCCTGCCCTGACTGGCCCTGGACCCAAGGTGACTCAGTCGCCTCTGCTGACAGGGCACATGGCCAGCGGTGGTGGGGTCCCCTGACAGGCGTCCCCTCTCAGGCCCCCTGAGGGGCACAGCAGGATCCCAGGAGAGCCCCCAGGGGATGGTTACCCCACCTTCAACAACACCACCTGCCCCAGGGCTGACCTGTGGACACCAGGCCCATCCCCAGGGGTTGTGGGCTGCAGGGATCCTCAAGCCCTAACCCTCAGCACTTGGGGATGTGGTCTTTAACGAGGTGACTAAGTGATAAGAGGCTGTTGGTGTGTCCCTAAGGCAGTGTGACCGGTGCCCTTCTGCAAGGGGGAGTCTGGACCCAGGGAGGCAGGAAGAAGGCTGGGGAGAGGAGGAGGTCAGAGCTCGCTACAGTCCATGGCCTCTGGAGTTTATAGAGGGATAGGAAAGGGGGAAGGGGACAGTCCCAAGGGAGAGAGGGGTCCTCAGAGAGGAGAGGGACAACGTGCCTCTCCTGCACTCCAGCTTTACTGGGGATCCCAGGGAAGTTTCTAGAGAGTCCTACCCAGGTCCCCCTCTTGACTTTTGACTGACAGCAGGATGACATCAGACTTTGAAGTCCCCACTGCCGTGGCCACTCTAGGTCACCTGGCCCATGCTGACCATTTCTAACTGGATTCTTCACCGTACATTCTTGCAGATTTTATGGTTAGGAGGAAATGTTCTTGTCTCCCTTAGTTTCAGGAGCTGGTCACAAACGTCCCCTGGGTTCTTCCCTGGACAGTATCTCAGGTCTGCATTTCTGCTGCAGCTAACAGGTAGTTTGCTGAGGAATGTGACTTAGCCTGTCACCAGACCAGGCCGGGCTGCAGGTAAATGGCTTCTTGGAAAAGAAAGCCCGTGGGGGTCAGCACCCTGGGCGGTCCACAGAGTCCCTCTCTCACCTCGTGTCCTCACCCTGCTCCTCTGTCTGGCCCCTAACGCGGCAGTGCTGGGCCAGCAGTGGCACAGGGGGGTGGCAGTGTGGCAGCAGCCCAGGAACCACCCTGGCAGGGCTCCTTACAGGGAGACCATAAATATTCCCTATTTAAATGCAATTGCTGTAAACATCAGAGCGCCAGGGTCCCAGCTGTCACGCCAGCTCCTGGACGCTGGGTCAGTCGTTAAAACGAAAGGTCAGGTTGCCTCTTGGTGCTTTTTAATCAGATCCGGCACCCTCCAGCTTCCGCCATGGCCCCACCCGGGCCTGGGCGCCTCATTAATGCGAGTGAAGGAGGATGACATCATTCCCCTGTAATTGTCCCGTCTCTGCCTGGCCTGGCTGTTCTCATAAAGGGCAGAGCAGACAGGGCTGCATGTGCATCCTGGAAGGGGAGTCTGACCAGGGTCTCCTGCCTGTGGACATTTATTGTTTGCAAATGAGATAATCCAATAACACAGCCAGCTCCCAGCCACAGCCTGCAGGAGGCCAGCCCTGCCCTCCTCCTGGGAGACCGATTCCTGAGGAGGGGCTCACGAGGGTGAGGCAAAGCACCCGAACACCCTCCAGGCCAAGCACTGTCCGGTCCAGCACCTGCCAGCAGGACCTAGAGTCCCACATGCCAGGGAGAAAGACGAGGCTCAGAGAGGTCAGCGGCTTGGCCCAGTGTCACACAGCTAAAAGCCCGACCCACCTGGAACGGCCCCTCTAAACCCAACACTGCCACTCAGCCTCAGGGACCTCCAGGAAGGGTGTCTGTGTGGCCTCAGGGCTGCCCTCAGAACCACTGCGGTGTGGAGTCTCCAGAACTCAAGGACACTCCTAAGAAACCCCTACAGCTGGACAGACTATTTTCCGGATCCCAGTCGTGCGTCTGGCCGGGAGGAGGCTCAGCCTACAGATACTGCCACCCGAAAGGCTGACGTGGAGTCGCTCCGTGACACAGTCCATAGGCGGCTTGCGGGGCCTGGAGCTTTAAGACCATCATTCAGACTAGAACCTGGGAGTCCCAACATCCCCCGCCTCGGTCAGGTTGAGCCTCGACGCAGCCCAAGCCCTGGTCCAGGCAGCAGGGGCCTCAGGCCCCTCCACAACCCACAGAGCCCTTCCTTGAGGACCTGGCCTGAGGGAAGGACCCTGGACTGAGGGAAAGACCAGCAAGGGTCAGGCCTGAGGGCCGGCTGGGAACTGGCAGAATGCCTCAGCAACCTGCAGGGGACAGGAAGTGACCAGCATGGCCAGACAGGTCAGAGTCCAGGGAAGGACTGCAGCCAGGCCCAGCACTGTCTCAATGGGGCCTTTGGCCCTTTCACCTCCTGAGGCCCCCACAGCCTGGGATCACACCGCAGCCTGGGGTCACAGCACAGCCTGGGGTCACAGCACAGCCTGGGGTCACACAGCAGCATGGGGTCACACCACAGCCTGGGGTCACACCGCACCCTGGGGTCACACCGCACCCTGGGGTCACAGCACAGCCTGGGGTCACACCGCAGCCTGGGGTCACAGCACAGCCTGGGGTCACACCACAGCCTGGGATCACACCGCAGCCTGGGATCACACCGCAGCCTGGGGTCACACCGCAGCCTGGGGTCACAGCACAGCCTGGGGTCACACCGCAGCCTGGGGTCACACCGCAGCCTGGGGTCACACCGCAGCCTGGGGTCACACCGAAGCCTGGGGTCACACCGCAGCCTGGGGTCACACCGAAGCCTGGGGTCACAGCACAGCCTGGGGTCACACCACAGCCTGGGGTCACACCACAGCCTGGGGTCACAGCACAGCCTGGGGTCACAGCACAGCCTAGGGTCACAGTGCAGCCTGGGATCACACCGAAGCCTGGGGTCACACCGCAGCCTGGGGTCACACCGCAGCCTGGGGTCACACCGAAGCCTAGGGTCACACCGCAGCCTGGGGTCACACCGCAGCCTGGGGTCACAGCACAGTCTGGGGTCACAGCGCAGCCTGGGGTCACAGCACAGCCTGGGGTCACACCACAGCCTGGGGTCACAGCACAGCCTGGGGTGACACCGCAGCCTGGGGTCACAGCGCAGCCTGGGATCACACCACAGCCTGGGGTCACAGCACAGCCTGGGGTCACAGCACAGCCTGGGGTCACACCGCAGCCTGGGGTCACAGCGCAGCCTGGGGTCACAGCACAGCCTGGGATCACACCGCAGCCTGGGGTCACACCGCAGCCTGGGGTCACAGCGCCGTCTGGGTCACACCGCAGCCTGGGGTCACAGCGCAGCCTGGGGTCACACCACAGCCTGGGGTCACAGCACAGCCTGGGGTCACACCGCAGCCTGGGGTCACACCACAGCCTGGGGTCACAGCACAGCCTGGGGTCACACCGCAGCCTGGGGTCACATCGCAGCCTGGGGTCACACCACAGCCTGGGGTCACAGCACAGCCTGGGTCACACCGCACCCTGGGGTCACACCGCACCCTGGGGTCACACCGCAGCCTGGGGTCACAGCACAGCCTGGGGTCACAGCACAGCCTGGGGTCACACCGCAGCCTGGGGTCACAGCACAGCCTGGGGTCACACCACAGCCTGGGGTCACAGCGCCGTCTGGGTCACACCGCAGCCTGGGGACACAGCGCAGCCTGGGGTCACAGCACAGCCTGGGTCACACCGCAGCCTGGGGTCACAGCACAGCCTGGGGTCACACCACAGCCTGGGGTCACAGCGCCGTCTGGGTCACACCGCAGCCTGGGGTCACAGCGCAGCCTGGGGTCACACCACAGCCTGAGGTCACACCACAGCCTGGGGTCACACCACAGCCTGGGGTCACACCACAGCCTGGGGTCACAGCACAGCCTGGGGTCACAGCACAGCCTGTGGTCACAACACAGCCTGGGGTCACAGCACAGCCTGGGGTCACACCACAGCCTGGGGTCACAGCACAGCCTGGGGTCACAGCGCAGCCTGGGGTCACACCGCAGCCTGGGGTCACAGCGCAGCCTGGGGTCACAGCGCAGCCTGGGGTCACACCGCAGCCTGGGGTCACAGCGCAGCCTGGGGTCACAGCACAGCCTGGGGTCACAGCGCCGTCTGGGTCACACCGCAGCCTGGGGTCATACCGCAGCCTGGGGTCACAGCACAGCCTGAGGTCACACCACAGCCTTGGGTCACACCACAGCCTGGGGTCACAGCACAGCCTGGGGTCACACCACAGCCTGGGGTCACAGCGCAGCCTGGGGTCACACCGCAGCCTGGGGTCACACCGCAGCCTGGGGTCACACCACATCCTGGGGTCACAGCACAGCCTGGGGTCACAGCGCAGCCTGGGGTCACACCACAGCCTGGGGTCACAGCACAGCCTGGGTCACACCGCAGCCTGGGGTCACAGCACAGCCTGGGGTCACACCATAGCCTGGGGTCACAGCGCCGTCTGTGTCACAGCGCAGCCTGGGGTCACAGCGCACCCTGGGGTCACAGCACAGCCTGGGGTCACACCACAGCCTGGGGTCACAGCACAGCCTGGGGTCACAGCACAGCCTGGGGTCACACCGCAGCCTGGGGTCACACCGCAGCCTGGGGTCACACCGCAGCCTGGGGTCACAGCACAGCCTGGGGGTCACAGCACAGCCTGGGGTCACACCACAGCCTGGGGTCACACCACAGCCTGGGGTCACAGCGCAGCCTGGGGTCACAGCGCACCCTGGGGTCACAGCACAGCCTGGGGTCACACCACAGCCTGGGGTCACACCATAGCCTGGGGTCACAGCGCCGTCTGGGTCACAGCGCAGCCTGGGGTCACAGCGCAGCCTGGGGTCACAGCACAGCCTGGGGTCACACCACAGCCTGGGGTCATAGCACAGCCTGGGGTCACACCACAGCCTGGGGTCACAGCACAGCCTGGGGTCACAGCGCAGTCTGGGTCACACCACAGCCTGGGGTCACACCACAGCCTGGGGTCACAGCACAGCCTGGGGTCACAGCACAGCCTGGGGTCACAGCACAGTCTGGGTCACACCACAGCCTGGGGTCACAGCACAGCCTGAGGTCACAGCACAGCCTGGGGTCACAGCACAGCCTGGGGTCACACCACAGCCTGGGGTCACAGCACAGCCTGGGGTCACAGCGCAGCCTTGGATCACACCCCAGCCTGGGGTCACAGGGCAGCCTTGGATCACACCGCAGCCTGGATCACACCGCAGCCTGGGGTCACAGCGCAGCCTTGGATCACACTGCAGCCTGGATCACACCGCAGCCTGGGGTCACACCACAGCCTGGGGTCACAGTGCAGAGGAATTTTTTCTTTGACCCCATAAGGCAGGACTGTGGCTGGCCCCTCCAGCACCTGGCCTCGGACTGCATGGAGCAGCTGGGCATCCCAGCCCAAGGCAGGTTCTGTCCCATGGCCACAGGACAGTCACCCTAGGCCCATGAGGCTGAGGGTCAAGGTGGGCCTCTCTCTGGCCTTCTGCAGGGCTGAAGGCAGGACCTCGGGTCTCCTCCCTGGCCCCTCTTTCCACGGCAGCACCCTGGCACCCAGATGCTGGATGCCATCGTCCTGAGCTTGGCCGAGGCCCCAGCTGGGAGGCCGGGTGCAGTGGCCTCAGGGAACATGGTTGCCTGCCCAGCAGGGCTGGCTCCTCCCCACCAGCCCAGGGAGCTGCTCTTCCTCCAATGCCCACTCTGCAGTGTCCACTCTGCAGGGTCCACTCTGCAGGGTCCACCCTTGGGCGTGTCCTACAGCAGGGGCACTCTTCTGGAGAGTTCTCAGGACAGAGGCATGCCAACCATTCTTCCTCGCCCGCAGCTGCCCCTCACCATCCGGAGGGAGCCCTGACCTCAAGCCCAAGGAGGCATGGCCGGGCACGATGACGCCATGTCTGTGGAAAGGGTCCCATTTCCCTGGGAGAGTTGGCCACACGTTCATTCCTCCAAGGCCGGGCTTAGTCATCGGGCAAATAAGATTAAACGCCCTTGAAATGGAATTAAGATGCGTCACAGGCAGGCAGAGCAGGCCTCTCAGCCCTGCAGAGGCTTCCCGCGTTAACCCCCTCCTGGCCACGGCTCCACCCCAACAGGGAGCTCCCGCGACAGGGCGCACCAGGGCACCTGCACTGGCCCAGGGACCACCCAGGAGGGAGGCCTCAGACGCCTCCCTGGGCCTTTTGACTCCTGTAAACAGCAGATGGACCCTTGGGCCTGCGGCCACAGCTGCCATACCTGAAGTCCAGGGTCCCCAGCAGAGGATTCTGGGGAAGCCCAGCCTGTCCTGCGCTCTGAGAGCAGGGGCCGGGAAGGAAGGACGGGAGCTGGTGAGGTCCCCAGGCTCTCCCGACCCTCCAGTGCTCGCTCACTCCCTGGGCTCCTCTGCCCTGAAGGCACACACCTGCATGCCCATCTTGGGGACCATCAGCCCCCAGAGTCTGGTCACCACTGTCTGCAGTCCAGAGATGGAGGATTGGAATCCAGTTGCACCGACTCTCTTTCCAATTTCAAAGAGAGAAGAGGGCCAGTGGCGCTGGGGGGCCCAGGCAGGCCACAGGCAGACTAGCACTGGCTCCAGGAAGGCAAAACCTGGCGCTGCCCGATGTCCTGCCACCTCCCCCACCGCGTCCTTATGCACCAGGCGCCTGTCTTGTTGGAGAAAATAATGTCTCCGGAAACGCGCCTTCCTCCAGGAGGCTCTGGCGATGAGCACAGCCCCTGCGCCCCCGGAGTCGCTGGAAGTCTTTCTTAATAATCGGATTCCAGCCCTGATCGTTATTTCTCATTTTCGCTGAAACAATCACTTGTCCGAGAGCACGGTCCTTGATCTGCCAATTCATCATGCAAGGCTTCGTCAGCCCGGCCCCGTGCACGCGCCGCCCGGCCAGCCACAGGCTTGGATCAATAGGCCGTGTTCGTGCCGTCAATAGCTGTAAATGGTGAGATTTACGGGAGGAGCTGGGACAGCCTCCTGCCTGGCCACTGTCCCCCCAGGTGGGGGTGAGGGTGGGGGGCGGGGGCACTGCAGGCCTCTGGGCTCCAGCTGGGCTGAGCTCTCTGCCTGTGGCAGTCCCTATCCCTGGCTCATTTGGCCACTGACATTCTTGACAGAGCCCAGCTCAGACTGGCCCTGGGGCTCTGAAATGACCAGCAATCAGAGCTGCAGGACCCCCAGGTGTGCCCCTGAATGGAGCTAGAGTCCCTCCCTCCCTGGGGGGTGCTGAGAGCCCATCGGGCCACCCTCCTCACGGCCCCTCCACACCTCAGCCTGGCCCAGGAAGTTGGCTCTGCTGGCCCTAAACATCTCTCCCCAGCCCAGCGTCCTGTGGCCTCCCAGCAGCCACACGGCAGAGTGGCTCCCACTGATTCGAGCCACTCATGGCCAAACTCCAGCTCAGGAACTGAGCACCTTCTTCCCTTGCTGCTGGCGGGGAGGGGAAAGCACCTCCACGGTCAGCTCCAGGGCCCTCCTCGCCCAGCCTGCCCCTGCCCTCCCAGGCACTTGCAAGTGGAGGCTCATGGCTGCTCTCTGCTCGAAGCCCTTGCTTTCGGAGGTGGCTCTGAAGGAAGAGAGGACTGAGAGCTAGGCCTGGCAGGCGGAGGCCAGGATCTCAGTCTCCAGAGCCTGGACGCCTGGGCTCCAGCCTGTGAGAAGCCAGAGCCGGCTCTGCCAAGCATCCAGTGCTCCAGCCACTTGCTCAGTTGCTTGGGAGCCGGACAGAGACAGGAAAACTGAGGGTCAAGCTTGAGTGCTGACATCTACAGCGGGTGTATCTGACCACAGCTCTGTGCTGCCCGGAGGAGTCTGCCTGCAGGGAGTGGGCTGCCCAGCCTCCATCCCTGGCCTTCCCTCCTCTGTTCTCTGCACTCATCTCCCTCCTGCCCAAAGCCCCTCACTCAGTCCCACTCAACTCCGGCAATCTGCTGGGTCTCCAGAACTGGGGGCCAGAGGAGATCCCCGGGGACAGGTAATTCAGGCAGGGGCTTCTGCAGAAGTGTCACCATCACACCTGGCCAACATGCTAAAGCCCATCAGAGGTGGTTTTATCTGCAAGAATTAAAACAAAGTGCCGATCCCGTCCTCCAGGGGAAAGCCAGCAGCCCCAGGCCCTCGGATGCCCCAGGCTGCTTCCTCAGGCCTCGAGGGGCTGACTCGGCAGCTCTGGGCCACGTCTCGTCCCTAAGCAGTGCAGTTCTGGGGTGAGGGTGGGAGGACAGGAGGCCACAGGTAAGGGGCACAAGACCCCCACATGCCCCCCCCCCGCTCGAGGGCGCCAGAGAGACACAGTAGAGGGTCTCCATCTTTTTGCATGGGACACTGACAGAGAATACAGAACGCTTGAAACTGGAGGCCAGAGGTTTGTGAAATGTTTTGGAATCCGTCACAAACCACAGAGGCCGGAAGAACAAAGCCTCACTTCCAGAATGAAGTGGGAATCCAAACAAGTGGTTTCTCAGATTCAGCCAACTTGAAAGGATAACCAGAGTGATCAGCAGCACTGTGCATGGCTGACTGGGAACAGCTGCTCTGAGGAGCGCCCCGGGCAGCCGGCCAGCTGGCCAGGGTCACTGCCCCATGGAAGCCAAACCCTGGCAGCCAAACCCTTGGCTCGGGGTGTTTACATCACAGAGTGACAGCCCAGCCTGACCACAGGATTCTGCAAGTGAGGCTGTGTCTGCAGCCCCCAGGGACCTGGGGCCAGAGGGGTGGGTCCTCACAGTGCCTAAGAGGAAAGTCCACTCTGGGTGGCCCCCAGAAACCCTGAGTGCGACAGGAACAGGCTGGGTCTGGCTCCCCAGAATGCTCTCCATGAGGCAGTGCTGCCGGGCAGCTGGGGGTCTGCCCCTGCTTTGAGGGCCCCCATTGGGGGAGGGGGCAGGGCCCATCTGACCACAGAGCAGTCTCCAAGAAGCAGCCTGGCCACAGCTGCTGGAGGACTGAGAGGTGGAGGGGCAGCTTAGCAGGCCTGGGCTACCTGGGCTACCTGGGCTCAGGACCACAGCACCATTACCAGCTGAGGTGTGACTGGGACAGACGTGTGCTTTCCATGCAGGCCCCAGCCATAGAAGCTTCCAGAACAAGCACAGCACAGTGCCAGGTGTGCAGGACGGGGACCTGTCTTGGTCTCCACTGAGCTACTTTGGTGAGGGCCGGGCCAGAAGGCCCCATGCAGCTGACACCAGGCTGACCCAAGGCTTCCATCCCCAAAGCCCCCAGCTGAGCTCACCCCTGGTCCTCACCTCCCACCCACCCACCCCCGCCTCCTAGAGCTGCTCCCCCCCTCTGTCCCCAGCACCCCCACCCAAGACCTGCCACCCAGAAGGTGTTGCCAGAGGCCCCAAAGCTGAGTAGAAAGAGCCCCACAGGGTGGGAAGCGGGCCAGCCCACTCCCACCTCATCTGCCACCGACAGAGGTGCCGTGGCCCAGCGCCCCACAGAGTGCTGCTGGGGGCTCTTAGAGCCGTGATCTGTGGAGCCCCCACTGGGCAGACAGGGAGGGGCCATCTGGACACAAGGCTGTGCCCCGAGGTCCTGCACAGTGGGCAGCATGAGACCCCATCCCCCTGCCCACTGCTGTCAGAGGGTCCCTCTGCCTGCTGCACTTGGAACCTGGGCCTGCCCCCATGCCCTGACCACACAGAGGCCACAGGCAGCCAGGGCTTCTCCTGCCGTCTGTGCATCGTGAGGCCCAGCAGTGTCGGGCTGAGTGTGAGGCCTCGGTAAACACCAGTTATCACAGCCACCGGGGCACAGAGGTCAGTGCATCCAGGAAGGAAGAGACGTTGGTGCAGGCGGAGGTGAGTGTGGGACCCCAGGGGCTCTACAGGGGGCTAGCTCTCAGGTCCCCTGAGCTACGGACTCACCGCCCCACTGGACCTCAGACCCGTGAGCCCAAAGTGACAAGGGAACACAAGGCTGGCTTCTGCAGGCTGGGCTCCTGGCCTACAGATCTCTGCTTTAGACAAATACCTCCTTGCCCTGCAGCCCCAGCTGTCCCTCTGCCTATGGCTCCCTGTGCAGTTTGAGTCAGGGTGGACAGGCTATCCTCCTGGCTAGAAGCCCAAGTGGGGGATGGACACCATGATGCAGGACCCTCCAGTCACGGCTCCTCTCGACCTGGGCAAGCCGTCTGCAACCTCAGGCCCCTGGTGGTCATGTGAAGGCCTCTGGATGTCCTTTGACATCCATAAGCTACCTAGGGTCCTGCCTGAGGACCCAGCTGTGGCAGCTCATGTAGACCGAGGACTGGGGGCTGAGGAGCACAGCAATGCAGAACCCCGCTCCCTGGACCTGCCCAGTCCTGGCACAGGTGGGCCTGGACGGCTCCCACGTCCTGCTGACCCTGCAGAGCCCTAGCCCCACCCCATGCCCCAGCCTTGAATCTGGACTCCATCAGGGGACACAAGACCCTGCTCTCGGGCCCAGCCTCCTCCGCCTGAGTCCTTGCCAAGGCCCCCACCACTCACTGGTGGCACCCAGCCGAGCAAACACCACCCTGAGAACTCAGGGATCCAGAAGCCACGCTGGGCAGCCCCGATGGGCAAGGGGGCAAGAGAGCAGCCAGAGAGCACGGAGCCCGCCACGCCGAGGCCACTCCTCACCAAGCTGGCCACGCGGCTGTCGGACAGCCGATCTGGGCAGGGAGGGGCGTGGCCAGGGGGGGCAGCCCACCTTCCCAGGTGGCCGTTTATGGGCCCATCCCAACGTCTGCCTGGCCTAACGGTACCACTGCAGAATCCCTGCGCAGGGCAGTAACTGAGCAGAGACCCCAGAGAAGTGGCAGTGGGCCATGAGACTAGCTGGGGACACCCTGATCAGAACTCCCGAGCCACCACTGGTCCTGAGGCAGGAGTGAGCTGGAGTCCAGAGACGTCGCAGGAAGGGGGTGGCCGGGGCCCTGAGACGGGGCAGTGCCCAGGCACACACACACTCGGAGAGGTGACGGGATGAAGTCAGGGTTGGGGGTCTTGGAAGCACTTCAAGTGGCCCCGAGGATAGGTGGTCACAGTGGTGTCCCCAAATTAACAAGCCCCCAGTCCAGATTGGAGAACCCTGCACAGGCGCTGGACAGAGATCTGCCCTGGTGCCACTGCCCCCTCCTCAAGGAGGAAACCAGCCCAGAAGGCCCAGGCGCCTGCAGAACCATGGGCCCTGCCCTGGCCGCTGCCTTGACCTGATCATAAGTGGAACTAACAGAATCCAGGAAAGACCCACCCAGGTGGCTAGCAGCCTCAGCCCTTCAGGCTGCCCCTTCCTTCTGGCTAGCAACTGGCCTTGGAGTGGGCCTGCAGTCCAGGGAGGGTGGCCCCTGCGGTGTGAAGGGAAGTGTCCTGGATGGCCCGGCCAGACCCCGACCTTAGCCCCTACCTCCCTGCTCAGGAGCCACCACGGGCTGCACACCATCTGGGGCCAAGAGGCTACCAGCTGAAGGCAGCAGAGTCATCATACAGCCCAGTCCAAGCCACCCTGGGGCCCCCTCGCCCAGACCCCACAAGACACCCTGATGGCTGCAGCCCCATGGGCAAGGGGTCCTGAAGGGCACCAGCTCCTGGTCTTGCGCCCACACTGTCCATCCTGGGCCCATCCTGGGCTCAGATACCTCCTTGCCTGCTCCCTGAGGGATGCATGCCCTGCCCACCCTAGGCCTCCCACAGTCCCCGCCCACCCACGGGCCCCGCCCACCTCCCCTCCCCTCCCAGACCCCCAGCCCCAACTGGGCTCACTCTAACTGGAGCTCCAGGGTCCACCCAGAGCCCCTTTCCTCTCCTACACACCATCACCTCCTCATGCCTCTGAGTCACAGCCTTCGTCCAGCTGCTCTGGAAGGGAGGGATGGCTGGGATGCCCATGTCCTGGCACGGGGCCAGCACTGGCCACCCATAATACCTGGAGCCTCTTGCCTGCTCGAGCCCTGGACCCCAGGAGCATGGGCAGGGCACTGTCTGCTCAGGACGAGCTGAGAAGCTGGGACCGTGGGACAGAAGCACCCACACCCACTGCCATCCCTTCAGCCCAGCAGAGCTGGAGGTCTCCTGACTGGGGGCTCGCAGAGGCCTACCCCCTGGGGGCCCAGTTGAGGACTGAGAGCCAATGTCCCTAGCAGGGCCACTTGCAACCTATCCCAGTTCAATTTTTTAATTATGCAAATTTTTGTGAAAAATTGCATCATTAAATTTCAAGCTTAAACATAAAGTCCCCCTTTCTCAATCCAAGTGGGCTGCCCAGAGTGGCCATGTGTGTCCTTCGGAGCACGCTCTGTGCCTTGCGCACACGTGAGGTTTGCTGAGCGTCTTGGCCTGGCCGGGTTCCACGGTGGTGGCTCTGGGGCTTCTCTCCCGGGGGCTGTCTTGCACGTGGTTGAGGCCGTGGCTGAGTTCCCACAACACCAGCTCACGTTTTGCTCCTCACTGCCCGAGTCACCACACAACAGACGGGGCCCTGCCAGGACACCACCCTGCACAACCAGAGACCAAGCCTGTGTTGTATCCTGTACTGAAACGCCAGACCCACTGGCCACAGCAGCTGGCCAATGCTTGGACTCGAGCAGCCATGCCCTCCTGCCCTCCGTACACCCGTCTCGTTCTTTGTATCTGCTGTGTGGTGTTCACACAAAGGAAGTTGCCGTGCTGAGTGTTTGTGTCCCCAGAAGTCACGGGTTGAAGCCCTAGCCCACCCCAGAAGGTGGCACTGGGGACAGGGCCTTTGGGGAGTGACTGGGCCATGCGCCTCGGTTTCCCTGTGAAGGGCTGCTGGAGAGCTCGGTGAGAAGCTCCCCACAGGGACAGGAGGCCTCTGCAGACCCCGAGCCACCAGCCTGTGAGCTGCACGTGTCCTCACGCCAGGCCCTGCCCTGGGTGCTCCCTGGTCCTCTGCTGGCAGCTAGCTCACACAGGCCCTAATGACAGCTCTCACCCCCAGCCAGGAGTGCTGGGGACGCAGGGGGACAGCCCCCCTCTTCCAGGGAGCACTACCAGAGTGAGGAGCTGTCCTTCAGGTTGTGGCCCTGCCACAGTCTGCCCGTCATCTCTGGACCAGCTCGTCCAAGGAGGAGCAAGGAATCCATCAACTGCCCAACCAAAGGAGGAAGAGGCCCGTGCATGGAGACTGGTGTCCCCCCACAGGCCACCAGCATGGAGACTGGTGTCCCCCCACAGGCCACCAGCATGGAGACTGGTGTCCCCCCACAGGCCATCAGCATGGAGACTGGTGTCCCCCCACAGGCCATCAGCATGGAGACTGGTGTCCCCCCCCACAGGCCACCAGACTGCAGAAATACGTGCATCCATGTGAGCCAGCCTTACCTGGTGCACATTACCTCCTGCCTCCTGTCCCCAGTGCACTGTGCTCAGGCCTGGCCCCGGGACCCAGTGGGCCCTGTACCCTGGTAGTGGAGCTCATGGCTGGGCAGTGAGCAGCAGGACTTCCGTCAGGCTTGCTCCCCTTCCTTGGCCTTCTGGGCTGCAGAGTGGCCCATGCAATGCCCAGTAGGCTCTCCGGTCCCTCCATGAGCTCAGCCCTGCCCTACACATGGTCACAGTAGAGCCCCCAGCCCAGCTGCTGCTGGGGGTAAGAGCTGGCCCTTGACTGACCCAGGATCACTGGACACTGAGGCCAGACTCTCCAGGTGGCCCTGGGGTTTCTCAGGAGCATCCTGGTGGCAATGATCACAGCCAATCACAGCTCTGGCTCCTCCCCCGCTTGCCTGGGGAGCTCTCTGCACCTGTGTCCCCCCACCCCGACTCCAGCCACGGGAGGCAGGGGCCCAGCTCTGATGGCTTTACATGAGCGCTGGTGGCCCCTGGGGCTGATCCCACCTCCTAGAAGCAGAGGGGAGGTCTTGAGACCAGGTCCTGTGGCCACAGCATGAACAACCCTGGGGCCCCTCACCTCTGAGCATCTATGTCTGTCCTTCAGGGGCCGGTGCCTGGGGTGGGGCAAAGACAGTGCCCCAGGCCGTGGTTCTGTGACTGCCATGGACTTCACCACCCTGGGAGCTGCGCTTTGTGCCAGGAGGCTCTTCGCACCCTGGCAGTAAGGGGTTGAGACAGCCACCACCCTGACCCTCTGCACAGACCACAGGGAAGAGCCAGGAGGCCACCCAGCCTCGGCCTCCAGAGGACACAACTTCATACCTTTGGTCTTAAACCATCTGCCCCACAGTGCCCCCTGAGCCCAGCCTGCTGGAGCCCCTTGGCAGGACCAGGAGGCCTCAGGCACACCCCCCACCAGGTGTCGGAGCCAGAGCCCAGATCCCCTCCCCCAGCCCTGGTAGGAGCTGAGTGTGGCCCGCGGTGTGCACGCCTCTCCTCCACACCTCGGCTGGGGGCAGAGGCGCCAGGGTGGGTGCCTGCAGTGCCCCCACGGCCACGCCCATGCACCAGCCCCCCGTGTCCTCCCTCCTCACGTGGGAGAGGTGCCTCCCGTTCCTCTGTAAGCCCGTCACCTTGGGGACAGCACGGGGGGGGCCCTGCCTTGGGGCTCCAGCACTAACCGCGAGGTCTGCCGATCCCGCAGCCCGCAGCCCCGCAGGGGCACCTGGCCTGCTTCCCACCTGAAGCCTCGTGCCCACCCTGAATGGGACGACACCTGCCAGGGCCTCTGCCCCCAACAGCTACAGAGTGGCCTGGAGGCCCAACAGCTTCGCGGGCCCAGCCTCAGCCAGCTGACCGCCCTGCAGAAGGCCAGGCAAGGGCGCCCCTAACAAGCTGCGGCAGAGAGTGGGCGCCGCCGGCTTTTATGGGGAGTTCTGCACCCAGAGAAGCTGAGTGGAACAAATGGAATCGGGATTTTATGGTTCTTTTATAGTGCTGCACTGCGGAGAGCTCTTTTATAATTAGCTTTTAACTTGACACCTTTGGCAACTCTGAATGTTCCCCAGCCCCGCCCCCATCCCAGCCAGGTGTGCGACAGCTCGGCTGGGAGTGGGGCTGCAGCTCCGCACCAGGGCAGAGGCCCCAGGAGGGACAGTGCCCAAGTGACCTGCCCTCTGGTCACCAGGCAAGCAGGGTGGTCCTGCCTGGGGGCAGTCACGGTGCTGAGCTGCCCCGAGATGACTTCGTCCCCTCTGTTCCACGTGGAGATGCTGCAGCCTGCACCCCCTGCGTCACCCCCACTCTCTGCAGCAGCAGCTGCTCAGGCCACCCAGCCTCAGCACAGACTTGGCCCCAGCTGTCTGCACAGAAGCCTAACTGCCCAGGGGTCCCAGGGTTCTGGAAGGGCACAGTCCCCTTGTCCCCTCCACCCTCACTAGCCTAAGTACAGAGGCTGGCACAGGGTCCACCGTACTCCAGCACAGGGCCAGTGCCCAGGCCAGGAACTTGGACAGCTGAGTGACCACCCACTGCCTGCAGAATGACCAGCTTCCAGGGGCCTGGCCCTTCCTGGTGGAAGCGCACAGGCTGCCCCATGGCTGGTCTCAGGGGAGGGTCACTGGGGCCATTCCCGTGTCCCTGGGCAAACGGTCAAGGACAGCCCCTGGCTTTCAGGAGAGGGGCTGAGGAGAAGGAGCCCATAAAGCAGAGCCTGCTGTGCCCACGTTTAACAGCCCCTGTCAGGGCTCCTGCCCAGGTTCAGTTACCACTGAGGTTCACACGAGCAGGTGTGCTCCTGCTCAGGGCGCTGACGTGGGGATGTGACCCCAACCCCGCGGGAGTGCAGGGGAGGGCCGGGGACGGCGGGGAGGCAAGGTCACCTTCGCGGCCTTTCTTGGGAGCCACGAAGCTGGGAGTGAGAGGTGACCCTGCCCCTACTCAGCAGAGCCGCGACATCGAGGGAGGGTTTCTGACCCACCATGGGCAGGGCTGGTGCAGAGGGGCCCACGTCCCTATGATGGGCAGGGCCCTTGCCAGGGTGCCCCACACCCCCGTTTCAGCTCCCGCCTCCTCCGGCTGAGGCTCTGGGGCCACAGGTCTTGGCGACCCGCCGCAGTGTAGATGTGGGACCCACGCCGGCCAGGCCTCCCTGGGTTTCTCCCCAGGCTGGAGGGGAGGCCCCCCCACCCCAGCACAGGGCCCGAGGCCTGTGGGGTTCCAGGTGCTGCTGGCAGAGCTGGTCTGGGGTGGAGATCTGGCCCCAGGGCAGTGGAGAGAGAGGGAGACAGGTGATGCTGGTCTGTGCCCTCTACCCTGTCTCCTGGGCTCCAGGACGTGTCCCCGGCCAGCCCCTCAGCTCCCCCCCACTGGCCCGGCCTCGGGTGGGGCGTGCCTGGCTCGGTCCAGCAGCAGGCCCTGGCCCCTTGCTGTGGACCCCAAAGGCAGGCAGCCTCCCAGTGCCCCATTCCTCACCCACAGAGTGGGGACCTCACAGAGCTCACTCCAGGGAGCCTGGGGGCAGGAGCCTCACACCCAAGGACAGGAGATGGGGTCTAACGTCACCGGAGCATCTGGCTGCAGGCCCCACGGACCCCCAGCTCTGAGGCCAGGCAAGGGGTGGCCATCCCAGGCCACACCAGTGAGCAGAGGCCAAGGCCGAGGGCCGCCCGGCCTGGATTCAGTGCAGGACGGCAGGGCTGGCACCGTGAGGCCCGTCCCCGAGACACCTCCCTCCACACTCTGCCCTTCTGGCTCTCTGGGCAGTAGGAGATCACAGTGACCATTACGCAAAGCCACATCCCAATGGGCTCCGAAGGCTGCCCTCAGGGTAGCATTCCAGGCCACGGGCACCCAGCCGGGCACAGCCCCCCGTCCGTCCCCCTGCCCCCTGCTCTCCCCCCTCCATCCCCTGCCCTTCCTCCCCCTCCCCCACTGTTCTCGTAGAGCCTCCCGGGAGGGTCTGAGAGCTCAGGGGCAGCCCCATCACTCAGGCAGACACTGGGCATGGCCACTCCTGAGTGGGCATGGTGCGATGCTAGGCCACTCGAAGCTCAGGTGGACAGTGTCCCTCCAGAGCTGGGGACATGTACAGCAGCAGGGTACTGGGCAGAAGGCTGTGGTGGGCCCAGGGGAGGCTGGAGTAAGTGGATGCCAGGGCCCGGTCCAGGTGGGTCAGCCCCCGTCCCCACTGTTCCAGGAGCCAAGTGTAGGCCTCTGGTGCCAGGGTCAGAGCCAGGGCCCCAGCCCTCCCGACAGCACCGGGGAGCCACGCAACCTGACCTGCCGCAGGCCCCTTCCTGCTCGGGCCTCTGGGAAGGACCCACCCACACCTGGCCAGGGCTGCAGGCTCCACCAGGAGCAGGGCCATGGCCTGGGGTCCAGACAGGCCGGTGGCCCAGCCACTGAGCACACCACTCTGGCCCACCCTGGGCTCCAGGACGTGTCCCTGGCCAGCCCTGAGGAACTTTAGATTGAAGCCCAGAGCAGAACCACCTCCGTCCCACGGCGAAGGCCAGGGTGGCCCCGCCCAGGGAGGAGGGTTCAGGGCCCCCGCCTGCTGGGAGCTGACCCCCAGCCCATGCTGCCAGGTCCTGCGGCCCCCAGGCCCTGCCCCAGCCCCAGGCCTCAGCTCTGAGGCCCTGCAGGGCCCCTGCCCCGGGCACAGGGTCCCCCGCAGTGTGGAGCTGCTGTTAGGAGTCAGGGCGCCCAGGTCCCCCGTGGGCAAGCCCGAGCTCCAGCACCGGGCTCACACTGCCCCTCTGTCACACTCTGGGCAGCCCCACGGGCTGCAGCTCAGCTCTCAGCCACACGGCACACCCCATGCCCATCTCGCCTGCTCCAGCCCCACCCCACTGCCCCTCCAGTGGCTCCTCCTGGCTCCCCCACCCCCAGCTCTCAGGCCGCTTCTCCATGATCCTCTTCCTCCTGCAGGAGCTGCTGCTGCAGTCAAGCGAGGACGGGGCCGTCCACCCCTCCTCTGTGGGAGCCCCGGTACCTGGACCCACGCCTAAGCTCCACAGGTGCTCTGTACCTGGACCCACGCCTGAGCTCCACAGGTGCTCTGTAAATATTTGTGGAGTGAAGAAGCCAAGAGTCTGCTGCCTGCCAGACACGGTTCACCTCGCTAGATAAGCGGCATCTCTCAATAGGAAGCAGCTCAGCCCCCTGGGAGGTGGCTGTCATTACTATTCCTGTTTTCCAGAGGTAGAGCTGAGGCTCAGAGAGGTTAAGGAACCTGACCCTGGTCACACAGCAATGAGTGGAGCCAGGTGTCCACTCCACCCCTACACAGCCCATCATCTACACTGACATCCAACCCTCAGCATGTCCTGGTGACACAGGGAAACCCCCCTGCTTCACAGAGCAGACAGCAGGCGCTCAGAGCCCCTCTGCATCAGTCCATGGGCACATGCCTCCTGCATGAGCAGGTCCAGGAGGGACCCGGGCCCCCAGAGGCGCCTGCCTGTCCCCTCCCAGGCCCTCCACCCCCATTCTTCTGCCTGAGGGAGGGGCCAGTTTGGACATTTTCCTGGTGGCAGGCTGCCAGGCCCCCCCCTGATTTTTAAGAAATATCACCTAATTAGCTGATGGTTGGCGCTCGGCAGTGCCAGCTCCCCTCCCGGGCGTCTGGCCACAGCCTGGGTGCGCCCATATGCCGGTCACCCTGCCAGGCGGAGCTGGCACCGCTCCGTCCCTGGCAGGGCTGCCGGTGCCTCTGGCTCGGCACCCAAACTGCTGTTCCTGGTGGGTCCTGGGCGCTGGGTGTCCTACCGGGCCACAGAAGCCGCGGCTGGCTGAGCCACACCACGCTGGCCGTCCCCACGCCTGGGCCACCTGTGGTCTCCATCTCGCCCCACCCTGTGGACATGCTCCTCCCCAGGTAGCCCCGGGGACCCAGTTCTGCTCTCTCCAGCAAGCCAAACACCCTCATTCTCTTAATTATCGGAGAACAGATTTTTCCCCAAATAATTAGGCAATTTAAATCATACGATCTTTCCCTGAGAACTATATTTAACCCTGATTTGAATGTAATTTACACATCGCGGCTCCCTGAAGCAGCTCTGGGAGCCAAAACATGGATCAAATATTTTTTAAATGTCAAATGCTGCTTAATTGTGGATTGCACTGAATTTATTTGTACAGATAAGTGTTTGATCCTCCACGTCTTTCTCCTCCTGAAGCAATTTTCCTTAATCTATATGATACCCCGATTTCTCTAACGCTGGGGGCCCTCACGTTTGTGAAGTGCCACGAAGATGCGCATTCAGATGGGGCCGAGGAGCGGCACCTGCAAACCACGCGGTATCTCTGCAGCAGAAAGAGCTGGTGCCGAGCGGCTGGTCCAGGGGCCCAGGACGGGCCCGGGCAGCCTGGTGAGGGTCCCCCCAGTGCCTGCCCTCCTCCTTCCCACCCCTCCTAGGAGTTCCCATGGGGAGGTGTTGGTACTCGTGCAGGCAGCAGCGGGGGGCACCTCTGGCGCCCTCAGGAGCAAGCCCCAGGGACAGGTCAGCAGGGAGAGGCAGGAGGGAGGACAAGGGACCTTTTCTTTTCTTCTTCATTTGTTCTTCTTAGATATAGATGACGTGGAGTGGTTTTGACATATCACACATTCATGGAGTGTGACTTCCCATTCCTGTGGCTGTACGTGACGTGGAGTCTCACTGACCCTGGATTCACATGTGGACACAGGAAGGTCACGTCCGACCACTCCACTGTCCCATTGCCATCCCCCTCCCTTCCCTTCATTCCCTTTGTCTGAGCCAGTGAACTTCTGTCCCCCTCCCTTACGGTGTGGCAGCGTCTGCCTACCAGAGACAACGCTGGGCCTTTGATTTTGAGGACTGACTTATATCACTTAGCAGAACAGTCTCCAGCTCCATCCATGAACCAGCAGAAGTCTTAAAGCCGTTCTTCTTTGTGGCTGAGTAATATCCCACTGTGTACACGTACCACCTTTTCTTTATCCATTTGTCTGTCAAAGGTGGGTTCCATAGCTTGGTTATTGTGAATCGAGCTGCTGTAAACACTGATGTGGCTGGTCACTGTAGTAGGCTGGTTTTAAGTCCTTTGGGTTAAAATGTAGAAACGGAATAGCTGGGTCAAATGGTGGTTCCATTCCAAGTTTTCTGACGAATCTCCATCCTGCTTTCCAGAGGGGTTGCACCAATTTACAGTGCCACCGGCCATGTGTGAGTGAACCTTCCCTCACGTCCTCACCAACATCTGTCGTGGCTTATATTCTTGATGACGGCCATTCTGACTGGGGGAGAGGGAGCCTCCGTGTAGTTCCGATCTGCATCTCTCTAATTGCTAGTGACGTTGAACATTTTTCACATACTTTTGACCATTTGTACTCCATCTGTGAAGCGCCTGCTCAGTTCCTAGCCTGTGCGTGAGCTGGTTAACCCTCTGTCTTGAAGCGAGAGGGGAAGGGACAGGTCCTGCAGCCACGTGTCCTGGGCAGCACTGTGGCCCTGGGGGCGGAAGTTTCCAGAGCCCTGCGCCTGGGTGCGGGAATGCTCCTGGACAGGCTCTGGGTGAGTCCACCTTGGCTTCCCCACTGAGGTTCTCCGGGCTGTGGACTGCAGCCCCCCCACAGGGAAGCCCTCAGCCCGAGGAGCCGCCGGCCCAGCCTGCCCCTCACGGCTCCAGCCCCACCCCTGGGAGCTCCGGCCTGGCCTGCAGCGGGCCTCGGGCTCTCCTCCTCTTGGGGTGCCTGCACCCTCTCCTCCTGCTGCCCGGGGCTCGGGCTAGTGTCTGTGGCCTCGCTCCTCCGCCGTGCTGCTCCCCCAGGCTGGACGCGCTGCTCTCAGTGCCCAGCCCGCTGTCCCCGTGCTTCCCGCAGCCCCTGCGCCATGACCACCCCGCAGCATTGGGGACACTCTGGTCCTCCAGGGTCAGGGGCGGCCTCCTGGACCTGCCTGGGCTCCCGGGACAGTGGTGCCCACGGGCTTTCTTCCTGCATAGCCATCTAGGGACGTCCCCTTCCCTCTGCAGCCACCGGCAGTGCTATCAAGGCTGAGGTCACGCTCCCTGCTCGTGGCCACGGCCTGCCCCACGTTAGTTCTTCAGCGAGCATCTCTGGGTTTGTCCCCTGTGGCTGTAGACCTGCCGCAGCTGGGAGGTGCTTGCAGAGACACGGTCTGGGCGACCTCACCCTCTCTGGCATCTCATCTTCTGCTTCCAAAACACACAGGGTCTTGTTGGCGAGCCTCTGCCGGCACCACGGCTCCTGTCCCTGCTGCCTTCCGAGGCGTCCATGGACATGACAGCTCTGCCAAGTGCTCCTCTGCTTCCAGCCTGCTGTTTCCTCGCTCTCCCCGCCTGGGGCCCTGCCAAGGCCGTGAATTTGGGGTGTTATGGGTGGAACGCAGGGCAAGAGGTGCAAGGTCCCCTGAGTGTGCTGATGTCCATGGCGATGGGCACCGTGGTCACAGCAACCTCCAAGTCACATGGCCAAATCCAGTGTCAGGGAGGGAGGCAAGAGTGACTCCCCGAGGCCAGGGCCGGCCTGGGGCTGACCACCAGCGGCAGAAGCCAGACTCCACAGGCAGGTCTGCAAGCTGCCCGGGTGTCCACAGGCCTGCACACCATCCCTGACCACAAGCAAGAGGAGCGGCTGGCACAGGGGAGCCACAGGGGCCCAGGGACCCCTCCTCAGCCTCCATCTCAGCAGGCCCCTGCTCTCGTGCTGAACCAGACAGAAACAGATGGAGCAAGTGGACAAACCCACCGTGTGGCTGCCACCAGCTCAGTCACCCAGACGGGCAGCCAGGCAATCAGGGTGGGCAGAGCTGGCCAGAGAACCAGGACGCCACCCCTGAGGTCATCACAGACCCCGCTCCAGCGTCCCCAGGACGGCCACCGGGACAGAACAGCTGACCACGAAACACCTGAAGGAGGGAGATGTCTTCTGTGTGTTGGTACTGGACGTCAACAGCAGAGAGAGGGGGACCCCGCCAGAACGTGGGGATTAAACAACTTCTACACCACACACGGGCCAGAGGAGGCTCCACGGGACTTACGACATGTGGACGCCATGAAAATACAACTTGACAAAATTAGCTGTAGCAAAATTAGTGCTTAAGGGGAATTTATAGCATGAATGCATTTGCCCAGCAAGAAGAAAGACCCAAAATAAGTAATCTGAGCTTCCGCCTCAGGAAACCAGAAATAGAAGACCCACTTAAAACCGCAGCAAGCAATAATAAAAATCAGAGAAAATCCGTGCCATTAAGGACAGGATGACAAGAGAAAAAAACCACAAAATCAAAACCTTATTCTTTGAAAGATCAATGAAAGTGATGAATCTCCAGCCGGGCTCAGAAAAAACATCAAACCAAAAGAAGGGTCCCCAGCACTGACCCAGGAACAGGAAGGACGGCAGAATCCTCTGCCCTCTGGGTACCAACAGCCTTGAAAATTCGAGAAGAAATGCAGCGCCTCCCTAGAGGACTCCCTGGCAGGTCCCTGGAGGGGAGCAGGAGCCGGGCAGGTGTCCATTTCAACACTGAGCAGTCGGTCACCACCCCAGGAAGGAGAGCTGCCTCTTGGAGAACTGCACCCACTTCAGGGATAATCCCCTTCTCCACACATTCCTGACCCTTCCCTCCCGACCTCCGGCCCCACACCAACCAGGGACACCCACCAGAACAGCCCAGCCCAGAGGCTGTCACACACACGGTCACAGCAGTCACAGCTGGGCATTTCCCGCGCCAGCCCAGCGACCTGCCTGCAGCATGACTGTCCGTCAGGACGGGCTTCGCTCCAATGGACTGTGTCCTGGAACAGGTACGCCTGCGGGACACCAGGGGACATGTGAGGCCAGTGCTTCCAACACGCAGGCCTGGGCCACGGGAACCCGGGGTCGAGCTCCAGCAGAGCCCCGAGAACAGAAGACCACAGTCAGTCCAACAAGATACGGATCTGTTGGCTGAGAAGCCAGAGAGCGAAGAGAGAGATCAAGACTCCTCTGTAGACGAGATGAGCTGAGTCTGAAGGTTGTGGGAGTCAAGAGCCACGGGGGACAGAGGGAGGACCCCCAAGAGGCTGGAGTAGCCCCCCACGGGGGACAGAGGGAGGACCGCCAAGAGGGTGGAGTAGCCCCCCACGGGGGACAGAGGGAGGACCCACCAAGAGGCTGGAGTAGGTCACCCATGGGGGACAGAGGGAGGACCGCCAAGAGGGTGGAGTAGCCCCCCACGGGGGACAGAGGGAGGACCCACCAAGAGGCTGGAGTAGGTCACCCATGGGGGACAGAGGGAGGACCCCCAAGAGGCTGGAGTAGCCCCCCACGGGGGACAGAGGGAGGACCTGCCCCCACTCCAGCACTCTCTGCGTGGCCAGGACCACAGGGCAGGACAGAGGTGGTGAGACAGGTGACAAACCTAAGGAACTAGCAGAGACCGATGTCACTACTGATCTGAAGCAAAGGACAAGGGTGGCCATGGAGGAGGGTGGCGCTGGGACAGTGGCAGACGGAATGCACATAACAACAGCAGTTGAGACACAAAGGGCGTTTTCACCAGAACCACCTCGAAATAGATTGGGCCTAACTGTCAACACAGGAGTGTGAACTCCCGAAGAAACCCCGGCCCCGGGACCTCATAGAGAGAACCTGAGTAACTGGACCTCTGAACACTCAGACCGTGCAGAGTGAAGGGACACGCCACACTGGGAGGAGAACCTTGGTGAACGCAGGCAGATCAGATCCAGGCTGTGTCCAAAGCCACCGAGGACCCTAACCCCTAATCACAAGAAATGCCCCAGTTTGAAAATGAGAAGGGCTGAGCAAGCTTCTCCTGACAAAGCAGGAGGCAAACGGGCACGTGAAGCCACACGATGCCACCTCCACCAGGAAGCGCACGTTGGATCAATAGTGAGACACCACTGTGTGCACACCGGCGTGGCGGGGTTCCAAAACACAATCACCAATGAGGGCGTGGAGCCATGGGATCTGCGTCCGTGGTCTGTCCATCACTGGTGGGAGCAGAAGGACACACTGCCCAAGAGTGAAGCCCTAGGTGTTTACCAAGGGATCTAGGAACTTATGTCACACAAAAGCCTGACACGCATGTTTACAGCCACTTCCCTTCATAATTACTAAAACCGGGAAGCAGCCAGGATGTCCTTCACCAGGACGTGGATAAACAGATTCAGGAGTACCAACCCCTGGATAAGGGGACACAGAGGTGAGAGGAGAGGCGCTGCCGGGCCACACACAGGCACAGGGGGTGCTTGAGCGACTGCTGCTCAGCAGGACAATAGGCCCAAATGGCCACACACAGCAACCCCAGCTCCGGGACCCCAGCTCTGTGACCCTAGCTCCAGGACCCCAGCTCCAGGACCCCAGCTCCAGGACCCCAGCTCCGGGACCCCAGCTCCGGGACCCCAGCTCCAGGACTCCAGCTCTGGACCCCAGCTCTGTGACCCCAGCTCCAGGACCCCAGCTCTGTGACCCTAGCTCTGGGACCCCAGCTCCAGGACCCCAGCTCCAGGACCCCAGCTCTGTGACCCTAGCTCTGGGACCCCAGCTCCAGGACCCCAGCTCCAGGACTCCAGCTCCAGGACCCTAGATCTGTGACCCCAGCTCCAGGACTCCAGCTCCAGGACCCCAGATCTGTGACCCCAGCTCCAGGACCCCAGCTCCAGGACCCCAGCTCTGTGACCCTAGCTCTGGGACCCCAGCTCCAGGACCCCAGCTCCAGGACCCCAGCTCCAGGACTCCAGCTCCAGGACCCCAGCTCTGGGACCCCAGCTCTGGGACCCCAGCTCCAGGACTCCAGCTCCAGGACCCCATCTCCGGGACCCCAGATCTGTGACCCCAGCTCCAGGACTCCAGCTCTGGGACCCCAGCTCTGTGACCCCAGCTCCGGGACCCCAGATCTGTGACCCCAGCTCCAGGACCCCATCTCCGGGACCCCAGCTCTGGGACCCCAGATCTGTGACCCCAGCTCCGAGACCCCAGCTCCAGGACTCCAGCTCCAGGACCCCAGCTCCAGGACCCCAGCTCTGTGACCCCAGGTCTGTGACCCCAGCTCCAGGACTCCAGCTCCAGGACCCCAGCTCCAGGACCCTAGCTCTGTGACCCCAGCTCCAGGACCCCATCTCCGGGACCCCAGCTCTGTGACCCCAGGTCTGTGACCCCAGCTCCGGGACCCCAGCTCCAGGACCCCATCTCCGGGACCCCAGCTCTGTGACCCCAGGTCTGTGACCCCAGCTCCAGGACCCCATCTCCGGGACCCCAGCTCTGTGACCCCAGGTCTGTGACCCCAGCTCCAGGACCCCAGCTCTGTGACCCCAGCTCCGGGACCCCAGATCTGTGACCCCAGCTCCAGGACCCCAGCTCCGGGACCCCAGCTCCAGGACCCCAGCTCCAGGACCCCAGATCTGTGACCCCAGCTCCAGGACTCCAGCTCTGGGACCCCAGCTCCGGGACCCCAGCTCTGTGACCCCAGCTCCAGGACCCCAGCTCCAGGACATCAGGAGAAACAAACCCACGGCCCAGGGCGCAGACCAGGGACATAGAAGAGGAACATGGGGTGTGGGCAGCAGAGCATTCTCTGTGACGCTGCAGCGCAGGAGGTACAGTGTCCACAGCTGTCCTTGCTTTGACGCATGCCTGAGGGACTTCAGTCTGCGGGGAGGACAGCCTTGCCCGGCTCATGTTTGGTCCCCTTCCAGGGCCCGCCCCATGGCCCCAGCACCTTCCTCTAGACCCTCCTCATGTTCCCACCACTTCCCAGTGCACACAGCTGGGGGCCGACTTCTAACACATGGGCTTTGGGGACATTCCAGGACCACAATGCAGTTGGCATGGACCTTGGGCCCAGCTCAGAGCCGTGCACCGGGAGCAGACCCCCACGTGTCAGATCCCTACCCCGTCATCCAGGGCAGTTCCCAGGGGTGCGAGCGTGCTACCTCCTCCATGTGTGCTGCCTCTAGGGGACGGGGGTCAGTGTCTCTGTCCAGCAGAGAAGTGAGGCCCAGGACACAGAGGCCACAAGCAGGCAGCAGGTTTGCTGAAAAGCGACAGATGCAGAGTCAGACTTCTGCAGAGAGAAGGGCCCAACAGGGAGTCCGGGAGAGTTGGGGCCTGTTCTTCTTATGGTCTCTGGAGTCTCCTCCTTTCCTTATCTCCTCCCTGTCCACGTGCTCCTCGCCATTATTGATGGGAGTCCCCTCTGTCCACGCGTCTGTTTTAGTTCTTCTATTGGGTCCCCCATTAGGGGCATGAGTAGGGAGGGGTCTGTCTGATTGGGTCCCAGGTGTGCCCACGTGCACTTTGTCCAGCAGGAAGTTGACTTCACCAGGAGACCCTCTCCGTGCGCCTTTGCCCTGGCCCTGCCCGGCCTCCTCCCTCGCCATCTTGCCGGGCTGCCTAGGCCTCTACATCTCCCTCATAAGGGTGGGAGGGGTGCCAAGTCACCCTGGGGATGGGAGGGATCCTTCAAAGTAAAGCAGAAGGAGCCTCGCAACCTTGACCACTGTCCCCCGTGTGACAGGCGAGCAGCTCTGCCTCAGCTCCCCGCGCACTGGAGCTCGGCAAGAGGGTGGACGGAGGGCTCGGGCCTCCTGCCGGAGAGGGGGCTACAGATGGCCTCGGCAGGGGCCAGCATGGTCCACGTGGGTTGCCCAGAGCCCAATGCATGTTGAGCATAATATGGACACTGCAGTGGGATGGTCAGTTCTGTGGGTCAACTTGACCAGCCTCAGGACGCCCAGATTAAACGTCCTGCTGTGTGGGTCTGTGAGGTGTCCAGGGAGAGGAGTGCGTGGCTCGTGCACTCAGCCAAGCAGCCGCCCTCCCCAGCAGAGTGGGCATCCCCCCAGCCCGGGAATCCCAGCAGGACAAGGTGGACACCAATGGGGCCTGTTGACTTCCTGCCTTGAAGC
The DNA here is from genome assembly GCF_045843805.1 of Urocitellus parryii. Taxonomy (NCBI): domain Eukaryota; kingdom Metazoa; phylum Chordata; class Mammalia; order Rodentia; family Sciuridae; genus Urocitellus; species Urocitellus parryii. The sequence continues at coordinate 2,954,965 of NC_135536.1, forward strand.
TTCAGCTGGGGCATCTCTTCTCCTCCTCTCTGACCCTCAGACTGAGAGGACACCGCCGGCCCCGGGCTCCCAGGCCTTCCGGCTCACACTGCGCACAACCTTGCTCTCCTGGGTCTCCAGCCAGCAGCTGCCAGCGTGGACTCCTCAGCCTTGGGACCAGGTGAGCCGTCTCCCAGACACTCTCCTTGGGTGGACGCTCGTGTGGGCCGTACGGGCCACCAAATGCCGCAGTCTGGCTGGGCACAATTCAGGAGCCACTTATCAAAAGAAACAAACTTTATTTTTAAAACTACAAACGCCAAACAAAACAGCTCCTCAGGAAAACCCTCAGAGCCCAACTGCCACCACCGGCTTCCAGAAGCCTCTCCCACACACCAACAACCACCTCCCACAATCCTCCTGCTCTTGAGGCCGATTGGCTAGGTCGCGTGGGCGGAGCCAAAGAAGTCCCCCAATGAGCAGTTCCGTAGTCTGAAGGGCAGGGAAACAGCCCAATGAACATCACCACAGAGGAGCCAATCAGCTAGATGTTGCTGGGGCCACTGTGAGCCAATCATCAGCCGGCAGCTGGGAGTTTGCTGGCAGCTGGAAGTTTTCTGGGGCCCCTTTGGCTGTGGCTCTCAACACCCGGCACCAGGCCAATTAATCTGTGCATGCCCGTCCTCCCGGAAGTGGGCACCGTGAGTGTGGGCTGGACGGAGGCGGTCCTTCCACAGGCATGGGGAGGGCAGGGCGTGGCTTCCCGGGGAGACACCTGTCAACAGTGGTTGCCACCTGGATGATACAGGCCTTGGCCTGAGCCTTGAGTACAAACAACACCTGGCCACTGTCCTCCTCCTGGCCCAGGCCAGCCTGGAGGAAGCAGCAGAACCTCCCAGGGGAGGGCACCCCACAAAGGGCCAGGACTCCCAGGCCATCGGGGGAAGAAGGGGAGTCTGGGAAACACGCAGACCCGAGGGCCGCCCAGGAGGCGCAGCAGGTAGTGTGGTGGGCGCCCGGGCAGCGCTTGGGAGCAGATGAGGACACTAGGCAGCAACCTGACGGGCGGGCCGCACCTGTCCGGGTGACATTCCCACCACTCAGTAACGGTGAAAACCACCCACTGACGTGAGAATTTTCTACACCGCCTTCACAGTTTTTCTGGAAATATAAAGCTGTTGTAAAAAATAAATTTGGCTTTTTAAAAAGGCATGCATTTTATGACATGTAGATTTTACCTAAATAGAGTTGGTTTTAAGTCTTGAAAAACTGCAGTCTCTTGCCCTGCGGAGCTTTGGTTTCATGAAAGAGGAAAATAATCCAGAAGAAGAAGCAATGAGTATGTCCAAGCTCAGGGTGAGTTCCGCTCTGAGGTGACCATCGGGGAGCAGCAGGGAACCAAGGCAGGGTCCCCTGACACCCCCAGGAGGCCGAGCCAGCCCAGGCCCTCCGGCTCCAAGGTGTCAGGCGGCAGGTGCCCTCGGGAAGCGGTCCCTGTGCTCACCAGAAGATTAGGCCGGGGAAAGCGTCCAGGCAGGGAGGGCGTGGGGGCCCCACAGAGACATTTGGTGTCCTCAGAGGAACACAGGAGGCCCCAGCGTGGAAACTGAGCTCTCGGTACCAGGCCACGCTCAGAGACGCCATCACCGCCGGTCCCCTGGGCTTCAGGAAATGGCCATGGCCACTCCACTGAGAAGGCAGCCCCTGGCTCGGCGCCTCCTGCCTCCAAAACACACTCTGCATTAAGTGTAATGGGTTTTAGGGAATTTATTTTGCCAATTTTAGAACCCACCATAAAGAAGAAATATGAGAGAATTTTATGAGGTGTACTGTATATCTTTAATACTCGTATTTTTTTCTCGAAATGCTGAGAATATCAATTACGTTTATGGCTTTGCGAGGAGACGCTCCACCCCACGGCCAGCAAAGTGAGTCCTGGCAGAAAATAAGCTGTGGGGGGCCTGGGGTCCCACACCCTGCAGGCTGCAGGGTGCCGGCCAGCTCCAGACCACAAGGTGCTGACAGTCTCCGGGAGCCCCTGGGGGAGGGAGGGTGTGCATGTGTGTGCCGGCCTGTTTGAGTGTGTGCACGCGTGCCTGTGTGTGCTCTCTGTGTCAAAGGACGGTCCTGAGGAGGGAGAGCCCGGGACTGGGAGAGTCCTATGGAAACAGAGGGGACCCACCAGCGGCCCTGCACAGGACAGAGGGAGCTTTTCTCCAGGACCCAGCCCCCAACAAACTCCCAGCCAGCCTCCTGATCCAGGATGTCCTGCAGGACTCTATTCCAGCCTCTGCCCGGCCCCCATACCCTCAGGACCCCCACACTGGACCCAGGGCTTTCTGTGGTCCTGCTCATCCACACTTGGTCTCCCCAGCTGAGCCAGGAACCCAGACAAGGAGCCAGAAGCTCCATCGCAGCAGGTGGGCTGGCTCGGGGGTTCTGGGTCAGGGCAGCAGAGGCACAGCCCTTGGGTACAGGACTCAGGAGCTGAGCATCCTACGCCCCACACTTTCAGCCACTGGAGGAGGAGTCCTGGACTCCTGAGGCTCTGGCCTGGGGCCTGGTGCCGGCCCCACCCTGCAGATGGCACCCCGAAGCCAGAGAAGCACAGCCTCCAGAGCCGAGCATCCAGATGGCTGTGGAGCCAGCAGGGCCACACTGTACGTGTGCCCACACACACGCTCGTGCACACACTTGTCCACAGACTTGCACACACAGACACACATGAGCCCACTGGATTGGAGAGCGTCTGCTCCTTGCAACTGAGGAATTCTGCAGAGCGACCCCACCTGGACCCTGTGCACCCCTGGGCGGGAGGCCAGAGCCTCCTGGGGCAGGGCTGGGCACCCAGGGGTGACCTGCGAGGAGGCGCCCCGCCCTGTGCTGCTTAAGGTTATTTACGGCTCCAACGTGCACGTTTGTTTAAAATCTGCTGCGGAATTCATCCTCTCTGCCACTTACTCAGCCATTATCGGCCATCGCAAAAGTGCCGAAGAGAGAGTCATAAAAGGCCGTGATTTACGAGGCACAAGAACACAGGATGAAGGAGAGGAAATTAAACCCTTTACCTGAGAGATGACTTACCAGTCCAGCCGAGGCGAACACCACAGGGCCAACAGCCGCAGGGGCAACGGAGGAGTCCGTCCTGAGAGCAACCCTGGGCTCACCTGCAGGAGGCGCCAGCCCCAGGGCCCAGGGCCCTCCGCGTGCCCCCAGCTGGCCTGGGAGGGGCCAGCTCAGGATCCACGTGGGAGCTGCAGGACCTAGGGATGTTCCATCACTCTCCAGGCCTCTGTTTACCCCTCTGAACCAGCGCTGGACAGGTGGGCTCAGAGACTGCGTAGCCAAGGACAAGCTGGAGGTGCCCCCGCCGGGGTGCCCTCCTCCCTGCCCCCATGGCCCCCACCCGGGCTGGCCTTGTCCTCACTGCTGCTGGGGTGTGGGGGACCCACATCCTGGGCCAGAGGAGAAAGCCATGGCTGTCCCAGCTTTGTCCTGCCCTCTCGGGGACCCCCCTCATGTCCCACTGTTCTCCCCATTCCCCAGGAGGCCCCAGGCCTCCTAGGCCGAGAGGTGATATCCAGCAGGGTGGACGTCATCCCCCGAGCTCTGGGAAAGGGCTGGATCCTGGGGTTCTGCCCCAGAGTTCTCAGGGTCTGGAGGCCGAGATTCTCAAGAGTGGGGAGGTCAACAGGAGTCCCAGGCCAGGTCCTGAATGGCACCGGCCAGGTCCCCGGGAAGCCCTGTGGACCCAGGGCGGCCTCAGCCCCCGGAGGGCGCCTGGTGCCAGGGCTCCAGCTGGGGAGGGAGGGCCGGGCGCCCTGGGTCCCAGGCCTGATGAGGCCCGCAGGGACACTGCCTGTGCAGCTCCAGCCTGGGCCGAGGGGAAGGAGGGTCTCCTAGGACAGGCCCTCGGGAGCCTCTCCCCACCCGCTGTCCCACCTGGGGGCCAGAGGAGCAGCACCTGGGCACACACCCAACCCGGAAGCTGCCTCCCGCCTGCTGGTCCACCTCCCGCCACTCACTGCCTCCACAGGGCTATCCTGTCCAAGAGGGCCACCCATCAGGGTCACCAAGAGACCCCTCTATCAGAGGCCAGCCGGGGGGCATGGGGATGTGCTCTGCTTTGTGTGGTTTCCACTTCCTTAAAAAGAAAACCTCCAGGGACTACAGTTGTCCATAAAGCTCTAGTGGACTTAGAAATGAGCAGGGCACTTCCCGAGAAAATAAGAATTTGATTTTTCAATTAAAGCCAGGCATACACTGAGCCTATGCCTCGGGGACACATCTGCTTTGCAAGCAGCCTGGTGGCACCGTCATCCCCACCCCCAACCAGAGAAGGGCAGCAAAACCAGGCCCCTCCTGGCGCCTCTCCAGTACCCCAGCCACAGGCTCAGCTCCTGGCCTCCCCAGCCAGCCCCAGGCTCTGCCCCCTCACCTCAGGGTCCTCACACAAGACCTGGGGGGCTCAGGCCTCGGATGGCGGGAGGTGGCAGGGTGGAGCAACAGGGGTGACCTCACACTTCCTCCCTCCTGCCCACGCCTGGCGCCCCAGGCCCCAGCCCAGAGCTCCTCTCCCCGTCTTCCAGCAGGCCGTTCCTGGGAGGGCCCCAGCCGGACCCGAAGCTGTACTTCCCAGGTCACACCCTGGCTGCCCTCCGGGGCCCAGAGCAGCACCCCTCTCCAGACAGCTCAGGGTCAGCCAGACTCCCAAGACCCTGACGTTGGTGGGGGAGAAGGACAGAGGGGGCCCTGGGAGGACCCAAAGGAAGGAAGGGACACTCTGATCAAGACTGCAATTTCAAAAGGTAAAAAGAGAGATGAAGCCCACAGAGGTGGTGGCCCAAGGGCAGGACCAGGGAAGAGGGAGCAATGCCCAGAACTGGTGTGCTGAGCCCACACCACCCTGGGGAGCTCAGGGCAGGGCAGCACCCTCTCCCAAGGGCCCAGCTTTGCTCTCCTGGGGTGCTCACACCAGAGCACAGCACAGGCCTCACTCACACAAGTCCCACCACCCCCACGCCAGGCCCCCTTGCCAGCCTGTGTCCCCAGCTGGACAAAGAATGCATGTCCACGACTCTTGCTGCTCCCAGGCCCTGAGTGCTGGCCTGCTCAAGGTCACTGGCCTGTCTGCCTCCAGACTGACCCTGGGTCTGGCTGGGCCACCCAGGGTCACCTGCTGTAATGCTGCAGACAGCTCAACCCAGGGCTGCAAGAACGAAGGCCGTCCCTCCGTCTCATTCTTGTTTTCTTCCCAGCGTAATTGAAAAATCAATATGTTGCAGAATTTCTGTGCAAACCACAAATACAATCATTTCCAATCTCAAAGAGGACCATCCTGCAGCACAGCAGCTGTGACCCAGAGGCCCCAGCACAGCTCTGGGGTGGCAGCCGAGCCGGCAGACGCCACCCCGAGCCATCCTCACAGGGCCCCGCCCAGGGACACCTGGCCCCAGATTCAATCAAGCCTTCCTGCACGGCTTCTGATCGCACCGTGCCCGGCTCATAAATAATGGCACTTAATGAAAGGCATGAAAAGTCAATTAACTGTAAGCATAGTTACACACGGCCACGCCACACCTGTCACCGATAGAGCTCGCGTTGGAACTTATTACATTTTTATCAACTCGGCCTCCTGAGCCACCATGCAATCTGGGCAGCGACCGTCCTCTGTAATCAGAGTCATTGGCTTTTATGGGTTTGCTCAATTTCGCCCAAGGGACAGATGGCACAAAGCCAGGAGAAAGCCACCGCCTGCTTCAAGTGGAGGACAAGCCAAGGCCAGGCCCCCAGGCCGGGGTAGATGTGGCCAGCCCAGCCTGCCCAGCCCTGCCTAGCGAGGCACGGAGCCTGCCACCCCTGACTGGCCCAGCCACCCTGCGCCTGACCCCAGGCCCCCAGGACATACTTACCCACAGGGGGCCTACCTGAGCCTCATTGTCCCCAACCTGCCGTCAAAATTAAGCCCAGCACCCATGTCACCCAGGCAGTGTGCTCCCTCTCTGCCCAGAGCTGGGCCGTGCCTTGTCTGCGGGCTGTGGACTCCTTCTCAGGCACTCCAGTGACCCCACAGCAGCTCCACCGTGACCACTGCCTGCCCTGCACTGGACCCCAGAGTCAGTCCCTGTCCCCTGAGGACGCTGTGATGGGGGTGAAGGAAGCCCTGACTCCCTCCTGCTTCTGGTCTGCTTTTCCCTGGTGGTCTCACCCCTTCTGAAGTGCACTTCCAGGGTGGGTCCACCTTCTCCAGAGCCCCCCGCCCACATCCTCTCGCCCCTGGGGGAGACAGCAAGGAACGGGGACAATGTCCCAACAGGACCAAGGTGCTGCCAGCTCAACACCCTGCCCCCATCCCAAGCCAGCCTGTCCCAGACAGGGCCCTCCACATCTCCCTGCCCTGGCTTTGGTCCACCGCAGTGTGGACCCCTGACCACTGCAGCCACCTGGCATCTCCACCACTGTGTGCAGGGGCCACCAACATCTCTGACCTCACTGGGCTGGAGAGGAGGGCTCTGTTCCCCACCAGGGTCCCCCAGGGCCAAGACACAGAGCTGGCCGGCCACTCCAGTGTCGGCCCAGGACCTGAAATCCTTCCTTCCGTTTTCCCCCAAGGTCTCGTACCCCTGGTGGTGGCCACAGTCCACACACTGTGCTCTGGGGGCGGTCTTCCCTTCAAACAGTAGCATCACAGCCATGCACTACTTCATCCACATGTTCCTATAGGGTGGCCTCCCACCCCCAGGGCCACTGAGCACCCAAGATGTGTCTCCTGCCACCACAGGGCTGGAGCTACAGAACTGTCCAGGCTGCACGAGGCACGGTTAACACAGAAAGGTGACGCTGTGCCCGTCAGAGTACACCAGGTTCCTGCCCCATCTGGGCCTTGGCTGCCCCAGGCCCCAAGCAGCCACGGCCTGACTTCTGCCATTTCCAATGATGCACATTTCCTAGGATTTTATGTCAATTCTTCCTAGAATCAAACAGCTGCCCTTTTTGTCCAGCTGCTGTCCCTTGGCATGCCACTTGTCACTTTTCCATGCCGCCATGTTACACACCAGGCTGCATGAGCATCATACAAACCCCACATGGACATGCGCTGTGGCTACCCTTAACCTAAGCCACCCAACTGGCGGTCAGCTCCCGGCCACCCGGCTGAGTGGCCATTGTGCATCTCTGCGATCTGTGCATCGTGACGGCCGAGGGACATTTTCTTCCCGACTTGTGGAATCCAGCAGTGAAGCCACTGGAGCCTGGGACCTCTTCACGGGCTTCTGGCGCGGTCCGTTTTCAACCTGGTCATTGGCTCCGTCTGAAGTGCGTGGTGGCCCTTTGTGTCTCCAAGGAACTGGCCTGTTGTGAGTTGGATTTGTCAGTGTGAGGTTCTGCACCCACTGCCTGCTGTCCCCTCAAGATCAGTGGCGCAGCTTGATACTGAGTGTACTGGTCAGCCTGGTGGGCGAAGTCTTGCTCGTCTTACCCACCATCTTGGAACCGTGGGTCTGCTGACCTCCCTGCGGCGTCCATGCTCACTGCCCCGCTGGCTACCTCAGGCCTGTGGCTCCCTGTCCTCTGTTACGCAGGCCGAGTTTGCTCTTCATGCCCTCGGTTCTCGAGGTACCAGCTGAGGTCACTGGTTGTGATCTCTCTCCTAATGTTTTTGTCAGTTTTTCATCTTGGTGACCAGAAGGCCTGACAAGGGCAGCTTCAGGAGAAAACGTTTATTTGGCTCATGGTTTCAGAGGTCCAGGCCATAGGTGGTGACTCCATGGCTCTGGGCCAGGGACATTGGACATCATGGCGGAAGGACATGGAGGAGAAAAGCAGCTCAAGACATGACAACCAGGAAGCAGAGAGAGCTCTGCTCACCAGGGACAAAATATAAACAGCTCCAGGGACCACCTCTTCAGCCACTTCCCCAGCCCTCAGTTACCACCCAGGGAATCCCTGTTAGTGGATTAATTCGCTATTAGTCACCTCACATGAGCTTTGGGGGGACACCTTCTATGCCAACCCTGACAACTAACACAGGTATGCAATGCTGTAGTGCCTAATACAGGTATGCGATGCTGTAGTGCTAACACAGGTATGTGATGCTGTCATGCCTAACACAGGTATGCAATGCTGTAGTGCCTAACACAGGTATGCGATGCTGTAGTGCCTAACACAGGTATGCGATGCTGTAGTGCCTAACACAGGTATGCGATGCTGTAGTGCCTAACACAGGTATGCGATGCTGTAATGCTAACACAGGTATGCAATGCTGTAGTGCCTAACACAGGTATGCGATGCTGTAGTGCCTAACACAGGTATGCGATGCTGTAGTGTCTAACACAGGTATGCGATGCTGTTGTGCTAACACAGGTATGCGATGCTGTAGTGCTAATATAGGTATGCGATGCTTTAGTGCCAAACACAGGTATGCAATGCTGTAGTGCCTAACACAGGTATGCGATGCTGTAGTGCCTAATACAGGTATGCAATGCTGTAGTGCTAACACAGGTATGCAATGCTGTAGTGCCTAACACAGGTATGCGATGCTGTAATGCTAACACAGGTATGCGATGCTGTAATGCTAACACAGGTATGCAATGCTGTAGTGCCTAACACAGGTATGCAATGCTGTAGTGCCTAACACAGGTATGCGATGCTGTAGTGTCTAACACAGGTATGCAATGCTGTAGTGCTAACACAGGTATGCAATGCTGTAGTGCCTAACACAGGTATGCGATGCTGTAGTGTCTAACACAGGTATGCAATGCTGTTGTCCCTAACACAGACAGGCGATGCTGTAGTGCTCATACAGGTATGCAATGCTGTAGTGCTAACACAGATAGGCGATGCTATAGTGCCTAACACAGGTATGCGATGCTGTAGTGCCTAACACAGGTATGCGATGCTGTAATGCCTAACACAGGTATACAATGCTGTAGTGTCTAACACAGGTATGCAATGCTGTAGTGCTAACACAGGTATGCGATGCTTTAGTGCCTAACACAGGTATGCAATGCTGTAGTGCCTAACACAGGTATGGGATGCCGTAGTGTCTAATACAGGTATGCAATGCTGTCATGCCTAACACAGGTATGCAATGCTGTAGTGCCTAACACAGGTATGCAATGCTGTAGTGCTAATACAGGTATGCAGGCCCCAGAGGCGAGACAGGCCCTGAATGCCACACTCTCCTCCATCTGGGGAATTCCCCAGTGCCTGGACCTCCTCAACGCCAGAGGCTTCACCATCCCTCAGCACCTAAATCCTACTACTGCCCCTGACAAGGGGTCTCTCATGTCCTGATGCCCCAGGTCCCAGATCCACAGCCAGCACCCCTCTCCAGGCTGGGACCCAGGACTCAGCACTTTAAACCCAGAGAGCAAGACAGCCTGGCAATGTCCCTCTCCTTTATGATTCAGGGAGAAGGACCTCAAAGGGCCTCAATTCAAAAACAGACACGGGGTCTGAATGGACACGCCTCAAAGAAGATAAGAAGATGGCCAACAGGCACGAGGAAGGGGGCTGGGCATCCTTGGTCATTAGGGAAGTGCAAAGCAAAGCCACTGCATGCCAGCAGGATGGCTGCCCTCCAAACAGAGACGAGATAGGCGTTGGCAACGTGGGGAGATGATGGCCTGCGAGCTGCAGGGAGGAAGGTGAGAGGGAGCACCCACCACGGGGAAGAGCTTAGCGGTTAGATGAGAATTGCCACATGACCCCACGACCCTGCTCCTGGGTGGACACACTGAAGACTCGAAAACAGGGTCTTGAAGGAACCTAGTGACGGATGTCAGGGGCAGCAATGTCCATGACAGCAAAGGGCCGAGCAGCTCCGTCTGTCGTCAGACGGCTGGCAAACGGGCACGGCACCCACACACCCTAAACCGTGGGAGGAAGGCACCTGGAGATTGAAGATGCCCTGCTAGGGAAAGAAGCTGCACATGGGAGGACAACGTGCTGTCTTCCTGCGTGGGGCCCACGGCGACAGGATGCAGGCGGGGCTGGGAGGCCGGGGCACTAGTGCTTACTAGGACGGAGCCTCGAGTGGCCCCCAGGCCCTATCCCAAGTGGCTCAAAGGATAAATGAGCTGCATTTGGCTACGGTAAGGGAGAAAGGCAGGAGGTGTCCAGCCTATTAGCTGGGCACTCTCTGGCCGTGCGTGGGCTGAGGCCTCCTGGCCATGCAGCTGCCGGGTTGGTGCCGTCGGTATTGGAGAAGGAGGAAGTGCCCGCTGGAGGGAGGCCTTCCCCCACCTTCCTGTGATTCTCCTGGCTCTGGCTGAGGGTGTCCTCCCAGGAGCAGAACTTCCCCAGACTGAGGAGAAACAGCCCGCCGGAGGCCTCGTGTCCCAAGCATCCGGGTTCCGGAAGCGTAACGATGAGCTACAGGTTGGGGGATTCTGTGGGAGTCAGGACAGAAGGGGCAGCCAGCACCCTCCTGCCATGGGTGACCTCAACTGGCAGGAGGCTTCTTCTGAACTGAGGACACCGCCACCTCTCAGCCTTGGTCTCCTCATCCCACCTTCCCGGTCCCCAGCCTCTGGCCCTGCCTTGACTCCCCACCTGGCCATTGGGGGCCCACCCACAGCAGCGTGACACAGCAACCCCGCCCAGCAGCAGGTCAAACTTACCCAGACCTGGGCTGACCAGAGGGACCCTTCCCACTGCTGACTCCACCAAAGGCACCACACACAACTCACACGCAGACACAAGGAAGCATGTGCACACAGACCACAGACACACGGCCCCTACACACGGCACACGGATTCACACACATGGGCACACTCGGGCACACTCGGGCACACCCAGCGTCCAAGGGCTTCTTGCAGCCAGAAACAATGCTCCTGCCACAGCCTCTTGGAGGGCTGCTCTGGGTCCCCGGGTTCCGGCCCCGCTAATCAGGCTGCGGGATGTGCAGACACACCCGGGCCGGCCCGTCCCCCAGGGAGGGCGCACACGGCGAGCACTGGCCTGAGGGGCTGCAGGGATGAGTCTGAAATTGCCTCCACCTGGGCTCTGGGACCACCAGCACGCAGAGGACCCTCTCCTCAAAGGCCCTGCCTCGGGGGCGCCAGCCTGCACCACCCATGTGCCCCTCCCTGGCCGGCCACGTGACTCCTCAGGGTCCTGGAGCCCTGCAGAGTCAGGCCTGGTGTGAGGGCAGCCAGTGGATTCCACACTCACACACAGCCACGCCCGCAGCCCTGCACAGATGGGCTCTTGAGACGCCAGACGCCGCGGGCAGCATGGTGCTTTGTTGCCTCCTGGCTTCCCTCCTTTGTCCCTCACTCCTGGAGCCCCTGACCCCCAGAGCCACTGGCACCCAGCCTGACGGGCCCTCGGCACAGCGTATTGGTGTTGCACGTGGAGCGCGTGCGGATGCCGCTGGACGAGATCAGAGCAAAGCCCAGACTCCTGGCATCCTTGAGGGTGCTCGGCCCCGCCGTGCTGAGCTCACCCGCAGCCAGCCGTGGACACCTCAGACAGCCCGCGCAGGGCTGCAGACTGCCCAGCTCCCACAGAGATTTGGGCTGGTGGCCCTGGTGTGGGGGCCAGGGAGGAGCTGGGCAGCTGCTCTTCTACCTCCAACAGAACGTGGCCAGCAGGGAGGGGCTTTCTCTCAATTGGGCCACCCACTGCCAAGAGCTTGAGACCTCAGCCCCAGGGGACCAGATGCAGCCGGGGCCACAGTGCCAGGGCAAGAGGACCTAGGCCAGGGCGAGGTGGCAGGAGCGCCCACAGTATAAGGACATGATCCGAGATAGGGAAGAACCTGCGGGGGCAGCTGGCCAGCAGAGGCCCACAGGAGTGGACTCATGGGACACCGAGGCCTTGGCAGAGCCTGTTGGGGGCAGGCACGAGCCTCCTGGTGGCCAGGCACACCCGCCTTCAGGATGGAACCCCCAAGGTCCCTTCTGCATCCTCCCCACTGGGGACCAGCCAGGGTCGCACAGGCGCTGGACCAGCTCTCCCCACTGACCCACACCTCTGGCCCTCACATCCTGTGTCCCCTCTCCTGAGTGCAGGTGGGCCACCCCTGAGCACCTCCTTCAGACCAGGTGAAGGTAAATGCCCTCTGGAGGTCAAAGGCCAGAAGGCAGGGGGTGGGAATCTGCTTCCCTTGGTGGCCTTGTGTCCGCCAGCCCCCGCCAACCCGCCTTCCCTTCTGCTGTGGACGCAGTGGGCCTGGGGTCTCGGGCTGGCCAGGTCCCTCCGTCCCATCTCTGCAGCCACCTCATTGCTGCTGCTGGGAACATCTGGGTAGGGCCAGAAGTCGGGAGCAGCCCCTTTCGGGGGGCAGGGATCTGTGCCACCAAGCGTGGGGCCTGAGAGAGCCCCAGGCTGGCAGTGAGCCCGACTTGTTCTCAGAGGCTCTCCCCGTCCGGGCACTTTCCCCAGAGCTGCCGTCCTCAGGCCCCACCGCCCTCGTGCCACCAAGCAGCACTGCCACAGGCGACGTGTATCGGGGGCTCCGTCAGGCCCAGACACACACCCCGGGCAGGGCCAGGCCACGGGCTGTCCGTGGTCCAGACAAAGGCTGCCTGTAAATTGAGGGCAGTGCTGGCCACGGCTCCAGGCCTGCTGAGGGGAGGTGATAATTGGACCCAGTTCTCAGGTGTCTGTCGGGGGCGGAGGGGCAGTAATTGGAGCAGGAAGGAGAAGAAAGGAGCCGATGGCTGCAGGATGCCAACAGCTGGTAGTGCAGAGAACTGGTGGGCAGAGGGCCTGGCGTCCCCTTGGCTCTCTGCCTGTGGACCCGGGAGACCAGCCCCACATGGCACCCAGGGGCCTCAGCCAGGTCTGGGGGTCCTCAGCCACCTGCCTCCATCAGAGACGGGAGCATCTCAGAGGCCTCACCAACACTGAGTGAGTGAGTGAGTGGACAAAGAAGGACCGGGCGAAGGCCACCCAGACCCCGGACTCCAGCCAACCCTCAGCCACAGCAGGGCTCCTTGCTGCACTGGCCAGTGGTGGCCTCTGTGTGGCCTTCCTGCCTGGCCTCCCCCTTGGGGGCATCCTCACTCACTGGCCTGGCCCTGCCCTCTGGCCTCTCTGCAGCACTGTGATCCCAGTGCCCTCAGCCGCCCGCCCCAGACAGCCCTCAGGGACTGCTTGGGCCATTGAGGACCACGCAGGACCTGGTGCTCAGGCCCCGGCTGGGGCCACTACCTCACAGCCCACCCACGGCCCCAGGACCGCTCCTTACAGACTGCAGAGGCCCCAGGCCTCATCCAGCTCTGCCTCCTGCCCTAACCCTTGCTCTTCGATCCCCCCAGCCCCGTGGCATCCTGTGGCTCTGCCAGGGCACCCTTGCCAAGTGCTCCTGAGACCCACAAAGCCCCGGCCTCCCCAGGGAGGGAGCCAAACAGTCAGAACACGGAAAGGCAGGTGCCGGAGCCAGCCCCCACGGTGCCTATCAGCCCCACCCTGTCTGTGGTCACCAGGGGGGTAGGTCCCTTCACCTCAGCCTCAGTCTCCCCTATGAAATATGCAGGTGCCAGCTCCCTGATGGAGCTGAGGGTCAGGATTCCATGAGACGGTGGCTCTGTGGCCCTTGCCAGGCAGGAGCAGTAAGGAACGCTCCAGCCCTCCATCCCCCCCCCCCCCCCGCAAAGCAGCCCCATCTTGGGGACAGGAGCCCCAGGAGCAAGACCTCTGTGGTCAGCAGGCACAGGCGCCCATGTGGCCAGGCCAGTGGGTGGCTTGAACCCACTCAGCACCCCTGATGTGGGGTCGAGCCCGGGGAGGAGGAGCGACTGCCCCCAGTCTCACTCCTAGTCCGTGGCCCCTCCAGGGGAGGCCCCCGGGCACACGTTCCCCAAAACAACCCACCGCGATGAGCGGCTGTTCATTTCTGCTTTGAAAACTCCACTTCACGCACACTTACTGGAGGCATATTCCATTTGTTGCTGTGAAGCCCAGATCACAGCCGCACCTGAGGAGTGGTTGGTGGACAGCAGAAGGGCCTTCTAATCCCCAGGTACCTCTCTGAAGTTCTCCTGCCCGCTGGCGAGGCTGGGGTGGGCAGCTGAGATGGGCATTCCACCCCCAGGCAGTGCCCACCCCACACCCTTGTGTGTGGCCAGCTGGGAGGGTCCAACCCCAGCTCAGGCGGCAGAGGGTGGCTGCTGCCCCTGCACAGGCCCAGGACCAAGCCTGGGGCTCTGGAGCTGGCCACATGGCCCTGGTGCTGGGGCCCTGTGGGCAGCCACAGTCCCAGGAGCTGCTCCTCTTGGGGGCAGTGGGCCCAGCAACCCACTTCCAGGGCCCCAGAGTGTGCACAAGGTGACAGAGGAGCAGGAACACGCCAGAGGACAGTGACCCCAGCCCTGAAGATGTCAGGGGCCTGCGATGTCATGAGGATGGCAAGGCCCCGGTCAACAGAGGAGGGGCCTGTGGGCAGCAGCTAGACTGTTGGCACCATTGCAGAACTTCCTGGGCCTGGGGACAGAGGTGGGGGAGGAGGGGACATGTGGGGACCTGCAGGCCAGTCAGGTCAGGCCCAAGCCCTGCAGATAGTCTGGGCAGGCAGGGCCTCACCTGTCTGTGGCACTGTCTGACTTGGCACCTGTCAGTCAGGACAGGAATTGTGTGTCCCCCAAGACAGGAATTGTGCGCCCTGACCCAGCCCCCTCAGAGCCTGCTGCTCTTGGACATGGCCCTTTAGAGAGGTAGACAAGGAAAAGGGGGCCCTGGGAGGACCCCAATCCAGCCTGATTGGAGCCATCCTAAGAAGAAGGGATCAGGGCCAGGCACAGTGACACACGTCTGTAATCCCAGTGGCTTAGGAGGATGCTCAGTTCAAAGCCAGCCTCAGCAAAAGCGAGGCACTAAGCAACTCAGTGAGACCCTGTCTCTAAATAAATGCAAAATAGGGCTGGGATGTGGCTCAGTGGTCAGTGCCCCTGACCCAGTACCAAAAAAAAAAAAAAAAAAAAAAAACCGGGGGGAAAAGAAACTGTCCATATAGGGAGAGGCCTCAGAAGGAACTGACCTGCCCACACCTTGATCTTGGACATCAGGACCCCAGAACTATGAGAAAATAACTTTTGTGTCTGTGCCCAACCTGTGGTCCTTTGTGTGGTGGCTTGAGTGGACAAAGACACTATCCTCTGGGCATCCACCAGACCCCCAAGAAGTGGACACCCAGGCTCCTCTGACCTCCAAGAGGGCACAGACCTTCCCTGCCCCCAGCCCAGAAGGGTTCAGGTCCCCTGGCTCCTCTGGGTACTGGCCCTCCCCAGGAGAGGACAGAAGCTCCTCAGCCAGCCCCCCGAGGGTCCCAAGCTGGGAAGCCCAGGAACCCACCTTCCCCCAGAAGCTCTGCCCGCCCACGGCCCCTGCCACAGACGGGAACCCCTGGTCCTGCTGGCCCACGAAGCAGTGTCCTCAAAGTCGCTGGCCTGCTAGCAGCCCTCCTGACGGCTGGGGAGCTGGGCACAGGAGCATCACCCAGGCCTTTCCCTCCCTTCACAGCTGTGCCCAGGACCCCGGAAGGGCCCGGCTGCTCCCCGCATTCCCCACAGTCCCTTCTTGTCACCAGCCTGAGCCGAGACGTCTCCACCCTGCCCTGCTCGGCAGGAGGGCTCCCTAGGACCCATCCCGGGCCCCCGCCAAGTGTCACACCAAGTGTGCCTCTGATCCGCAGATTTCAGTGACATCAAAGTCGCCTGGCACATGGCGAAGAGCCCAGCAATGTCCGGCTGAGAAGAGAATCAGGCCGTGGATGGTCCCTGCCTCCTGCTGTCACGTTCCCTCCCTCGAAGGCTTTTACCAGGGCTTTTAAGAGGCCCAGCAGTTTCACAAAAGAACAAATGCAAATCAGGCTGCTGCGGCTTGTTCCCCCCCACCGTCCTTGGGAGGAGGACTGGGCAGCCCCAGCACTAAACCTCCTCCAGCTGACGCTGGGAGTCCCAAGAGCTGTCCTGAGGGCCCTCCCTGCCCGGGTGCTGAGTGGGGTCAGCAGCCTCCCCAGAAGGAGGTCCATCCACCCCAGTCACACCAGGGCTGCTGTCACCTCCCATCCTAACAATGCCTGCAAGTCATCACAGTGCAGGAAGCCCCTGGCCTGCTGGTCAGCACCTGGAAGCCCCCACTGACCCTCAGCTTTGCTTGGGCTGCCACCACTCCTGGCCTGTCCTTCCCAGCCACTGTGGGGCAACAGTCCTGGCCAGCCTGCACACCCAAACCTAACACAGCCACCACCCAAAGCCACCACCAGCACCCCAGCACTCCCACACGGCACTTCCCACATCCCCTCTGGATGACCCTTCCACCCCACCCCCTGCACACAGAAAGAACCCAGGCCTCTCAGTGCCCAGAGCACATGGCCCCAGGGCCAGGGCCAGCTCTCCTGAAAGAGAAGCGGGTAGTGGCTATCCAAGGTAGTGGTCTGCTTTGAGGGTGAAACACCACCGAAGGCCTGGAGGTTCTGCCTGGCCGCGGGGGGGCCCCATCCACGGCTCGGGGTCCTGTACCTGCTCATGCTCTGCAGGGTCCCCGAGCAGCGCCCACCTCAGATGCCCACCCTTCCCAGGACACACAGCCTTTTCCACAATAACACACTCACACTCTCACACTTGTAGGTGCATGTACAAGCTCCTCTTGCCACCCGATTTCCCTGACAGGGCACCCATGGCCCCAGCTCCTCTGAAGGGACTGCCCTGCTCGGGCCTGGGCCTGACGGCCCCTTGCACACTACGGAGTGCTGGGCAGCCTTCCCTGCGGGGGGACCCTGAGCCAACCGGGCGCAGGCCCAGGATCACCACGGGACCCTAAACCCAGCACCCAAAGGAAGTGACAAATTGCTCAGTCCCCCATATTCTCTGTCTCCTGCACAGACCTGGGCCACTCTGAGCCTACACCAGCCTCCGCTCAGGTCACCTGGTTAAAGTCCTGGCATCTGAGTTGGGGCAGCACCTGTTCCTTGCTGCCTCACCAGCCCAGCCCCAGGACAGCTGCAGAGAGCCTGCTGCCTGAGTGACACTTCGCATTGACACATTAGACAGTGTCTCTCATGTTCTGACCAGTCCTTTGTCCCCCCTGAAGACGCAGAGTGTGTGGACGGTGTCATCCTGCAAGGGAGCTCCAGGCAGGCCATGCAGCACGGATAGTAGAGGGCTGGGAGTCAGCCCAGAGTCTGCCCACTGGCAGGAGCAGTGTCACCCTGTACCTTGATGTCAAGGCAACTTCCACGGAGCCTCTCCCAGGGGAAAGGCTCATTCCATCCTGAGAGCGATATAACTGCTGGGGTTCTGGGATAAGGCAGCCCAGAACCCAGAGACCTGCCTTGCCAGTTCCCGGGGCCTCGGTCTCCCCTGTGGACTAGGACTTTTTCCCTGATGTGCGAGCGTTCTTCCAGCCATCGACGCTCACCATGCAGCCGCCCAGCTCTGGAAACTCAGCACACGGTGACACTGTACCCTCAATGTGAACGTGCTGGGGCCCCAGGAAAGGGTCGAGGCCGAAGGCAAGGGGCTCAGGCCACCCCTTCCCCTTGGCAGGCAGATGGTAGCAGCTGGTTCCGAGTCCAGGCAAGCGTGTGAGCTCCCCAGCCAGAAGCCACCCTGGGCTCCCGCCTTGGCCCTCATGAAGGCCCATGACCTTGGGTGAGTCACCTAGGACTCCATGCTGATGGTTTGGTGGTCCAAGGCTGTGGGAGACCGGATGGGCTTCTCTGTGGACATAGCTTAGGCTGTGCCTGGTCGGGTCAGCTCTTGGTCACTTGGCTGCTGCTACTACTGCTGCCCATTGTTGCTGTGTCCACCTGTCTGGCCATCCAGGCTGGAGGAGGAGGTCAAGGTCAGTGGCCATGGTGCATCCTCCATTGGCTCTGCCCACCTAAGGAGTGGGGAGGGCCAGGGGAGGAAGCAGGAGACCCAGGCTACTCTCAACCCATCCTGGGGCTGGTCTCACCCGCTCTTCAGAGCTCAGGGGAAATGCCACCAGGAAAGAGCCCTCACCTGCTGGGGGCCAGCCGGGAATCTTGCCAGCACCCCTGCACCCCTCCACGCCTCTGCCCCTGCTCGGTCTGTCTGCCTCAGGTAGCTGAAGAGGCTCACACCAGACCCTGTCCCCATGACCTGAGAGGCACCCTTCATAGACAGGAACTGGACTTTCAATGACCCACTGTCCTAGGCCTGAGCAGTCATCCTGCCTGGGAGGACCAGGGCAGTTGTGCCGGCCACCCCACCAAGGTGAAGCCAGATTTAAAGTTAGGTAGTCAGTGTAGTTAGGTAAATCGGGTCTAATATCGAGTGAAATCTAAAATGGAGGCCATGCTGGGAATGACTCAGGGAAAACAGGACAACTCATGGAGTGTTAATAAAGTTCCGAAAAGGCCCTAGGCCAAAGTCCCTGAAAGAAATGTTAATGAACATCCCCCAACGGATTCGAAGACAGCCCATCCCAAAGAAATGTTAATGAAGCCCAGGATACAGCCCCCAACAGATTTGGAGATAGCCCATCCCAAAGAAATGTTAATGAACAGCAAACTTGACTCAGAAATGACCAGATTACTTCTTTGTCCCAAACCCTTCCCACCTACATTACATCACCAAGCCTATAAAAGGGGAACACATTGCCCACTAACTGGATTCCACCTTTTGGGTCCCCTTCTTCCTCCAGGAGAAGTCTTTTCTTCTGTCCTTTAATAAATTTCTAATTTCTACTCTGGCCTTGCCTCGGCGTGCTTCTTTGGTGTTATTCTTCAACATCGGGGAGCAAGAACTCGTCACCGGTCAACAGCGGTAACAAAGGGACCTGCTTGCCTCCCGAGCAGGGCAGGGACTCCATCTCTGTACGGAGAAGAGCCAAAGCTACGATCCCAGCAGCTCCCCCTCAACAGCCAACCAGAGCCCCCGCAGCGTCTGCTCCTTCCTGATGCACAAGTCGGCCGCTCCCCCGCGGCTCCCCAGCTGCTGCAATCAGAGCAGAGCAGGAGGGCTTGGGGCCAGAGGAGCCATTGCGGGGACCAGGGCTTATTTCTGACCTGAGCAGGGATGGGGGTCTGGGAGGAGACTGGTCACGGCCAGAGCCTGGCAGCTGGCAGTGGAAGGAATGCCCCCCGCGGAGACATGTCTTCTGATTTGAGCTGCTGAGGGCACGTTCTCTGACATTTATGAGGCCCAGGCTCCCTGTAAACCCAGATTCCAGAGAGGCCGACAGCTGTCCCCATCCCTGGAATCCGGGCTGCGGGCCGTCATTTCTGATGGGTACATCTGCAGCTGCCCCACCGGGAGGACTCCTGCAGCGGGGCAGCTGCAGCCCGACTGCGCACTGAGTGTCAGCAGAGCACCTTGAGAAAAGCAGAGTACCTTCCCCTGGCAGCTGCGGGGACAGAGGCTCTCAGAGGCTGGGTGGCTTTGCCAAGGCTGCAAGCCAAAGACAGCCAGCTGGGGTCTCTGCCCAGAGCAGCCCTCTCTGTGCTCAGCACAGGCCCAGGGCTGACTTCCTTATGCATCAAATAATAAGATTGGAGGAAAATTCCCCAGTATGTCGACAGAGTGCCATCCCATGGTGGCAGCCTTGAGGGATGGTCATGTTATCTCTTCTACACTTTTCATTTCTTCCTGCAGCGGCCACCTCGTTTTTACAACAGGAAGTAGGAGACGTGGGTGCAGGACGGTGGCTGGACCAGCCCTGGCACCACAGATGCCTGGTAGCTGCATACTGTCTCTTTATCATCTCTAAAGCATGAAGAGAAAAGCAGAAAGCCAGCTCAGAGCAGGTGAGAACCCAGCCAGGTAAGCCCAGAGCCCAAGTGCCCCATGGAACAAGGTGGGCTGGCAATGGACCCTTGATGGGCAGGTGGGGCAGAGCCCACTCATGGGCCTCACAAGGGCCTATCATTGGCATCTCCTCCCAAATCCAAGTTCAGTGTGTCACTGAGCTGAGGGCAGCCGCCGTGGGAGCTCACACCACAGGGACACGCCGACGCTGCCAGTCAGCCTATTCTCTCCCCCTCGGTGACCAGTCGCTAAGCACCTACCAGCACAGCATTGGGGACAACAGGGTCCAAACCAGAGCTGGGGCAGCTGAGAGTCTGACAATGCCCTGTCCCCAAGCCCAGAGGCCGCACTCTCAACAGAGGGACCAGAGGTCCAGGAGACCTTGTGTGAACTTGCCATAGTGGCCAGACTGCTATGGCCAGGAGACCCCATGGCCTGGACTCCATCACCACAGCTCCAGGTGGACAGTGCCTGGGAAAGCCACCAGACCTGGAAAAGCAAAACAAACCTGTAAAGAAAAATACATCGTCCAAGCTCAAGTGACCCTACGATGTCTTCTTCAAATACCATGCCTAGCGCTCAGAGGGGACCACACACCGGGAACGAGGTAGACACCACGGTCAGGGGCAAAAGCAGAAGGCAGGGCAAGGGCAAGACAGGGCTCGAGGATGGTGGAGGCCGAAAGACCCCAAGGTGTCCACAGGAGACCAAAGAGAGATCTGAAAAAAAAAAAAAAACAAATCCAAGGTCTAAATCAGACACTTCACCAAAAATGAGAACAAAGTGCAGATTTCATGCAGCTGAAGAGAGATGCACCGTCCAGAGCACAACCCGAGAGGACGGCGGCAGCAACCGCACAGAAGGAAAAGAAAACGGAACAAATTCCAATTGTACTTAAGCATCAATGAGCAAATATAAAGTGTCCTTTAAAAGCATCAAAGAACATTGAGAGTCTAGGAAGTTATATGAGGTCAACAAGAGAGCCCAAAAAATCATATTGAGAGAAAATAAAGAACAGCAAACAACTACAGAGAACCTGTGGCCAGGTTTCAGAAGGCACGATACTGTAAAGACAGACACCCGTCCCTCCCAAATTGCTTGGTTCAATAAATCTCCAACCAAAATCCCAGCAGGGCTTGTTTCTGTGTCTGTGGGGAACTCCATCGACTAACTCTAAAATGTGCACGGAATTACAAAGAGCCCAGAACAGCCAAACACCACAAAATATGGAGGCTGGGCGGAGAACCAGCTTTCCCGGAAGGGGGGGGGGGGCTGGTCAACCCAAGGAGCAGGGCAGGGAGCCAGGACGGGCTTGGAAACCTGCAGCCACTTCTTCTGTGACAGCGGCAGGCCCTCAGAGCATGGTGAACAGATCGTCTTTCTGACACTATCAACCAGCTGGCCACTTCGGGGGGAAATGAATTTGGAGCTCTAGTCACACCAGGAGCAAAAGTAATTCAAGTAGATTCACAGATCTAAGTGTGACAGGCAAAGTAAGCAGCTGTCACATGGCCAGAGGGGGTGTGGGCATCGTGACCCCAGAGGAGGGACAGGATTTTTAAATAAGTCACTAAAAGCACCAACCCAAGGGAAATTAAGAAATACCGTTCCTGGGAAGACCTTGCACGAGAGTGGAAAGACAGCTCACCCAAGGCCCGACACACACCGCAAAGGCACCGCGTGCAGGGAGCAGGATGAACAGCCATGATCGCAAGAAACAGGAGAAACCCAGAAACGTGGCCCAGAGACCACCAGGCACGTCCAAAAGCGAGAACCCACACATCACCCACCATAAGAAAGCGCCCAGTCCCCCAAGTCAAGGAAATGCACAAGACCAGGTTTCAGAAGGCACTATACTTTAAAGACAGACGCCCGCCCCTCCCAAATTGCTTGCTTCAATAAATCTCCAACCAAAATCCCAGCAGGGCTTGTTTCTGTGAGACCACAGTGAGAGCCACCACCTGCCATCGATCCGCAGGAATCTACATTCTGGAGACACCGAGCATGGCGCACGGGGAAGTCCCACCACACTGGAGGCTCGTCAGCCGGAGCCGCGCCATTGAAGGGCAGACTGGTAGAGTGCAGGGCTCTGAGGGTCGTGAGCCTGTCCTGGACACTGCTGTCAGGGCCACGTGGCATTAAGCACTTGGCAAGGTCCCAGGCTGCCCCAAGTCGAGGCATCCTCTTGAGAACTCGGCCGTAGCCTGGCACATGCACCAACACGGCTCCTGGGTAGTTGAAAATGTGCCTCACTGGGCTGGGGTGTGGCTCAGGGCAGAGCACTTGCCAATAGCCAGAGGCCCTGGGCTCCTTCCCCAGCACTGAAAAGGGAAGACAAGTGTGGGAGGGACACAGTGAGGACCTCGGGGACACTGCGGGGGGCGGCCAAGAGCAACTCCAAGCTTGTGATCAATTTTTCCATAAACCTAACAATGCTCGCAACAGTATGTTAATTAAAAACAAAACAACCCTCTCCCCTCAAAAAGAATCCGAGGACAGAGCCAGATTGGTGCCCTCTGAAGGGAGGGCCAGCAATGCAGCTCCTGAGGTAGGGGCCTGGGGTGCCCACGGGCACCTGCCATCAGCCACATTCGCAAACACCCCAGACTTCGTCATCAGCGGAGCAAAGTCTGTTAGGAAGCTTGGCTGGACGTCACAACAAAGGGCAGGTGAAAGAAGCCTGAAGCAGGGACTGCAGGGGCCCACTGAGGGCTGAGAGCTCCAGGACCCCCCAGGAGGTCACAACGGCAGGGACAAAGGGCCATCAGAGGGAGGACAGGCTCTGTGGGCTTGGGTTGTGGCTCCTCAGACGCACACTCTGGAGTTAGCTGGCTATGGTCTAGGCACTCTCCTGCGTGTGCCTCCCTGGGCTGGGGTGAGGCTCCTGGGGTACACCTGTCACAACAAAATAGGCATCAAAAATAGAGACAGTTACTTACTCTGCTTATTCTGAGGTGAGAGCCGTGCACTCACAGCTTGGGCCACATCCCCCCACCCCAGGGCTATCACGGCCTTGAGCACCTCTGGGCATTTCTGGAAGAGGGTCTGGCTGGCAGGGCCCACGCCCAGGCAGAGGGTCTGCCTCACCCAACAACACCGGGCTGGGCCGAACCTCAGCATGGCCACCGAGCGCCCTCTGGGCAGGGGCTGCCGCCTGACTCTCCTGCCCCTGCAGAGCTAAGCCCACGCCTGACTCTCCTGCCCCTGCAGAGCTAAGCCCACGCCAGCCCCGGCTCCTGCATCTGGGCCTCCCACATCTGCATGGAGACAGTGACTAATGGGGGTGTCGCCATCACCCCAGGGGTCCTGCTGCTCCTCCAGTGCCCACAGCAGGAGTCCAGCGTTGGCCAACAGGAAGCAGCAGTTGAGCGCAGGCAGAGCTGATCGATAATTAATCTGAACATTAAAAGCATTTTCTCCGCCTGACAAGTGCTGACTGCTGCTGTCTCCAGGACCCGGAGCTCCCCCTCCTCCTGTGGAATCCTCCAGGCGACCAGGCTTCATACCGACTCCCACTGCCTCTCTCCTCCTGAGGAGCTCTCGGGACCTCAGCCCCGAGAAGGAGAAAGGGGAGGGAGGGGCAGAGGGAGGACGCATCCCCTGGTCCCGCCCAAGCCAGGACTCCCCGCCCCAGGGCCATCCTCTTGACCCCTCCAGCCCCAGCCTGGACCAGACAGCACCCTCTCTGTGCAGGGAGTGGCAGGCCTGTCCCTGGGAGCTGCCGTTCCTCCACCCCACTCCAGGGAGAGCTGCAGGGTGGGCCCTGTCTCCTCAACACAAGTGCCCGTCCCCACCAGCAGACCTCACAGCAGCAAGCGCACTCGTGGCCTAGACCCTGGCTGTCCCCATGCAGCCTACCCAGACCTAGGCCTAGGGGCCGCTGACCAGCAGCTCAGGCTGTGCTGCCTGGGACCTGCACATCCCTGGATCCTGCAGGTCAGCGCCACCTGAGGAGCCCGGGGCCTTGATCTCAGACAGCCTCCACCTAAGGCTGGACACGGAGGGAGGCAGTGATGAAGGAACTAGTGTGTTCTCTATGGAAAGAGACCAAAACGACCTTACTCACCAAGATGGTGACAACGGTGAGGACAAGAAAGACAACAGCAAGAACAAGGACAGCAGAGGAGGACTGTGATGGTGACGATGGTGACAATGGTGATGGTGATGACAATAGTGATGGTGATAGTAATGGTGACGGTGATGGTGGTGACAATGGTGATGTGATGGTGACAATGGTGATGTGATGGTGACAATAGTGATAGTGATAGTAATGGTGACGGTGATGGTGGTGACAATGGTGATGTGATGGTGACAATAGTGATGGTGATAGTAATGGTGATGGTGATGGTGGTGATGGTGACATGGTAATGATGATGATGGTGATGGTGACAATGGTGATGGTGATGGAGGTGACAATGGTGATGGTGATGGTGGTGACAGTGAAAATGGTGATGGTGGTGATGACAATAGTGATGGTGATAGTAATGGTGACGGTGATGGTGGTGATGGTGATAGTAATAGTGATGCTGATGATGGTGTTGGTCACAATGGTAATGGTAACAATGGTGATGGTGATGTGACAATAGTGATAATGATACTAATAGTGATGGTGGTGACAATGGTGATGATGATGGTGACAATAGTGATAGTGATTGTAATGGTGATGTGATGATGGTGCTAGTGACAACGGTGATAGTGATGACGGTGCTGGTGACAACAGTGATGGTGATGATGGGAATGGTATAATGATAATGGTGATGGTGATGGTGACAATGGTGATGGTGATGGTGATGGTGATGATGGTGCTGGTGGTGCTGGTGATGGTGACAATGATGACAGTGATGGTAATGGTGACAGGACCTACAGTGACAGTGAAGCTAGTGCTGAGGGTGACACTGATGTCATTGATAATGACAGGAATGACCACCAGCCAGCAATGACAGTGGAGGTGGTGTGGTGATGGAGTTGAGGATTACGGTTGGGATGCTGGTCACATGGGCCACCTCTGCCCGTCAGCTGCATGCTGGTATGTCCTTGGCATGCACCTGTTTGTGCCTCATAATAGTTTACAGGGGATGGCGTTCCCAGTCCCGTGGGCAAGACTAACAAGGCCCCAGACTGTCGATGTTCTGCAAAGCAGTCACGGGCTCAAGCCAAGCCTGGCTCCCGACCAGGCCCGCAGCTGAGCTCTGGCTCTGGGCTGGAGCAGACGAGCCCTGGGGTTCTCTGGATTCTCTCAGCTGGCCTGGATGGACCCTGACCTGCTCAGTGCCCCAACAGAGGCCCCAGCTCGCTACAAGCAACATGCCTGAGGGCTGCAGGGCATCTGGGTGCTGGGAAGGAAGGAGGGCCCCGCCTCTTCTCTGCCATTTGAACAGGAGTCCTCCTGACCCAGGTGTAGCTGGGGAGGCACAGGCAAGGCCCAGCCATGATGCTGGGAGCCTAGGGGGTCTGGCCTGGCTGGTCACAGCCCTGTCTCCCATTCCTGGGCTCCTGCGCTGTGCTGCCCCAGTCCCTCTGGCCAGACCCCTAGGACCTCCAGTGGACCTGGACTAGGACCTAGAAGCTGCAGATCTGGGAGGGAGGAACAGGGTAGCACTAGAGGTTGGGCCTCTGCCAGCGCGGCCCAGACATCCCAGTCAGTGACAAGGGAAGGCTTGCTAGCCAGGGAGCATCGGCTCATTATCATTGCTAATGCGGATCAATACTCACCAGCATCTGACAAAACCTGAGGCTCCCAGGCCGTCCCTGCCTCCAAAACATCAAAGACCCCCTGAGCTGCCACTAGCCCGGAGCTCCCGCCCAGCCCTCTCCCCATGCCTCATCTCCATATTGTTGCTAATCAAATCATGAACAAGGATGCTAATCAATAGGCCCTTATTGATCATCTCTTCTCTCTCCAGCCCAGCGACATGTGGTCGGCCCTCCCCCACCACCAGCCAGGCCAAGGGGGTCCTGCCCCCCAAGGGGGTGGGCTCTTGAAAGGCCCCGATTGCTCATCCGCCAGCCTGTGGCAGCCAGGGCCACCAGCAAGGCACCCGCCGCACACCCTGGCTGTGTCCCATGATAAACAGGATTTCTTTTCCAGCTCAGCCCTGGTCCAATTATCAGGCCTGGTGGGGATGATGTGCCCCCCGCTGCCGGCCAGATGCGGGGGTAAAGAGAGGCCGTGAATGAGGATCGCCAGGTCTCCCAGGTCAGCGGCTCCCTGAGCTCAGACACACAAAGGGGCCAGGCCCACCGTCAGTGTCTGTTCCTCATCCTTGTCAGAGCCAGAGGAAGTCCCCAGGCCAGGTCCCTGGGGCTGGCCCCTGCCTCCCTGTCAGTTTCCACTGGGACGCCACCCTCACAGGGCTGCCACACCCTCAAGGACGTCGGTGACCGAGACGTCGCACAGTGGGTGCTGGATGGACGAAGCTGGAAGCCAGGCCGGCTTCCCTCAGCAGTGTGACTGTCCACTGCTGGGCATGGTGTGGGCACATCATGTCATGAGGCACTGCTCACACCAGAAGAGAACCTGGAGCAGGGTGGCACCTGGAGGAGGTGTGTCCACCTCAGGCCCCGCTCGCTGGGCAGTGCCCTTTCTGCCAGCAGAGCTGCCACAGGAGAGCCTGGCAGGCTCAGGCCAGCAGCATGGAGAGTCCAGTGGCTCCACACAGCACCCCAGCAGTGCTCCTGGCCAGGCCGCGATCTAGGGTCCGGGGCAGCAAGTCGGTGACAGGCCTCAGCAAAGCCCCCCAGGAGGTCCAGCTGAGTGCCTCATGCACCTGTCCCAGGAGGCCTCCAGCTCCCGCTCAGTAACCACTTGGGACCAGAAGGTCACCTCTGGAGAGAGGGGAGGAGGGGTGGGACCACATGGGGCCTGGGACAGTCTGTGAGGGAACCTGACCTTCCCCAGGGACATGGGGCCTGGGCCACTCCACCCCACTGCAGGTAGCAGGGGCTTTGAGTGGTGGGAGCCACCTGGGGGAGTCCTGCTGCATCTGGGAGGAGGCACTCCCACAGTGGCACACACAGGAGGTGGCCTCGGGGTCTGACCAGCCTGTCAGCTTGGTGATTGCACCCTCCTATTGTCCCCCAGCAGGCCCTCTGAGTGACAGAAGGGCAGGCTCCAGCTAGGTTCAGTGAGGAGCCACCATACAGGGGACAGTTCATAGCACAGGATCAGGTCAAGGGTGGCCAGGGCACTGTGGGGTCGCCACCCACCTCAGGCAGGCCCTGCTTCACACCAGCCCCGCTGGGCTGGGCACAGTGTGTGGGCCTGTGGGAGGAGCCAGGAGGCAGCCCCGGCCACCCCAGGCCAGGGGACAGGAAGCCACTTCTCCCCAGAGCCCTACCCCTCATGGGGCCCAAGGCTCCCCATGCAGGCACCCTACCTGTGGCTGCTCTCCAGGCCA
The DNA here is from genome assembly GCF_045843805.1 of Urocitellus parryii. Classification (NCBI taxonomy): domain Eukaryota; kingdom Metazoa; phylum Chordata; class Mammalia; order Rodentia; family Sciuridae; genus Urocitellus; species Urocitellus parryii. Next base: position 2,982,062 of record NC_135536.1, read on the forward strand.
CCCCAGGACCACTGCTGTCTTCCCCCAGGGCACCCCCTTGACCCTGCTCCTCTCTGGTTTGGCCACTCACCAGGTGGCCGGGGCACCTGGGCAGATGTGAAGTCCACTCACCAGGTGGCTGGGGCAACTGGGTCAGATGTGGGGTTCAGGCACGAGGTCGAGTCCCAGCTGAACAGTCACCTCCCACCAACCTCAGTGTGTCCCAGTAAGGGGACAAGCCAGTCCCCCAGGCAGAAGGGACACTCAAGAGAAGGCCAAGCGCCTGGTGCAGGGCTGCTTGCGGGAAGAGCAACCTGGGCTCACCATGAGCCACCAGCCTCCCGGTACCAGCAGGGCTGAGGCCAGGACCAGACAGCAGACACTCTGGGAGCCTCTCGTGGCCACAACTGGGAGTGGGTGGTCTCTGCGACCCTGAGAAACAAGAGCAGGGACAACAGCGACCCCAGACCCAGCTGCCTGTGCCTCCTGGGGAAGGTGCTCTGCCCCTGAGCTCCGGGCCCCATCCAAACCTCCTCCCAGTGGCTTGAGGACCTGAGTGTCACCCCTGTAGTCACCCCTGTTCAGGCCATCAGCAGCTCTCCACGACCCCTGGACTGAAGCCCAGCCCTCTAGTCCAGCACCAGGAGCCCACCCTTCCTGCCCCACTGGCTCAGGACCTCAACAAACAGGTTCTTCCTCCCAGGAAACTCCGGTCTCCAGGCCTCTCCCTAAGTCCCCATCGCTGCCCAGTGAGCTTCTGTTGATACTGCAAGACCCAGCCCCTGTCCCTCATCTAGGAAACACCCGCGGGCTCCCCACCCCTTCCTCTGAACTCCCAGAGGGACCACCATTATGTACCACTGAAAACTGCCTCCAGCAGTGGGGACCCCATCTCTGTGGCAAGAGCTGCTGTGAGTAGAATGTGAACCCATGGCCCCAAACCCCAGCTGGGTGGCCCTGGGGAGCCACCTGACTCAGCTGGCCCACAGGAGCCTGTCCCCAGGGTCACTGGAGCCAGTTCTGGGGAGAGCCCTCTCTGGTAGCCAGGGGGGCAAGGTGCACAGTTGGGGCCCAGCCACGTTGGCCACGTCCCAGGACGAGCCAGGAGACCGCTGAGCCTGTCCCAGAGGCTAGCAACCGTCCCACTGCAGGAGGCCCGGCCCCCGGGGGTTCCACGGAGAGCCCAGGTCTGCTCCAGCAACCCCTCCCCGCCAGCTGCTGTGAGAATGTCCCTGGCCCTGGGCAGTGATGTCTGCCAGTCCGCCTGCCCTGGGGGAGTCCCCCAGCCCCTCCCAGAGGACCATGCAGGCCCCTCACTCAGGCTGGCTCTTGCAAAGCTCTGGAAACAGTTATGTTCCTATTTTTGTATTCTCTTTATTAAAGAAGACCCTCCCCTCAAACTGCACCTGCTTGTGGCCCATGGGGTGCTTCTCAGGCCTGCGCACCCAGGGTAGGCCTGGGAGTGGGCATGGGACCCCGTCTAGCCGCCCAAGGGGGTAACTAACTCGGCGCTCCTGGCCTGGGCCCTGGGTGGCACAGCACAGAGGGCAGGACAAGCAGACCCAGCAGCTGGCCCTAGCAGGCGGGTCCCGAGGGCTTCCAGCCACAGGGCCAGGTGCACTCCCAGGGCCAGGCCACTTCCTTCAAGCAGCACTGTGTCCCCCAGGCCATCACAGCAGACCACCGTGCCCAGCCCAGTAGTGGGGAAGTGCCCTGCCTTCCAGGTGTGTGTGTTCTCAGGGCCCCTCAGAACACATGCCCATGTCTGCCCTGTCTATCACCCACATCCAGCTACTCCCCTGCCAGAGGGGGACTCCAGCACTTTTCCCTGGTCCATCCCTGGACCAAATCAAATCCAGTCCCTCAAGCTTCCTGCAGAGGAGGGGGTAGGTGGAGCTGGGAGAGGGGAAGCTCCATAAATCTCTTCTGAAACATTTCTCCAGATATCAGACCCCAAAATCTCATTAGCAGGCTGAACTCAAGGGAGGGACATGGACAATAAGTGTCCACAGGCACAGGCCTGAAAAACCACAGAACCACGGAGCAGAGGCACATGCTAGTGAGACGTGTATGCATGTGACCACGGGGTTTCGCCTCTTGGCTGTGGGGTGGGGGGCTGCAGGCCCTTGACCCACAGGAGGAGAAGCTGCTGCCTCAGGAGGTGGGTGCAGGACTGGCCCTGCCTGCTGCTGCCTGAGAGGCTCCGGGCACAACACAGAGGTGGCAATCCACCGGGTTCAGCAAAAACGGTCACCCAGATGCCACCTGATTTCCTCTCTGTGTCAGGGTCTCAGGATAGCTGGAGCCCTTCCAAGGCTGGAGGACCCCCCAAGGCCAGCCCATACACAGCCAGCCATACTCCTGCCCACCTTGGGACACAACCAGGGGCCGACGATGACAATGACACAGTATAGCTTCATCCAAGCTGCAGCAGAGCCCCCAACGCCCACCCATTGGGCTCGGCAGCTGGTTCTGGGAAGGCCTAATACGGCAGGCAGATGGGCGGGGGGTGGACTGCAGGAAGGCTGCCCCTTCGAGTCAGTCAGGCTGGGCACGCCCTCTACCACAGGGGCCTGCACAATTACCAAAGTGGGTGGCCTGGCAGCCCTGCCCCCCTCAAGGCCACCAAGTGCCCTGGGCAGCAGTACAGGATACCAGGCCAGAGGAGGGTAGTCAGGGCCAGGGCTGGGAAGTGGATGGAGCCCCTGTCCTGCTCTCTCTGCGGGCACACAGCATGTCCCAGAGCAGGGACATGGCCCTTGGCCCAGGGTGCACCTGATTGCACCCAGGGATGCAGCCACCACCAAGCTCCGCAGAGATGTCAGCTGGGGAGCCAGGGGAGCCCCAGACCACGGAAGGAGTGGGGGGGCGTGTGTCTCTGACCGCTCCACCTGGCTCTGGGCAGGGGCAGGGCCCAGCCCATTTTGGAGGGTCAGAGAGGAAACAGCTGCTCTAAGGGATCCCAGAGGAGCCTCTGGTCTCTCTGCACCAGGCCCTCAGGACAGGCTGCACCCCGGGAGCTTCCAGGCAGAGGAAGCAGGGGGCTGAGCTCAGCCTCTTGGGGCTGCTGAACAGCACTGGCCCGGGCTGAGCTGAGGAGTCCCCAGAGCCAGCCGAGGGAAGAGTACCGCACACTGCCCCTCCTTGGACCCCCGGGAACCACCTGCCTGGGTCAACATCACCTGCCATCTCTGGCTGAATGGAGGGGCAGGCTGTGGGCTGCGCCTTGCCCTGCAGAGACCAACAGCCGCTTTCTCTTGGATGGCAGGCCACAGCCCGCAGCTGGGCTCAGCCAGTGATCACAGGTCTGGCTCCTCTCTGGAGCAGGCACCCTGCCCCCTCTACCACAGGGGCCTGCACAATTATCAAAGTGGGTGGCCTGGCAGGAAGGGGTGAACCGCCAGGAACCTCGGCCCAGTGGGGGTGCTCACACCACCCATGGGCCACAGCAACAGGTCAGGGCTGCCTGAGGTTTTTGAAAGATGGACGACCAGTACACACTGACCGCACAGAAATGTCGTGGGACTAACTTGGAGCCATCGACCTCTGCCACAAATTTACACACGGAGAGGACTCCGCGGATCATCTGCCTGCTCCTTTTGTGTTGATTCACTCCCCCCCACACATGCTTCTTGAGGCTTCCTGCGTACCAGACCCAGAAATCCAGGTGGAGGACCCAAAGGGCAGTCACCAGGGCACCCCTAGACAGTGACCTCAGGACACAGGCAGAAGCACTCCTCAAATATCCTCAAAGATTCCCAAGAGCAACCTGAGGCCATCTCCTACTGCCCCAGGCCTGTGCACAGAACCCAGGGGTGCCCAGCGCTCCTGGGTACAGGGTGACACCCAAGCTGGCGCAGAAGCCCTGCCAGGCCAAGCCAGGCCTGTGGAGCTGAGGCACCGCTGGGGGCAGGTGACGCCGGAGCAGAACTGACCTGAGTGCAGAGGGAAGCAGGGAGGTCTTTTTTCCAATTACCCCGATTCTCGAGCCTGGTTTTCCGTGTCAGAGAACAAACGCTTGTTTCCTTATCTCTCCTGCCAGGCCCAGAGGGGCTGCTTCCCACAGCCTCAGGCGGCGTCTCCATGTGAAGTGATCAGAGCCGCTGTTCTCTGCTGCCAGGGGTTTGCACAGCCGCCGCAAACCAGGCGTGTGACAGCAGCCCTCACGGGACAAGGTGGGGATCTCAGAAGAGAGCTGCCTGGTCCCTGTCCCCAGGAGGCAGACTCCTAGCAGAGCCAGATCCCTGGTCAGACGGCCTCCAGCCCACCATGCAAGCCACCACAGAGGGCTTTCAGAGCTGCCCACCAAGGTGGCCACCAGCTCTTGGCCCCGCAGAGAGCCCTCCCAGGATGGGGGGTGGACTCTCACCTCTGCTCCGGGCTCCCTTGGGGTTCACCCCTAGCACATCTCTGTACGCCCACCAGGGCTCTGTCCTGCTATGCTGTTTGTCCCAGGCTGTCCCCCCCCACGCCCCTTAGTGCCCCTGCTCTCCCACCCTGGACAATGCAGGCTAGGGCTGCCTACCCAGGAGCCTCTGCCACTCCCCAGTGCCCGTGCTCCTCACTGCCTCCCCAGCACCCACAGGCAGGTTCACAGGACCCTGGGAGGCCCCGGGGCTGACCCACCTACTGGGAGCAGACCTCCACCCAACAGGAAGGAGCCGAGCCCAAGAAGGACCCGGGGTCCCCGATATGACAGGCCCCCTCCTCGCCAGCTACCAATGCCCACAGGGGGTTCCTGAGCTCCTGGAGCCACCTGCTGCCTGCAGTGTGGCCCTGGTGGCCTGCCCCACATGGCCACACACCCTCTGACCAGCCATGACCCCTCCAGGGCCCCTGCAGAGCCTGTGCTGTCAGGCAGCTCAGGGACGCTGAGAAAGGGCCTCCAGGGAGCCTGGGAGGAGACAAGAGTGGGCCCTGGGCCTGGTAGGGCCTGGGCTCTGGGTCGCAGCCCAAGGAGCTAAGGGAAGAGGGACCCAGAGGCCTTGGACAGGCACTTGAGGGGTTCCAGGAACCTCATCTTCTGTCTTTCCCCAAAGCACTGCCTTGGTGCCTACAGACAGGCCACGGAGGCTTGGGGCACTGGTGGGACCCCCAGGAATCGAGGGGAAGGGCTCCCTGGCCTGAGGCCTGTCCCACCCTGGATTCAAATCTGTTTCACAGTGTAGCCAGTACCCCCAGCCCCACCCAAGGGCTTATCTCGTTGTCCCTCCTTCTGCTGCCACAGAGCAGGTCCCTGCCCCACTGCCTCACGCCCAGGGAAGCCTTGCAGCCCGTGGAAGGCTGGGGAAACCTCAGCCGCCCCATGGGGCCCTCCACAGAGCACAGCAGCAGAGGCTCCCACCATCCCGAGATGACCTTGTTCTTCAGCTCCCTTGAGAGTCTCCTGCACCCTGGATGGAGCAAGTCCACCTTGAGAAGGACCCTGGGAGGCCCTGGGGCTGACCCACCTACTGGGAGCAAGCCCAGGCCCCCTCCCGCCTCCTTCCCGAAGCCAAACCTGACTTGGGCTGAGTCAACGAAGCTCCAGCCCCTTCCTGAAGGTGATAAATCCATGGTTGGAACAATCTCCTCCAAGCCCAGGACCCTCGTATGTAGAGGAGCTGGCTGTCAGCAGCCACCACCTCCTTGGCCAGCTGTGGCCCCCACACAGGCCCTATCGCCATGGGCGCAGGCCGGGCCCCCTAAAGGGCTGTTAATTATAGACACAGCATCCGAACCAAATTGACTCTTGTCTGCCTGCCTTGCCACCCCTCCCATCAGGCGGGACAAGGCGGGAAACACACTATATGTTCACCCTCGGCCCCTGGAACCTGTCTCCGCACCACCTGATCTACAGACAGTCCCCGTCACCAGCCAGCACAGCTTCAGTGCCAAAGTGGAAGCTTAATAGAATCAGACGGGGATGAACTTCCGCAGACAGACTTGCATTCCCAAGGAGGCAGGAAGCCACCTGTGCTGCTGTGGCAGCCGGGGTCCCTGCCTTGTGTGACCCGTCAAGGGACACCACTCATGGCCCTGGTGCAATGGAGGTTCTGAGCAGCTGCTGAGCCAAACTAAAAGCTGCCTCCCTGGGTGTCTCCAGGAGGCAACCCCACCCCGGCCTGCCTGGCCCCAGCCCACCTCACAGGCATGCTTCCTGGCCGGCCCCAACCCGCCTCCCATCTGGGACCCCCAGCCGTAGGCCACTCGATGTCCTCTAATCCTGAAGCCCTGACAGAGCCTTCCAAGTTGTTAAAATTCATCATTGCTTCCCCCCGCCCCCCCCCCCCGCTCCTGCCACCACCGCCCACCCAATCACCAGCCACCAGGGCCTGTGCGGGAGGTGACCTGTGATTCGGGCCCCTGCGGAGACCTCTGTCACCACAACAGAGAAGGGGCCCAGAAGGACTTGCTACCAAGAGCATCTTGTAGCCCGTTGTTAAATATTGATGACAGGCAAGAAGGGAGAGGGCTATGCAAATCATCGATCGATGTTCCTGCTAACGAGGGGCCCAGGAGCCGTGGGGGCTGGGGCCGCTCTCCTGCCAGCTCTCCTAGATGGGCATCTGACAGGGCCTGCATGGGGCGGGGCTGAGCGGACCCGAGAGACACGGCCAGGCCGATCTGCAGCGGCTGTGCCGAGCTCCTGCCCTGATGCCCTGTTGCTCTGTTTGATTTTTGCAGTACTGGGGATCGAACCCAGGGCGTCCAGCCCCAGCCCTGCACTGCTGCCTTAAGTGGAAGCATTTGAATTTTTTTTAAACCTTAAAACAATTTTTTAAAACCTTAAACTCCATCCCCAGGGTCCCCTGTAAAGGGTTTCCAGTGTCAGTGGTGACTTGTGAGCTACTGGAAACCCCCTACAGGGGACCCTGGGGATGGAGTTTAACCTCTACCTCAAAGGCCAGCAGTGCTCTCGGGGCAGGGGACGAGCACCAGCACTGCAGGCCAGGCCCAGAGCGGGCGGGGAGAAGCAGGGCTGTGCAGCTGGGGATTCCTGGGAGGCTCGCCATCCTTCCTGGAGAAGGGAGATGCTTTCTGAGCATTCCCATTTCCCACCGTGTGGCCTTGGGTGCTGGGCACTCTACACACCCTCTCCTCAATCCTGAAACCCTGTGGCCTGACCAGCACTGTTGTTCAGCTCACCAGTTAGGCTGAGATCGTGCCACTCGGCAAACCCACATCTGCTGGACCCCAGGTCCCTCCGCCAGGCCCTAGGTGCTATGCCTTCTATGTCAGAGGCACAGGCTTCCCTGACTAAAGACCAAATGGCCCCTTTCAGCAGTGGGGACAGAGCTTGCCTCCCGATCCACAGCAAAGGACATGGCCCCTGCACTTCCACCCACACACCAGGCCAGGCTCCACGCTGCTCCCTAGGGTTTGGATCTTGGGGCCTCCACAAAAGGGAGCTCCGACAGGCCTCCCCAGGGTGAGTCAAAGCCAGCTGATGGCAGGGTCCCTTGCCCTGAGCCAAGAACAGCTGGTTCACAAGGCTCATCCCCCAAGATGACCAGGAAAGAGACTGGGCAGAGCCACAGGGGTGCTGACTGACCACCAGCTAATCCGGGCACTGACAGCCCCCAGGATGCAGGGATCAGAGAAGCGCAGTCACCAGCCCAAAGCTGGCAAAGGCCTGAAGGACCTCCCAGTTTTGGAAGAGCACAGGCACAGGCTCCCCAACGCCCTCTTCCTGCCACAGAGCTGGAGTTCAGACCCCCTCCCAGTGCACCCTCAGCCCTCCTCCGAGCCAGGCCAAGAGCTTGGCTATCAGACCTCTCCACCCCCCTCCCCGGGAACCCCTCAGGCCCACCCCAGCCCTGAAGGTCACAGATTGCAGAGCCAAAGGCCTGAGCTCCAGCCCCAGCCACAACCAGTTGTGAGGTGCAGGCGGGCCCCAGACCAGAGCAGCCAGTTTCCCCAGTAAGTCATGGAAACTGGTCTCACCATGGTCAACTAGATCCTTTCACCCCCTGGTTCCAGGGCTTTCTCTTGCCTGGGAGGAAGAACAGTATTTTCTCCTCCAAATCTCTCACAGGAGCAGATTTATGCCTGAAAGGTTTGGACATCTGCCCCTTGTCTGTTCTAGCCCAGGGGAAGGAAGGCCCCAAGCACAGGGCAGCTTGAAGCTGTGTGTGGCCAGTCCTGCCAGCAGATCTCCCACCCAGGCAGGAATCCACTGGTGTGCACTGTGCTGGCCAGTGCTCCCAGGGGACAGGGATGGAGTCTGCTGAGCACCTCTTCTCCACTCAACCTGAAGCTCCAGAGCCGCAGGTGGCCAGGCTGCTGGGGGAGGGGCAGGACCAGCGAGCAGGTTCTAGAGAGCAAAGGCTCCAGGGCAGACCCACCAGCTGAGCAGCTGGAGCAGGTGGCTGGCAGGGTCAGCGCCTCCTGGACTGGCCAGCCACCCTCCCAGTTCATTCCACGGTATTAAGAGATAGTCCCAGCAGACAGCTGCAGGCCTGAGGTTGAAGAACACGAAACTCTGTGCTTCCCAGAAGCACCCTCTCCGGGTGACCCTATTTCTCCATACCAGGACCCGCCCTTTGTCCCATGCACAAGGACCCTAAGGTAGAAATAATTAACACAAAGCACAACTGACAGCAGCTGAAACCCCAGGAAGACGGGGTGTGACTGAACACAACCTGACAGGCAGCTTCTCACCAGCTTAGGGTCGCAGGAGAGCCCAGCTCCAGGAGAGCAGCAGGCAGGTCCACCCATCCGACACCAGTCAGGATACACGGAGACTCAGGCAAGGAAGGCCCAGAGCGAGGAGAACCTGGGAAAGACAGCTAGAAGTGGCCATGCAATTCTGCACAGAAAATGGACGAAGAAATTCAATCCTCTTTGAGACCAAATGGAGGTCCCAAAGATATTAGGTTCCCAGCCTGGGACCCCTGCACAGGACCTTATTCATTAAGAGTCTTTGCAAATGTGATTCCGTTATGGATCCTGAGACAGGGAGGTGATCCAGGTGATCCTGGGTCATCCGGGTGAATCCTAATCGCAATCACATTCCTGTTATGCACTGTCCACAGGGGAAGGCCATGTGAAGACAGAGATCGGAGTGACGGCCACCAGCCGCAAACTAGAAGGGGCGGGAAGCACCCCACGAGCACAGCCGACAGATGCCCTGCTGGGACCCGGAGGCTGAACTGGTCTTCCGCCGTCTAGAGCTCCGTGCTTGGCATCTGCTCACAGCCCAGGACAGACAGAGAAGCCCCTCCAGGGTGCTGGGCTACCTTCTGCTGCTTTGTGGCTGACCACGAGAGCTTGTCCTGGAGCCCCGGCTGAGCTCACATCTGCAGGCCAAGGTCCTGCAAGGCACGGCTGGGCTTCTCTGCCCAGGCACACACTAAGCTGCTGGCTACACGGGGGGCCTCTGGAGGTTCTGGGATAGAAGCTCCCAGGCCCAGCTGGGGGACAGCAGCTGCCGCCCACCAAGTCCTCTGGCCTCAGGTCCCTGACCTCTGAGCTCCTGCCGCCAGTTGGAGGAAACTCGGGCTATAGATGACCTGTGAGGTCAGGTCAGGCCCACCACAATCCCCTGATGGCGTCTGCAGATTCCTTGTCCCATGGAACCCTGGAGCTCAGGCGGGAATGAGACCCTGGTGCCATGAAGACAGACGTCCCTGATTGAGGAAGCTTCCAACTTTCGATTTGCCAACTTCAGGAACAGCGATTCACATGCAGCAAAAACTGTAGCTTGGATTTGGATCTTTTCCCGCTAGTGATGTGCCATCCACCCTCCTGCTGCTGGGCGTCAGCCAAGATCTCAAGGGCAAGCAACCAGGACCCCACAGGGCGCCATGTGGCTAAGCCTCGAGGAGTGGGGTCCATGTGTTCAACGCACCCTCCCCCTAGAACACTTTTAATTCCTGACGGGCTGCAGGGACGCAGCCCTGTGACGCCGAGGCACGTCTGTGTTCACTAAACCGCCAAGTGTCCCGGGGCCCCACCTTCTCTGCCCAGCTTGTGCAGGCTGAAAGCAGAGCCGGGCCAGGCTACATGGGCAGTCCTGAGAGGCTCAGGTGTGGGGCTGGGAGGAGGCATCTCCTCACCCAGATGACCCCACAAGTGGAGGCTTCCCTGGTGGGGTCCCAGCTAGGTGTCCCACAGTCCTCCATGGGCACTGATCCTTGTGGTAGGAATCCTGTGACCACCCGAGCATGAGGCCAGAACCTCCCCGGCAGCCGGGCAGGGCACTCACAAGTCACCTCCCATGATTCTCCAGCCAGGACCTTCTCAGCCCGGTCCTGGTCCATTTCTGGGGGGCCAGAGGCCCAGCTTCTGCTCCAGCTGGGCTTGGGAGGCACCGTGGTCTCCACTGCCCTGGCTGATGTACCTGCTGTGCCAGGTGCCGTGTACGAGGTGCATGCAGCCACCCCGGGGTGCATGAGGCCCCTGCACCCTGCACACCCTGAGTTCCTGGGTGCTGCTGGCACCTCAGGGTGACCTCTGCTCCCCCTACTCCCCAAGAATGCAACTGCAACTCCACCTGCTACACACCTGGGCATCCTGGGCCACACGTCTGGGAGCTGCCTGTGATGTCCCCCAGGAGGAGCTAGGGTAGGACTTGCAGGCAAATGTCCCTCTCCCTGTCTCCTGGCTGGGACAAGTTGGCACTCTGCAGTCTGCCCAGAGCCTTCAGGGGGCTGCACTCATCGCCAGCCATGTGGACAGTCCACTGAGCCTCCTCTGCTGGCTGGCTCCTTCCACATCTCCCCCACCCCCCACTTATGTACCCAAGCCCTAGATCATCCCAATTCACCACCTGCCCTGGAGTCTGGCTGTCAGAGCTCACCCATGTGAGAAGCCACCCTATTAGTCCGTTTGGACCTAATAGGTGCAGCCCCTTTTACAGTTGAGGAAACTGAGGCTGAGAAGCAAGATGAACTGCCAAGACCACCGCTCTACTGGTTTCCAAGAGCAGGAGCGGCTTCAGGCCTGGCTCCAAGCCTCACCGCCACCCCAGGGCCCGCTGCTCTTCCATGGCCGGCTTTGCCAGTCCTTCCTTCCTAGGCTCTGCTTCCCCTGGACAGTCAGTGACTGGCCCTGAAGGGTCACTTCCTTAGAAGCAGCCAGAGTCCTCGGACCAGCTTGTCCCTGTGAGCACAAACTGACCTCGATCCGACCCAGACACAGGGCAGCCAGCTCCCTGCCCACCCTGAGCTCCCCGAGGTGGTCACTGGGGCCTGGGCTCGTGCCACAGCCATGCTGCCCTCCGTGGCCACCTGTGGGCTCCTCCTGATGGGGTTCGCGCCCTAGGAAATCCATCCTTGAACATGTAGTGGTCACAGCACACGCTCCATGATCAACCCGCCCTCACGCAGGACCTCTGCTGGCCCCGCACATTCTGCCCTTCTTTCAGGGATCCCAGTCCCATGGTGGGTGCCTGAGAGGCAGGGGGGACAGTTGCACCCACTGCCTGCTCAGAAGGGACCCCATGCACCATGAAGAGGCTGGTCCATCCCTTGAGTGAGACCCCCAGGGCCCACATCTCCAGCAATCCCCACCCCAAGGAGCCTTCGTCAGACATCTCCCTGCTGAAGGTCCCAGCAACCTAGCCCCCCACACAGGGTCAGCCCACCCAGCCCTGGCCTGGGGCTCTGCCGTGTGGGGACAGACCCCTGACCTGCTGCTGGCCTGCCCCTCCAGACCGTGCTCCCTGAAATTCTAGATCACAGGGCCCCCAGAGCTTCTCCCCAAACCCCCGATGCCGCCACCCTCTGGAATGGGGTGGGGACCCTCCTTGGGCCTTCCAAGGCCCCAGTGCCCTGTCCTCCCAGTCCCCTGTGAGACCGCACATGGCCTGGCTGCTGGCAGAGGGGAGAGCTGCCACTTGGCTCGGCACACAGTGACTGAACCCTCATGGTGACATTTTTTCAGCAGAGCTGTGATTAAGATGCGTTTGGGAAGCACTTACGAGTGCTGATTAGACCTCACGGTTTCCATGGGGACTCCCTTCAGTTCCAACAGGAGCATCGCCATCCACAATAGCAGGCCCTGGACAGAGGGACAGTGCAGACAGCTGGCCACAGCTGGCCACAAATCCAGGATGCCCCTCCATGACACTGGGAGACCCAGGTGAGGCTGGTCGGCGTCTAGGAGGAGCACCCAGCCTCCTGCTGCCCAGGACCCCTGCCCAGCCCTCCACGGTGGGGAGGCACCCAGGCTGGGGAGGCACCAGACCTAAGAGCACCCACTGTCCCGGCTGGGGGCACTGCCAAGCTCTAGCACCCAGCCAGCCCTGCCTCTCTCCAGAGGAGATCAGCCCCACAAGAGAGGGTCAGGGGCTGCCAGAGAGGGTGGGCAGCAGAGTCCGGTAGCAATGAGAGGGATGGCTTCAGGATGGTCACCCCATTTTGTTAACGAGGAAACTAGGGTCGATAGCTCAACCAGAAGAGGGGAGGACCAGCACAGAGGGACAGGCCAACTGATCTCAGAACTCAGCTCTGCTGGCCAGGCCAGGCAGGGTCCAGTGGTCAGGCAGGGAGTGGAAGCAGCATGGGGAGCTGTGGGCGAGCGCAGAGAACGAGACGTGCGGGTCAGGGCACGGCCTGGCGAGGGCGGGCAGGAGGGTGGAAGGAGGGCGTGCCACCTGGAGTGTCCCTCCCCCTGCCAGGACCTTCCCGCCACCTGCAGGGCCAGCAGGGGTCCAGGGACCACACCACTGAGGTGCCCAGGCTGTGTCCCCCGCTGGAGGAGCACAAGGCAGAAGAAAGGCAAACCAGACTCCAGGGGACAGCGTGGGACAGGCAGGACCCTGGTGGCTGTCCAGGGATGCTGCCCAGGTGAGTGGGCACCTCACATAAAGGCCAGACCCCGAGGCTGGTGTGGGGCTGGGAGAAGGCAGCATGGGGATGGCAGGCCCCGGGCGTCCTGGCCAGCATCTGGGGGCAGCGGGGTGCAGTCCAGGAGCCAGAAGGGGTAATGGAGAGAGCCTGCAGGTCCATGAACCAAGGCCCGTCCTCCTCTGCTCCGGACGGACACTACCTACAGAGCTAGAACAGGGAGAGCCCAGTAGGAGGGAGATCTCCCTGTCCCTGAGCCTAGCCCCCTTCTCCCTGCCATGTCAAGGCCCTGTGGCACGTCTGTGCCTAGGGTCTCACCTGGCAGGCGTGGGGGCTGAGCAGGCTGTGGCTCCTGGTGAGGCAGCAGCCCTCACCACACCGTGCACACACATGCTCATGTGTTTCTTTACGTGTCCACATGTGTGTGCACTCACCTGCACACGTGCAGAAGCACAGGGACACACAGGCACACGGAGCAGGCCTCCTCTGGGCGGCGGGGAGGGTCTAATTGCTGAGTTTCCATTAGGCCGCCACCGCCCAGGCTGGACACATAATTGGACTTGGCGCTGCGGGTGGCGGAGGAGGGCTGCCTTTGATCCCTGGCTGGGCGGGCGCAGCGCCTGGGGAGGCGCTCAGGCCTAATTGGCGTCTCCTCCCTCGCACTTGGCCCGCTGGGCGCTTTCATCTGCGGACAGGCGGGATGCACTCCCTCATCTCTCCTCCCAGGCCCCACGGTCCTGAGGAGCAGGAGCTCCTCCCTGCCGGCCTGGCCCGGAACCTGTCCCCACGGGTCCTGCCTGCTGCCCTCACCCACACCGCACTGAGCCTGCAGCGCCTGCCCCAGCAGAGCAGGAGTTATGCTGGGCTCTCCTGGCTTACGGGCCAGCCCTCAGCCGCACTGTCCACTCCACAGGGCCAGGATGGGTCTTCGCAGTCATAGCTGTTTCCCTGGGGTCTACAACAGTAGCAGTAGGGGCCGGACCAGCAATGAGTGACCACCACTGCCAGAAGGGGACGCAGAGTCCCAGAGGAAAGCACGGTGAAAAGCGCCAGGAGGTCAGGTCAGCCCCCGCCTGGGCTCCAGACCTCTCTGTGACCAGGAACAGCATGAGCCCAGCCTCTGGTCACTCCTGGCCAGCCCACTGTGGTGCTAAAATAGTGTTCCAACCCAGCTGGACATCTGGTCTGATGCCCCCACCCAGATTCAGCCACCCAGAAAACCAAGCCTCGGGCACGCACAGATCCCTGAGCAGAGAAGTGGCCCAGGGACGGCTGAGGCAGCCAGGCTGCCCTCCACTGACCTCGCCTCCTCTGAGCCCTGCAGCTCTCCTGACACTAACAGAGTCAAGGCCTGGGGACTTCAGGTGGAGGGAAGAAGTAACCCAGGGCCTCCCTCTCACTCCCCTCTGCCTCAGCTGCTCTGGTCAGCTTCTGGGATGCAGCCCTCCTGGACAGCCCTCCTGGACAGCAGCTGAGAGCCCTCGTCCACACTCCATCCCCTGGAAACACACATGTGGCACAAGTGACAGAGAGAGGAGGGGTCGGCAAGGGGAGGGTGCTGGCCCCCCACTGGACTTTCCAGTAACACCAGCTCAGGTCCTGAAGCCACTGCCCAGCTAAGCCCACTTGAGAGAGCTAAGACAGAAGCAGGGCAGGTGTGACCACAGCAGGGGGGCCCAGTGCAGGACAGTCCCCCCACCCCCACACTCCTCCCAGCCCTGCCCACTCTCTGCCCATTGTCCCCAATAGGTCCAGCTATCACTCTGTCCTCCCCAGGGCAGAGCCCCAGGCCTCTCTAAGGGCCCACAGCACTCACCTACAAAGACCTGGCCCTGGGAGCCACAGGATAGGACCAAACCTGGGCAGGGTCTTGTTGACAGAGGTGCTGGGTGGACGGAAGGAGGGGAGCAGTGGGGTCAGCCTTCGGCAACCAGCAGCAAGACACAGACGGAGTAGATTTTAATGAAAAGAATCTTAGGGGCCACATCTGGTGGTGGCCTTCTTGCTGGCAGAGCCCTGAGGTGGCCTGGGGCACCACACGGCAAGAGACAGGGTTCAGCGTTAGTGCTCCACCCTGAACTAATCCTGTCACCTCCCAGAGGTCCCACCTCTAATGCCAGTCAGATCAAATTTCCACCTTCTTAATACCTCACAATGGAGGTAAATCTAACCCATGAACCCCCGGGGCCAGTCAAACCATGTCCCAACCATATCAGAAGGATGAATGGATGGATGGATGGAGGTGTGGATGAGTGGATGGGGGTGTGGATGGGTGGATGGATAGAAGTGTGGATGGATGGATGGATGGATGGATGGAAGTGTGGATGGGTGGATGGGGGTGTGGATGAGTGGATGGATGGAGGTGTGGATGGGTGGATGGATGGGGGTGTGGATGGATGGATGGATGGATGGATGGATGGAGGGGTGTAGATGGGTGGATGGGGGTGTGGGTGGATGGATGGAGGTGTGGATGGGTGGATGAATGGATGGGTGTGTGAATAAGTGGATGGATGGGGTATGGATGGATGAATGGAGGTATGGATGGGTGTGTGAATGAGTGGATGGATGGGGGTATGGATGGATAGATGAATGGATGGATGGATGGATGGAGAAATGGATGGATGAGGGTGTGGATGGATGGATGGATGGAGAGATGGATGGATGGGGGTGTGGATGGATGGATGGATGGAGAGATGGATGGATGGGGGTGTGGATGGATGGATGGATGGAGAGATGGATGGATGGGGGTGTGGATGGATGGATGATTGGATGGAGAGGTGAATGGGAAGGTGGATGGATAGATCAATAGAATGAAGGGAGAAAGGAGAAGAGGGAGGAGATGGGATGGTACAGGGGGGGGGGAGAGACCTCCTGGAGAAGGCCCCCTGACAGCCTCTCCTTCATGGCCCTCTTGCTGCCCAGCCCCAGGAGACGGGGCCTGTAAGGCGCCCCCCCTTCCACCGCAGCTGTCCTCTGACACCGGCTTCAACACACCGAGTTCTGTGGGCCCAGCAGCTCTCTGCTTGTTTTCCCGTGTAGTGGGACAAAGGGGACAGGGAGAGTCCCCCAGAACCCCAGCAGCAAGTGTGTGAATCAGGCCTTCAGTGGCCAGGGCGATCACCAAGGGGCTTGACGTCACCTCTGGGAACACAGGACCACACTGGCAGCAGGAGCCCCAGGCACGGCCAGCAGTCAGCTCCCGCCAGCCTAGGACACCCCAAACCCGGCCCCTGCTGCCCCTCTGCTGCCTCCTGGGCGGGGCTGGCTGAGCCCTGGCTGGGGGTCCCACATCTCAGCCTGGGGACCCAGAGACCCCCCATGAAGGGAGCCTCTGATCCAAGGGTCCCAGGTGGTGGCATCCTGGTCCCACTCTTCCAGCCTTCTGTTCACTGCACATCTCCCAGGGAAAGGCCAGGGGCGGAACTGGGAGCAGGGAGGACAGAGTGACCCGGGCACGTGACCTTCCTGGGGGAGAAGACCATTCAGGCACCTCCAGCACAGAGGTGGTCGGACCGGACAGTGGGCCGGGCGGGGGCCACACCAGGGGAGCCAGGCCTCCTCTGAGACCTCCTGGGGGCTCTCAGCAGGTCTTGGCCTCCTTCATTCAGCCTCTCCAAGAACAGACCTACCCCGAGCCAATGCTGCCACAGAGGAGCCAACTGAGTGGCGCTGGGTCCCAGCTTGCACATGGGGGACTCAGGCTGAGGATGGGCACAGGCAGGGGTGTCTCAAGTGGCATCACCAAACAGCCTGTGGCCAGGGAGGGCTCCTCTCTACCCGTGGCCAGGATTCCCCGAGGCCCAGCTCCCCCTCGGGTGCTCACCCAGGCAGCACAAGATAGGTGGGCAGGGGCCTGGGCCTGGGGCCTGGCAGGGGAGGACACAGACAGCTCCTGCCCTGAGCATGACAGTCCCAGGCCCAGCATCTGTCCAGTGGGCCAACAACCCCACACCCAAGCAGGTGAGACCCCAGCTCAGCAGGTCCAGCTGGAGGTACCAGAACTTTGAAGTATCAGGCCCAGATCCTCAGAGGCACCTGGCAGAGGGGGGCCTACAACTGCCCAGGCCTTTGTCACCACAAGGATCTCAAGCCACCAGGGCCAGGCTCCTAGGGCCACCTGAGCCCTGGCCACACCCTCCCCTGTACTGTGGTGGTGCTGAGGCTGCAGAGCAGGGGCTCAGAGGCAGGCGGAGGGGCAGCGAGGGAGCTGGGGGGGTCTTCCAAGTACAAGTCCTAGGACCACCACCCCATCCCTCCCTTTAAAGGGTGCTGCAATTGGAAACCCAGGATCCCACAGGCCCAGCTGCAGGGACACAAAGCACCACTGCCGATCCTTCAACAAAGACAAGGCTGGACGTGGCCCCCTAATCCACATCCTATCCCTAGGGGGTGCCCAGGTGCCCAGCTGGGCCAGGCCTCACTAAGAGGCCCTAATTGGCAGGTCTGGCCCAGGGTGGGTCCCAGGGGTGTCTCATGGGGGACTGAAGCCTGGAGCGCAGGTGGAGAGAGTGAGGGGCTGAGCCAGGGCAGGGCCTGTCCCCTGCCCTGGAGGGAGGGGGCCTCTGGGGTCTGGGACCCTGCCACGCAGCTGTGCCTCAGACCCTTGAAGCTCCGCTATGGTTCCAGAAGTGGGGGTCCATCAGCACCCGTTCAGGAGCAGTGGACTGTACTTGGCCTGCTCTTCCCTTGGTGGTGAGGGCAGAGAGGGGGTCTGCAGCTCCACAGGTGTCCTGGGCACTCAGCCCTGCCATCCAGGGAGACCCAAACTACAAGGTTCCCTGCTTGAGTCCCCTTCCTGGCCAGCTGCACGTCTGGCTCTGAGGCCTGCAAGGGTTACTACCCAAGATGGCACAAAACCCTGCCCTAGGCTCCTAGGCCCTCACACCAAACCCCACAGGGACAGCCCCTGCCTTTCCCAGTCAGAAGCCCAGGACTCCTGGCCCCTCCCTCCCCACAGTGCCCAGAGGTCCCTCTGTAAGTGCTGGCTGGTCCCACCTCCTGGACCCATGTCCTCTTGCCAGCCCCAGCCCTAGAGGCCACAGCAGGTCCAGAAGGTCATCCCAGAACACCCTCTCCCCACCGCTGAGCTCTCCCACTGCATCCAGTGCTGGCCACATTCTGGGGACTATCCCCGAGAATATGCCAGCCCCCATGTTCCAGAAAACAAACCCCAGCTCGCCTCTGCCATGGAGGAAGCAATGGGCCACCTGCAGGCCCAGAAGGTCTACCCAACCAAGAAACCAAGAAGACCTTCAAGGCAAGCGACCAGCAGGAACACACACCCACATGCACACGCAGGTACACGCAGGCACACGCAGGCACACGCAGGCACACGCAGGCACGCACACGCACCCAGCACACAGAGCCAGACACCCTGCCTGCTGGGACACAGAAGGGACAGGGCCCTGGCTGCATG
Source organism: Urocitellus parryii (assembly GCF_045843805.1). Classification (NCBI taxonomy): domain Eukaryota; kingdom Metazoa; phylum Chordata; class Mammalia; order Rodentia; family Sciuridae; genus Urocitellus; species Urocitellus parryii. The sequence goes on from NC_135536.1 coordinate 3,000,230, forward strand.
CTGAGGGCAGCCCCACCCAGCCCTCTGCGTGACCTGCACAATCCCCCACTAGGGTCTCCAAAGACTGGACACCCCAAGTCCCCACTGCCGCGCCTGGTGGGTGTGTGGGCATAGCACTGGTGACCCTCCCAACAGGGCACTCAGAGGAGTCATTGATCATCCTAGGGCAGCTGGGGGGGCACTGAGCCTGGGCAAAAACCTCCGCCTTCTGTCCATGGCCCACCTGGACAGCACCCACAGTGAGACCAAGGCCACCCGCTCCTTGGCAGGCACGATTTATCCTCCACTCATGCCCCATTGACCTGACCAATTAAATCTCTCAAATTTCATCTAATAGTTAGCAGACGAAGGGGGAAAGCCCTCCGCTGGCCTGACCGTCCCAGCCCCAGGAGCGAGTGCACAGAGCGGCTCCGCTCCCTCTAGGAGAGGAGTGTCGCTGGGGACCCCTCCCTCCCAGGCAGATGCCCGCGTTTATCTGCGGCTTACAGGCAGGTCACCCATAGGATCAGGAAAACATTTCCTGAAATGGAAAGGAACAGGATTGATGGGAAAACCCAAAGATGGCCCAAGGCCCATTTTTCTTTAATGATATTTCTGGGCAGGGGGTTCTCCTGAATGGCCTCCTGGGGTACGCCCCCAGGAAACCCCACACACACAGGACAAAAGCCAGACAGAGCTGGGGACTTGATAAGAGCGGAACCGAGGTGAGAAGAAAGAGGTCTGCGCCAATTACACCATCGATCCTCCGGCAAAATTCACTTAACGGCTTCACTGGGGCTCGATTGCCAGCAATGACTTAATCCTTGGCCCTGGAAGTCCATCCTGGGGCCTCTGGGAATGGCCCTTCAAGCCCTGGCCAAAGAATGACCAGCTGGACACACTGGAGCTGCCAGATGGCACGTGGGCCTGCTGTGCTCTCCCATGGGCTGGTCACCTGCCCAGGGGAGCCTGAGACATGGGGGCTGGCCCTGGCAGCCCCCACAACAGCTGCAGTTTGGCCCCTGGGGTCCCTGGCCCCTGAGTGCCGTGGGTAAGGCCCCAGAGTCTCTGTGGCAGGTGTCCTGTGCCCGCAGTCAAGCCGCAGGTCCATGGCAGGCTCACCCGCTGCACTCACCTCTCTGGCCAGGCTGTCCTCACTCTCGGCCAGACCAGCAGCCACCGAAGCCCGCATGCCAGCCTGGGCCTCCTGACCTGTCTCCTCCAGCCCCGCCATCTCCTCTCCGTGCCCAGCCCACAGGTCCTGAACTCTCCCCATCTAGAGGGAGTGCACCCTGCAGTTCTGGCCAGACAGCTCAGATGCCACTTCCTCTGGGCACCCTTCCAGCTCTGTCCCTCAGTGGAGGCCCTCACAGCACCGGTCACACTGCAGTCCCTCCACCAGACATCTGCAACCACGGGAGCCTGGAGCAGGGGTGGACAGTGTGCTCGGAGCCTCAGGCCACGAGACCCAGCCCAGGCCTGCCTCCCTGGGGATGGCCAAGCTTCCACTTCTGGCCTCCTTCTCCCCACATGAGCCCCAAGAGGGTCAGTCAGGATGACCTCAGGCCCTCCCGGCCCCAAAGCCCCTGAGCCAGGTCTGCCTCCACCTCTCATCTGCCCAAGAGCCCTTCCACACCTTCTTGGCACATGCCATCGTCACCCTCGGGGCAAAATCCCTGGAAAGCAGATCCCTGGAAAGCAAAATCCCTCTCCCCAGATGTGCTGTGTGGGGTCTTGGCTGTGGGCTGGGCAGATGCAGTGCAGGGCCGTCTCACGGGGCAGGGAAAGAGGCCACTCCAGCAGTGGCAGGCCTGGCAGGGAGACCAGGGGTCAGAGCCCCAGGCAGGGCAGGGGGAGGGCAGGAGGCACCCAGCCAGGGGCAGCATCCCACAGGCCCCAGTCCTGCTGAAGTCCGGGCATCCCAAACACGTAGGCATCCAACAACTCCCCAGAAGGCCAGGGGCCTGGGAGCTCCACTGCAGCCTCGACAGGGTGTCCCCCAGCTTTCTGTCACTGTGGCCAACATACCTGGCATAACCTAAGGGAGAAAAGATTTATCTGGGCTCATGGTTTCAGAGGTTCCGTCCACGGTCGGCCAGCTCCATTGCTCCGGCCAGAGATGAGGCAGAGCAACGTGGTGGCAGAGGATGGCCACTCAGCCCACGGCAGCCAGGCAGCAGAGACAGCAAGAGAAGAAGGAGCCAGGTCAAGAGGCAGTCCCCAGGGACACACTCCAGGGACCTTCCTCCAGCTACACCCCACCCACTGTTTCCACTCCTCCAGGAGCCCTCTCGGCCATCAGTGGACTAGTCCACTCCTGCGTCAGACCCTTGCGTCCATCACTCCCAGAACCCCAGGTCTGGACGCTGCTGCACTGGGGACCGAGCCTGCAGCACACGAGGTCCATGTCATAAGAGCAGGTCACAGCAGAGGGCAGCTCAGGGTGGGGCAGGGTCCTTCAACCTCAGCTTCTGCTTGGGTCCCGGCCTCTCAGCACCACCCAGGCCACTGCCTCCCTCCAGCTTCCAGAAGCCCCCAGCCCCTCTCCCAGCCAGTCAGCAGCCATGAGCCACCTGCTGGACATTAGCTCCCGTCATGTGACAAAGGACTGCGGGAGCTCGGGGAGGGCAGCCACTCCACCCGAGGCTCAGGAGGGATCTCAGCACCGCCCCGGTCCACGGCAGCCCCAGGTCCATGGCAGGCTCACCAGGTGCACTCACCCATCTGGCCAGGCTGTCCTCACTCTGCAGACAGGGCCCTGACAGAGGCAGCAAGCTAAAATGAGGTCACTAGGGGGCCCTAACCCAGGGCGACTGGCACCCTTGTACAAGAGATTAGGACACAGAGGACGACATTTGAGGACATAGGGCCAAGAGCGCCATCTGTAAACCAAGGAGAGAGGCCTCAGGAGACCAGTCCTGCCCACACCTTGGTCTCAGACTTCCAGCCTGCAGAACTGTGAGAATAAACTGTAGCTTCAACACCTGGGCTGTGGCCCTCACTACAGCGGCCCTAACCAACCAGCACAAGGCTGGGCACTAGGGAGCCATGGAAGGTGCATAAGCAGGGGAGGGCTACAAGCAGAGCTGTGCCTTTGAGAGGTCATTCTGACAGTGCAGGCCAGGCAGAGGGTTAAGGGAAGGGTCTCCACCACCCTCCATATCCATAAGGCCCCCCAGCAGCTGAGGGCGCTCTGGGCACCATGATTGGCTCAGCCAAGGCCAGGTGCTCAAGGCCAGTGGTCACTTAGCAGAACATGCTCCAGCCTCCCACATCCAGGCCAGGCAGGGCTAGGTGACCCTACTGGGCCTCCAGCCTTCCTGCGGGCCTCAGAAGGCTTTCCCCTGGTAGCCTTTCACACCTAGAATAAGCACCTCCGCAGCCAGTGCCCAGAGGGAGGCGAGTGGGTGGAGTGCCCCGTGGGGCGGAGCCGGCCCTGCCCTGCTCCCTGTTCTCCAGTGTGCCAGGGTCAAGAGGCAGTCCCCAGGGACTCACTCCAGGGACCTTCCTTCAGCTACACCCCACCCAAAGCCACCTGCCAGGGCGGTGGCAAGAAGCACAGAGAGGCTTGGCCACACCTTACCCTGCAGCAAAGGACCAGGGACCTGGCTCTCCCCAGTGTCGCCTCAGGCCAACCCCGCTGCACCCAGCCAGCCAGAGGCCAGAGCCACAGAGTCCTGGCACCCAGCAAGACCAAGATGGTGGGGGTCCCCACTGTGCCCTCACCACAAAGGCCAGGCCCACACGGGGATGAGGGTGAGGAAGGCCAGGCCCAGCCACACGATGACACCGTGCCTGTGCACCTCCCCCGGGAACAGCCTGCTGCTGGCCTGGTGTCAGGCAGGAGGACAGGAAACAGGCTGAGTTTGGATATGGTCAGAGGTGGTGACCTGGACAGCTTACTGCCCCAGGCACAGCAGAAAGCAACAGAAGAGAACATGACTCTCTGTGGGCTCTGCCCAGGGACAGACAGGTCCTGAGCTGCTCCCACCTGCCCCACAGAGGGGGGACCCCCACCCCACCAGGCCTGAGGGGAGAGCCTCCTGGACACAAAGCTCTGCATCCACCATGCAGCCAGCATGCACTGCTCAGGACCAGTCAGGCTCCAGCTGCCCCATGTTTGCATAATCAGCATCTCACAACACCCCAGCCCGCCTGGCTCTAGCACCCAATGTGCGGCGCCGTGAACATGCAGGAAGCTCTCAGGGCTGTAGCCAGGCCCCCAGAGCCCCTAGGCCCAGAGTGGAGTGTGGACACCTGGCACTGGCTCTGCGGGAGGGGAAGGGAGTGTGGGAATGGGTGACCTGCCAGGACTCCCGAGCTGGACCGGCACCCTCCACCACATCCATGGGTCCCGGGCCTCCTGCTTCTGGTCCCGAGCTCAGGGTTCTCCATGTCCGTGAACTGGGCTAGTCCTGGGCCAACGAGGAGGGGCCTCAGGACCACAGGGAGCCCAGAGAAAAGGTGGTAGCCCCACCTGGCACCTCCAGAGCCCTGCAAGACGCTCATCATGGAAGTGATCAGTGACAACAGCTTAGAGCTGGAGCAGGACGGGCTTCTGGACCAATTAACCCTAAGGATCCCCAGGCGCTGACCCTGCCCCGCCCACCACTCCAGGCCAGGAAGAGTCCAGAGCCCCAGGATTCCTCCAAGGACCTGATCTTGGCCTGGGGGCAACAAGTCCCTGGCCCTCTGGGAAGGACTCTGGGTGGACAGCACACACATTCAAAGGGCAAGGGAGGGTGTCTCCCTGAAGGCCAGCTGGCTGCTCTTGCTGCCCTGGGCACCCCCCGCTCCACCGCCCACATTCCCACATGGGGGATGCAGCCCCAGTCCCCAGGTCACCCATTCCCACACTCCATGTCCCGAGGGTCACCCTCCTAAAGGGGACCCCTAATCGCATCTCAAGGTGAGACAGAGGTTGGGCCTGCACCCGTGTCCGGCCCCTGCCCACCCCATGCTGAGGCTCCAGGCAGGGTGGTAGTGGCCTGGCAGTGCTGGCCCAGAGGCAGGGTCTCCACTGCTGCCCTGCCCAGGCAGCATGATGGCATCCACTACCTGGAGGGGCTGCTCGGCTGGCAGGGCCCTGAGGCACCAGGCTGGGAAAGGAGTCTGGGAAGGGAGATGGGGAACCCCAGCTTCCCGGCCTACACTGAGGGGTGAGCAGCATGGGGCAGACCCAGGGCCCAGGCTGGGGCGGGGCCAGTTCTGATTAGGCTGGGCTGCGATTGAGGCCCTGTGGCGTGTCCAAGGCACAGGTCTGGACTTCGAGCGAGAAGCATACTCAGCTGGAGGAGGGTGGGATGGGGCGCACCGATACAGCAAAGGTACCGCTGAGGGCTGTCATGTCCCAGGTGTGGGGACACATGCAGGAGGAGGGCTGGGTTTCAGGAAGTCTCAGGACTGCCCATTAGTCCTGCTGCCAGTTCTAGCCCCTCACTCCACTGGCTTCTGACTGAGCCCCAGGGGTGTAGGGTGCACAGGCTGGGGGTGCAGCCAGGCACGGGCCAGGGGACCGGTTCCCACAGTCCCCAGTGTAGAGGCAGTTGAGGAGGCTGGATCTGGAAAAGGTTGGCTGGACCTGGACCCCGAAGGCCAGGCAGAGGGCCACAGTGACCATGTGGCTGGTGCTCTGGGCCGAGTTAGGCCTCCTCCCCAGTTCCCATGTGGAAATCCTGACCCCAGAACTGCAGATTGTGACCAGGTGACCAAGATAAACTGCAGTCACTAGGGGCCTGTGACCCAACATGGTGTCCTTATAAGAAGAGGCCCAGACACAGACCTGCCAAAGAGAAGACCCTGTGAGGACTCGGGGAGAAGACACAGCTGCTCCAGGAAAAGGCCCCAGGAGCCGGGCTTCGCCTCCAGGACTGAGAGGAGCCCAGCGTGTAAGCCAGGCCGACTGTGGCAGCTCGGCAGGCCAGCAGCAACCAAGGCAGACAGGTACCAAGAGGGGAGGAAGGCTGCCGTGGGCCAGTGAGAAGGCTCACGCCCACTCTGGCTGGGGACCCGGCCCAGGCCCCTAGGAGCCTCCACTCCCTCCCACCCTCCTCTTCCCATCCTCTCTGGAGTCCCTGCTCTCACCAGGGCACAGTCACACCCGTGGCTTCGCCCCTTGCCCTGCCCACCCCACAGCCCAAGGACCTGTCCAGGGAGGCAGAGGCCAGTCCCCAAGAGCCCCATCCAGCCTGGCTCCAAGTGCCCAGCAGGGGAAGGCTGGGGACAAATCTCCTTCCCTGGCCCACCCCAAACCAGCCTCTTGCCAAACACAGTCAATAAATTATTCAGTTTGCAAAATGCCATTATGTGTGAGTTTACTTAATTGAATAGAATAATTTATGGTAAAATCTGGGGAGAAGAAGATCGATGAGGAGTGGCATAGAGGGATGATTGAGTTTCGGTGAAGGCAATTTGATTTTTATCCCTCATTATAATAATGTTAAGGGGAAAACATCAACTTGGGTCAGAATCAATATTTGCAGAGTGGCTGGACCATGAATTTTAACTGGAGGTGGTGAGGAGGTGGCCGGGCGCATCAATAATTAATGCCGCGTCTGCCGCCGCACAGTGCGGCTGGGTTTGGGTACAAATGCCTGCTACCCGAGGACTTGCCGGTGATCATAAAAGATAATTTAGGAACAAGTCTGTTGATGATGTGTGTACAACACGCCCAGCGTGATTCAGGACGCAGCTCCATGGCTGCCCCACAGATCACCCCAGACAGATGGTGCCCAGAGCACTGCTGCTCCTCCTGCGAGGAGCCCTGGGCCAGGGAGCCACGAGGCCCGGCCACCGGTGTCAGGTCTGATTCCCAGCTTAGCCTCTGTCCAGACCCCCATCCCACCTACCGCCCTGCACCCCTCGCCCCCAGAGGCGCTGGACCGGCAGCTTGGCGGGAAGGCAAGTCTGAGAGGGGAGGAGCACAGGGGCCAAGCAAGAGCACAAGACCCAGGGCAGGTCACCTGTGCTCAGCAGCCTCCATCCCTGCCCTGGAGAACAAAGTGGCATCCCTGCCTCCCTGGCTCTGGGTCTGAGTGCTCTGGCCCCAGGAACTTCCTTGGCTGGTGTGTTCTGTCCAGACCCCACCCACCCCTGCCGCAGGTGTGCGTGCTCACACCTGTAGAGAGAACGCGGGCGTGGGAGATCCCCAAGAGCAGCTCACTGAGCCCAAGGCCTCAGCATCCTGCCCCCTGCACCAGAGCCCCCCTCAGCACCCCATAGCCTTTCTGCACCCCATTTGCATGTGGCTGCCCCCAGGGCACCATACTATTTGACCTGAGACCTCACGACAGCAGTCCCCTTTCATAGATGAGAACACTAAGGGCCAAGGAGGCAGAGGACCTCGGCACCAGCCTGGCAGAGCCAGCCTCAGGTCTGCAGGATGCCCATCTTCCACCCTTACCAGACAACCTGGCTTCCCCAGCGCCACTCCCAGGGGGCAGGGCTCTGCTCTAAAGTGGGGCCACCACAGCTCTACTGACCTGGCAAAGAGCCCAGTCACCATTTCAGGCCCTCTTGGGGACCAGGGTCCATCTGCCCCATATGGAAAGGAGCTGCAAGCTATCAGCCTTCCTGGGGAAAGGCCTCCGGGGGCCTGGGCACACTAGGTAATGCCAGGCCCTCTCCCCAGCCTGGGTCCAGAGTGAAGGAAGTCTTGGTTGTCAGGACTAGCGGATGCGGAGGTGGGTGGATGGGTGGTAGACAGAGGGAGGAGAGATGGGTGGATGAGGGATGCAGACGTGGTTATATGGGAAATAGGTGGGCAAATGATTGACAGAAGGAGGAAGGAAGGGTGGGCGGGCAGGTGGGTAGAGGGGCATATGGGAGAGAGGACTGGCCCTAAAAGGATGCGGACCATACTAGTACAAGCCCCTCAGGTGGGCTAGAGGTGGCGACCCAGCCGCCCTCCCCAGCTTCCAGTGGCCTTCCGGCCAGCCAGCATGGAGCAGCCTTTGGAGGAAGCCCAGTGTGGCCGAGAGCACTGCGCCCCCTCCACCTACACCGGTTCTCAGCACGAGCAGGCAAGGGTGGGCCAGGGTGGGCAGATGCCAATAAAGGGAGCCCACGCCACTGTCACCTGTCACACAAAGGATGAGAGAAGCAGGCAGAAATGGCCTGGAGGGAGACACAGGACAGGGCAACAGCTCCAGATATGAGAGACCCTTGGTCTCAAAAAGGGAATAAAAGCCACTGAACCAGAGCCCCTCAACTGCTGGCACCATAGTGCCCCGTGACCCTGGGCCCTGACCCTGGTCACCCCTGGCCCATCCTCTCCTCCCCCAAACTTGAGCCCCCTCCCTGGAGAGCTCTGTCCCCACCTGGAGTCCCCATCCCCCCACTGTCCCCCCTCCCCACCCCCGCCTGCATCCCACGCACCAACCCTCCCTGCTGTTTCACGGGCCCCTGATGTCACCTTCCTCCTGCCCCGCCAGGGTGCAGTGCACATTCAACCACTAGCTCTCTGAGAAACAGCACCTCACACGCAAGTTCAGTATCAATGTTGCTGTGGGAAAGGTGCATGCACACAAATCAGAGAAAGAACAAGTGGGCACGTGTGGCCATGCCCACAATCCCAGTGACTCAAGGCTGAGGCTGGAGGATCCCAAGTTCAAGGTAAGCCTCAGCCACTTAGCAAGACCCTATCTCAAAATAAAAAATAAAAAAGGGCCGGGGTGGAGCACTACCGGGTTTGATTCCCAACACCACCCAAAAAAAAGAAGTAAAAGGAGAATGTGTACCATACTCTCCACTTGGACCCCACCTGCCCGATGGTCACAGGGACTGGCGGATTCACGTCTTCACAGCCAGCCCCGTCACTGCCATAAATGTGATCCGACAAAGGAAGTCACATCTTTCTTTCAAATGAAGTCATTGTCACTAAATGTGATGTGTGACTCACTGTTCGACCATCTCCAGCCTGCACACAAATTTAATTCATTCAACCAGCGCGCCGTGCCAACCCCCCAGACTCTAGTTAGCTTCCACGCTGTAGCAGGGATCGGGACATGATTTGATTCCACATTATTTAATGACAAATGTGTTTAGCAACTGGCTTGAAAAGCTTTAAAACATCACTGCGTCTTGCCAGCCAGAGGAGCTGGCGCCCAGCGCAGCTGCCTGCAGCCTGTGTCTGGGTGCAGAGGCCCTCCCAGAGCTGCCCTCAGGACACCACCTGGGGCCATCGGAAGCACCTCAGCCTAAGCAGGTCCCCAGACGGTGCTGCCACACCAGAACCGTAGGGCTATGCCGCCCACCAGCTGGCCTCCTCCACCCCTCCTGGGCCTGGCACCGCCCACTCTGCCCATCTCCCAGGCTGTGCACGGCCTGCTGGAGGCTCCCAGCCCCACCCAGCTGCCAGCTCACCCCCAGCACAGGCCTAGGGAGTTAGAGAAGAGCAGGGACACTGTGGCCTCTGTCCAGCCTCCTGCAGAGCAAGCGCCCAGGTCGTCTCACACGCTGACCGCTGCATCCTTAGGCAAGCAGGAACCTCTCCTCCATCCTGCAGAAGAGGACATTGCAGCCCAGCCAGTATAGGGCTGAAGGCCCAGCCCAGCCACTCCAGGGCCCATGCTGGGGTGACATGGAACCAGACACCTGCTGCTCTCACCCAGGTGCCCAGCCAGGTGGCAGCAAGAGGGACTACTGCTCCAGGAGAGCAGAGCCTCCCTCCTGAGCTGTAGGGTCGGCCGAACCTCTGCAGAAGCCATTTCTGCCACAGTGGACTTGACCCTTTACCAAGTGCCCACGATAAATGCCCAGGTCTCAGCCAGAGGCCACAGGGGGCTCAGGTTTTTTTCCTTAAAGAAAAGAACATCCATAAGAGACATAAATCGCCTTCCTCCTGCCCCGCCAGGGGTGCCGGAGGTAGCCTTCCGGTGAGGCGCGGGGAAGCAGGCTGCCTGGTGAGGTGGAGGATGAGATGGGTGAACATCCACAGGAAACAGGAGTCAGACCAGCCAGGAGGCAGCTGGGGCTGACCGGCCACAGGAAGCAGCTCGGAGCAGGCCGACCGCACGGCGGGCAGGGTCTCGCTTCACGGTGAAGGAACGCTCCGAGTATTTTAAGTGGAAAGCTGGGACATAAGCAGAGCGTTGCCTGAGGCGTTTCGGTGAAGACCTGCCGTACCCTTGCCCTGCTTGTCCCCGCCTTGGCCCTGGGTCTCCCTGGGCTTGCCTGAGAGCCCAGGTCCTGACCTCCCCTTGGCAGTAGGGTCTGGTTGGAGGTGCCAGGGGACAGAGACACACTTAGGCACTGTGAAGAGGACAAGGCAGCCCCCCTGGGTGGGGCACATGGAAAGAAGTGGGTTAGGGGGACCAGGGAGTCCACAGGGCCGAGGTGCAGATGCCCAGGGGCTGATGGGATTGAAGGTCTGGGGGACAGGTGCCCCAGGGGGAGAAGAGGCCACGGGGCAGGGCATGAAGAGTGCTGAGGGCCCCCTGAGGCCGAGCGGGCAGGCCCAGGAAGGGCTCAGGGGCTGAGAGCAGCCAGGGAGCGTGGAGGAGGAGTGGGGACCAGACGTCAAGAAAGGGCCAACAGGGAGCCTGGCTTGGAGGAGGCTTCGAGAGCTCCGTCCTCAGACCTCCAGGTGGGGAGGCAGGGCTGGCGGCCGTGCCGGGGACCCTCCCAGCCCCCTGGAGCACAGAGGCGCCCTGGCTGGCATCCTGGAGCAGGGCTGGGACACACACCAGGCCCCACTCTGCCCAGGCTGTTTCCAATGTCCCCTCCCTCTCTGGCGTTCACACCCGTATATTGACACCCAGGTGGGCTGCTGGGTGCCCCCCTCACACCTGCAGAGAGGGGCTGGGGGAAGGGCAGGCAGGCCAGCATCGACCACCACCCGACACCCAGAGGACGCCGCCCTGGGGCCCCTCCCCAGCCCTGGGCCTGCCCTGGCCGGGCTTCACAGACCCAAGGGCCGGCTGCAGGCCCAGGGGGCAGAGAAGCCCCGCCCAGGCCTGCGAACAGCCTCCCTCTTTCTCTCTGAGCCTGGGGCAGCGCCGCTCCCGTGAGCCTCGCCTCCCTGGACTATAACACAGGTGACTCTGGTACCAACTGGGCCTGGACCAGCAGGGCTTTACAATGCCGAGGGTGAGGACCCGGCAGAGCTTCCTGTGTCCCTGACTGCACCATGAGCACTTTAAGCATATTTTTCTACTTCCCAGATTGGGAAGGGAGCTCAGAGAGGGTAAGTGGCCATTCCAGGTCACACAGCCAGTAGATGCAAAGCCTGCTGTGGACCCACACAGTGTCTGCCTGTGCAAGGGTCACTGACTTTTACCACCTGCCAGGCCCTGCCAAGCCCCTCACTGAAGTCACACCCTTAGCTGACCCGGGAAAGGTGTGTGGATGCTTTTCTCTATTTTCAGAGGAGCACACAGTGGCACAGAGAGGTTCGATGGCATCCCTGGGTTCACATAGCTGAGAGGAACTTGCTCCCAGACAAGCCGCGGGTCCAGGTACTGAGGTCCCCGCTGCCTGACCTATCTATGTATCTGTGACCTTGGACGAGGGGCCCAGGGACGGTAGGCAGACACTGGCAGGCCCTGGAAGGTGGGGTCCCAGGCTGAGCCGCCGCTGACCCCCCCCTCTGTGCCTGGACGGCGAGAGCCAGGAGGGCCGCCTCAGGCTGCCTGGTCCACACCCTGCAGGGGCTGAGAAGCACTGCCACACGCCTGCCTCAGTGCGGGGACCCTGCCCAGCCCTCACCCAAGACATCGCAGGACCAGGGTCATAATTTGGGGGCTCGGGTGCAAAACTGGAGATGCTGGGCTCTGTCCAAGCACCTTGAAGCATCAAGGTGATGGTGACTCCATGTGGGCCCAAGGCCACCCAGGTCAGCCCTGGCCCTCAACCCCCTGTCCCTCTAATCCCACCCTGCTCCCCCTCACCCTCCCTACCTCTTCCTCGCCAGCGCACAGGGCTGCCCCGCGGGACCCTGGGAAACCCCCAGCGTCTAGGCCAGTCTGCCCAGCACTCTAGCCTTCAAGTCCCAATCCTGGAAGGCCCGGCCACCTTCCCCAGGGGGGTCCTGGCTTCCGATAAAGGTGTCCCTGTAGAAGCTTCTGGAAGAAAATGCTTGTATTCTACTCCAGGCTCCTTCAAGGGGGCTCCGACACAGCCCAGGGCCCTGAGCTACACTTCCAGATGCCCAGACCCCCCACCCTGAGAAGCTGGGACCCTGAGACCCCAGGCCCCAGCCTCCCTCCCTCGGCAGCTGCTGAGGCTTCCTGCTGCCCTCAGGAACTGGTCCCATGGTCCAGAATCGAGACCCAGGTGCCCAGTGGTATGCTCTGAACATGCAGCCTGCCCACCCTGGGTTCACGGGCCACACTCACTCCCGCCACTGGGAAGGGGCCATTGTCCACTAGGAGGCCAGGCCAGCCTGAGCCCTCCTGCCCTGCCTGGGAGAAGGCCCTGGGGGACCCGTGTGCAGCAGGACTCCTGCTCTGTATCTGGGCTTAGGGGGAGATGTGCCCAGGACGCAGGTCTGTGGAAGACCAAGGCCGGGAGGGCAGCTGGGAGGGCCAGAGCCCCTCACCAGGCTCCAGGAACCCGGCACAGCCAGCAGAGCCCGGGCGCACCCGGAGCGTGGCAGTGTGTGCACCTGGCCCTGCGCATATCAGGTGCTCCTTCTCCTCAGCGGCTTATTCACAAATCGCACGCTGGACACGGGCGCTGGGGACCCCATCACCATTGGGGCAGCATCATGGGCAGGAACCAGGCATGGTTTGTCACCAGCCATCCACCTGGCCAGCTCCTCGTCTTGCCCCTGGCCAAAGGCTCAGCGTCGGGGCCACACCCAGCTCTAGCAGGGTGTAGCTGAGGGGGCTGTGACCCCCGGGACTGCCCCCAGGACTCCAGTTTTCCCCGCACAGCTGTCAGCCCTGGGGAACAGACCCCAGGCCCGCCGCCACCCCACTGAGGGGCCTCCCGGGAAACGGGACGGGCAGCAGCAGTGGCGGCCTCCCCTCCCTGCCTCTCCTGGGCCCTGTCCCTCTGCCTCCTCACCCAGCTGTCTGAGGCCAGGGGTCTCCCTTGAAGCTCTCCAAGGCAGGAGCACAGCTGGGGAGAGGGGACAGCCACCAGGGCCCTGTCAGGGAGACGGATGGGGACAGAGAGGCTCCCCTCCACCAGACAGAGTACGGCCCGTCCAGGGCAGGTGGGCTCTGCTGCTGCAGGAGCTGGCCAGCAAAACAGAGGGCCGATCCAGGGCACCCTCAGCCTCCCAGCACCCCAGCAGGCTCCAAGCTCCTGTAGAGCTGGAAACCTCTGCTGTGGGCAGTCCCGGCCTCCCCAGGACCATGCTCCTCAGTGGGCAGTAGTGGAGGGCCAGGGCAATTGGCCGTTGAGGGCAGCAGCTTTTAAGCTGTGAGAGAGGTGGTCCTGCCCACCCCAGAGAGCCTGGAACCATCTCTCCCCAAGCAACACACGGCTCACCAAGTGCACTCACCTCCCATAGGCACCCAGGCCGCACAGTGGTTTTCTCCTAGGGAGGACTCAGGGCTCAGAGAAGCCAACTCATTCCTTGACATCACACAGCATTGCGAAGGAACCAGGCTGTACACCAGCTGTATGGAACTCGAGTGTCAAGAGAGGACCTACGGGGTGCAGCCAGCAAGAGTGTTGACTGAGCCCAAATCCCACCCAAAGAAAGCCACGCTCTTGGGTAGAAAGAGAAAACCCAGACAGGAACAGTGGCCACACCTGCAGTCCCAGCAACTCGGGAGGCTGGGGCAAGAGGACCACAAGCCTCAGCCACTTAGCGAGGCCCTAAGCAACTTAGTGAGATGCTGTCTCAAAATTAAAAATTAAAAATACAAAGGTCTGAGGACATGGTCAGTGGTCAAGTGCCTCTGGGTTCAATCCCCAGCTCCCCCCAACCCCACCAAAGAAAAGAAAAAACACAGCAACTGCCGCTTGCAGTGCTCAAAGCAGTCTCCCCTGTCTGGGGGGTGGCTCGGGACCAACCCACTGAGGGACCGAGATGGCGGTGTGAACGTGTGCTCATGTAGGCACAGGAAGCCTGAAGGTTTGGAGGGGCCAAGGGGCCAGGGCCAGGGGTCTCCCTTGAAGCTGGTCCAGGCAGCTGGCCACTGCGGGAGCCCATGAGGTTCTGTGGGGCTTTGAGGAGGGCCTCAATGGGATCCAAACAGGGGTCAGAGGCTGGGCACTCGGAATATGTCCTGGCGGGAACAGAGGGTGACCCTCCCAGAAGCAAGCACCCAATGCGAGCCCAGTGGCAGCGTGCCTGAGCTCTCAGCCATGGCGGGGACAGGGGTCCTGCTAAGGCCAGCTCCGGACCCAGGGCTGGCCTGCTCTGACGTGTGGCGTGGCCCTGCCCACACCTCAGGGACACCCATCCCGCGTCCTCGGGGGCCTGGTCCAAGGTGGCCCTCTCTCACCAGCTCCGCCAACACCAGTGTCTGGCGGGCCCTCTGCCTCCGCCAGGCTTGAAGCAGCAGTGTGCCCCAGACAGGAGTGACACCGACACCACCCTGGGCCCTGCTCTGGGGAGGGCAGAGGGCAGCCTTGTTGGGAAGACAGAGGCTGGTGCTGGTGGAACCCCTGGCACCTGCCCAGGACCCTGCCCTGTGCAGGCCTCACTCCCGCCTCGGCTGCCGCTCCCCAGGGTTGGGGCCAGGACTGGACCGCCCCTCGTGGAGCTCACAGGTGCAATGCTGAGGCCCCTCCAGTGGCTCTGGCAGCAGGGGACGGCCTCCGCTGGTCCACTGCAGGCCAGGACTAAGAGGTCCTTCCTGCCATGGGGCGGCCCCACCCCCTGTGCCCTGGGAACCTGGGTTCCCTGCAGACAGGACCAGGTCTTCATCTGCCAGCTCTCAGCTCAGTGCAGCCCAGCGCCCAGCCTGGGCACTGGACTGTCCCCCAGGGGGCTGTGAAAACTCCCTTCTGAAGCCAAATTCCAAGGCTGCTGGGAAAGTGGCGACTGGAAGCCAGTGCCTCCCGTCCTCTCGTCCTCCCGTCCTCCACCTGGGTCCAGATTGAAGCTGAGCAGGCCTGGCTCCAGGAGGCCAGGCAAATGCTGGATGGGAGGCTGGGGTGGACGGGCCGTAGATCACGCCAGCTGTCCCCATCTCAGCTGAGGCCCCTCGCCTCATAAAGATGCCACAGGCCTGCGCCAGCTCCGCCAGACCCACAAATCATCGCCGGGTGTGGGATTTAGAGCATCACCCTCTGCCAGGCGGATCCGCTCCCCTGGATGGCCACCGAGGCTGCGAGAAATACAGCCTGTCTTCCCCAGTGCTGGAGAACAGGGAGATTTATTCCACACCACAGAGCCCGGGTCCGACGGCGGGGACCACAGAGGCAGCCCGGCGGCTGCTCCTCCTACAGGAAGGGAAGTCAAGGCATGGGGTGGAGAGCACCTGCCCAGACCCACGGTGCCCTGGTGTCCAGCCCCACCCAGCCTCCCCCAGCACCCCTGGTCCTGCCAGTCCGTGCCTGGGCCACCAGACCCGGGCGCAGGGTCTCTGTGAGCAGCAGTTCCCTTGGACAGGAAGGCCGTTCCACCCCCTGCACAATACGTCTTCCCAGACAGTGAGGAACCAGGGACGGCAGCAGAAGCCTCGGGATGGGAGCAAACCCAGGGAGAGGAGGGGCCTGCTCAACCCACCCTCGCCCTGCGCCAGGGCCAGAGGACACACCAGGATATGGTCTGGCTGCAGGTGGGCTGCCAGGAGGCCTGTGCCCCAGGCAGCAAATCCTGTTTGACTTCACAGTCCCAGGAGACGAGGTGACGGCAGGGAGACTGTCACAGGGCGGTCTCACAGGAGCCGCCCCTGGGGTTCTCAGGGACGTCACTAACCCTCCTCCAGCCTCAGGGCAAGGCTGGACTCCCCAGACCACACCAGCAATTAGACTCCATGACGCTGGCACAGTGGCCAGCCACCACCTTCCATCCTGCCCTGCCCCCCACTCTGGGCACCAAGTTCACCATGAGGCCCAGGCCTGGGCCCATCAGCCTTGGGCAGCCACCCAGGATTCCTCCCTGTTCAGGTGCCAGGGAACAGACTCTGGACTTGAAAGACTGAGTGAGGGGCCTCTGCTCGTGGGAACCTAGTCATGGGTGGAACAGTCCCCACCCCCAGGAGCTCCCTGCTGTCCAGGGAGCCCACACCATGGGGACAGGAAGGCCTACACCATGTGTTGCTCCTTACACCTGAGGGTTCTGAGGCCTTCGCTTCCCAGAGGCCTCGGCCCTCCTGTCCACTCAAATCTGTCACTCCAGAGACCCCAGCAGAGATGACCAGACCTGGGGGCTCAGCTGTCAAGGAGGACCCTGCCGAGGACCACGTGGGACAATGGGTCTGAGTGCGGCCTGCAGGGCTCAGAGCCCAGGGAGTGGGGCTCCCCCCTCAGAGGCCTGCAGGGTCCTGGTGCCTGCAACAGGCTGGGCCAGAGAAGGGATGGTGGCCAACGAGAGGGCTCCCGATGGCCAGAGCCGAAGCATCTTGCGTATGAATGTAAGTCGTGCGGGACAGAACTCAGAACAGACAATGAACACCCACAGACCCCACGGAGGCAAGCAAGGAACTAATGGGAGGAGAGGCTCGGGAACCCCAAGTCACTTCTGTGTTCCACCCTCACAAACTGTGGGGTCCTGGCGGGGGTCCTGGGCCAGAAGGACACAAGACACTGAGGCTGCCTTCCGTGGCTAGCAACGCCCCTTCCCTTGGTCAGCTGTGACATGTGCGCCTGGCTACTCAGGGACACGTTCTCGGGGCAGCGCCTGGGTACATGGAGCGCTGCACAATCTTCAGAGTTCCTCTATAAAAGGAAAGGAAAGTTGATTTTCTTAAAAATGACTGAAAAAAATACAGCACAGCAAAGGCGAGGGCTTGATGCCCCTGGGGCGGGTGAGAGCCTTGGGCAGGGGGACGGGGACTGGCGACTCCCAGCAGGACATGAAGGGAGGACCCCTGGAGGGCCCTTCCCTGAGGCCACTGCTGTCTCCTGCCTGGACTCCTTGGAAGGAGACTCTGCCTCCCTGACCTGTCCTTGTCCAAGGGAGAGACAGACCTGGGCTTGGGCCTCAGTGTCCCCAGTCATAGCCTGGTTGGGGACAGGGACTGCAAGGCCACCCAGCCGGGAGTTCTGAGTGGGTCCCACCACACAGGCTGCAGCCCAGGAGCCTCTCCTGGCTCCCAGCCGCCTGCCCAGGGCCCCCCACGCCACCCCCACGCCTCTGCTGACCCACAGGAAGGCCTGGTCTTGGCTGGCCTGGGGAATTCCTTCCGGGCCCCCTCCCAGCCTCCAGGGCTTCCTGTGTGGAAGTGGGCCTGGATCCCGCCTTGCTAAACACAATATCAGGAGGGAGAAATCTCCTTTGGATTTCCTGTTTGCTGGGAGCCGATCCCAGGGCCAGGCCCCAGAGCTCCTGTCCTAAAAGAGGAATAGCCACCAGGCTCTTCACCCCAAGAGGGGCCCTCTAGTCACGGAGGGTAAAATCACAAGCAGAGGTCTCTGCAGATTCCCCTGGTGCAGGGCCACTTTGTCCCCTGCTCAAGCATAGGACTACAACCACAGAGCCAGAGCACCATGCACTGGAGGCAGCCAGCGCTGGCACTGGGGAAAGACAGGTGGGGACACTCACATACAGTCCGACACTGGCCAAGAGGACACCGAGGCTCCCTCCCACCCCTGCTCCAGGAGGGCATCTGCGGCAATGACCTTGCTGCCTACTGGGCCCATCACCTACCTACCCAGGCTGCCCGTGCTCAGCGCAGAGGGTCAGAGCCCCGAGAACCCCAAGATTTGCCTTGCTGCCCTTCCTGGGGGACAGGTCAAGAGGAAAACCGGCCTCCTTGCCCCCAGGGGCTCCCATCGGGCAGGGAGGGAAGGGAGCCTAGCTGCCCTTGGGCTGTCATCTGCCAGGCACAGGGCTCTGCTGCCAAGTTGGCCACCCTTCCCGTCCACCCCCAGAGCCCAGTACCCAGCACCATCCCACCATCTCTGCTACTTCCATCCCCACTGCCCCCAAGCCATCTCCCCATGGCTGGTGCTTTGGGTCATGTCTGCCACTTCGGAGAGGGTGACCCTGAGAGGAGCTCTCAGGACCTGAGGACCAAGCATTCTCCCTGGAAGCACACACTGCCCCCTGGCACCGGGATGCCACAGGGTCCCCAGCCCTCTACCCCAAGGGAGAAGTCTGCCCGGGGCATGGGGCCCTGGCTCCTCCTCCTCCCTGCTGACCCGTCCTTGGAGAAGGGAGAGTAGCCCGCTGGGACAGCAGGCCTGGGGCACTGGGCAGGACCAGGACCTGCAGCGTTCTCCTTACTCTGGGAGTAGGAAGGGCGGGCAGCTCCCAGGGCCCCCCACAGTGTGGCTCCTCCTCACCAGCCTGCCCCCACCCCAGCTGGGGCCTCTTCCCAGCCCCCCACGGGCCCTGGGAGCCCCTCCCCACCACACCCCAAGTGTCCCCCAGTGCCAGGGCTGGGGTGGGTAGGGCAAGCAGAGCAGGCCCTGACTCGCTGGGTGAGTCAGGCGGGCACCTCGCCCCAGGGGAGCAGATGGCCTTGTGCCAGGCCAGCACTGTAGCCGTGAGAGCCACCGTCTGAGCTGCCTCCCGCCTGAGCCCCGCACAGCCCAGGCAGGCATGTGCCTCCCCTGGGCCCTGGGTCCCCGGCCAGGCCCCTGCCTCCTCCCAGACACTGACTATCAGCAGCTGGCTCCCCACAGCCTTTACTCCTGCCTAGGCTCCAACCCGTCCCTGATTGGGGGCTCGAGTGCTCCCTGCACCTCGGCCTCAGCTCCCCACCCCGTGTTCAGGGAGCGGGATGCACAGACTCCTTGCAGGTGGCGTTAGGCGTCCGCGCTGGCTTCAGCCACAGTCAAAGACTGGGTCCTGGGTGGCTGCAGCTTTCCCATCCATAAAATGGGTGCGCTGAGGTTCCCTCTGCTCCCCACGGGGTTCCCAGCCAGTAATGACAGGGCTGAGGGCTTTGATGTCCCAGATGAAAGGCCACTAAAAGCTCCCAGGCCAGCCCAGGACAGGGGATACCTAGTCCAGAAAGGCAGACACCACCCTCCTAGACCCCACCTGGGCTGTGGGAGTGGGCTCCACCTGGCCAGCCCCAGGGCCAGCCCACCCCACTTGGGCCTGACCACAGAACCCCTGGGCCAGGACAGGCAGAGTGGATCAGAAGTGGCTCCCAGAGAGAAGCAGAAGGACAGGGGAGGCGGCTGGGTGGTCTCTGCAGAAGGAGGGGATCTGCCCAGGCTCCTGCCTCCCGTGCAGCTGCACGGGTGAGCCATGCTGGGCAGTGCATGCTGGGAACAAGAGCCCAGACCTGATTGCAGACCAAGGCTCAGGCAGGCCCTGTGTTGAGCCAGCACTGTCCCCGAGTGAAGGGCCTCTGTGCAGAAGGTCAGTGGTCAGCACAGGCACCAGTCACAGGAGCGTGGGCTTCTCAGCCTCCCTCCTGAGCAACGTCCTGTCCCACCCTGCGGTCCACACCCTGAGCTCCCCTCCCACTGCAACCGAGTCCTCCAAATGCAGACAGAGCAGCTTGGATGGCATTTGGCTGGTGACGAATGACCTTCCCAGAAGTCTGACATCTGCCAGAGCCAACTCTGGCCTCAGAATGGGAGAACGGGGCCTGGGAGTAGGGCCAGCCCTGTATCAGCTGCAGCAGGGAACTGGGGTGGGGCCTAGGAGTGGACAGCCCTGCGACCTGAGCCACAGTGGCCACAGACTGGGACCTATTTAAGGACAACAGAGGGTCCAGGGTAGGTGTTCTGCAAACCCTCAGGTGTGGCTTGGGCTCCTTGGGCTGCTTCTGCCCAGCCAGACCTCCCTAAGGAGACTCAGCCACTCAGCGGTTGTTCGTCCTTCCTTCAACAAGGGCCCCTGGCCCCACTGGGGCCCAGCCTCATGCTACATAGGGGTGTAGGAATAACTCAGACCCCACCCCACCCGGAGGGCCCCACCGAGGCTGGGAGATAGGCAGAGACCACACACAGTGTGTGATGCCACAGGGAGGGGCCCAGGCAGCAGGGCCACCAAGGAGAGGCCTGTGCTTCCACCTAGAGCCAGGAGAGGGGCACCCAGCTGAGCCAGCCCTGGAGCAGGGGCATCCTGGGCACAGGGGCTGCCAGGACACACCTGTGGGCCAGGGGCTCCCTACCCTCACCCTTCCCAGAATCTGTGCCAGAGCCTGGGGACAGCAAGTGGTTGCCCAGGGCCAGGACCAAGGTCAGTCTCAGGTGGAGCAACCTGAGGCCAGAGGAGCACAGACGGGTGGACACCCCATAGCAGCCTCTGAAGGCCTGCATGTGGGGACACTGGTATGGGCTTGCAGGCGCACACAGTGAGAGGGCACTGGAGGTGCCTCAGCCAGGTGGACGAGGAAGTGCCCAGGCCAGGGACTGAACGCTCGGACTTCAGGTCAGTGAGCTCCCGAGAGCCCAGCAGGCAGAGGCCAAGCAGCCAGGCCTGAGCCTCCCCTCCCTAACACAGGTGCTGGCCCTGCCAGGCGGGGTCTCCTGCCAGCTCTGAGTGTCCACAGGTGTGTGTCTGTCTCCTAGGAAGGCAGGCAGGGAACAAAGAAAACCCTCTGAGGGGCTGGTGTCACCTGTTTCAACTGCCGTCACCAGAAGAGGGCTGAGAACCGGCCCAGCTCCAAGCCTGGCTCCCCACCCAGGCTCCGGACCCCACAAACTACATGGGGCTGAGAAGAGGGCAACTTGGGGGGTCAGAGAAGAAGCACGGTTTGAGTCCCAGCCTCGTCACCTGACGGTGTGCTCACCTGACCGTGTTCCAGAGTCCCTGGGACCCACAGGTACATCCCTCCCATGCCCTGTGGCCTCTTCGCTCAGTGACTCCTGGAGGTGGCACCCTGGGGCGAGGGACAATGAATGGAACCTGGGAACAATGGGTGCATCTTTTATTCACAAATAAGAACTGTGGCGCGATGCCACCTACACGCCTGTACAGAGGCCTGAGCGCCCACAAAACGCATGGTGCCCAGGAACGCGGACGTGCCGGGCGGGGCATCCCTCAGCTTGGCAGGCACCGCTGCTCTGTGCTTGGTGCCCCCACTCTGCCCAGGGTGCCCCTAGAAAGAGCCCTCTCCAGCCCAGGAGACCTTCCATAGAAAACCATAAAAACATAGATCATTTGTCTTCAAATTCCCACTGCAAATCCGTGTTCGTAAGCAAAACAATACAAAAATAGGAACCCAACAGAACCTTACAAAACCCACCCTGCTGTCGGGACTGGTTTTTTTTTTTGTGTTTTTTTTTTGTTTGTTTTTGTTTTTGCTGTGGTTTTGGTAAGAATTCCTGCCGTGGAAGAAGGCAACATGTACCCGTGGTTCCGTCCTCGCCCGTGCCCTCGCTCGGGACACAGCAGGGTCCTCGAGGAAGGGAGGGGACTCGAGGTCCGTCTTCCCACTCGGGAGACCCCACTGGCGCCGACCACTCTGCCAAGAGGAAAGGCTATGAAGGAAAAGGACCCGGGACTGAAAGAGCTGGTGAGCACAGGTCGGTCCTGCTACAGAACTGCTTGCTGCAAGGGAGCGGGTCAGACGCAAACACGACCGGCCGCAGCGGAGGCCACCAGGCCGCGGCCAGAGCCCACACCCCGTCTGCTGGTGTCTGGAGTCCATAGCACCAAATGTGAAAAGAAGCAAAGTCCAACTCAAGGTCAAAGGCACTTGCGTGGCTGTTCCGTGGCGACAGTCTTCCGGTCTCTGCGCACCCACTTGCTGTCCGCTGCCAGCCGGCCCTTTCCTCCCCACGCTCCGTCTCTCCTCTGAGCCCCCCATCCTGCACAGACCCCACATCCTCCTCCGTCTAACCCTCAGACATCCTCATGCCATCCACGTCCCGTCCTCACCCCCTGAACACCCCCCCATGCCCAGTGCCCGGCCTCAGACGTCCACCTCCTGCGGCCCTGGCACGGCGGCGGCGGTGGCAACGCTGATGTCGAAGCAGGTGACCATCATGACATGGGCTTTGCACAGGTTCACACACTGCTCCAGGGCAGCTGTGGCCCGCTCCAGGGCCACCAGGTACTCAGCGGACTCAGGCTCCAGCTCCGGATCCACCTCAACTAGAAGGTGGGACAGGGTCGGCCAGGGGCGAGCAGCGACCAGGCCCCACCCCAGTCCCTGGCAAGGCACCCGGGCCCATTAGAACCTCCCCCAGCACCGGAGGGCAACTAGAGGGCAGGGCACAGCTAGGGAGGGTCCTGCTGCCCAGCAGTGGCGGGGGGGGGGGGGGGGGACTTACACTGCTCCAGCCAGCGGCCCGGTTCCACCATTAGTCGGCCCTGGGTCTCAGCCAGCTCCTCGCACAGGTGGTCACGCTTGGCCTGCACCTCCCGAAGCCGCTGCTGCCTGCGCTCTGCCAGCCGCAGCTTGGAGCTGACACACACGGGACCCTGGCAGCAGGGGACAGGCGCAAGAGGCCTCAGGCCTGGCCCACAAGCAGTCACGGGCAGGCTGTGGTTTGCTCCCAGGGCTCCAAACACCCTAGCCTTGGCCATGGCCTCCCTCCACCCACCAGGCACACATGGGGGCCTCATAGACAGGGTAGAACCTGTGGGGGCCACGCCCAGAGCTCCTGAGCAGACAGCAGGGACCACCAGAGGCCCAGGGCTGCCAGGGCTGGCTCCTACCTTCTCCACATCCTGGGGGGGCTGTGGGAAGAGAAGGCGAGGTCAAGGGTCACCCATGCTCCAGAGGCTTGGCGAGCCCCAAGGATACACGGCCACCCTGGCTCCCAGTGTCCAGCCCCAGGCCCCGCGAGCCCTGACCTGGGCAGGGTCTTCCCTCGGGGGTGGGCGGTGCCGCTGCAGGCGCTGCACATCGTCGATCTCATACACCTTAATCTCAAAAGGCTCCTTCAGAGCACCAGCCAGCGGCGGCAGGTCCACCCACTGCCCTGGGAGGCTGGGCTTCCGGCCCAGGGCAGCAGCGTCAGGCAGTGGGGCCGGAATCAGCCGTCGCCGCTGCAGACCTGGAAGGGAGAGCCAGAGCCAAGCGCTGGTGAGCAGAGACCAGGGCCCAGCTCCAGCCCTCTGCCACCCGCATAGCCACACCACTGCCCACAGCAGCAGCGGCACCGCCAGCCTCCCCCGGGGTACCCTCCAACCCCTGACTGGCCACACCACCCTAGTAGCACTCCCTGGCCCCAATGCCCAGAGTCAGGGAGGGGCCAGAACACTGTTCCCTGCAGCCTTGGCAAGGGTTTCCAGGTAGCTGGGACATCACGCCCAGGCTCTCGCCTGGCTCCCTGGGGCCCAGCCAGGGGACTGTGCTTGGACAGGGGTGAGCCCACCTCAGGCATGAGGATCAGAAGAGACACACACGGGTGTACCAACCAACTGGGGGCCTGTGCCCACCCTGTGCTTAGGGCGTCCAACGCTTAAACTGCCAGGGACCTACATCTGTGAAGACGACTCCTGTCTGTCCAGTCCCTGCTGACCTATGAACTGCCCAGGCCCCCATCCTATCCACCAAATGCCCCAGGGGTGCTCGCAACTATTGGGGCTGCGCACCCGGGCACCCTACAGGCCATGCCAGAGACCGCAGCTGTGAGGTGCCCCACAGAGGCCTGTCCATGGGAGCCAGCATGGGCTGCTGGGAAGGCAGGAGCCTGGCATGGGGCGGGGGCAGGCGCCACCACCCACCTGTGGCCCTCTTCTTGGGGGACTTGAGGCTGCGGCAGCGGGCGCCTGGGGAGGCGGCCCCACTCTCGCTGGTGGAGTCGGGGGCCGAGGAGGCGCTGCCCGTGGCCTCGCTGTCACGCATCATGCTCTCATAGCCGCTGCTGCCGCCGCTGTGGTAGAAGAGTGCTGTGCGGCCCATGGCGGGTGGGAGCTCCCCACTCAGCACGCTGCTATTGTCACTGCCGTGGCCACTGCTGTAGCGCTGGGGCCTGCGGGGCGCGGTCACCTTGCTGTAGGGCGAGGGCAGGGCGGGGCCCACAGGTGGCCGCTCCTCAGCCACGTTCACGCCGCTGTCGTTACCGCTGTCTGAGTCGGCCGACCCCCATGAGGAGCCTCTGCCAGGAGCTCCACTGGCCGCCAACTCATGGACACGGCTGTGGGCAGCCCGGAGCGCCTGCTTGGTGCCCATGATGGTGCCACGGCCAGCCTTGGCCCCGAGGCCAGGCGCAGCCCGTGGAGCCATCCGGGGACCCATCACAGGGCCACCAGGGGTCCTGCCCACCGCAGGGGCCAGTGGCTTCACTGATGTTCCCAAGGCCCGAGACCCGCTGGCCACGAGGCTACGGCCCTTGGCCCCACCAGTGGGGGGCTTGGGGGCTCCCATGCCCTTAGCCGGGCTGCCCCGACAGGCAGGGACAGGCCCAGGCGTGGGGCTGGTGGGCGGGACGCCCAGCCTGGGCACAGCCCTGGGTGGCCGCCCGGGGGCCTCCCTGACCTTGCTGCTGCCGTGTGCCAGGCCCTCACTCCGCTCCAGGGACGCGTGGCCGGCGGAACGGTGCACTGCCTCCATCTTGGCAGCTCGAGCTTTCAGGCTGGATGTAGCCCTGGGAATGGAGTGGTCAACCCGGCCACTGGGCCTGGACTCTTCCTCCCCTCGGAAGACTGCAGCTGCCCCGGCCCGGGGCAGGCCCAGGGCCTGGGGAGGGGCCGACCCCCCGCAGTTCTGCTCTAGGCTGGACTTGCGCACAGGTGGAGTCGGGGGAACCGCCCCGCTGGGCCTTGGGAAGAAGCCCCCCTTGAGAGCCAAGCTCCTCTTGCCGCTGGGGGAGGCCTTCAGGCTGCCTGAGCAGATGGCCTCAGTCAGGGTGTCCCCACAGGACACGGCAGGTGTAGTCACACCCAGAGTGGTGGCACCTCTCCGCAACGGTGGGATCCGAGCCACAGCCTCAGGCCTGCGGCCCCCCCTGGCTGCCACCTCGTACCCATCCACCACCCTCTGGGCACCAGCCAGCACGGCCTGTGCCTCAGGCATCCGGGAGATGCCCAGGGTGGGGCTTGAGGCCCCAACGGCAGAGGCCAGCTGCAGCATGTTACAGTCGTCAGCACGGAGCAGCCAGGGGTCCTCCAGTGGGCCTCCAGGGCCGGGTGGGCTCCGGCTGGGGCGGGTACATCCTGCTCGGCTGGCCAAGGAGGTAGTCCTAGGCTTCCGGGGGAGGCTGGAGTGGATGGTCTGAGCTGTGGCCGCCCCCCGTGGAGTCGCATCCCAGGGCTCCCTGACAGATCGAGCCAGGGCTACTGCAGTAGCCTCCCGAGGGTGAGGACTGTGGGCTGAACCAGGACAGACGGGCCCACCACGCTCCGAAGACCTGCAGCTGCTCTCCTCTGGGACACTGCTCAGGGGAGAGGTGTCTGCAGGACCAGATCCTGCTGGGAAGTCGGGGCTGAAGGGGGGCCCGGGTGTAGGGCTGGAGCTATTGGCAGTGCACACGCTGACCTCGCTAAGCCAGGAGCTGATGGACGGACCAGAGCTGCTGCCTGCCCAGGCCGTGCCCTCCAGGGCTCCTGCAGAGCCACAGGGACCCTCAGGTGCCTGCGAAGTGTAGGCATCAAACTCATCGTTGACACTGCTGATGATGCTGACTGGCCGAGAACCCGAGGCCAGGGCCTGCAGAGAGCAGCCGCTGCCAAAGCTGGCCAGGCTGGAGGGCCGTGTGGCCCCTGCCAGCCCCCCCAGGGGCAGCTCCTCCACCACTGTGAACACCAGCTCGTCCTCGCCGTTCAACTCCACGGGCTGCTGCAGGGTCACCGTGGTGGTCAGCAAGCCGCGATCCAGACAGCGGCTGCGAGTGGACGGGCAGGAGCAGGCCACGTCTGGGGAGGGAGGGGGCTGGCCCGCCTGCCCGCTCATGCCCACAGGGGGTGTCCGTACCATGCTGCTGGTGGCCCCTCCCCCAGGATCTGCAGGGGTTTCACAAGCTTCTGGCTGCTGAGGTGGCGGAGGGGCGGGGCTGGGCAGTGGCCTCCTGCCTCCATCCCCGGTGGCCAGGTCTGGGGCAGGTGGCTCGGGCCAAGTGCTGTTGTCCTTTCTCTGGTCACTCTGGGCACTAGCCCTGGAGGGCTCAGGGACACTCCGGTGTGTATCTGGGCCAGGGCTGCCTCGAGGGGTGCTGGCAGCCATGGGAGGGCCCAGAGCCTTCCTGGGGGACGCAGCCTCCGGGGGCGAGAGCTTCTTGCTCCCTCGGGCAGGGCTGGCCTGAGCTCCACCAGTGCCACCTGGGGGTCCCCAGGGGCCCTCACTGCCATCGATGCACTCCAACCGCTCCTGCAGCTCTGCGAAGGTGCTGCAGCGGAAGTGGTCGGCGTCCCGAGGGCCCTCAGAGGGCCGGCGGCGGCTCAGCGCAGGGATGATGGGCACGAAGTCGGGCGGGCCCTCGTTGTCGGTGAGCTCCCGGTCTGACAGCGCAGCCCCACTGGGCCCCACGTAGATGACCGTGTCACAGGACTGCTCACTGCTGGATGAGTAGTCAGGGTCGCCAGGAAGGCCCGGCACCGGGCGGTCAGGGTCCAGGGCCACCGTGCGTGGATGGAAAGGTCTCAGGTGTGGGGGGCGCCGGGCCCGGCCCTCCTCGCAGGAACTCTCCCCGCCTGAGGAGCTGGACGCGTACTGAGGGAAGGCAAGGCAGAGCCCATGAGCATGCCCCCTCTACTCCTCCTGGCCTCCCACCCCAGCCCTGGACCCTCTCTACAGCACAAGGCCGTGGTCTAGCTCCTGCCCCCGCCTGGACCTGCACTAGACTTAGGCGCACAACACAAGGTCTTCTGGGCTTCTCTCCCTCCCATGACAGATAGACGGAAATGCCACAGAATGGCCCCAGGATTCAGCTCAGCGCTGCCTCATCCCAGAATGCCCCAAAGGCCACACTCAGGTGCTGTGACTTGTGCCAAGAAGTCCCCTGATGGGGGTGCCCCAGTCCCATTTGCCCTGGGCTTGGTTGGTGCGGGGCCTGCTGCTGGGCCAAGCAACCCCACCCCCCACGGGAGCAGCTCTGCCTCTGCCTAGTGCACCAGGGGCTTCAGGCTCAGCTGGCAGGGCTATGTGGATGCCACCCGTGGCCCCGGGACACTCAGACTAGCAAGGACAGGCCCCTGCTGCTGCCACCCCAGGCCCCTGGAGGACACCGTAGCCTGGAGTTCCTCGGGTGGAAGGTGGAGGGGATCAGAGCCCACCTTGGCCTTCTTTCTGCGCAGGCGGTGGATGCGGGCGGCCAGCTGCACGGTGCTGAGCGTCTCGGCGTGGTGGGCGGGCGCATCTGAGACGTGGGCGATCATTGTGGTCCGACAGCCAGCGGTGGCCAGGGACTCCCGCAGCAGCATGGTGAGGCTGTGGTCCCTGAGGGCCAAGAGGCTCAGAGGCCCAGCCTGGGAGCGCCTCGGGGTAGGAGGCTGGGCGGGGTGTGTGCTCCAGGCTGGAGCAGGGGCAGGCTCCCTCCAGGACCAGGGCTGTGCCCAGAGCCAGGTCTGCCTTGCACCCTGGACATGAATGTGGCCAGCTCCCAGGACCACCCCAGAGAGTGCCTGCCCAGGTGCCTAAACTCACCTGTAGGGCACGTGCTTGGCCCCATTGACCAGAGCCAAGATAACGCTGCCCAGGGCCGACAGGGACAGACACAGGGGTCCCCCTGTGGCCTCTCCACCCCTGCCAGGTGCCACCTCACAGCTGCCCAGATCGATGAGGTGAAGACGGCTGCGGCCTCCAGACACTGAAAGCGCAGGGCGGAGCCTCAGGAGACGCCCTGGGCAGACGGCTCCTGGCACCCCCCACCCAGGCACCTACTTCCTCCCTGGCCGCACTTGTCCACGCGGTACTGGTAGACGTGCAGGGTGAAGAGCATGTGGGAGCTGCGCCGGGCGTCCTCGCCACAGCCTGCCCGGCTGGTGCTGCGAGCGGCCAGTGCGGCGTCCAGGTAGAGGGCAGCCTTCTCTGCTGTGGGCGCCCGCAGCTCGCTCTGACTCTGGAGCTGGAGAAGGGAGAGGCCACCACGCCTTTAGGGGCTCAGAGCCATGCAGCCCACAACCCCTGCCCACCTTCTGACCGTGGAGGGACAGTGGCCCAGGCGCACCTGTGACCCACATGTGGGGTCCTCTCGCAGGTACACGCCTGGAGACTGGGTGTCCTGGAGACTGCCAGAGGCCACCTCAGACAGCAGGTCGCGCAGGCTCTGGTCCCGGCCGCACACCTCCAGGGCCGAGACGCGGATGGAGAAGCGGGTGCCCGTCCTCTCCTTGCGCTCCTCCACCAGCCTGAAGAGCCAGGAGATGGCACAGGGCACCACGCCCAGGCTCTGGGGTGAGCTGTCCTTCCCGATCATGGTGTACGACTTGCCTGGGGGCCACGGGGCGTGTGAGGGTCCAGTACGGCCACTCAGGCCTCAGACCCACTCGGACTAGGGACGGGTCCCCTGGGCCCTGCCTAGGATACTCGGGTAATCAGGGGCTACTGAGACCCTGGGGCCTCTTGTCCATGGCAATCCCTCTGCCTCCCAGCTTGGGAAGCTCCAGCTTCCACCCCATGAGACCCCACCCACATGCCCACAGCGAAAGCCACCTTCCTCCACAACCCAGGCGCAGGGCCCAGGGATTGCAACAATGCAGATGGGGGACAGGGACAGGGAGCCTTTACCAAGACTCATGTGGCCAAAGGAAAAGATGCAGCCATCAGCCCCGCTGACCACAGACTGCAGCACATCGGCCACTGTCCCCGAGCACACTTCAGCCTAGGGATGGAGAGACCAGGCAGGTGTTCAGGCCTCTGTCCTGGGCACAAACAGGTGGTCAGCCCATGGGGCAGCTAAGCTGGCAGACGTGGCCAGGTGCACAGAGCTCTTGCAGGCACAGGAAGCGTGGGATGTTGGCGAAGAGCAGAGTACACGCAACACGTGCAGGACGCGCTAGCCAGACAGAAGCGCTGCTGCCAGCATGGACACACACCCAGGACACCAGACGACGCAGACACACGGCCACGCTGCCTGCAGGACCCTGGGGCATCAGGTGCCCCACCATAAGGGTGGAACAGCACCTCTCAGAAAGCTTTCTAGGACAGTGGGCTCCCACACGCCCAGCAGCACCCGGGAGACCCGGCCCAGGGAACAGGCAGGGCTGAGGGGTGAAGCCAGGGGCAGGGGCAGAGGCAGCTGAGGCAGGGAGCCAGCAGCCACCGCCACTGGCTCCACTGGGCCCACTTCCCCCTCACCCTCCTGGACACAGCACAGACCCCACCTGTTGTCCCCCAGGTCCCCGGGAGCTACGCCCCACTACCTGCTCCGAGTCCTGGGGGAAGATGGCATCAAAGGCAAACATCTTGGGGACAGCTGCAGTGCCAGCACGCCGGAGGCCCGCGCTGCCTGGGGGCCCGGCAGCTGGATCGTAGAGGGTCACTTGCTTTTTCCGGGGATCCACCTTCAGGTAGGATATGGACTCGGCTGAGCGCTGGACCCCCTGTGCTGGCCAGATGCGCAGCATGACTTTCACCTGGGGGGCGGGTAGAGCAGGCAGATGAGCACCGCCCCCCACCCAGCTGGCAGCTAATTACAGGGCAGGAGTGCGAGTCAGGACAGCGGACCAGGCCTCAGCACGGGCACCCGACACTGCAGGAATGCAGCCAGAGCAGATCCCGTATGAGGTCAGCGGGGCAGGAAAAAAACGAAGCCCAGGGCAGGGTGAGGCCCGCAGGGTGTGCGGAGCAGGGACGGGGAAGGAAGAGGAGCAGGGGTAGGGGCCCCAGACACTCCAGGAGCAGAGAGGTGCTCAGACCCTGCCAAGCAGTGCACTCTGGGCGCAGGCACAGGGAGCACCCTGCTGCCCCCACAAGCCTCTTCCCAGCGGCCCCGGCCCACGGCCTTCCAGGCTCTCATGACACTCCAGGGAGACAGAACAGCTGTGTAATGAACAAGCAAACACACCTCAGGGGCCCGGGGCTTGGTGCTTCTGACCCCCGCCCAGAAAGCCATGCTCCCCAAACTCTATGTCCCTGCAGAACTGGGGTCATCAGAAAGACAGTGGAGATTCCAATATATAACCCAGTCCCGTGTGGCCGGAGGAACAAGGCAGGGTGAGTGGGATGAGCCGGGCCTGAGCTCTGAGAGCCCTGCAGGTGACCAGTCAGCCTGGGCTTATGGCAGAACCAGTGGTATCCCTCTAAAGCACAAAAGAGATCTCTGAATGCACCCTGAGGCTGTGCCCCAGGCCCTCAGAGGAACCAGGGCTGGCCCAGGGCCCAGAGAGAAGCACTGCATACCATCATGGGTGCAAGGGGGCCCCAGGGCGTGTGACCTAGTGGGCAGGCACTGTTCCCCCCAGGGCCACCCTGGGTCAGGGCTCCTAGAGCCAGGCACTGCTCTGCTTTCTGAAGGACACCACCGTCCACTCTCTGATGAAATCTCCAATTTCCCCACGTCAGTGTAAATCAAATTACCCGAGACTCATTTCAGAGCCAATATTTTTCACGGATTTAATTGTAAGTGGCAGATACATAACGCCAGTAAAATTGGTTTACCGTGGAAAGTGCGCACAGGCACCATCCACCCCCTTGGGCATGCAGCACATTGATATGCAGAGCCTCCCCGAGTGGAGTGGGGTGTCCCACCCTCTGGGAGCTGCGAAGGAGCACTTGGCTATTGTGCTCATCAGAACCTGGGCTCCATCAGGCGAGAATCGATGCTTTTATTCCCAGATGACATGAACAAAACTACTTCATTTCCAGACGCTGCTGCAAAGCAGACGAAAAATGTGCACTTCCCAGTAATTTTTGGCAATTTTTTTTCAGCGTGAGCCCCTCACCGCTTCAAGAGCCAAATGGGTCTGGAGATTCAAGAAAATTCCTAGCAGAGAAGAGAGGTGGCAAAGCCCACTTGGGCCCACACCTCCTGCTGGCTGCCTCTGGAGCAGACACTTATCCCAGGTGGGAGGGGACAGGGCAGGGGCTGCACTGTCCAGCCTGCCCCCCGCTGCCCCTGTCCCAGTGCCAGGCCATTGTCTGCCAGGAGAGACCCTGTCATTACCACGGGAAATGACAGTCTTCAGGAGGCAAGCACACCAAGCCTCTCCCCCATGTGCAGATATCACAAAGCCCTGAATGGCTGAGGCTGCCTGCCAGAGAAGAAAACCACATTTTGCATAAAAAAGGAGGCTCTGCAGCTCCCAGAGGTGGCCCAGGCAGGGAGGGGGTGCTGCATCTCGCAGAGGGGATGTCTTTTTAATACCACAACATGATGAATTATCTTAAGTAGCACATTAATGTCAGAAACTGAATGTAATCTAACTTCTTTCCTGTGACAGTATTAAATGCTTTTCAGGAGGCATTTCTGACGCTGTGACATTAGCACTAATAACACCAGGCGCGGGAGGAGCGCGGGGCACCGGGAGTAACAGGAGCTGGGGGGCTGCAGGCCAGGGCTCCTGGTCTGGCGGAGGTGCTGAGTGGTCCAGGGCTGCCTGAAGTCCCCTGGGCCTGGCCCTGGGGGGTGGAGGGAAACCTCGGGGCCTGAAATGACACAGTGACAGTAAGAACAGGGCAGCTCTGGCTGCGGAGCTCAGAAGGCAGCCCCTCACTTCTTCATGGCCTGCCTGAGGGAGTGTCCCCCGACACCCACCACTAGCTTTGTAACCTTGGGAGGTGTGTCCTTCCATTCAGGGCCTCACTTTGGTCATCTTTAGGGTTCTATGAGAATTAAAGAAGAAGTGACCACCACACCCACTTTGCCAAGCAGAAGCCCAATGGGTACAGACAGGCTAAGTGACCAGGCCAGCCCGGATCAGAGCCCAGAGCCAGTGCTGGGCTGGGAGCCTGGTGCCACCTTCCGTCCCGACTGCCCAGCTGTCCTCCAGGTCTGCATCCCACATGGCCAGGACAGGGGCAAACCAGCATCCAGACTGCCTGCCCTTCATGGGACTGACTGTCTCCAGGTGGAGACACTGGGCACCCAAGTCAGCCAGGCTTGGACCCGTCCTCCCTCCTGGTCACGGGATGGGGCTGATTCCTCCTAAGGACACTGCTGGAAGACACAGCTCACAGGCCCAGCAGGGCCCAAAGACCCAGCAGGCGCAGGCACTGGGGTGGGAACACCCTCCTCCCATTTCTCCCCCCCATGCCGTGCATGAGGCAGGGACAGCTACTGCACCCCAGCACCTGTCCAGAGGGGCAGCAAGCCACCTCTCCAAGCAGCAGGCTGCCGCCCTTGCCCCTGAGCCCAGGGCAGCTCAGACAGAATCAGCAGTTCTGGGTCATGAAATGTCCACTTCAGGGACCCAGAGAGCCAGGCCACCCAGCCAGCACATATGCCACAGGTGTGGTGACCTGGGACCAAGAGGGGACATTAATTTATTCAGATCCACGCAGCTGGTCAGCCCAGAGGTGGGGAGTTTGCCAGGTGACTGCAGGTGTCTGAGGCTCGTGTGCTCACTGAAGGTTCCTGACCCTGAGCACAGGGCTGGCCAACCTAGTGTCCAGGCACCAGGTAAGCTTTGTGACGCCAATGGCAGCCTCACTGCCATCGACTCGCCTGGCGGGGGCGGGGCATCCATCCTGAGCTCTATGCAGGGTCCTGGGCCATGAGGCTCCATAACCGTCCCCAGATGTGGACACTCAGGAGGTCCCTTGTGGGGGGATGTGGTAAGGGAAGGACTCCTGGACCGAAGCGTGTCTGGCCCACGATGCTGTGACAGGCCAGCTGATGGAAGACAGCTGCCTTCCAGAAGGGGCTGTGAGAGCAGGTGGGCCAGCCTGGGCCCTGGGGCTGGGGGCAGAGCCAGTGCAACACTCAGCTTCCTGTCCAGGCCCATCCCCGAGGAGCTGGAGCCCCTGGGAGCACAAAGCCTGCTGACAGCCTGAGCAGGGTGCCCGCCTGTAGGGCCTGCCCCTTGGCTGGGCAATGCTGAGCAGAAGCCAGGGCATCCGGGATGGATGACTGGGCTGCAGAGAAGGCCACAGGCCAGAGGAAAGCCCACGGGCACACATCTGGCTTGGGGTCCACCTGTGGCCCCACGCCTCGTGAGCCTGCCCCCCATTTGCTGTGCACCAAGCATCCGCCGTGCCCAGGCGAGCACACGAGTCCCAGCTCGGATGCCCCTCAGGCTGAGGTGAGGTGCTTCTCTAGGCCCCTCAGGGGCAGCAACCCACAGGGCCCAGGGCCAGAGCTCTGGAGAGGGGCCAGGACCAGCCAGCCAGTCCCAGTCAGAGCCCTTGCCTTCTCCAGGCCACTGTGTCCCCACATGAAACAAGGGCCCCCAAATCAACTCCTCTCTCAGTGGCCATGGCTGGGATCTGCCTGGAGATGGTGACTTAGGAGAGGGCATCCCACCTCCCTCCCAGAATCCAGTGAGGACAAGGCAAAGAGGACCCCGGAGCAGGGGTCCCACAGTCCACGACCTGGCTGTCCGGCACATGCCCCCAGGGCCCCCCAACACACAACCTCACACCACTTCCTGCAGCCCTGCCACAGGAAGTCTCCAAGCCTCCTGCTTCCTCCTGGGCGCTGCACCTCAGGGCCCCAGCCTCCCCATCTGCACCCCTGCTGACCATCTTGCCTAAACTGGGAGAGTGAAGTGGGGCCCGTCCACCACCTGCACCTTCCCAGACACCCCTGACCTCCCAGGGGCCACCTGACCTCGGGGCTGGTCTACCTTTCCGAAGCTGCCGGGGTTATCCTTGGTCTTGGAGGCAGCCCTGAGAAGGCAGGGGGGCGCCGGGGGTGGCCACAGCTGCAGGACACCACTGAAGTCCGTGGGGTAGGTAGAGGTACCGCGGGCAGCAGGGGCAGGTGGAGGATGGTGCTTCTTGCGCTTGGAGGCCAGGCTGAGCTTCTGGGCAGCCCTGGAGAGGAGAAGCACCAGCAGCCATCTCTGTCACTACAGCACTGTGTCCACACACGCATAAGGCTACCTCGCCCTCAGACTCCACCCACCATGCCAGGAGACTCCAAGGAAACGTGGCCAGAGTGTGGCTGCAGGGCCGGGGTGTCGCCTCTCCAGGTGGAACTGCTGGAGCCACAGCAGTGTCCCCTCCCTGGCAACTATGCCCAGTACCAAGGCCAGGCAGGTGACAGGGGGTCCAGGCAGACGCGGAACCACTCCCTGCTCTGTGTGGGGCCCTGAAAAGCACTGTCTTTGTCTCCAGTCCTGCAGCTGCTGTGGGAGGCAGGCTGCAGGCCACCACCTGCAGGACCTCAGTGCCGCACCTGTAAGGTGGAATAACGTGACCCCTGGTAGCCCTCGTGCGGTCCCTTCAAGGTGCCTGCATATATGAGGCAATCAGTTAATGGTGCTACCATGAGTACCATGCCTGGCCCTCCCCAGAGGAGACAGCCTCGGTCCTTTGTGGATACCACAGTCAGCGGAAGCAGCCCCTGGGCCCTCTGATGGGCGCCCACACCTGCGAGTCTGGCAACCACTGCTGTGGACTCCCAGGGTACCCAGCAGACCCCAATCCAGGATGTACACACATAGGACGGGCCCAGGCACCACAGGCCGTGCCTCAAGCAGACCCAGGGACACATCCCAGGTCAGTCTGCTGTGCCTGGTCTCACCAGTTCCTGGGGTGGGCTTCCTGGCAGCCCCCAGCCCTCCACCTTCCTGCTCTACACAGTCACTCCCCTGGGCACACCCGCTCAAGGCCCACATCCTGTGCCCAGCACCAGGCCTGCACAACCCACCCCATGTCCTCCAGCACAGGAAACCCAGGGTCATCTCCCACATGAAACTGTGCACAGGTGACCCTGGATGAGCCCTTCTCTCTGTGCCCGTCCTGACCTTCTAGTGGAGAAGCCCCTGGTGAGGGGCAGGCCACCAGGAAGTGAGCGGGCTGCAGACGGGCGCCAGGCAACACCAGTGACACTCACAGCTCCCCTCCCAGCCCTACCCCACACCATTTCTCCCGCCTCCCACAAAGCCCCCTCCGTGCCCAGCTCCCTGGGTCCATTCCGTCCACCCAGGACCCAACACAGAAGGGCCCACACCTGGGGCCACTCAGCCTCCGCCCCACCTCCCACCACGGGGAGCTCTGTGGGCGGCATGCGAGAAACTCCTCTCATCTTTAATAAGAGTTGTCTTTTAAGAGACCCCGGGGATGGCTTCCTCCTAGCGAGGTGTCACCACAGAAAATAAAAGTAATCTACAACACACGGAGGAGTCCTCCACAGAGCCCCAGCAGGCACCGTGTGCGCCCAGGCGAAGCCGGGCAGGAGACAAGTTCCCACGCCAGGAGTCCTCGGCCTCGGAAACTTGAATTCCTGGGTCCTGAGCTGATGGCAGCGGTGGCACCTGCGCCCTGGGGATCCAGGCCTGTGTCTACTGCCCTCGGGCCTCACACAGCTTCAAGAGCGCCTCCCAGAGGCCTGAGCCCAGGCCCTCCACCTCTAACCACCTGCCAGCAGGCCTCTGTGCCCCCCCGCCGGCCCCGGAACCTCACAGCACACCTCCCACAGAAGCAGCCCAGCCCTGTTGCCTAGCTCAACGGTGCACCTGCTGCAGGGCGGGAAGCCAAGACAGGGGACCCTAAAAGGCAGAGCCACATCCCACCCCTGGGGAGGCCAGCATCAGGCAGGCTGTGCCTTCCATTGAGGTCAGCAGTGTGAGCAGGCTTGAATTTCATCAGTCTGTTCCAGGGCTCTGCCGGCCTCCTGCCCTGGACCCACCCTACCTCTGGGGTTACCCTACAGCTTCCTCAGGGGCCTCGTGGGAAGAAGCTGCAGTCCTGCCCCCAATGAAATGAGGCCAGGGCTCGGTGGGTGCCAGAGAGGCCCAGGGACAGGGTGAGGAGGGTCCCAGAGTACCCCTACATCTGCACCCGGTGCCCGTTCCCAGGATTCAAGGGCAGGGTGTGGGCTAACCCCCCAGGGGGACAGCAGTGGCCAAGGCACACCACCCAGAACCACCTCCCCACCCTCCAGCCACCTCCAGTGCCCAAGACCCACCAGCCACTTCCACAGAAAGACCACCAACCCCAGCCTAGAAGGCTCCCAGGGGCAGGGCACGCTGAGGCCAGCTGCCCTCGGTCCTGCTGAGGTAGAGGTGGGAGCCCAGGACATGCCAGCAGGAGCCCAAGTCCCATGGTCTCTTGATGACTCTGACAAGCCCTGTCCCCACCCCACAAAGCCAGCAAGCAAGCCAGAGAGCAGGCAGATGTGCCGAGAGCACCCCTGATCTCACCCCCTTGGGTCAGGGTCTCACCAGGGGTCCCCTGCCAGGACCATCACCTGGCAGGCCACCCACCCCCAACCTGACCCAGGACCCACCACCTGCCCTGGGCCTTCAGGAAGAAGGGCCTTCACTGTGATTCAGGGCAGCTAATGGGCTGGAAGTAATGGCAGGCGGCAGGGCTCCCCCCTCGGGAAACCTGCCTCTGGTCCCCAGCCCAATGCGCTTGTTTCTTTGTTTCTATGGTAACTTCCCAAGGTCAGCCGCTGAGCAGGCAGGGAGCAGCGCCAGCCTTGGCGGAGACAAAAGGCACAGCGCCCGCTCTGCTGGGGCTCGGGGTCGCTAATGAGCCGGTGTGGGGGACGGACACCGCCCTGCACTCCTCAGTGACAAGACCCTTCCTCAAACACCAGGGGCCTCAGCGGCAAGGTGGACCCAGGGGCGCGGAGGTGGTTTTTCTTTTGCAGGAAGTCTCCTTTCCATTCCCACCTAGGAACGGTCCCCCAGGAGCCCCAGGGCACAGGCCCTGAAAATCAGGACAAGGCAGGGTGGGACGGTACCAGCTGCACTCTCCCGGGGCACTGCTGACCACTGCTGGCACACACCTAAGCAGGCTGGGAAGGACCCCCGCCCCCCCCCAAGAGGGTCCCAGCAGGGCTCTCTGCACCTGATTGGGGTGGCGGCTGAAGCCACATCCATCAGGAGGCAGACCCGCACAGCCGCCAGCCTGTCCCTCAGCCCAGCGCGACAATGCCCTAATCATATGCCCCGTCACTCCCCAATCAGGCCTGCAGCCCCCGGAACAGCACTGATAAGGCATCCCCTCCCGCCTGCCTGGCGTGATTCATGGACAGGCTTATCAGCACCCGGGCGGGCTGCTAATGGGACACTGACCCGCAGCTGGGCTCGCCATTACCACTCATTACCGCGATTACATCCTGTGATCCACATCCCCCAGCCACGGGCCTGGGTCCGCCTTGGGGCTGAGGCGGGGGAGAAGAGAAGACTCTGCTCCTGCACGCCAACCCCCACCTCCCCACCCTGAGCACCATGTTCCCTCTGCAGGAACCAGACCACCGCCATATCCCGGCTTCTGCTGGGCATTCCAGGGTCTGAGCCTGCAAACCACAGCCAGTCACTCCCAGAAACCCAGCTCTAGCCTGGGACAGAAAGCCAGGGCACCAGCACTGGGCAGCCAGCCACACCTGCGTTCCCACCTCCACCCACTGGGTGAACAGCTGGCAAGGCCCCGTTCTAAGAGGCCATCGGGGGCAGGGGCCCAGGTGCCCTCATCACCCTCCATAGGACTCTGGTGCACACTGCTGCCCAAACAGCCCCGGGAGGACTTACCTTATAAAGAAGGAGGCTGCGGCCGAAGAGGGGCCTGTAGAGCCCCCTGCAGAGGCGCCTGGGGCTGGAGTGACCAGAGCCGATGTGCAGGCCCCCCCACGGCCCCACACCTTGGACACGCCATCAGGACCCGCCATGGGGGGACCATCTCGGACCGTGTCTGCCACCGCCACAGCAGCCACCGCTGCCTCAGCCTGCAGGGAAGGAGAGTCCAGGTGAGGAGCAGAGGGGCAGCAGACACGCCCACGGCCCAGGCACCACCCCACCCCAGCACACCCCTGCCCTGACTCCTGGCCAAGAGGCTGGGAGACGGAGGCAGGGAGAAGGCCTGGCTCCCAAGGCAAGGCAGGAGGACCCTGGGCCAGCCATGGCGTGCACCTGGCCTGCCATGGCAGGGGCCCTGCAACCAGGGCCTGGTTCTAGAAATGCAGTGACCCCCGAGGTCAAGGCAGCTGGACAGGGCCCTGTACCCCTCTCACCTGGACCACATGCGGGGGCCCAGAGACACAATCAGACAAAAACCACAGTAAGTATCTGGCACAAGCACTAACTGCCCACGTAGGAGGACGTGTTGTGCTTCCGCTGTCTGAAATACTACTCTGGCATTTCCAACTAATTAGCTAAAATAAATTCCAGAAAGGAGACAGCCCCATAATGAAGCTCAAATGTAATTAAATGCTCCCCAGGAAGCACCCAGCGGACCCAGGACCAGCTTCCGCTTGTGATTCGCAGCATATCTGGAGCCCTAGACCCCAGGCAGCACTGGCTCTGGGGGGCAGGGGCTCACTTCTCCCGGGGGGCAGCTGCTCCAGACCCTCCCAGCCTCCCAGCTCCACCAAGCGGAGTAAACCTGCCCGAGGCGTCCTCTGTCCGGCTGGCATAGGGCTGCAGTGGCCTGGCTGAAACACAGGTCTGTCTAGTCTGGTGATGTGGGGGCGGAAGAGTCCACTGTCCTCAGGGTCTCCCAAGGGGCACAGGCTAGAAGCAGGTATGCCACCCAGGCCCAGGAAGGAACATTCCAGAAAGAGTCCTCCTCACCGTGGAGGAGAGTCTCACCCTGCCAAGCCCACAGCCAACAATGGCTTCCAAACCCTTTCTAGGACATGGAGCAGAACTCGTCTGTGAAGGATCAGTGGAAGCCCAGCATCCTCCTGGCCCCCAGAGCAGTGGGCACTCCCCACAGTTGCAGGAAGGAAAGGTCAGTGGCAATACAGGGAAAACCTAGAGCTTGGAGAAAGGGACAGCTGGGGCAGCTCACAGGCACTGGGCCAGCACACCATACCCACCACAGCCTGAGGCAGGAACTCCTCCACACCCCTCAGAGCCCAGCCTGGCCGGCCCTCCCTTTCTCCAAGCCACTCTCTCACCTCAAAGTATTTTTGTATCACTTTGTTTTAAGATCTGAATTCCCTTGCTGAGCAGAGTGGCATAGAAAAGAATTAATCTTAAAATCACGATGTTGGCCACCAGAGCTCCTTGGAGCAGAGCTGGGTTTGGCTGAGCACCCACTGGACACCCAGCCAACATCCCAGGGCCAGGGGCTCTTAGGTGGGCAGGGGGCGTGCCACCCACAGCCCACTTGGTGCTACAGGTGGCTCTCACCAGCCAGTGATGGCACTGCCAAGGGAGCCCAGGCAGCATCCCAGTGCCAGGCCCAGCCACACCACGCACCTGCCTGCCTGCCAGCCCAGGGGGACGGAGGCCACAGTGCCGACAGCTGGGCCCTGGCCTACCCACCTGCTGGCCCCAGCAGGCCTGCTCAGTCCTGCCAGGCGGTGCACGTGGGTAGTGGCGGGGCCTCCCCGCACTGACCTGTCTCAGGAGTCCTGCATGTGCCTTGGCTCCACCGTCCCGCGAGCTGCCGTGACAGGGCTCCATCCATCGGGTGGACGGCCACTGCCAATTCCTGCCAGAAGCAGAGCCCAGGCATGCCAAAAGAAGCCGTCCCAAAGCCAGGCGGAGCGGGGAGGGAGGGCCGGCAAGAGGGGAGACCACAACACGGGGGCCGGGACACAGGGAGGGCGGCCAGACAGACAGCGGGCAGGCGCCAGAGCAGCAACGGAAGGGAAAGCACGAGAGAGCGGAGCGTGAGGCCGGCCGGCGGCTAGAGAGCCCGCGCCTCGCTCCCAGCGCCCGACACCAGCCAGCCGGCAGGGCCCAGGCCACCGCTCCAGACTCCAGGGGCCGCGAAACTCGGTTTAGGAAATACAGAAACACCCATTTCCTACACGCACTGGGCCAGACTCCACAGCTGTGGACTCTGAAGGACAGCGTCCACCAGCGTCCTCCCCAGGCACTACAGAGGGTGCTGAGGCGTGGCCGGGCAGTCAGGCTGAACCCACAGACGCTACCTCACCCTGCACAGGCAGGAAGGGATGCTCGAGCCTCCGTGAGCAGACTCCCCCACCCCCTGAAGCTCCTCCTCATCACCCAGAGGCCTTGGGCACCTGGAGAGCCCACACTGGGAAGTCCTACCCCCCAGGGGCCTTGCCCACTCCCACACCACAGAAGCATCATCACAGCCTCAAAAGAGGGCCACCCTGCCAACCCCTGACCTGGGGATCGCACAGGGCACCAGCAGTGAGTCAAGAAGCATCATGGAGAGCCAGGCCTGAGCCCACCTAAGCCCCCTCCAGCCTATAGCCAGGGACAAGGGCAGGGGCACCATCAGCCTCCTGCAAGGCTCACAGCAGGGAGCAGGCAGGCCCAGGGCAGGCAGCAGGAACCCCAGGCCAGTGCCACCAAGCACCAGGGACAGAGAGACTCCCTAGCTCCAGGGGCCTCCGCTCCTCGGCTGTCATCTGGGGGTATCCACAGGAGGCCAGGGCTTCCACCCCACAACCTCTGGGGGTACAATGAGCACAGGTTTCCTTGGTCTCTGTGAAGGTCCCCATGGGCACTCTCAGAACAGTGTGTCCAGAGCCTGGCAGTCCCAGGAGCAGGCTAAGGCAGGGGGTTTGAGGCAGCCTGCGGCAGTCCAGCACCCCTAGAGCTAGCAAGGCAGGAACAGGCCCAGAGCCCAGATCCTGGGGCAGCCAGGTTCTGCAGAGCTGCCCCACCTGACAGTCTGGAATGGACTGCTGGGCCTCCTGCTGGGCAGCTCCACAACTGCCTGGATGTTCAGGAGGTGGAAAGGTCCAGAGAGGGCCACACTCTGAGCTCGTGGACGCTGGATGTGGGAGGGGCCTCTAATGGCACCAAGCTGGCCATGGCTGCTCTACCAGGACTCAGGGCTCTCCAGGACAGTCATGGCCACAGAAAGACCCAGAGCAGGACCACCAGGGCAGGCTCCAGCATGGCCTCCAATACTCTGCACCCTTGGAGCCCTGGGTCCCCTTCCTCCCACTCCAAGGTCCAGCCCTTCTGGTCAGGCCTGGCTATTCCTTCCCAGCATCCCACATTGGCCTCAGCCAAGATGACAGTGCCCACTGGGCTGAGCCCTGCCCACTCAGTTCCACATCCCAGGACAGGGGGCCGCAGGCTGCCCAACAGCTACGAGACCAGGGGGCTGGACCCTGGGGTCTCCACAGCAGCACACAGCATGGCGAGTGCAAGGCCATCTCTAGGATCGATGCCCTGACCCGGGGACACACCTCACCTGGGTCCTCGAGTCCTATTTACAGTTCTAATAATCCCCCTATTGATGGCTGGGGCTATGCTCTAATTATAAATCCATGCCCGCCTGCCCTGAACACAACTGACCTGCTCATAAAGCAGGGAGCATGTGCGTTACACACCCACGTTTCATGGCCTGCTGGCCACCAGCGGGGCTGCCCGACCTGGGGCCAGTGCCCCAACTGTCCCCTACCACCACACCAAGCACAGTCAGCCTCACACATTCCCAGAAAACGCAGGGGATGCGGCCAGGCTGGCTGTGGATGGGGTGGGGTGGGGGGGAGGCAGCTCTGGGCCACCACCTCAGCCTCCAGCCCTTGGAACCCAGCCCAATACTGCCCCCTCCAAGAAACCTCTCAGCTCAGCTAAACAGAAGTTGGCATCTGCGCCCTCCCTGTCCCAGGGCTGCCCCAGTGTTCTCCTCCAGACGTCAGGCCAGGAGACCCAGAGGGGCTGGCCTCCTCTTGCAATCTTCCTGGGCGGGCGAGCGGAGGGGCCTCCTGTCCAGGCTGGGGCAGCAAAGCCAGTCCTACAGTGAGTCGTCACACCCGCTGGAGGCCAGTTAATGTCAGTTCTTCCTGAGAGCCTCAGATGCACCCCGCCCCAAGGTCAGTACCAGTGGCCCCGAGGGGCAGCCTAGCAGCCAGCCCAGGGATGGTCTCAGCTCAAGGAGTCTTGGGCCACACCACATCCAGGCAGCACCATGTCACCAGAGTCAGTGGGGCCAGCCAGCAGAGGTGGGACAGGGCCTGTCCTGTATCAATACTGCCCAGTGGCTGTGGGACCTGTCCTTTAACCACCCTGGGGGTCAGAGGCCAAGGACCCACCTACTCACTTAAGAGACTGCCAGCAGGAGAGCCCATGCAGCTGGCCTGTGTCACCTGGAAGTATACTGGGCACAGCCACCGCAAGGCCTTCTGCCCTGACCCCAGGTGGCTATGCAGGGGGACCCTCCATAGGCCTCCAGCTCCAGCTCCACTCAGACCATTTACTCTTCCTGCTGGGTCCTCCTGCTTTGTCCACCTGGGGAACCCAGATCAACACTGGGCACACACTGGAGGGTCCTCTGTCTCAGTCCTCAACAAGCAAGTGGCTACAACTAAGGGCATGGTGTCCCTGGAAATGACCCCAAGTCAGGTGGGGCTGATGCAGGGTGCTCTTCTGGGAACAGGCCCCCCCACTCTGAGACCCCCAGGAAAGAGACTCCATCCAGCAGGCTCCAGGGCCAAGTGAAGAGCAGCTGCAGAGATGGCCACTGGCCATGCAGCTGACCACCTGGTCCCTCCATGAAAGCAGCCCGCCCTGGTCAGGGCAGCAAAGCCAGCTCCAGCGGAGCCAGAGTCCTGGAAAGGCTGTGGGAGGGGGGCTGGGACACCTCCAGTCAACACAGTCTCTGGCCTCCTCCGAGCACAGCAGCCAGCCTGGCAGTGGGCGTGGAACCTGGCCACCGGTGAGGCCCCATCCTTCATGTGGCTCTTCCAGACCTGTCCCCTGAGTCGTGCCCCTCTGGGAAGCCTAGTGTGGCAGCTCCTCACTGGGAGCCACTCCCTCTGCCCCAACCCAGTGTAAGGACTGGAACTGTCCAGGACACCTTGGGTCCCTCCGTTGGCCACAGCATCACCCATGACCTCAGGAGCAAGACTAAGGTGGTGACAGCCACTCCCGAGGAGGCAGGGGATGCTGCAGCCAGCACCCCCCAGGGCACCCGATGCGGGTCTCAGGAAGGTCTGGGGACCCCTACGCCACAGTCCTCCCTGCAGAAGCCACCCCTACAAGGCATTTGAATGTGGGGGGCCCTGGGAGAGGACCCAGTTCTGACCCACCCAGGACACTCACCAGGCAGGTGGGTGGCAAGAAGCTGTTGACTCTTGAGACGCTCCACATGCCCTCCAAGCACTGCTGGGCCTGGATGGTGACCGTGCTCAGCGCCCCGCCCAGGCCCGCCGGTGCCACAGACACCTGGACACTGGGCCCAGACGGCCAGGCCATCCCCTTCCTCCTGTCAGGCCCCGCTGAGGGCTGCCTCCCTGCAGGACCCGCTGGTCCAGGGGCATCCCTGGGGCTGCTCATGGTTCCAGCGCTGGGGGACACAGGGCCTCCTGGAGGGGCATCAGGGTCCCCTCGGCCGGCAGGGGCCTGGAGCAGGCGCAGGGCCTCCCGCGTGAGCTGGTGCAGGTGCATGGTGCAGACGTCACAGCGGCTCTCGGCCTCCGGGCGGCAGGCAGGCAGGACCCCAGGAGCAGGCAGCTTGTCAAGAAGCAGAGCAGAGAGGCAGGGATCCTGAGGACAGCCAGGGACAAAGGCTCAGTCAGTGCCGGGATGGGAGGGCAGGCGCAGAGCCCACACCCAGGCCTCACCTCTGCGGCACAGAGGGCTGACGCCAGGCCACGGAGCCATCCATAACTGATTAATAAGCCCCACACAGTCCCATCCACAGAAGCCCAGCAGGAAAATAATTATTGGAACTTAATAGTG
Source organism: Urocitellus parryii (assembly GCF_045843805.1). Classification (NCBI taxonomy): domain Eukaryota; kingdom Metazoa; phylum Chordata; class Mammalia; order Rodentia; family Sciuridae; genus Urocitellus; species Urocitellus parryii. The sequence goes on from NC_135536.1 coordinate 3,043,749, forward strand.
AGGTTCATGGTGCCCTTGATAGCCACGCGCCTCTCGCGCCGTCACTAACCTCAGAGCTCGCAGCTAACAAGGCGTGCTGGCGGCTCCTGGACAACCGGCCTCTGGGCCCAGGCCTGGCCCAGGTCGGGAGGCCAGCGGGAACGGCCATAGGAGCCTCCCTCACTGGGCAGGCGGGCAGGGTGGGGTGGGGTGGGAGAGTGCTGGAGACCCTCTCCCTGCCTCCCCAGGTCTCCAGCCAGCTGGAGGATGAAGTCGGGCACCAAGAACGTTTGACAAGACCCCGGGTGGGCGAGGTCATCTCCAGAGCAGCAGCAGACAGAGGCAAGGCCACCCTCCCTCACAGAGCTGGGGACACAGGAGGTCCCTAGCCATAAGAGTGGATCCAGAGGTGGCAAGGACAGGAGCCAGAGGAGCCACAGGCCCCCACCTAGTCAGAGGGTCCTTCTGGGGGGCCACCTTTACAAAGAGTCAGGGAAGGGCCAAGTCTCAGGGTGAAGCTCCCCAGTGGCCCCCTCCCACATGCCCCAACGTCCCCAGTTGGCTCTGCTCCTGCCCAGAGCTGGCCAGCACCCCCATCAAGGGCCTGCCCAAACATAGGACACCTGGCCTAGGCAGCCCCTGGGACAAACACCAGCCTAGCCGACCTGTGGTAATGGCCACCCCAGGTTTTCCCAGGGATCACCCTGATAGAGCCCAGGGTCCTTTCCCAGTGGGTAGACTCTACCAGTCCCACCGCCTGTCCCCAACCTGAGCCTCCCTGCCATATAAGAACCCCAGGGATTTCCAACATCTGGCTCCTATCCAGCTCCTGAAGTGGCCACACGAGACGATGGCTTCCCCAGACACTCCCATTTCTCAGCTGAGGAAGCTGAGGCCACCACAGAGGTGTATCTCATTTGCTGTGGCAGCTGAGGGGTCCTTGTCCACCACGCATGGGAAGCACACAGTGGTGAGAGCTGAGCTCAGATGAGGGACCCTGGGCCCAGCATGAGCAGGGGTCTCTCTTCTCCTTGTCTCCAGTGCCACCCCACCCTACAGGGTAAGCCCTGTACATGTGACCCCAGGCAGACCTCATCAGATCAAAGGCAGACCTGGCCGGGCCCAGCGGGAGCTGCCTGCTGGCTTGCGGCCCCTGGAAAGGCCTGGATTTCCTCCAGGCTCTGAGGTGCCTGGCAGGTCTGGTCCTGATGGGCCAGCACCCCACTCCCTCTCGCACCCCTACGGCGCCCCACTCCCTCCGCACCCCTGTGGGAATTCAGTGAGCTCAGCCACAGGGAGCCCTGCAGGGAAGGAGGCTCCACCAGAAATCGCCCTGGGGCAGCTGGCCCTGAAGTCAGACGCACACAGGTCCACACCAGGAAGCCAGCGTCCCCTCCCAGATGACCTCCACCCAGAGCCAAGGGCCTCAGCCCCCAGCTGCAGGCTGAGGGCAGTGGGGCCTGTTCGCAGTCCAACTCTGATTGCGCCGATCTTTCCACTCGGCAGGAGGCTGTGAAAGGGAAGGAAGTGCCCGCCTGCTGGAGCCATTAACTGACCTGGAAAGGTGGCCAGTCCAGACCTAGCTCCAGCCTGAGGCCCCAGGCCCACTGCCCTTTGTTCTGGGGCTTGGGGACAGGCTGATGACCTCCACTTGTCTTGAGGCCGGAGGCTTCTAGAGGAGCCCTTTACCGGCTTCATGGCCTGTGAGCAGGTGGCAGGAAGGAAAGCCGAGGTGCAGGGCAGGGCCGGGAGCCCTCGGTGACCTGCAAACTTACCTGGCCCTTTGCAACCTGGCCAGGAGAGAGTGGGAAACAAGGTGACAAGCCGAGCAGCCCTGGCCCAGCCCCTGCTGCCAGGCCCCCATCCCACGGGGTCCTCGGGAACTCAGAGCCCTATCCAGGGCTCGGCCCTAGGAAGAACCATGGAGTCCAGGGAAAGCTCACCAAGCTCAGGTTCCACCAGGAAGACCACAGAGGCTGCCTGGTCACCTGCTCAGCGGTGGCAGCCCCTACCAGGCAGCTCAGCCGGGGACCTTCTCCCCGAAGCTGGCCTGCTTCACAAGCACCCAGGCTGGGCCCCTCTCCTAGAACAGCATCAGGCCCACTGCTCACCACCAGACTCCCGCTGGCCCTGGCTTGAGACAGGGGCTAGGCAAGAGAGGAGGAGAGGGCAGCAAGGGTGCTGAGTGAGGCAGGCAGGCCCCAACAGGCCAGGGGACAGCAGGGCACAGCACAGATCCCGGAGCCTTGGCTGCTCAGGAAGCATCAGAACTACTGAGCAGAGCACCCAGGTCACTCAGAACCCAGCCTGCTCCAGAGGGACCAAGACTGCACCACCCACGAGGCTACCCCCTTGCGGCCGAGATGGAGCCCAGCCCAGAGCTCCTGGGCATGCAGGGCTATGGGGAGGCGGGGGATGAAGGAGGGGTCCTCACAGCACCAGCTGCTCCCTTCAGGCACCCCAGATGCTACCCCGGCAGACAGAGGCAGAGCAGCCCCACAGCCCCACCTCCTCCCTCCCTAGCCTGCTCTGTGGGCCCAGGGCAGCAGCAGCACATCCTGCATGTTGGAGGGCTCGGCCCAGACTGCGGAGGAGGGGGAAGCCCAGGAGAGCCAGCCAGACCTTTCCCCAGGCCAGCTCTGCGTGCCCAGTCGCCCTGGCAGCTCAGGTGTCCACAGACCCCAACCTTTAGGGCTTGCTGCCCAAGTTCAGGATTTTAAGCCCCAAAAGCTCCATCACAGGGCCCGGGCCCGTTGCCCTCCCCTTGAAACCCAATGCCTTCAGAAAGACAGTAATTACCCCACTGCAAAATATTACTTTTAATTTTCTTTTTATAGTCTAATTAAACAGATATTTTACTTGCATTTGGAAAAGGTTTTTCTTCATTTGATTCAATTTAGCACTGGGTACCACCCAGCCACCACACCACGGGCGTCAGGGAGCCTCCCGGCTTAGAAATGATATCTTCCCATCTTTCATTTCACTTCTGGGGTCTCTGGGTTGCTTTAAGTAATCCTTCCATTTTCTCCCATGTGGGAGGCTGCCCTGTCGCCAGCGCCAGGAGAGAGGGGACAGAACAGGTGCAGACCAGACCTCCGCCAGCTGAGGCCACTAGGGGGGTGGAAGGGGGCTGTGTCCAGGTCCAAGCAGTCACAGTGTCCTCCGCGGAAGGCCTTCTCTGAGCCCACCACCCTGTCTCTTCAAGGGGGACCCAGAACCATTGGGTGATCCAGGGCCACTACAAAAGCAGTCACAACCAGGGCCCCCACCCGCAAGAGGCCCCAGACTCAGGGGTCCCTCTCCTGCTCCACCAGTCAGGCGTGAGCAAGTGGCAGCCAAGCACGAGGCCCCCACAGCCGCAGTCCCCTCTACATGTCCTCCCTTCCCTTCCCAAACAAAGCCTCTGGGCCATGACCCCGTGCAGCCACCGTTTCCGGAGTTGACAACAGGTCCAGGAAGGGACCCGGACATGGGGCCGATGGCTGCTCTAACAGGCCCTGCTACTGAGGACAGTCCTGTGTCTCCCGCAGCCTGCTGGGACAGGCAGCCAGGAGACAGGGCTCAGTTTTCCAGCCTAGAAACTGGCAGCCAGCTGTGGCTGTCCTGCACCCCAACACTCGCCAAGCACCTCATCAAAGGTTCAGACCCTCCATCTGACCATCTGCAGCTCATCAGAGGGGCTCTGGGCCAACCCAGGCTATCCTTCTCTGCCAAGCCAAGGATGTGGCCCGGCCCACCCAGCACAGACCGGCACGCCATCCCCAGGGCCCTCTGCCAGGCACCAGACCAGCTGGACCTCTCAGGCACAGGCCAGCTCCCCTCCTCCCTCAATGGCCTCCCCTGTTCTCCACCAATGCTCCAGCAGAGCACAGGGAGCCCTGAGGGGCCCAAGGCCAGACAGACAAGGATGGCCTCGTCTGGGTGGGGTGGCAGCAAGTCATCAGGACACCAGCCACCCCGTGGAGGTACTACAGGGTCTCAGAGTTGCATCTGCACTCAATCCTACCCCCCACCCCCCACCCCCATGCAATCTGTAGCGACTGGGCCAAGCACAGGCCCCTGCTGGCTGTTCACTCCTGGACAGCAGGGAAACACCACCCTCAGAGCCACAGCAGATTCTCACAGCCTGGATGGGCAGGCCAACCCCAAAGCCAGGGTTGGAGGTGCCTCTGGCTCAGCTCCAAGCCCCAGGAGGCAGCAGGAAAGGGGCATGTGCAGAATCTGAATCAGCCCTTCCCTCCCAGCAGGTCCCAGGACCCCTGGGAAGACACCAGGAGATGACAATGTGTGGGTGACCACAGATCTGTCCTGACCACAAGTCCCCTCCAATATGACCCCCCAGAAAACCCAAGGCTGGGTCAATAGGCAAGGCCTTCAGCTGCAGCTCCTTCACAAAAGGCTTCCTGGGACCCTTAGGCCCCTGCAACTGCAAGCCACACTGCAAAACTGCCACCCACCTGGCTGCCCCATCCCCCAACCCACTGCCCTTAAAAGTCCCCAGAGCTCTTACTGCTCCCACCCCCTGGAGACTCGCTTCATCTCTCCACGGGTCTCGGGTCTCGTTCTAACCTCCCACGAGCTGCACCTCCCCATACCGCTCCCCCAGGGCCCACTGCTCTTTGGTCCAGGCACAAGCCGAGGAGGAGAAGCCAGGCGACAGGCTCCACCGCATGCGGGGCAGCTTGTGGCCTCAACGGGTCACACCTGGTGCCTTTTCCTCCCTGCTCCGTGAGGACAGTGTGATAAGTGCAGGGGTTCTGGCAACCTGCCATTCTGCCCCACACAGCACCAGTGGTCTGGGGGCTGGTGGAAGCGTTGGCCTTCCCCACCTGCCCAGCTCACCTGCCAGATGGGGCCTCCTGGTCCACAGGGGAGCATATCCACAGGACCCAGCCCAGCCCAGCCACCAGCCCCTATTCTCATCACACCCAACAGAGAAGATGGGCACCACTCCAGAGATCCAATACCCACACGCCACTGCTAGGTACCCCTGGCCAACCATCCACCTCTCGACAATCAGTGGGCCCCAGCCTCCTGCCTCCATAGGTGGTCACTTTGCTTTCTGGCCACCATGAATATATGCCGCCTTTACAGGCCGAGACTCAGAGAGGCCAAGACACCTCCAGACATAAAGCCTGGGCAGCAGAGCTAGAGTGCAAACCAAGCCCAAGGCCCCCGCTGCCAAGCCCTAACCCCTGCTTCCTCCTCATCGACCCCTGTCTTGGGGCCAAGCTGACTGGGCAGCCCCCTCAAGCACAGATCCGTTTCCCGCCTGGAGGAAAAGGCTGAGAGCCAGATCTCCCAGTCTCCCAGATCTCCAGCTGGGGGCAGGCGTGGGGACTGGGGAGCCCCAGGAACAACAGTAGGAGGGGCCTGCGGCTGCCCAGCAGGCCAACCTGGAATGATTTGGGACTCCCTAGGCTCTAGTCAGGTTGGCTGTGGGACTGGAAGGCAGAGCTGGGCTGTCGCTGTGGCGGAGGCTGCAAGGTGGGGAGAATACAGGGATGGACAATAGGAACAGGTCCACCCTGCAGCCCAAGCCCCAGAGCAAGGTCCAGGCACAGGCCAGCGCCTGGCACGCTCCACCGGAAACAGGAAGCAGCTCAAGCTGGCCTCCATCACCGGGGTCAGAGGCTAATAATGCACATGGCCATGTAAGCACATCCATCCAAGGCAGGACACAGCAGGCACGAGGCCTGGCACTGGGCCATGCAGGACTGTAAATCCGTTAGCCCCAGGGGCCCAGTGACTGGTGTCATCCCCAGTTGAAGCAGGAATGCTCCCTGGAGATGAAAAGCAGACATGACTGGGAGCCCTGCCACAGAGCTCTGAGGCACCCTGCAGCCAGCTCAGGTCCAGCTCAGGTCAAGGAGCTGCTCCTGACAGGTGCTGCCCTGGAAAGGTGGACACAGCTCAGGGTGTCCATCTGCAAAAGCACGAGAGTGACACCCCGGGGGAAAGTGCCCCTTGGAGGAACACGAGTAACAACTCCACCATGTTTAACACCCTGCTCACAGATGGGCAAACTGAGGCCTTTGGGTCCCACCCCAGGCTCCACCTGCCCAGGGGAGTCCTTGGGCACAGCATTTGCCTCAGTAGAAATTCAAACCAGAGATCAGTGGCAGGTGTGGCCAGACCTCCCAGCCCAGCTGCCAGCAGGAACCCCCAGGGCACAGCCCAGCCTCCGGCCCCACCCCTCACAGGCTCCCATTCCCCAGGGCCAGACAGGTGTGAGCACTCAGTGCACTTCTACACTAGCTACTCACAGCCCGCTCCATCTTGCACGAAGACTGTGCTGTGGTTTCCAAGAATTACACAGTGTAAATCAAAAACAAAACCAGGACACGGAGACAGTCACCGCTGAAACACAGGAGTCATCTGTTCCCAGAAGGGACACAGAAAAGCCTCATGTGGTTTCCAGAGTTGAAGAGGTTTGCTGTGAGCCTCCTGGAAGGCCTCTGCTCTCTGTGCCTTTAAGACACACACCAGCTCTTCTGACTCCAAGTATGAGACCCTGCGGGCACACAGGAGGGCGGCTTGGGAAGGCCCCAGACTCCTTCCCTGGCCTGCTCCAAACCATCCCAAACCCCTCCAGCTTGACTGAGCAGCCCAGGTACAAGAGTGAGCTCCAGCCATGACTGAGCAGCCCGGGTATGAAGGTGAGCTCCAGCCAGCCTCCTCCATCCCTCTAGCCCTCAGCAGAGAGTGAGGCCGGGGACCACATCCAGTACCGCCCAGCCCCAGTCTGGACACAGCCAGACTCTCGTTGAGCAATTCCCTCCCCCAAGGCATGTGCTCCACAGCCCCCTGCCCAGGCTCCACCTCTGCTCCCAGGTGGTATCCCCAGCGCAAACGCTCATGCCCCTTCAGCTCAAGCCCTTCCCCAAAGGCCACCCAATCCCTGGAACTCCAGGCCAGCAGCACAAGTAAGACAGACACGAGGACGGCTCTGGTCCCAGCCATACTAAGCCAAAGGAAACCTAGGAGCAGGGACAGAAAGCCAGCCCGGGGCGGGGAGGGGCTGCCAGGGCTTCATGGGGGCTCTACAGTGAGGCTGGGGCTGGTCAACCTCCTCCCAGTCCCTACCGGTCCCCCTCAGCATCCCGGAGCCTCTGTCCCTACAAGTCCAGCTCAGGAGCAGGTCCCTTTAGGCTGATGCACCCTGTCCTTGGCCTGCCAAGCCCAGGAAGCCTGGCCCTCACACACCTCCCCTGGCTGCCGCGGGCTGGGCTGACACCTGGCTGGGCTGGGAACCACTTCTGGCGCCAGGACCCCGCCCTACATAGCCCCAGGCACACACCGTCTGGCTGGCACAGGTCGCCAGCACAGCAGCACAGCAGCACAGCGGTGGCCCCAAAGCGGGTGGAGCTCTGGCCATGCTCCAGACAACCAGGGCAGCAGCCCATAGCTGGGGGAGGAGGCACAGATCTGACCCTGGGGGGCAAACTTCCAAATCAAATGAGTCAAAGCCAGCCCTCCACAGGACCACAACCCACAGACTCAGGACTCCCAAATCACAGTGTCACTAGACATGGGGGTTGTGGAAACAGACACTCCCCATCTATCCAGAGGGCTGAAGATATCCTGAGTGAAGTGACAGAGGAATGGAGAGTTGGACCCCTCCACACCTCACCGGAGTCTAAGATCAAGGCCCACTGAGGCAAAACAGACCCTAGTCAGGCCACAGTGGCCTGGCCACAGGAGAGCAAGAGGCTCCAGATCCCTGACCCCTGAGGACTGGCTCCCTGTGTACAGGGGCCACCCAAGCCAGGGCACAGTATGCTGAGCTGCACAGGGACTGGAGCCCCCAGTGGCCTTGCTCACTGTCCTGCTTGGAGAAAACCTGGACATCAAACACACAGTACCAGGCCAGGGGCAGGGACTACCACACCGGTGGGCAATTCCAGTGCCCACAGGGGACTGGAGCCCTTGGGAGGCAGAGTAGGAGACCCTGCAGAGATGAGCCCCCTCAGGACCTGGGGAGCTACATGAGAACAGATCATGTCCCCACCAGGGCGATCAGCAACTAAGCACTGATATGGATATTTCAAATGTCATCGGGACTTTGGAGAAGTCGCCACCTCTAAATAACACATCTGGGCAGCAGCTGGGAGGACCCCACCCCCTTGCAGCGGGGTGTGATCCTTCCTCGGGCAGAGGGATTGCCACCCTCCATAGCAGTTGTCACCTTGGGGAACACAGAAGCAGAATTTAGCCTCAAGGTGACCACATGAGGTGTGGCTGGCTGTGCCCCCACTGTGCTGGCCACTCAGTCATTCAACAAACATTTTCAAGGCACCTGGACCCCACGCCTCCCCTGGCAGAACTACTGCTTGGGGGTGGCACCCTCGACTGGGATGGAGGCAAAGAAAGGGGTGTGGTGGAACCTGGGGACCACTTCTCTGTAACAGCTCAGGTGTGGCAGGAAGAGGAATGGCCTGGCTTCAGCCTACAAGTGGTGGTCACTGTGCCGCAAGACCCTCAGGGATCCTCACAGGCCGGGATACCTGGGAAGAGGCGCAGAACATCAGAGCAGCATGACAGCAGGGCCTTCTGCCCAGGGAGGCTGGGGGTCTGGGAGGAGGGGGCATGAGGTTCCGAGGGCCAGAAAAGGCCCATGGAGGCCACAGGAGGCCAGTCAACAGGTGGACCCCAGGCCAAGCAGGATCCTGAAGCAGTCACCTGGGACATGAGGCCTGGGAGAGGTGGCACAGTGGGGGCCATCCTAGAGACTGCCTCTCCACATCCAGGGCCCAAGGCCCTTCTCAGATCAGCTCCAACCTGGGCTGAAAGAGAGCATGCCCTCCACTTGGTACCCAGAGAGGGTATGAGGCTCAAAATGGGCCGAGGGCACAGTCCTATACATGAGGTCCCTGCAGGCCCAGACAAGGAAACCAAGGAGGTGCAGGGAGAAAAGGCCACACCATGGCAAAGGGAGGCAGGCCTTCAACGCAGGCCGAAAGCCAGCCAGCAAGGCCCCAGCCACTATGCCAACACCCGTGGGCCCCCGAAGACCCAGGCACAGAATGATTCCCAAGCCTGTGTCTCGTCAGTAGCTGGGGTATAAGGCTTACCCTGCCCCGCCACACCCGTGAAATCACAGGCACAAAGGAAGCCCCATGTTACAGATGGGAAATCAAAGCCAAGAGCTCTCAACAAGCCTGCCTACGGGAGCCGTCTGCTGGCATGAGGGCTTTGAGGAGCCAGAGGAGATAAGCCCTGGCAGGGCCCTGAGGCCGGTTTAGGGAGCCCCAGCTCAAGGCAACCCACCAGGCTGCCCCTTCACCACCTCCCTCCCTCCCCCCACCAAGATCAAACAAGGACACCCAAAGCAAGAGTTCCTAAAAGCCAAGCCAGAGGCACTGATGAGGACTGGCCAGTGTCAAAGGCCAAGCTCAGGGAACATGGAGATGAGTGGTCAGAGGCTTTGCTGACTAGTTGTCTGCAGAAACAGATGAGGGAGGTTCCCCTTAGATGAGGGATCTATCAGAGACTGGACCAGGGCTAGCACCCCCAGCCCACCTGTGGCCAGCCAGACCAGGTTCTTGACTGGCCAAGGACCATGTTTTGGGCCTAGGCAGTGGCAATAGGCAAAGCCCACTGCAAGAGAGGGAGACCAGGTCAGTTACTAAAGCCTCTCTGGCCTAGGTTTCCTGAAGCCCTCAGGACCCTATCCCAAATGGCCCTCTCTGGGATCCTCAAAGGTCCCTGCTGCCTGCTGGCTGGATCCAGACCATCTGGGGCACAGAGCCTGGCAAAGGCTGCAGCCTGCTCAGGGCAGTGGACACTGCAGTGTCCAGCCACACCCAGGGTAGGCCCACAGGTCCCCCTCCCCAGGGCCACAGAAAGAAGCAGCAGCATCCCACCCCTGGCTGACCCCTCGAGGCCTAGAGAGGGCACCCAGGACAGAAACCAGCCTGGCTCCTGCCTCGTCCTGCCCTGGCCCAGAAGGACACAGGGTCCTGTCTCTCTCCACTGCTGTCACACCCCAGACTACACAGGTCTCTGTGAAGAACTATATTTAGATTCAATGAGGATTATGTGGACTTCCCAGAAACTTCTTCGAAAAGACTGAAGGTCAGGCTCTCAGCTTCCTCTGGAGACCCCCACCTCCCTGGCCTGCAGACTTCCAGGGCGCATTGTTCCCTGGAACAATGGAGCCAGCTCCTTCCAGGCGGGGGGCAAGCCCACTGGCCGGAAAGCCCAGTGGAACCCTCTCCCCACAAGCACCAGTGCAGCCTGGGAAAGCCAGAACCAGCAGCTCACTTCCCACATGGGTTGCCCTGGCCTGAGAGGCAGAGTCCCAGATGAGAGGAACACACAGATTGTACCCATGACACCCGGTGAGCGGCAGGCAAAAACCAAGCTGTGGGGGGAGGGGGGATTGTCCATCTCAGCCTCCATGCCCTCCCAACACCTGACTCACCTGGCTGCGGGCCCAGGTGCCCCCAGGGCCACACTGCACCAAGTAACCTCTAGCTGCTGGCAGGGCAGGAGCTGTCCTGCCCTGGGTGGAGTCCCTGCCAGCAGGCTCTCTCTCTTCCCCCTCCCAAACAGAGAGGTTCCAGCTGTGGGACATCTATGGCTAGGAAAGAAACCCACGCCCAACTCTCTCTGGCCCACACAGCTCCCCCTTAGAATGAGCAGCCCCAGCTCATACATGGTGTTACAGACAGGGAAACTGAGGCCCAGGAGGGGCAAATGAAAACAAACCTGGTGTGGAACCCTGCCTCCCTCCAAGCCGCAAGGTCCCCCAAGCTCCACAGAGGGAACAGCTTGGGGAGGGATCGCTTACCCGGATGGGCGTCCCAGGTCCACTGACCAGCTTCCATGCCTGTCGTTTGAGCTCCACGAGCTTCGTGTGGCAGTGTCGACACCAGCCACCCCCGCTGGTCGAGTGGCTTTGCTCTGCACCGGCCCCGGCGCCCTCGGGCGCCGGGCGGCTGCCACATGGGTCCTGGTCTGGCCCCGAGGGCAGCCTCTTGCGTGGGGGCACTTCCAGCAGCGGCAGAGGCTCCCGGGCCGGGCCACTCTCGGCCACCTATAGTAGATGAGGGAGAAAGGAGACAGTTAGCTGGGCTGCTGGGCGGAGCCACTACAGAAGCCCTCACCGGCGACTCAGTTCCTGGCCCGCCAGGCCGTAGAGCGACCCTCTCGCCAAAGTTAGAGCGCTGGACCGAACGTGGAGCCCACCCTCTCCCCGCACCGCGGAGGTCCCGAGTGCGGCAGCCCCAGCAGGAGGCCGGCGTCCTGCCGCGCCCGGCTCCAGGCCCGACCCCCAGAGGGCGCCGCCACCCATCCAGCCTCCTAGGCGTCCCGTATTCCGTGCTGGGTGCCCGCCTGTCCCCGCCGCCCACCGCTGGTTGCCCGCTCCGGACCCGGCCGCGCGTACCGCGGGCTGCGCTGCGCACATTGGGGCGCCGCGGCCGCCCATGACTGGGACGCAGGAGGGGCAGCGCTGGCTCTAGGGGCGCCACAGCTACGTGATCCGGCCCGGGGACGCCCCCATGGCCCTGCCCGCCGCTCCGAAGTTGGCGGCGCGGGCAAGTGGCGGCTAGCGTGCGGTGGCAGCGGCGGTCGTACACTCGGGCGGGCTGGGCCGGGGCGGGCCGGGGGCGGGGCGCCGGACGGGCTGTACGGGGCGGGGAGCCGGAGCGCCGCCCCCTACCTATTGCTGCACAGAGCGTGCGGGAGGGGGGATCCTGCCTCCACGCGCGGCCCCTCCCACTCCAAGGACCCAACCTGTAAGGTGAGCACCAGCCGGGGGAGGGGCGCTGGGGGTCGCGGAGAGGCTCAAGTTACGCGCGCGCATGCGCCTCCAGCTACGCTCCTGGGACGTCCAGGTCTGCGCGCCTTTTGCAAGGCACCCATCCACTTCTCACTCTTGGCAGGCAGGAAACAGGCCACGGAGGGGAGGGTCTTGCCCGAAGCCACACAGCCAAGTGAGACAAAGAAGGGACTGGTCCCTGTGCCCCAAGCTGTCAATCGCTTTCCCAGCGCACTTTGTGTGTGGCTGGCCACCCTTTGGTATAACTGCCTCTCTTGGGTGAGTGTCGCCGCGATCTGCGCCTCAGGAAGTGCCCGGGCGGGTATCTGTGTCTTGGCGTGTCTGCAAGCGGCACGCGTGTCTGCAGCTGTGCATGTGCCTGAAAGTGGGTGTGCAAGCCCTGCCGCCGGGAAACTAGAGGAAGCGTAGCGGATGGCCCTGGGGGTGTGCGCGAGACCTGTTGTCAGCAGGCCTGGCAGATGGGAACTTAGCTCCGGAATTAATTGCCTGTTTGTCTCCGGCTGGGAGGTCGCTCCCTCTTCCCTGGCGACCAGTTGCTCCCGCCCAAGCCCAACACCAAGTGTCGCCGCCACCCGAGGTCGCAGGCGATTCTGTTCCCTTCTCTGGGTTAGTCTAAAACCTCAGGTCTGGCTAGGCGGCCGCGGTGGCTGGGCTCCCCGTGACGCAAGCGCCCCCTGCCGGTCTCCGTGCGCACGCGGCTTCAAAGGCGCGGAAACACCACGCCACACAGATGATCCGGGCGGGAGGCGCACCTCCGAGGCCAGGACTGCAGAGCTAGCGTGATCCAGCCGAGACCCCGGCCTGCCGCCTCTCATGCCCACAGTCGCAGGACTGAGCCTTCAAATCGACCTTTCCTTTCTGCTTAGCCCATCCCCCTTTACTTAAACTTCCCCCTTTACTCCACTCTACACACTCCCCAACAAAGTGGGGTAGGTGATCCTCATGGTTTTCTAGGTCGTCAGTGGACTGAGGGGTTTGCTAATGCTGCGGGAAGTGAGGAATAAAGTGGGCAGGGGCTCCCGGATCTGCCTCTGTAACCCCACAGCGCCGGCCCCTTTCCACACACCTGGGGGACTGGAAACTCCTCCCCCGGCTAATCACAGCCTCACTAAAGAAGACGTCACCCCACCCCGGGATCTGGGTACCCCGGACACCATTCCCTACCCCACCCCCAGGGCCTGCAGACAGCACCGCCCCTCTATTGCCCTGGGACACACACCCGGGCCTAGGAAGCGCGGCTCGCACATCCTCCAGATCCACAAGCACACACAAGCACTCCTCTCACGGACCCCGCAGAAACAACGCCAGGAGCCCTCGGTGCAGCGCCTACTGCCAGCCACACCCGAAACTTCACCGCATCCCAAGGCTCTTCGGGAAGCACACGCGCTCACCTTACACTGGGTTCTGCGAGGGAGCCCAGACAGTCCTGAAGAACCCTGAGGTGGACGCAAGAGCCAGGAGTCACCTTATGGACTCAGAATCAACCAGGGACCCTTGGAACCGCTGCCTCCCCCACCCCAGCAAGGCGCAAGGTGAGACCAGGGTCCCTGCTCTGCGCTCCCCGCCCTGGCTGATAGCCTCGGGCTCGGTCCCGTCAGGAGAGAGAAGCGGGCGGCACCAACCGAGGAAAGTGCGCCGGGACCTGCCGCCTCTTCCACGCGCCGCACCCTGAGCGCTGGAGCCGCGCCGCAAAGTCGCGGGACAGCGCCTCCGCCGCTAACCCAGCCTCGCCGGCCCTCACCTTGCCTCGCCGCCGCAGGAGGTGGCTGGTGAAACCCAGGATGATCTCCGAGTCCAGACAGAGCGCCCCCATCTCCAGCAGGCTGGGAGCTTTGCGGGGCGCGCCGCGGGGCGGCTCGGGCGGCCCGGGCAGCGCCATGGAGGAGCGGAGCGCGGGGAGCGGCCCCGAGCGCCTCCCGCCGTCGCCGCCGCCCCGCCCGCGCGCTCACTGGCCGCGCGCCCGCCGTCGCCGCGCCCCGCACGGCGCAGGCAGCCCACCAGGCCCCCAGTCCTCGGCGGCCCGCGCCCCGGGCCCTGCGCTCGCTCCGCGCCGCGCGCCCCCGCGCTCCGGCCCCGCCCGCCCGTGCCTACAGCGCCCCCTCCGCCCAGGCGGCGAGCCGGACTCGCGGACCGGAGGGGGGAGGGGCCCCGCCCGCTGCGGAGCGGAGGATGGGGGGTCGCGGAGCTCGACAGGGGCAGCGCTACTGAGCGTGGCTCCGCGAAACCTCCGCCGGTAGGGGGCATAATCCCAGCCATCTCCCCTCCAATCTGTCCGGGAGACTTCGCGCCTTGGGGTCCCGGTCCCTGAAGACGTTTAATGGAGCCAAATGACCGTGTGCTCCTCACCCTGCAAGCTCCAGGACACCCCTGCCTGAGCGGCTCTCAGCCCCATCCCGCGCCCAACCTTGGCCGGTGGGCCCCGAAACGCCAGTGGCAGGACGCGCCGGCCCCGCGCCTCCACTCTGGGTCCCCAATTCTGCCTTTTCCAGCGGCCTTCTCTGGCCCGGATCCGATGCCTCCGGCACTCCTGGGACTTCTCTCGGAGTGGGAGATTCTGGCTGACCGCAGGGCGCAACCAAATTTACTTTCAGAGTCAGGAACTCCGGGCAGATGCAGGCTCTGCCCAGACTCAGACTCAAGCCTGGATCCCTCTATCCTATGGTGCGGCACGCCCGGCCTGGTGTGCGGTGGCAGGACACCAGGGAGAAGCTGGCAAAGCAGCGAGAGAGGGTCATCTAAATTTCCCAGGCCCATTGGGGAAAGTCTTTGGGAACTAGAGGGTGTCGGGAAATGGCCCCGGGGGAGATGAGCATTGGAGTGGACCTGAAAGGGAAGCAGGCAAGGAAAGGACCCGCTCAGAAGCCGGCGCACCCTGGGAAAGACGGGGATCGCCTGCCACCTGCTCCACCAAAGCCAAAGACCTTCAAGCTCTCGGGGTCCTTCCCCGATTCCCCCCAGTGGCAACTGAAGGACCGGAGCCCAGCGATTCCGGTGTCTCCCAACAGGCTGCTCAGGAACACTTTATTTGCAATTTACACCAGCCTAGCCCCTATCCAGGCTTCGAATCAGGAGAGAGGCCATGGCACTGACACCGCTGGCCTGGGAAAGAGATCGCTGGCAAGATTACAAAGGCACCAGAGGCCCTGCCCAGACCCTCCTGTCAGCTCCCCTGGTCTGGATTTTCCTGGGGCTCTCCTCCTCCCCCGCAGGGGCCTGGGAGGAAGCTTCCTGCCCTCCTAGTCTTCCACTCTGTCTGCTAGCAGAGCCGCGGGTATCCCTCCAGTGTACTGAGCCTTCTGGGAGGGGGTCATCTGCCATCTCTGGATTGATTAAAGTCATTGTGGGATTTTTTTAACATTTAATTTACCAGGCCCGCAGCGGCAGATCAGAGCTGTCCCCAGGGAAATCTAGGCCAAGGGAGCAAAAGAGAAAAAAACCTCCTGCAATTGAGCGGAGCCTCCCCGGGATTAATTGCTGGAGCTCAGCCTCCAGTCAGACCCTGTGTGGTAATATTTCAGGGAGGCTGGAGTGGTCAGGTTCCTGCACTGGGCATGTGGAACCCCCGCCCCCAACATGCTGGTGCCATTGAGGAGCCCTCCTCCCCAGGGAGGCACCTCAACACCACACAGGAAGTCCATCTGAGCCCAGGGCCCATGGTCATCTCTGCCTTCTTCTGTCCAGTCTTTAGGAAAGAGCACAGTCCTCAGAGCCTGCTACTGGAGGCCAGGAAGACTTGGTCCCAGGGTATTCATAAGAGGACCAACTCCTGGCAGTGGCATGAGAAACAGCCGACTCTCAAACTTTATCCTTGGTGATCGTGGGTGGGTGGCAGTGGGAACTGGGGTCTTGGAATGATGGCCCAGATGCGGTACAGGGGCGGACACAGTGCAGTGTGGCCGTGTTATATTTCCAGGTAAGAGCATGAGAAGTGAAGCCATTGCCCTGGGGAGAGGGCAAGGGGCCTTTGCTTCCACTGCATACCCACGACCATGTGCTTCTGCTCCCGGGGCTGTGCAGATCGCTGTCACGGCGTTTGATAAGGAGGTTGGGAAGGTTTGCTAGAGATTCAAGTGGGCCCGACACACTGGGTGTCCAACAGACCCTCACGCCTCCCAGAGTGGGGATGGGAAGAGCCCTTGCTCATCCCCAGGGACCTCAGCCCCTCCCAGTGCTCCCCCAAGCCTGGTGGCTCACCAGCCCCAGGAGGGAGGGGAGGCCCAGATGCTGTTGGGTGGGAGGCGGGAGGGTGTCTCAGGAGAGCATCCAGCCCTGTCCACAAGGCCAGCTGACCTTGGGCAGCACCCCTCCTCCTCCTCCTCAGCACCAAGGGCAGCCATGGGTTCCAGTGATGATGGAGGTTGCCAGCCCCATCTTTTCAGGGGCGTCTGAGTGCTGGGAGGGTAGCCCATTGGGGTTCGCAGTCACTGGTGCTGACTGCGATCTGGGCTCCATGTCTCTCTCCTTCACACCTCACCATGGTGCTAGAAGAGGTGCACAGGTAGGACTCAGGCCGAGGGAAGATGTCACCAGCCAGAATTCATCCCTGAGTCTGATGGAGTCCGGCTCCTCAGCCCTCAGTGCTGCGGCTCTCTACTCCAGGGGCTGGCCTTAGGGGAGCAGAGGATGGGGCTGGACCTTGACCTGCAGTTCCTGCTCCAGGGACAGACACAGGAGCCACGGGTGGTCAGCTCACAGAGGGCTGCAGGTGCCTGGCCAGGATCCTGGGGAGGACACTGAGCCAAAGGTCTTCGCAGAGAGAGTCCAGATCTGGCCGCTGCCTGTAGCATGGGGACCCTCACTGGTCCCTCCCTCACACTCCCCCTCCCCGGCTGAGCACTGGCACTGCTGGCACGGTGACTTCAGCACCTTGGCCAATTCCAGGGAGGGCCTGGTGCTCCACAGGCTGCAGTGCTCCCCCGTCACACTGCTGGGTGAGAAGGGAGAGGGAGGAGGCCACCTCACCCTCAGTTCAACCACTCCCAAGTCATGCCTGACGCCTCCCCACTTCCCACAGCCCAGGGTCCACCGGAGGCCTCTCTCAGTCTTCAGGGCCTCGGCCACCCACACAGGCTCCCTGCAATAGCCATACTCAGTGCCCCCTCCCACTGGTCTCAACACAGCAGCAAGGGAGAGCTTTGAGAAGGCAGGACCTCTGCTTCCCATCTTGCCCACTGAGGCAGGGTGCTCTGCAGGGCCTGGCCGCCCTCCCCCACTCTGCCCCAAGCTGGACTGCAAATCCAGGGGCCTCCTCACTGCCCCCCAGCAGCAGCCCTTGCTCTGTTGTTGCCTCATTTGAGGGGTGGGACCTGCCCCCCCCCGAGTTTCGCCCCAAGTGTTTTCTGAAACGCCACCTGCACAGCACAGCCTTCCCCGCCTGCCTCCTAAAGCTCCAGTTCGCCACCCCCACCCCCCGCCATGCTTCCCTTTCCTCCTGAGCACTCAGTGCTGGCTTGCTTAAATTCTCATCCATCTAGAGTGGTGTCCACAGCCCACTGTAAAGTCAGCTCCCAGGGGGCAGCATTCTGAGCTGGCACAGAGCAGAAACCCACTCAAATCACTGGGGAAATAAAAGAATGCCCAAGGCCCTGGGCAGCTCTGCTCATTCCTACATGAGCCCTACAGCAGAGGGGCCCCTGTCCTTCCCACCACACCCAGAGCACAGCCTCAATGTTAGACCCTCCTCAGTATGACTTCCCAGGACCATGCAGCCCAGCCCCAAGAAAGAGTTGAGCCCATGTGACTGCCAGAGGCCCCAGCCTGAGAACACTTCCCTGGCCAGTAGAAGCCTTCCTGATCTCGCTTCCCAGCTCCAAGGAGGAGATGTGCATGGCACCAAATGGCCCTCTCACCTGACCAGGGCCTCCAGCCCATCTGCCAGGGCTCCCTGCCCTGGTAGAAATTCAGACCCTTTCCAGGGTGCCCCACCTGGATTCCCCTATAGGATCAGCACCCCCACATGCAAAAGCCTCTCTGTACACCTTCAACGCCCCAACCCTGCCAGCTGTCCTGCTCTCAGTCCTGCTCAGCTACCTCCAGAATCCGGACACTGAATTTGAGACCAGCAGGTGGCGCACCGTGGCCACAGTCCCTGCGGCCAGAGGAAAACTAAGCAATCACTTGGTCCAGTTTCCCTCCTACACAGATAGGAAAACTGAGAGGGGCAAAGGCTTGACCTGGACGCCTGAGAGGCCTTAACCCAGTGCCCCCTCCCACTGGTCTCAACACAGCAGCAAGGGAGAGCAGCAAGGCGTGCATCCTAGGCCCTGCCAGACCTGCTGCTACTGTGTCCCCTCACCCTTCACCCCACTAACAGGCCTTACTCCCCCTACCCCTGACTTCCTGTTGCTGCTCCCTCTCTCTCTGCCCCTCCAAGACTGGACTCAACCTCCATCTTGAAACAGGCAGTGTCCAGAGGAGAGAAACACATTGGGGCAGGAGTCCTACCTGTCCCCAGCAGCTTCCCTGGGTGCACTTTGGAAACCCACAACACAGAGGCATCACCTGTGGAGCCCTGAGCACCCGCACGCTGTGCCAGAAATGGCCCTGCTCGCTCCCAGATGGCCCTGGATAGACCTCACACAAGACACCCTCTCACACCTCTCAGGGAGTTCTCTAGGGTGGAGGGAGTCCAGTTGAGCTCTGGACCCCAAGGGACCAGCACTGGGCATGAAGGCAGTCTTGTGAATGCAGGCTCTGAGTGGGGGGGGGTGTGAGCAAGCAAGAGGGCCACATGCAAGAGTGTGCAGCTGTGGGGTGCCACACAGAGCGTGGTGACGGCTTGGTCTGAAGTGCTGATGGAGGAAGATGGATTCAGACAGCACTGCTGACCACGGTGCTCCCCCAGGAACCACCATCTCCATGGCAACTGGTCCTGGGTGAGGTCAAGGAGTGTCCTCAGAAAAAGAAGATACTGAGTTCCATGAACTCACGGGCAGATGCAATTCAGAAAGCAACTAAAAAGCACTTGGAAGATAAAGTATGACAATAGAAACACAATTGAAGAGGACTGAAAGACAAAGACAAAGAAATTCCCCAGAAAGCAAAGCAAAAAGAATTGGAAAAGAAGAAGGAAGGGGAAAAAATTACAAGACAGAATAGGAAGTAGAATTTCTGGTTAATGGGAGCTACAGAGAAAGAGGGCAGGAAAAACATGAGTGAGGAAATAATACGAAAATTTAAAATGACAATTCCAAGAACCTTGGGCTAGGAGTCTTCAATGCCTATGATAATAAAAGAAAAAAAAAGTCAACATCTTTGCGAAAATTCAACACGACACCAGGACAAATGGAAGATACTAAAAGGGGAGGGAGGGAGGAGTCCCCACCTAAAGGACCCGAGAATGACTGGCATCCGACTTCTCCATAGTAACAATGGAAGCAGGCAGACGGTGTCGTGTCCAAAGCTGAGGGGAAATGACAGAATTCTGTACCCAGCCAAACTATCCACTGAGCATAAAAGTGGATAAAGAGAAAAACTTGGCCTTTGATTATTTCCCCCTTCTTGAGGGTCTTGGAAGATGAGCTCCCCAAAAACAAAGAACAAAGCCAAGGAAAAAGAGGCTATGGAACCAAGGACATAGGGTCCAACCAGAAAAAATAGAGGGCGTTTCTGGCTGGTGGGGAAGGGGGTTCAAGGGTGTCACATTCAGCAAACATTCAGAGACGTCTGCAGGGAAGCCTTGATGGGGAGGCAGAGAGTAAACAGATTATTTTTTTTGTTGAAAACATGTAGAAGAGTAAATTAAATTTCTATCAAACAGCCTTGGAGTTATCCACAATATCCAACTATATACAGTTCTAAGAGGGGCACTCATTTTAAATGTTTTAAAAGAAAAGCAGTCCCAGCAAGGAGCTGTGATCATGTGTGCTACTGTGGATTACATTTATGTAGCTCATGAACTAATGTAAACTCTTCTGTTGGCTTAATAAAAAATTGTGACCAAATTGTAGGAAGGATAGAGCTCAGGATAGAAAATGGTCAAAGTTGTATAAAACCCTCAGCTTCCATAGTAGATCTCTAAGTGATACATGAAACTTGCAGGAAAAGCCGATTATTTGAGCAGAAGAGGGAAGAGAGACACCCCAGGCTGGGCCGAGGGCACCACTGAGGGCGGCCTCAGCCAAGGGCACTGCCTTCAGCCACAGTCCTTGCCCACGCTTGCATCATGTCGGGGGGTTGAGCTGAAGGAAGGCTGGAAGGAGGGAGGGGTAGGGAGACCTAGGGAGCTCCCTCAGAAGGGACTGAGCTCTGCTACCCAGGTGCCATTAGGTGTACACTTGGAGTGTCTAAAATGGTGAATTTTATCATATGTATGTATGCAGGTGTATAGGCATGTGTACGTGTATTTCCCCATAATTTGTTAACATTTTAAAAAATTTTAAACCCAAACTGAGAAGGTTTGTGTTCCCACTGCCCATGATTAAAAATAAGTAAATAAATAAATAAGCCTTATCATGCACAGGCACAGTATAGAGCACTCAGGAAGTCTGTCTCATCGGAGCAAACTTTCTTGTGTGAAAACTAGTCCTATAATGAAGGTTTAACTAGCCCCACCTAAAAAAGCAAAAACAACCTTCCCAAGGGTCAAACTATTTACAAGTAACTTAACCATGTCCCAGAAAAATATTATAAGAAACAAAATTACCCAGCACCCTACAGTGTTTAGAAGCCAATAAACAACGACCAGGCTTGCAAAGGAACAGAAAAACACATGACACGGAGAAAAATCTGTCAATAGAAACAGACCCAGAAATGAAGCCCATGATAAGAATTAACAGACAAGAACACTAAAACCGTGTTATAGCTAATTTCAACATGTCCAAAAAGATAGAATATGTAAAACAGAATCTATAAAACAGATTCAATCAAACTCCCAGCGATGACAAATGTCATGCCCAGCATGGAAATGACAGTGGAACTGATAGCAAATTAGACCCTTCACAAAAAGCCATTATTGATATAGAACTAGAAATTATCCAACATGAGACGAGGAGACACCAAGACCACCAATGATCTTTGAGACAGCTTTAATTGACCTAATACACATGTGATTGGAATCCCAGAAGGGGACTAGGGATTTATAAATTGGACCATGGGTTCAACCCCCAATAATGGACGGGGTGGGGGTGGGGGTAGGGTGGGATAATTGACTAAGTCAAACATAATGCCATTTTGGGCCGTGTTTAAAGAGGGTGATGACTGAGAACTTTGTAAATTTAATAAAAATAGTAAACCCACAGATTTGAGAACTTAGTGAACCCTAGTCACAAGAGCCGTGAAGAAGACCACTAGTACACAGAAGAAAGTTTCAGTGATGATGAGAAGAAAGCACCCCCCGTGGGCAGGCGGGCAGGGAGGCATGAATGGACAGAGGAATGAAGACAAGGATGACCGTGGGGGTCTTATCAGAAATGACGCAAACCACAGACAAGAGGACAACTGCAGGGCAGTGAAAGAAGATGCTCTGCAACCTGGAAACCTATGGCCAGTGACAATGTGTCCCCAGACCACAGGTTAAGCAGCCAAGTGAATTCCTCTCCGGCAAACCTGTAGCACAAGACGTGTTGCAGAAGTTCTCTAAGCAGGTGACACCAGGGGGAGTCTGATCCCCACCAAGGAGGTAAGAGCACCCAAAGTGGCAGATAAGCCAGCCAGCAGAAACTGTCTTTCAGATTTTCACACCTCTTAAAAAGAGAACTGATGCCAGGCCAACGGCACAC
Source organism: Urocitellus parryii (assembly GCF_045843805.1). Lineage (NCBI taxonomy): Eukaryota > Metazoa > Chordata > Mammalia > Rodentia > Sciuridae > Urocitellus > Urocitellus parryii. Next base: position 3,065,235 of record NC_135536.1, read on the forward strand.
TGTGATCCCAGCCACGTGGAGGCTGGAGCAGAAGGATCACATTTTTGAGGCTACAACTTAGGGTTTGGATATGAGGTGTCCCTGAAAGCTCCTATGTTAATGCAGGAGGTGAAGTGATTGGCTTCTCCCTCTCTCTCCTACTCTCTCTCTCTCCCTCTCCCACCCCCCCTCCCTCCCTCCCTCTCTCTACCTCCCCCGCCCTCTCTCTCCTCATCCCAGTCACCATGAACTCCACCATTCCCTTGTACCATGATATTCTGGCTCACTTCAGGCCCAGGCCAATACAGCCAACCAACTGAACCTCTGAAGCTCTGAGCCCAAAATAAACTTTTCCTCCTGAAAAATTATTCTGGTCAGGTATTTTGTCATAGCAACAACAACAACAAAAAAAAAAACCAGACTAATACAGAGACTCTGTCTCAAAATAAAAAATAAAAAGAGCTCAGTGATAGAGCACTTGCCTACCATGTGCAGGACCATGGGTTCAATCCCCAGTAGGTTGGGGATGGGGGATAATTGACTAAATCAAAAATAACACCATATTGTGCCATTTATAACATGTAGAAATGAAATAAAAAATAATAATAGCACAAAACCTGGGGGTGGAAATATACTATTATATATTTGTAAGGGTTTTTTTTTTTTTTACTTCATTATTGTTTTTGCTTGTTTGTCTCTACATATACTAGAAATCGAACCCAGGGCCTCATGCATGCTAGGTGAGTGCTCTACAACTGAGCTACATTCCTAGTCCTTTTTATTTTATTTTGACAAATAGGCTGGTCTCAAACTTTTGATCCTTCTGTCTAAACCTCCTGAGTAGTCAGTACTACAGGTGTGCACCTTTGCACCCACATGTAAGGCTTTTATATAACTATACATAAATTTATATATTATACATAAATGGCATGTTACTTGACAATAGAATATGGTAAGTTAGCGATGTACATTATAGACACATATGTCACATAATGACATTCCATTGATGACAGATTGAATGCACAAAGGTGGTCCCATAATATTACAACACCTAGTAGCATCATAACTGTATTATTTGGTTTAAGGATATTTTATAGTGTTTGCACAGTGAAATTACCTAGGGGACATTTCTCAGAATATGTCCCTGTTGTTAAACAAGATATGACTATATATCCAATGAGAGAACCCAGCAAAGAAATGTAGCTAACAAAGCAATAAAGAAAATAAAATGTGATCACAAAATAAATCAATCCAAAAGAAGACAAAAAAAAGGAAACAGAAAGAACAAATAACAGATGAGGAAAAAAAGAAAACAAAGAAGGTGATAGGAGCTGTGACTGTAGCTCAGTGGTAAAGCACTTGCCTCACACGTGTGAGGCACTGGGTTTAATCCTAGCACCACATAAAAACAAATAAAGATACTGTGTGTTCATCTACAACTAAATAAAAATCTTGAGACTAGTATCAATATTATTTAAAAAGAAGAATAAGATGAAAGATTAAAATCCAAATGTATCAGTAATCACAGTAAATGTAAATGACCTAAACATCCTACTTAAAAGGCAGAGACTGTGACTGCATAAAAGAACGAGATCCAATTATGTGCTACCTAAAAGAAAATGCATCTAAAACCTTATATCACAAGATTGAAGGATTATAACTTGAATCATGTGAAGAGAGAAATATGTTAACAGAAAAAAAGATAGAAAAGAAATGCCACGCTGACTATTCAAAAGCAAGATGGAGTGGCTATATTAGAAACAAAAAGTTAAGTTTCAGAGTAAAGAATCTGATCAAGGAGAAAAAGCTTATTTCAAGAAGAGGACAAAGCAATTCTAAATGTTTATTCACCAAATAATAAAGCTTCAAAATACATAAAGCAAAAGTGGATAGAACTGAAAGGAGAAATAGGTAGATCCATAATTGCAGTTGGAGACTTCTTCTAATAACCAGACAGAAAATCACAAGGATATTGTTGGCTTGGACAACAGTATCAACCAACCCAGTCTGACACACAGATGTCTTTCAAATTATGAGGGGGGTTACCTCCTGATAAACCCACTGTAATTCAAAAGTAGAATAAGTTGAAAATACATTTAAATACCCTGATCAACCCATCATAATTTCTTTCAGTTGTAGATGGATACAATACCTTTATTTTATTTATTTTTATGTGGTGCTGAGGATTGAACCCAGTGCCCCAGACATGTGAGATGAGCACTGTACCACTGAGCCACAACCCTAGCTCTCATCATAGATTCAGAAAGTCATAAGTTAAGCCATTGTAAGTTGAAGATCATCTATACAGAAAGCAATACACCCAATGACAGCAGAGTAGATACACAGAACACTTACCAAGATAGAGCATTTTATGGGCCATAAAATAAATCAAATAAATTAAAATTACTCAAAGAGTATAGTCTCTACTCATAATAGAATTAAATTTAAAAATCAGTATCAGAAAGATATTCCCAAAAATTTTGCAAATAAATTATGCACCACGGGCTGGGGATGTGGCTCAAGTGGTAGCTCGCTCGCCTGGCATGCGTGCGGCCCGGGTTCGATCCTCAGCACCACATACAGACAAAGATGCTGTGTCCGCCAAATACTGAAAAATAAATATTAAAGTTCTCTCTCTCTCAAAAAAAAAATTATGCACCGCTAGGTAATCCAATGTCAAAGAGAAATTTAAAATAAATAAATTTAAAATAATTAGCAAGTATTTTTAATGGGTTAAATGTGAAAGAAAAGTATGCCTAAATTTGTATTATAAAGTTAAATCAATTCTTAGAGATAAATTTATAGCACTAAAATGCCTACATTATAAAAGAAGAAAGGTAGTATATAGAAGACTTCAGCTTCTACCTTAACATACTAGGAAAAGAAGGTGGGGAGATGTCAGCCAAAAGATTAAAAAAAAATTAGGAGGGATAAGTTCAAGTTCAATATTGTGAAACATACAATGTTAATAACAAGGGTTAATGACAATATGTTGAGAATAGATTTTAATCTCTCTCACCACGAAAAAAAAAATCTATAAATGTGAAGTGATCTATCTGTTAGTAGTTTGATTTAGCCATTCCACAATCTATTTAAAAACAAGCTGAACAAATGCATAAGATTTTTAGATGTCAAGTAAATAAAGTTTTAGAAAAGGAACTAGAAAAAGAAGAGTAAATAAAATCCAAAGACAAGAAACAGTAAAGATCAGAGTGGAAATCAGTGAAGTAGGGAACAGAAAAGTAACGGAGAAAATCAATAAAACCCAAAGTTGGTTCTTTCAGAAGATCAGTGACGATGATAAACTTTTAGTCAAACTGATCAAGGAAAAAGAGAAAGCATGTGTCACCAATATCAAGAATGGGATGTGGGACATTGCTGTAGAGTCTACAGAGGTTACAAGAGAGAAATGGAGTGTCACACACAACTCTATACCAACAAATTTGACATCCTAGGAAATCTCTTAAAAGAAACAAACTCCTAAAGTTCACTGGAGGAGAAATAGATAAACTAAGTAGTCCTGTACTAGTAAAGACAATGGAATTTGCAGTTAAAAAGACTTCCAACAGTGGTGGGGCTGGGGCTCAGTGGCAGAGCATTTGACTCTTGCATATGTGAGGCACTGGGTTCAATCCTCAGCACCACATAAATAAATAAAAATGAAGGTATTGTTTAAAAAAAAAAAAAAAACCTTCCAACAAAGAAACCCCTAGGAGTGGGCAGGAGGGGACCTGTGGGAAGAATCACCCAGGCCAGATTACCCTTAGGGGAGTTGCACGCTTGAACCATGTGTCTGGCGGAAAGCCTGCCGCCAGCCTGCAACAGCAAGTAGAAAAGTGCCCCCAAGATAGAAGGCTCAGGCCAGGTCACTTCCTTGGGCTCCTCCCACCTCTTCCTGGTCCTCTGCCACAGCTTTCAGAACCCCAAGCAGATGCTCAGGAAGCCAGTCACAGCTGTCCTCCAGAGTGGACAGATGTTCCTCCACAGGCTTCCCCAAGTCACCAAGGAGGCAGACAGTGAGGAGCCATCCTCTGACCATCTCCACTCTGAGCCTGATAGAATGAGACCCCGCCCACACCTGTGCAGGCCTCCTGCAGACCAGAGCCCTGTAGGGTCACCTGTGCAGTGGGGGCCGGAGTGTGGATGCCCCTGTGTCATGCTTGGGCTACCCTGGGAGGGGTGCAGGGGCTGGGAGGGAGTTTCTGCTCTGGACTCCTGCTCCGCTTGGACTAGAAGGCACGGGGCCTCTCCAAAAGCCACCAGTGCAGGGTCCTGCCCCCTTGCTTTTCCTAACTCCCTTCCCTGGCTGGAGTTTGCTGTTGGAGACGGTGGCCCTCAGCCTTGGACATTCACCAGAGTCTCCTGGGACTCGCATAGAGGCAGACTCAGCCCATCCACGTTCCCGGAGCCTGGGCCTCTGCTCCTTATGAGCCCCACCTGTGAGTCAGCGGCCGCAGCCTGGGAACCCTGACTTAGCCGACTGGCTGAGCAACTCTGAGACACCAGAGCAGCAGTGGCTTTATTAAGTCAGAAGCTTCATTTCTCCATGGGAAGGAAGGACAGGCTGGAACGTGGCCTGGGTGGCAAAGGGCATGAGTACCGGGTCCTCACCCTGGGCCGATTCCCAGCTCCCATCCTGTCTCTGGACTTTCAATGCTAACCCCAGAAAACCCCAGCAGACCTCGGCAGACTCACGGTCAATCACCCAGGGACGCCTGGCTGTGCCCTGGGGTGTGGCCCTCCCTGTGCTCAGCAGAGGGGCTCTCACAGCCTCCTGGCTCTGCTCAGAGGCAGAGGAGGCCGAGTATGAGGACCTGCAGCCATCTCTGTCCATGCTCCCTGGGCAGAACTGCCTCTTAAGTCCACAGCCCAGGGAGGCTGCTGGGAAAGGAGACCTGGGTGTGGGGAGGGAGGTGGCAAGCTAGCGTGTAGCAACTCCATCACCAGATGGAGTGGACACAGGGCACCCTCCGCATCCTCTGCCTGACTGAAAGGTACAGAGAGACTGGGGCGCCAGGAAGCACCAGTTTGGTCTCTGCAGGAAGAGCTGCCTGCCCTCCTCACAGCTCTAGGGACAAAGGGGCCTGTTGTGAGGCCCCTCCCCATGGCCACCTGAGGCCTTCCATGGACCCTCCAAGACCCTGGCTGCAATGAGGATCCTCCAGTGAGCCCCACCAATCTTCCCACCATGATGCAGTACTGGTGTCTATGAGGGGTCTAGCTCTGCCCCAGATGCTCGGGGATTGGTTGCACATTCTCAGTGGCCCCTCCAGGGATCCCCACTGCCCTCTTTGCAGGAGAACAAAGGTACTCCCAAAGCTTGAGGCACTGGCCAAGGCTGCTTGCTTGTACTGGTAGAACTGGGGTTTGGACCCGCCACTGACTCTCAGCCCCCTGTGCCAAGGGAGGGGGCGGCAGGGTGGGAGCAGGCCCTCTCTCCTCAGCCCCTCAGCTATTCCCTTGGCCCATTCCCATGCTAGGTCCCCAGGGCGGCTGGAAATGGGACCCCTTGAGGCCACCCCAGCCCGCCTCCTTGAGGCAGCAACACCTGAAGCCCCAGAAGGCATCTGGCCCAGAGGCCTGGCTCAGGAGGTCAGATCCAGTTGTCTGAGCCCCCTCCCCAGCAACAAGAAAGCTGGGGGCAGACTCAGCCCATCCAAGTAGGGGCTGGAGGATTCTCCGGAGACCAAAGGGCCAGAGGTAGGACTGGGACTGGGAAGCAGCCCAGAGCAAGGACCTGGCTACCTGCCTCCCCTTGACCACTCTTGTGATTAGCTTGGGAAGGAAATGCCACAAAGATGAGGCCCAGAAGAAAAGGACAGCCAGCCTCAGGGACACAGTGATGCTTTGAAATATGTTTATTTTTACAAACCTGGAATACACACACTACCCCACACAGAATGCCTTAAAGCTGTAGAGAAGGCCAAAACCCAGCATTCCCCAGCTGAACCCCAACCGTTCTCCCTGAGCTGCTGAGGGCCAAGCAGCTGGCAGAGGGGAAAACACCATAAAAAATGCAACTGCCACCAGGTACCATTGTTGCGGAGACCGCCTGGCCCCACTAACCACCAGGGACCCCAGCACCCAAGCCAGCATCTGAGAAGTGGTCACATGGACAACAGGGGAAGGTGCTGACCCAAGGTGGGGCCCCCTCAGAGAACACCATTTCTTCCACCTGGGTGGCCAGGGGCCCCGCCCTGGCTGGCCCTCTCCATGGACAGCCCACCACATTTATCTCCTGAGTCCTTGCATCAGCCCTGCCAGGAGGAGGACACAGAGGTGGAGCACAGAGAGAACAGGCAGCTGGTCCAGGGCCACCAAGCCAGGAAACGCCCTGGTGGGCCGCAAATCCAGGCCTGTCAGATTGCCCAGGCTGCCCTGCAGCTCCCCTGAACATGTGCCCCGGAGGGAGGGACCCAAGGGGGCATTATCCAAGGAGGTAGGGCCAGACCAGCAGGCCAGGCAGCCCCAGACAAACAGGGCTTCCGGGAGCTTCACATTAGCAGCCCCCCACCCCCGCCAACATCCACCCCTCCACACGTCAGAGGAGCCTGAGACTCCAATAGGGACACTCTGGTCCAAAGGCGGCAAGCCACCAACTCTACAACCAGGCTGCGGGTCTGTCACCACATGTGGTTTCCAAACTTCCTCCGCGTCCAATTCTGGTTCTTCCTTAATTCCACAGCACTCACTGGACTCCCGCCCCGCCCCGCGGACCACGGGCCCTCGGGGAAGTGAGAGGGCTTAGGACAGGCAGACTTCCCAGCTCTCTCCAGCACGCAGGAGGGTGCGGCTGCCACTGCCCCAGTCACCAGCCCTTAGGACGCCCAGGGCAAGGAGCGCTCCTTAACCCCGCGAGACCTACTGCCAGGTTTTCGCTGGGAATTCGGCTGAGTTTCGACAAGGGTGGGGCCCTGGGCGAAGGAGGGTGGCGATGGCGTCTCCTGGTCGGCAACTTGCCAGGAGCGTGGGCGACCCAGCGCGCCCCGACCCCAGCAGTTCCCAGAGCTTGGGGAGGCCCCGCCCGGCCACCTCCCTGCTGCTCTCGGATCTCGGGCTGCTTGAGCGTCCAGGGCCGCCCATTGCCAGCCAGGGGCCCCAGGTCCACAGCTGGGGTTGCCAGAGCCCCGGGACTGCCGGGCGCAGAGCGCGGGGTTCCACCTGGCTGGGATCGCGCAGCCAGGTGCCTGGGCTCCGGTCGGGCGGTCCCTGGCACGCCCCTGGCTCTGACCTTGACTGAGAGCGGCGCTTGGGACGCCTGGTGGTTGCGGTCGCGCTGCCAGGCGCGGCGGGTCTAGTGGTCCTAAACATTTCACAATTGCGCTACAGAACTGTTGAACTGTTAAGAACCACTGAACCCGGCGCGCGAGTCCGCTGCACCCTCGGCTCGACGCCCTGAGGAGAGAGAAACCCCGCTGCCCTGGGGACCGCCGGCGTCGTCCGGGAATTCCAAGGTGCCCAGCTCCTGCCCCCGGGTCGCCTCTCGCCGTGCACCCCGCTACCCGGCTGCAGTTCGAGTCTCCACGCCGTCGCGGACGCCCGGGGCACCCCAGACGCACCGACCCGCACAGGGCAAGCGCAGACGCAGGGCCCAGCCCGCCAGCACCACGCCTCATCCGCGAGTCCCCGCCGACCCCAGCGTCCCCTAGTCCCGCAGGCCCCGCTTGGCCCGGCAGCTGCGCTCCGTGCGGCAGCGGCCAGCGCGGCGGCGGCTTTTATGCGGCGCGGCCGCCCTCCCCGGCGCCGGAATGCGCTCGCGCCGCGCTGGCCTGACCGGTTTTTCCAGGCGGGGCGGCTCTTGGGCCTGCGGGTCGCGCGGCGGGTCGCGCGGCAGGTCCACGGCCCGGGACCTGCTCGGCGCGCCCGCGCGGGGGTGGCCCTGACTCACCCGCCGCGCGGCCCCGCCCGGCGCCCCCGCCTCAGAGCTCAGCCTGGGCGCACCTGGCCTGAGGCTGGCCGGGGTGGGGGGGACATGCTCGCCATGTCGCCCGGACCCGGGCGCCCAGGCTCACTGGGGGGTCCACACTGGCGGTTGGTGGCTGGGGTGGGCGAGGACCGAGCCTCACCGGGTCTGCACTCTCGGCGGGCGGGCACCGGGGCTGGACACGCCCACCCCTCGCCGCTCACTTCAAAGCCAGCCTGGGGTGGGGGCAAAGAGAAAGTGAAACCGGCGCGGGCGGAGGAGGGCAGGTTTCTGGCTGCGGGACACTCGCCTCCTTGGGGGAGGGGAAGGGGCAGCCCCAACACCACCTCACCAGGCGCCGCAGCCCGCCTTTCCCGGTACCACCCCTCCACGCGCGCAGCGGGAGCCGGCACCGTGCCCTCAAAGCGAGAGCCCAGCGTGCCGTGGCAACCTGGAGGCGCCCTGCGCCCTGCGGACTGGAGGTGCTGGAGCCCACGGGGAGCTCCCAAGAACTCTGAACAGAGTAGGGACTGGAGCCAGTGGGGAGGGCTCTAGGTGCCCTCCTCAAGCTCCTGCCCCCCAGTCGGGAGCCCCTGGTGGGCAGCAGAGGTGGTTATGATTCATTCAAGTGCAGGGAACTAATCACTCAGGGTTACCCCAGGGGAGACCCACGTTCTCTGCTCAGGAGCCACAGCTTGGACCTAGGTCAGGGCCAGCCGTGAAGCTGCGAGGGAGTGGCTGGGCAGTTTCGCCTGTGCGGCGTGGAGTCTACCTATTGCAAAACGCCCTGGAGAGTGAACAGTGAGGTTTTATTTTATTCATTTTGCAGTTGGGAAAACTGAGAATCAGAGAAGAGCAGTGACTTCTCCGATTGGCCAGCTCCCATTGTAGAGAAGGGGCTGTGTCCTCCGCTGCTTGGTCTGTAGGGCTGAGTGGGACTGAGGTCAGAGGACTGACATGGGGGTGGGTAGTGGCCTATGACCAAGAAGAGGAGTTGAGGAAATACCACTCCCAGCTGCCTGTGCAGGAAGAACCCACCTCCTCTCCCTCAGTAGGGAGCCCTACAGCAGTCCCGTGGGGGGCAGAGGTGGGCTGTCCCCACTCAGCTAGGGTGGGTCCTGTCTCAGCGCCAAAGGGGTCCATTGTGGTGAGGTGACAAGTACAAGGCCCTGTGATTCCCTTGTAGCAGGAAATACCACGGAATGGCCAGAGGAGAACTGGGCAGCACACCAGAGAAATCTGGCTCTTCATGGGTCCTGGGGTGGGGTAGTCGTCCTGGGGGGGGCCTTAACTGTGGAGTCCAATCCTAGGTAGAAGATACTGGGAAAACAGACTGTGGGTTCTGTGAAAGGGAGATGTTCCCCAGAGATAACTCTGGGACCCAGAGGTTCTGGACGGGCTGTGGGAGCAGAAGCCTCCCCAGAGGAGATTACCAGGTGTGAGTAACGCGGCCCTCAGGGGCCTGGCCCTGGGCTCAGCCACCTCCCACGCGGCAGCAGAGCCTTGCCCACATCTGACCTGATCTCACACCTGTCCAGAGAGGAGCTGGGGCTAGGACAGGCCGATTCAGCCCAGCTCTGCCAGGTGCCCGGGCAGGGGCCCTGGGTGCAGGACTGCAGAGCTCTGTGACTCGGTCTCTTCATCTGTAAAAAGTAAAGTGACTCAGTGCCCTTCTCAGGGGCCCAGAAGGGAAGAGGAGCCAACACACAGCAGAATGTGAGCACTCCAAAGTGGCCGTCTGCCTGGCTCTTCCCAGTGCTCCCTGAGGGTGTGGGGCCCAGCAACGTGCTCCTGGAGCCCAAGCATGGCCCGCCCTTCTAAGGAACACACCCGTAGGGCCAGGCTGGCCTCTCCCCAGGGACCCCCAGGAGGTTTCTAGACAACGACCTACCACTTCCCACAGCTCTCCAGACCTAGCCCCATCCCGGGGCTGCGGGTCAAGCTGTGTCCCCACAGTGTGCAAGGGCCCAAGAATGCAGTTTGGCCTCCTCCGGGCCTTGTGGGGAGTCCTGCTTCCCTGCCCGGCTGCCGAAGCCCCCTTACCCTGTTGCCCTGAGAGTCTCTGTGGAACCCTGTCTGACCCACTTGGGGAGATGCCAGCTCAGCAGGGCTGTCCATGGACACCAGGGTTAGTGGGCGTTTCCCCACCAGCGGTTGCTCATCCCTGGCCCCAGTGGGCGTTCCACTCTGGCAGGTTGGCACCTGCTCTGGGAGGGTCCTGCCATGTGGGGTAACGTGAGCCACCTGTGGCTTTCACAATCTGGGGCTCTGCAGGCCAGGCCGAGAGAAGTGCTGAGTGTGTGTGGCCTAGAGCGATGGGCCTCCTGGTCCCCCAGGAGCAAAGCAGGGGCGCTCAGAAGCCACAGCTTGGACCCAGGTGCAAGAAGGCTGCCATGTGGGCATCAGGGTGGCTCAGCCATGTGACCCCAGGCTGGGCTCGCCCCCCCCTCGCTCCACAAGGCATTTGTCTGACTGTCCCTCCACGAACCCCACCCCCCACAGGTCCCAGCCCACCAGTGGCCACAGGGCTCCCGGCTCTAAAGCTCAGGGGCATCCCTGTGCCCCGACGTCTTCGTAGGACAGGGGCACACCACAAGGGGCCAGAAGGCTTGGCTTCCTCTCTGGAAGTGGTCCTGCTCCCAGCACGGCTGGTCTGTCACCTGGACCCAGGCCTAGCTCAAGCCAGGCTCCCAGGCTGCTGCCTGCTGGGAGAGGCAGGGGGGGCCTGGGTGAGGGATGGGGTGCAGGTGCCCATGGCAGGGCGGCCCCCTGCCCAGAGAGTGTGGCTTTCCGAGGCTGGTGGGCAGCCACATGTCCCATCGGGGACCTGGTTGAGGGTGAAATCAGGTGTTTGGACCCCAGGAAGTTCTTGGTCCAAATGTTACATTGTCCAGCAGGGACAGAGCCTGCCCCGGGCCCAGCGCCCCAGCGTGAGTGAATCACATACAGCCCCTGACCTTCCTTGCTGGGCATGAGAAGCTGCCCCTGGCCTGGGTACCTCTCTGCCTCATGCCCACGCGGATTCCCACCTGTCTTTCCATCTGCCTGGCCCTGGGCTAGGGGATATGGGGCAAAGGTGTGACCCTGAGAGCTGGCCCTTGACACCTAGGTGGGCCTGGCAGGGCTGCTCCGCCCACACCTTGGGCTCCTCAGCCTGGTTGAAGGCCCTGGTGGCACTGCGGCTGGCAGCCACCTGGCTCCTCACCCAGACACTGGGCCTGGCCTTGCACAACCAGTCACATGAGCCCGGCAGGCCCGGGGGCTTCTAGCCCACACCCTGTTGAGCCCTGATGGGTGGGGGTGCGGGATGAGGGGGGACTGAACAGACTCAGGTGGGGCAGAGGCATGTGGAGTGGGGATAGGCCGGCACAGGTGCAGGGAGGCTGGGAAGATGGAGGCCCGGCCTCCCCTGTGCCACCTGGCAGGGTCAGCAGCCTTTCGGTGATTGGCTGTGCACCCCCTGCCTCCAGGGTGCAGACATCACACTCTGCCCCGGAGCCTAGGCCCAACCACACACAGCTCCACAGCTGCAGCCAAGACAGACCCATTGAGCTGGGCTTTGGGGACCTGAGGAAGCAACTGCCCCCACAGCACTTTATTGCCATTCTGCCCAACAGAGGCCTTTAGGCTTTGTCATGGAAAGAGATGGGGAAACAGAGGTGGCAGGAAAGGCTTCATCCCAGTCAGAGTGGGCAGGTGTGTGCCTGAAGTCTGTCCAGAAGGTCACAGTAGGCAGGAATGGCTTAGGGTTTATGCAGCAAGATAGCTTCAGGTTAGACCCCAGGCAGAACTTCCTGAAAATAGGAGGTCTCCTGAGAACATGTGGAGGCACAGGTAGTGTATAAGCCTTGTCTGTGGGGCCCAGCCTTCCCTGGGGGGTAGCAGGACCCTAGCCAGCCTGGAAACTCTCTAGGAGTGCCCCTTGATGGAGTGGGGATGGGGTGTCAGCTGGGACCTTGGCCTGAGAGACAGGGGGTAGCACCCAGTCCCGTGAGTCTCTAGGCCAGGATGGGCAGCAGGGTGTGTGGCTGGTGGTCTGGAACTGAGGCCTTCAGAGCTCCTGCAGGCTGGGTGGACAGAATGCCCAGCAGGGGTGGGCCTGGGTGGGCTCCTCCTTCCCCAGGCCACTCTCCGTGGCGGGAGGAGACTGCGGACCCCGACCTTGGCCGCCTCAGCCCCTGGACCCTGTCTGCAGCCTGCTCTGAGAAGCACTCCAGAGCCACAGGTGGAGGGAGCTGAGTGAGGGGACACCAGGGGGGGCGACTTACCGGACCCCGGGCCTGGGCACCAACCCCACCCTCCAGGCTCTGCAGGAGGGCGGTCACCTCTGGGTTGCCAGCTGCTTCCACCTGAGGGGGAGCATGGGGAGGGGCTGCCTCAGGACCCCACAAAACCTGAGAGCCCGCCAAGCAGGACGCCCTGGCCTCCCAGGACCCCAGTGTCCTCCCTGCTCATTCCCCAGCTCTGGGCCTGAGAGAGGCCTGGGGTGGGAGGGGTTGGCCCCACGGGCCCTTCACAGAGGACGCATGACCAACGGAGCCGGCATTCCTGCTCCTGGGAGCAGCAGAGGTGGGACAGTCAGGGTGGCCTTCCTGGAGGTGGCACCTCCAGAGAGGCCACCACGGGAGGCGGGGCACTCACCATGTGCAGGGCACTGCGCCCATCGTAGCCAGGCTGCCCCAGGTCAGCCCCTGCCTGACACCACACCCGCAGGCCTTCGCCGTCTGCCCGGGAGGCGAGCCTGGGGGCGGAGGGGAAGCGTCAGGGCGGCTGGGCACCCCGCCATCAGCCCACCCCTCCCGGGGCCCTGGGCACCTTAATAAAGCCAGCCCCAAACAGCTGACCCAGCAGCGCCCGGCCCTGGGGCAGAGTCGTGGGGGCCGGCTCGGCCTGGAGTCTGGTTTCGCCCAGTGGGTGTGACTGACTCAGGCCAAGGGCTCCCAGGGCACACGCACCGCGCACACGTGGGCACGCACACGCCCCGCCCGCGAGCGCCCTGCCAGTTCCACATTTCACAACAGCCCTGGTGGCTCGGTGGCTGGAGGAGGGAGACGCAGGAGGAGCCTGGGGGTGGTCCTAGGCCCCACCAGCTGCATGGGGGTCCTGGCAGGAAGGGGTGGGGCCCACGTGCCCTGGAGAAAGCTGGGGACACCTTGTACCTCACCAGTGTCCCCCACCCTGCAGGCCAGTGTGGGGCCAGCCCAGTCCATCTGCCCAGGTGAGCAGGTGGGTGGGCGGAGGCCCTCCTGAGGACCCGGGGACTCCACTCCTGACCAGGGAGCAGCAGCAGCAGGCCCCACAGTGGCACTGGGCAGTTTGGGTTTGAATCTCGCTGGACGGTCCCACTGGCCCTTCTTGGAGCTGTGCCCATGCCTCCCGCACAGGCCTCCCAGGAGAGGCGTCTGCTCCCTTGAGTGGGCCCCTGGCAGGCCAGGCTGGGCCCCCAGCCCCTCCAGCCACGCAGCTCCCCTGGACTCTCTGCCTCAGCTCCCCATCTGTCCCTGGAGCCAGTGTGGCCTGCCCAAGCCACCCAAAGCCAAGGCTGGCTCCAGTCCTCCCAGGGCCCAACCCCCAGCCCCTGTCCCCTGAGAAGGGCAGGCAGTGGGGGGGGGGCGATCAGGGAACAGCACTGAAAACTTCAGGGGGCCCAAGGCTGGGGCTAGTGGGTCTGGCCACCCAGCTCCACATTGAGCACTGGGGACACTGGAGTCCAGAGAGACCTTGCTGGGGCCAAGATATGAGGGATGGAGGGCCCAGAGCCCCGGGATCCTCACCCGGCCTCCTGTCAGCCTGAAGTCCACAGTATCACCCACCCTCTGGGCCTGGGGCTCCCGATGCGCAGGGACTCAGACCCTGCACCCCACCCCTCCCACCCTGTGCTCTGACCAGGACATCTCCTGCTTGTCTTCCCGTTCCTGCCGCACCCCTCCTGATCCCCGTGGGCACATGCACATTCACTGGACTGTCCTCCCAGCTGGGAGTGACCCCATGATGTGCTCCAGTTCAGACACCTCTGCCCATCAGCCAGGCTGGTGCCCACAGGCCGGGGCACAGGTTCGCCCTCCTCAGCCCCCACACCTGGGCCCACCAGTCCCTCCCAGCAGGCCTGGTTTCCCCTCTCGGAGCCCTGCGCCTACTCCCCAAAACCTCATGAGCTCCAGCCGCTCTCACCTGCACAGCTCCGTCCCTGCGTCCTCCAGCTCCTGGGGAGACAGGCAGGCCCCAGCGGCCCGCAGCAACCCAGTGACGCCCCGGTGCCTGCCATGAGAGTGAGTGTGCTAGCTGTGGCCCTGGCCAGGCCCGTGCACCCCAGCCCGCTCCTCGACACCAGCAGCACCTCCAGGCCTGTGTGCAGGGGCCAGGGCGAGCCCCTGGGACCTTGGGCCTTGGCCAGCAAGGAAGGCTGCCCTGACCATTGGCCTTGGCTCGTGTGATGCCATCCTGAGGACCCACCTCCTCCGTCTCTCCTGGACACCTTCCCAGGACATCTGGGGTCTACAGGGCATGGTCAGCAGCCACCAAGTCAGAGGTCCAGACAGCCCTGGCTGAGCAGCACCTCTGTGCAGACCATGAGCCCCCATGAGACTCCACTGTCCTGTGGGGTCTGCCCTGGAGGTTGGGCTCCCACCCTGAGCCAGCCAGCCCACTGCACCCTGAATGTCTCACACGTCGATGGTGACCTGACTGCCCTGGCCAGGCCTGGGGCTGGTTCTGGGGAAACTGAGTCACTTGTGCCCCACATCTGCCCTTGGATGCAGGTCCTGCAGACCAGAGGGAATGGGACGGTGGCTGGAGCCCCGAAGCCAACTCCTCCAGTGGCAGCTCAGGGAGCTAAGCTGTGGGCCGGGAAAGGTTCCCACAGGCCACAGGAGGGGCCCAGCAAGGCCCAAGGCTGCAGCAAAGCACAAGGGGTGCCAGTTGCGAACTGTGCCCCTGGGGGTACACTCTAAATCACACAGCCACCCCAGTCTTAGGGAACCTTGGAGGAGTGTGGGGCCGTGCAGGACTGGGCGGAGGTCTTGGGGGAGCAGCAGGGAGTGTTGTGACAGCCAGGCGGGACCCAGTGAGCTCATCTCATCGCCACGCCACCCACCCACGCCCGAGGTCCATCTAGCCCAGATCACCGGAGCGTGGTGCAGAGGTCACTGTCCACCTCCAAGGCCTGTTCTGGGAAAAGAGTTGGACCCCATCGGCCCTTCACAGGGGTGACATGCCCCACTAGGGGCTCTTGGCAGGGCAGGGCCCAGGTCTGGCCACCACAGTCTGGTGACCCTGGCCTCAGACACCTGCCTCCTCCTGAGGCAGGTGAACCCGCCCCCAGCTCCCCTGGGCTGCAGGCCACAGGCCTCCTGGGAGAAACCCCCGGGGAGGCAGGTCTGCAGGGTGCAGGTGGGCACAGACAAGCTGTCAGGCAGGTCTGTCCAACCGTGTGAGTAAGCCAAGTCGCCTTTGCTGGGAGCCACGGCGGGCGGGGTCCTGCCAGCCCGCAGCCTCACGTGGGCTCTCAGGACACATCAGCCCTGCACCAGTGGTGCTCCACGCTGTGGGCACAGACACCAGCGTGGCCACATGGTATGGCCGGAGGACCCCTGCCCTCGGGCGTTATCTCCCCTCCCTCCCCTCCATTTGTGGCTGGGTCTTGAGACCACCACATGCCCACTCCTGGCAACTCTCAGGGTCAGGCCTGGACTACTGGGACCAAGGGCAAAACTGAGAGGTGGGCACAAGGTAGGCAGAACCTGGCAGAGCTTGTCCCCACACTCTGGGGGCTTTCCATTCCTGCAGGGAAGATCGGGGTCGTCTCCTGCACCTGCAGGCTGAACCTCCCAGGCACCAGGCTGGGGCAGCCCCACATCGCTCTCCTCTTGCCCTGGCCACCTGGAGAGCACCTGTGAGTCCCCTTGTGCAGCCAGTGGCGTCCCCTTTTCTAGGCAGCGTCAGCCTTCCTGGGTGTGCTGGCTCAGCTGGGAGCTTGCCTCTGCCACGAAGCCCTCCGGGATGGTCCTGCCAAGCCTGGCTTCCCTCTGGCCCTGGTCACACCCCACACTGCCCTTGCTCACACCAAAGAAGTGTCCTCATCCGGCGCCATTCCCCCGTGCCCACTGCAGTGCCCAGAACCCCAGGTACCTGCCCCTCACAGCCAGCAGCAGAGGGCTGGGGCCGTCCTGGTTCCGGGCGTTCACATCTACTCCTCTCTGCAGCAGCATGGCAACCACACCGGCATGGCCCCTCTGGGCTGCCACACGCAGCAGGGTCTGACCAATAGGGTCTTCCAGGCTCAGGCCACTGCCCTGGGTGACACAAGGACACATGACCCCCAAGAGAGGGCCAGGGAGCAGGCAGAGCACAGGAGGGGAAGGGCAGCTCTGGGCACCAGCACGGGTGGTCAGCAAGGCCACTGTGCCCGCCCCTGCGCCACCACCAGGCCTCACTGCTGGCCGCCAGGCGGGCAGGCAGGGTTCAGTGAGTCAGGTGAGGCCAAGCAAAGTCACTCTGCCGCAGGGGTCAGCCCCTGCCCACAGGCCCAGGTGGCAGCTGCTGGTCCAGGGCAGAAGCAGCTCACCAGTTCCTCAAGTGCTTGCAGGGCCTCTAGGTCCCCAGAGTGAGCTGCAGCAAGGGCCAGGCTGGGCATCAGAGCATCCCGCAGAGCTTCAGCCTCCTGGGAGAGGACGGAATCACCAGAGCCTCATGCCTTATTCTGGGGTCTGTACACAGGTGGAGCTGGTGTCCCCAGTGCTGTGTGAGCCTGCCTCCCCCATGCAGTGTGCAGTAGGTCCCACCCCACAGGGGAAAGAGCTGGAATGGCCACACTGAAGGCCCTGGGCTCCCATCTCACTATTAGACACAGAGGCCACCTTGCCCCCACTTCCTGGGAATAAAGTCAGGAGGAAGCCACCACCAGCCTCCTTTCTTGCCCCATGTGTGATTGGGGCCTGCCACCCACCCTCCAAGGTGTGTGTCCTCGCCTGCCCCCACTGCTGTCAGGGACAGAATAATAAGTCATCTCAAGAAAGAGCAGAAGTATGCGGGCCCCTCCCGGAAAAGGACCCTGTTCCCACATTGCACATTCCTGGAAGGGCCCCGTCCTCCAAGGGCTCCCAGCTGCATCCAGTCTGTGGGACACAGAAGACCCAGCCCCAGAGGTGCCGCCTCATCCAATGCCCACGGCCCGGCCTGATCACAAAGCACTTAAGGCCCCCGCACAGCCACCCTAATAACAGGCCGCACAGCCCAGGCCTTTTCATCTGACCATGGCTCGCCCACAGCAAAGCCACGGGAGGTTGGGAGGTCGGCTGCACCTGCATGGGTGGGGTCCAAGCCACTGTGCCTGGCCCTAAGCTGCACCCACTGCTGGCAGGCCAGCAGACCCCAGCCCCAAAGTCAGGCTGGCAGGGTGAGGGAGGTCCAGCTTGAGCCCCCAGGAAGGTGGCAGCAGCGAACACCAGCAGGCTCACCAGGGCAGCTCTGCCCAGGGAAAGGAGCCCCTCAGGCCGAGGCAGCCCAGGGAAGCAGTGCTCTGCTCTGCCGGGCTCCCACACCAGGCCTGGTGCTGGGCCCAGAGGCCAGGTGGGCAGGTGGACGTGTTGGGGCAGGGTCCCTAGCTGACCTCCCCTTCCTGGGTCTAACACCCAGGCTAAAAAGGGGGAGGGGAGCTGGAGGTTGGAACGCGTCTCCAGGTAGAGGTGAGAGACCCCAGCAGGCACCTACCCTCTGCCCCCAGGACAAGCAGCCCTTCACTCCACTCAGGTGCTCCCAGCTCCCAGGTAGCCCCAGCCCTGAGACCCAGTGCTGATGTTCCCTGGCCATGTGTCTGCATGTCTGCGAGCTGGGAGGTCCCTTCCTGAATTCTGCTCCACGGACCCCTATAAATCCTGCCCACTATGAGCCCACAGATCCCTGGGCCTTGAACCCTGGCCTGAGCCAGCTCCTGGGCTGGAGAGCAGCTGTAATGGCTGGTGTCTGGCAGGTCCTGGGTAGGGGGTATCCCAGGGTGTCTCAAGCCCCCTGCTGCTGCCACCTGCACCAGGCAGTACCTGGCTGATGCTCAGACGGAGGAGCCAGGACACCGCGCGGCTCAGGGTGCTGCCCTGAAGTGAGGACCAGCACTCATCCACTGCAGGCAGCGTCATCTCTCCCCGAAGGTCCTGGGCTAGCAGCTGCAAGAGGATCCAGGCCAGGGGCTCAACCAGGGTAGGACCAAGGCGCTCAGACCAGCCTCACAGGGCCTGAGGGGAGCCGCCCGAAACTCCACCACCCTGCTCCACCAGGGGCTTGAGCATGATTCTAGGGTCCCCACACAAGCCAGTCCCACAGCCCAGGGCCTTCTAAGGATCAATAAGGGCTAAAGCCCAAGGACCGGGGGTCGTCTGTGTGCAAGCCCCACTTGGAAAGGACAGGCGTGGGAGAGGATGTCCGAGGACAGTTGGGATGGCTTCATCCTGAGCTGGCATCCAAGACCCCCAGAGTAGTTGGAGGAAGGGATGCCTGGGCCGGGGCTGGACCGGCTGTGCTGAGCTCCAGAGCTGGCCCTTCCCTTCCACAGGGATCCCCACATCCCTGCCCTACCAAACCATGCACATGTCCACCCAGTCAGACCCTGTTCTTCTGGAGTCCCCTGGCCCGCCCTCAGGAGCCGTGTGTGTCCTCAAACCTGTGCCCCACAGCCCAAAGGACACACACACCTTCTTCCTGACATCCAGGCTCAGCCCTGGTTGGCCCAGCACATAGGACAGCTTGGCCAGGGCAGCCTCAGACGTCATGTCGAAGCCGGAGATGACGCCGGCTCCTGCTAAGGCCTGCAAAGAAGGGGCACAGGGGCCAGAAGGGGCGGCTCACCTCGGCCCCTGCCCTACGGCTTCCGTGCTCCTTCCCATAACCTCCCCAACATGGGGGTGGTCAGGGCCCAGCCTGCGGTACCCCCAGGCTCACCCCTCCTCCTCTAACCCTCATTTTCCCAACCCCTACCGTGCCAGAGGCATAGTCTGAGGTCACAGTGCCCTGAAGACAGTGGGTACAGTTGACAATGACCAGGCCACGCTCAGCTGCCGCCTGCAGCTCTTGTAGCAGGTCCGGCTTGGTGGGCCCATTTCCTGAACCGAAGGTCTCCATGACCACACCCTTCAGAGGGGGCTGCAGAAAGGCCCGAACCTGGGGGCAGCAGGGCAGGGGTGCATGGTGAGGGTCTTTGCTTTCTGCTCCAGCAGGGGGGACCCACAAGGCTTGCCCCAGGCCCTGCACCATGCCCAGGGTGGTACTGCTCTGAGCAGGCCTGTGTGGTAGCCCTGGGGAAATCTGGGAGGGCTGTCCCTGCCATGTCTCCCAAAGGGAAAACACGTCCACAGTATGTGGGGCCGAAAGGGCAGGACTGGACACTGTGGGAACGTGCTGGGAGGTGGCAGACCTCCACCAGGAGGCCCGGGCGGCGCTTGGGAGCTGGTCCTGGAGGACAGCAAGCTGCGCTAATACACACTCAAGGCTCCCTGGGACCCGCCCACATCCCACTGGCTGGAATGCTCCACTCAGGCCACAGAGCACAGGGCAGGGCCCCCATCAGCAGCTTAGAAAACAGGACAGGGAGGCACTGTGGCCACCATAAGGACAGCCGGTAGCTGAGAAGCCAGCAGCAGAAGCAGACAAAAGACCACCAAAAAGAAGTGACAGGAAGGAGCAGGGAGTTCTGGGGCTACCCCAGTCAGCCTCAGAGGGGCTCTGTGTCCCTGGGCGTCCTCCAGTATCCACAGGCAAGACCACTAATAAGGTGAGCAGGTCCCCAAGCCTCAGCTGAGACAGCAGGGAGGATCCACAGCGTGGTGCCCTTGTGTGTCAGACTCCAGCCCAGGAAGGCCGCCTCCAAGCTGATGGCCAGAGGACGTCCCCAGGGTTAGCTCGTTGCTCATGCGTGGGCCTGAGAAGGGCCAGGGCAACAGGAAGCAGGGCAAAGCAAGGGGGCCACACTGCAGTGCCTCCGTTCCAAGTGGGGTCTGCACCAACCAGCACGGGCACTGGGGAGCCGGGGGGCAGAGAGCACCCTGGGCATCAGGTGAGGCCCCTGGGGGTGTGGGAGCCAGGGGTCACTGGGGCCGCACCCCTACCAGGGAGGCAGGAATGCCGGGGAAGAGGCGCAGCAGGCCCACGTCTCGCTCCATGCGGCTGCACACCACCAGCCGGTCCTTGCTGGCCTTCCGCACCAGCTCCCTGTTGACTGTGAAGACAGAGGGCTGAGGGGGCAGGCAGGGTGACCTCTCTAGTGTCCTCTGAGCCTAGGCCCCCCTGCCCCACCTCCCCTCCAGGCCCACCCTCCAGTCCTGGGCTGATGATGGCAACAGTGGTAACCCAGGTGACACAGGTGACCGGGCTGGAGAGGAAACATGGCAGGGAGCCCTAGCTGAGCCTCACAGGCAGCAGAGGTATCTAGGGGGGCGACGGCGCCCGGGCAGGACCAACATGGCACACAGCTGGGGCAGTGTCCTCTGGGCAGCAGCTGCCCTTGGTACCCACCTGCTGTGCTCACTGCCTACCCCACCAACCAGTGAATGACCCCTCATCCTCGGGGAAGGAGCCTCTGTCTCTTTGCCCCCAAATCCTGGAGGAGTGGTGTGTGCCTGTCACTCCCACCCCTCGCCCAGGGAGGGCGACGTGGAACCCCAGGCCTGCGGAAAGTGGGGGGCAGGAACTCAGGGTCAGCACGCCTTGAATCCCCCCAGGGTCAGCCTGTACACAAGTCTGAAGGCCACCTCTCTGCCAGGCCCCCAGCAATGACTGCCAGCAGAGGTCTGGAGCCCGTGGCTCATGTGGCCTCCAGCCAGCAGAGTGGGACACGGGGGACTCCCCTATGCTAAAGGGTGCCAGGACCCCAAGCTCAGCCCCCCACCTCCCTGTACCTCACTGGGGTGGGAGCCCCTGTGCCTCCTGCCATTTTTTCCAGTGTTATTCACATATGATCATGAACAGAACATTCTGGACTTGCACATGGAGGTGGGGCGAGGGGAGGGCGGTGAGTTTTCCACCCCCCCCCCCCCCCCGTGGCAGAGGCCATGGGCCCCTCCATGCCCACCATGGTAGGAGACATTCTTCGCCTTAGGATTGTGTGTCTGCTGAGCAGGCAGAACAGGTGGGGAGGGGGCTGCTGCCTCCCAGAGCGTAAGTGAAGAGTCCAGGGAGTCCTGGCCTGGGGTACAGAGCAGGGTAGGCCCTGGCCCTGCCCCTCCCCCTCCCCAGGGGCCCAGCAGCCACACCCTGGGCACTTGCTGAAGTTTCCCAACGCTGGGTGTCAGAACCGGCCCAGCAGCCTGACATCAGCCAGGGCAGGCAGTGCCGTTTCCCACCCCTGGCACATACGGGAGCAGTGGAAGATGGGCAGGGGCCTGGGGCTGGGGCAGGAGGTGGCCTCGGCTCTGTGCTGGGGTTGCTGCGGTTGGTCTGGGACTGAGACCCCTGAGTCCCATGTGGGGCAGAGGCCCTGAATCCAGAGTGAAGGCCCCTCTGCCCACGGAGAAGCTCCAGTCCTGGGCCCTGGAGATATGACTCCACCGGGTGGAGAGTGACCTGCAGGGCAGCACCCACACCTTCACCCGCTCCTCCTTCTCAGCTGCAGGGGTGGTGCCACCACCCAGCTCCTGTGCTGTCACCTCCAGGCAGCCTTCTGGACTGCTCCGACCCTGGGGAGCATGGACCCCTGCCCAGGCCCGGGAGTCCTGGGTGAGCAGGAAGCATGTTAGACACCGACAAACTTCCGGCCCTGTGCTCTCTGGAAGGTGCCGGGATGGCAGCAGGGGAGTGGGTGGGGTCAGAGCTCCCAAATGGTCAACAGGACCCAGGGCTGAGGCCCCAGAACTCCTGCCATATCTCTGGGGAACACTGGGTGGTCAAGGTCCTGGCTGCCCCCAGCCCATCCCTCTCTCAGGGGGCAACTGCTCCTTCCTAAAGTGGGGTTTGGGGATCAGCACCTGCTATACCAGGAGGTCCCCCAGAACAGCTCTCTCCAGGGCCCAGAAACACCCTGTGCCCAACCCACAGGCTGGCAGTGGCCCAGGCAGAAGCACAGCGTGGGCAAGGGACACTGCCACCCTCCAAGAGGGCTGGGACACTAATAGTCACGTAGTCAAACAGGAACAGCTGCTTTGCTTCTAGAGAGGCAGCCCCGCCTGGGGAACCCAGCCCTGGGCAAGGTCCCAAGACCCCAGTGTTCCCCAAAGGAAGGCCAGCTCTGCTGGACAGGTCCAGAAGAGATCTCTCTAGGACAGACCCCTGAGGCAGGACCCCATAGACAGTAGGGTGGGGACACAGGCCCCAGGGCCTGGGCCCACACCTGCCCTAGAGGGGCAAGAGCCAGAGAGAGGCAGGAGAAGGTGGCCCCACGTCCAGGAAAGTGGAGACCCCTTAGGAGACTAGACCTCTCAGGCGGAAAGACGGTGGTCCTGAAGTGACTTCCCCTTGGGCCATTACAGTGACCCTGAGTCTCCAGTATGGCCTGACCAGAGTGCCAGCCTGACACCCAGGGCAAGGAGAGGCTGGTGGGGCCTCCCCTGGGGAAGCCCAGGACCAACTTAGAACATCTGTTGGGCCCATAAGGACAGCCCGTGGGCCCAGAGGACAGAGGACTCCCCAAAACTCCTGGGGACCAGACATACCACAGGGGCCCAAGTCTTGAGGAGGGCTGAGCTGTGTGGCAGAGCCATAGACAGCCACCAGAGAAAACTCCTGAGTTTGTGGCCACATGGGCAGGGAGATCCCCAACCTCTCGAGCCCCCAGCTCCTAACATGTGGTGGTCTGTTGAGGCCTCCCACCTCCTTGGCACGTGGCCCCATGGCCCACCCTCTCCAAGCAGCCCTCTGGCTTTGCCGTAGCTCAGGGCAAAACCAAGCACTGTGCCCTCTGCCAGTTCAGGGAGCCCTCGCCAAAGCCCAGCATAGCCTCCCCACAGCAGCCCACACAACCCCCGTCCAGGGAGCGCTGCGGCCAGAGGCCCTGCTCACTTGTGATGTCCACACCCACCGTAGCTAGTGGGGGCAGGTTCGGGGAGCAGAAGGCTGCAAACCTCCGATTGTCCACCTTCGTTGCCCGATTGCCCCGAAACAGTTGATTCTGGAAGAACAGGCATACCTGCAGGACAGAGAGGCAGCAGCTCGGAGCTGGGGGGACTGTCTCCTCCCAGCGCTCCACATCACACTGCCATCCGCAGGGATGCTCAGACCTGGGTGCCAGCAGAGACCTGCCCAGGAGCAACCTCTGCAGATGGCTGCTCCCCTCAGGCCTCTTCCTGCCCCACCAACTACCCATGGGAAACAGCAAGGCTGCAGGGCCGGGCAGCATGCGCAGAAGGTGAGCAGGGGCTCCAGCTGGCTTCTCCCCCAGGAATGCAGCCCACAGGGGCACGGGGCACAGGGACTCCAGAGACCCCTTCCAGGGCGCACAGGGAGCTGCCCCGCCTCTGAGCTGTCCCCAAGGAGGGGCTGGACCAGAGTGGGCAGAAAGATGGGCCTGGAGATGCTAAACTGTGGAAAGGCCCTACCTCTAACCCCACCTGCCCGGGGAACGGCTCAACAAAGGCAGCTCCTCATCCTGGCCCCAGAGGGACAGGGAAGCCTGCAGTCCTAACACTGTGGGACGGGAGAGGTGGCCACCTGGGAAAGGGACGGACTCCCGAGCTACGCGGGGAGCCCTCTGTGTTCGTGGGAACCCACACACACATCTGCAGCACAAGAATGAATGCTTGTGACAAAGACTGGAAGCACACATGCCAGGATGATGACACTAATGTCTCCGAATAGTGACTCTGGGTGATGGTCTCCTCCAAGGCTCATGACTGTGTTTCTTGGAACATGAGGTAAACCTTTAGAAACCCACCCGGCCCCTGGCCTGCAGGTGCCGTGAGAGCCGCACCACAAGCCCCTCTCTGTGCTCCTCAGAGCTCCGGGGCTGCATCACCCACTGTCCCACCTTTGACCTAGGCAACACCACACCAGGCCAGGCAGGTACCTCTGGGATGATGTACTGGCCAGCCATGAGCAGGGCCCCCAGTAGGTTCTCCCGGCCATCGTTCCACAGTGCATGGATGGGCACCTGGGGAGAGCCACGGGTTGGGGCTGAGTCTCAGGAAGCACAGGGGCCACCTGGTCCCCCTCCCCAGTCAAAGTCCTCCAGCCTAGGGGAAGGAGAAGAGTGGGCAGGTGTGGGCTGGGGGCAGGGACCTCTGGAGAGGAGCAGCCCATTCCATGTCCACCAGCAGTGGTTCCTGCTACAGTGCCAGCCCAAGCCTAGGCCTTGCTCCACATAGATCAGATGCCCAGCGGGTAGGGGACACTACAGCTCCTGAGGACACTACAGCTCCTTGCTACAATAGGAGCCATGGGTGGGAAGGAGCCAAGGGTGGTGCCCTGGCACCGTCCAGCTCATCCTTGAGCTGCCAGAGTCTACTGTGGACAGTTCCTGGGGGACTCTGAGCAGTGCCCAGCTCCTCACCACTCCTGACCAGTAGGTGGGCAGGACTATTTTGGGGTGTGCAGAGGCCAAGGTCTGCTGGGGTGTGGTCATCTGGGAGTGGTCAGCACAGGGCCTTTGGAGGGAGAGACCACTGGCCCAGGGGAGGTATGGCTGTGGGTGAGCCCTACCCAGAACCTCAGTTTGCCCTCCAGTACTCCAGGGACATAGATGCCTCACGACAGGCTGGTGTGAGCCTGAAGAACATGCTGGGTGCTCCTGGGGCGGCAGTGCTCTCCAACCCTCCACACCCCCAGAGCTGCATGGCACTCACCCCCCTGGTCTAGGGAGCAGCTAGGCAGTTGGCCCAAGTCCCATCTGCCTAACAGGGATCCAAGCTAGGGACATGGTTGTGGAAAGGAGCCAGACAAGAGCAGAAGATGCCCAGCAGCCAGCAGGTGTGCTCAGTGGTCTGGGGCCTTCCACACAGGGTGCCAGTACCCCAGGAAGCCTCCGCACAGCCAGGGAGACCAAGCTGGGGGATGGCGGAGTCACCTCAATGGCACCTGGCAGCCCTGGCAAGAGGGTCTCCCTAGAGCTTCATCAGGTTCTGCTGACAGAGACATAGGGACTGGCTCCTAGCCCAGGCCTCAGCCTCCCAACAGGGACGGATGCTGAGGGGCTTGGCTAGGATTGGCCCCAAGAGCCACTGGGGCTCCCTCTTATGAAGCCATCTAAAGACAACAGGGACCCCCAAGTCAGTGTCTAGCAGGCCCCAATGGAGGTGCAGACCTCCTCTGTTCCCTGACCTCAAATATAACCATTTTCCAGAACATTCCATCAGCCTTGGCTTTGGCGGGGGTGTGCTAGCTGAGGGTAACAGAGGAGGGGGCACCATATGTTGGGTCCATGGTAGCAAGAAGGAAGAGAAGAGCAAAGGCTGGGAGTGGCCTGTCCTTGGAGTGGCTACCATGCTGAGTGGACAGCAGACTTGAAGCCCATTAGCAAAAAGAGAAAAGGCTTCATTGAGGGCAGAGCTGTTGGGGGTGGGCTCTGGGTGCTCCTGAAGCCTCACAGCTGGACAAAATCACCAGCAGGCCATGGACCTCCAGCCACAGGGACTGCTGAGATGGGCCCCCGGAGACAGAGCAGAAATAAATGGACCATGAACGAGGCACATAGGAGCAATCCAGGGAGCTGAGCAAGAATTCTGGGTTCTAGCGGGGCCTTGCTCTGTGGCCTCAGGAGGCCTGGGCATAGCAGGACCTCAGGCCCTAGGTTACCTGGGCACCAGTGAGAATGATGGGCTTCTGCAGGTTCTCCAGCACGAAGGAGAGCACAGAGGCAGCAAAGGCCATGGTGTCAGTGCCGTGGATGACCACGAAGCCATGGTACTGGTCATAGTGTCTCTGTGGGGGGAGCAAGCTCAGGGCAGGTCCAGGCCTTCCCCTGTCAGCCCTGCTCCTGGGAACAGGTGCTCAGGTCAGGGCGGCAGCCTGTCCCCTTCAACCTGGGAAAGAAAGGAAAGGGCCCAGAGGCAGGAAGGACTCAGGGAGATACCAGATGACCACCCCCTGCAGGCCCAGAGGGCCTTTCTGGAAGGCCAGCCCTGGCCTGGGCCCTGGCTTGTGGCTTGCCTCAGAGCATGGAAGAATGTGGGTCCTAGGGAGCGCTGGACTTTCCCTGGACTCCAGTTAGCATCTCCCCAGGCAGGGCAACCTCAGAACTGGGCTCCCTAATCCTGAGTGCTGGCTGAGGGCCCCCTGCCTCCAGGGCCACAGTGGACCTTGCTGCTTAGAGAGAGTCAGCATGAGCACAAACAACCAACACAAGGCCCACCCGTCCCTGGGAGCCAGCAGGTGGTTGCGAGGAGCGGACCAGTTAGGCAGGCAGGAGGCTGGTGGGCAAACGTCCAGGGAGGGCCTTCTAGGCTTAGCAAAGGCCAGAAGCCCTCCCAAGCACACTGGCCACTCAGCAGGAGCAAACTGGCCACGAGGGGATGCCCTGCAGAGGGCAACTGCCCAGGGTGCGGCTGCCAGGAGCACAGCTCTGGCCACACAGGGCCCTCCTGACCCACTAAACAGGAAACCAGGCCAGCCTAGGGATTGCAGAGCAGCTGGGAGTGGGGCGGGCGCCCTCTGCTGGCCAGGCCAGGCTACAGGACTAGGAGGCCTTCCTGAGGCTGTGGGGTGCAGAACCTCGAAGGACCACAGGGCACCATCTGGACCTCAGCCCAAATCAGACCTGTCCCCAAGGGTGCTGCAGCCACAAACAAGGAACACGGTCTGGACCTCCACAACCTAGACCAGACGTACCCATTGGCAGCCCCTTTCCTGGAATGGGACAGACCCAGGGCCACATACTATACTGAGCAGCTCGCAATTGGTGGGGGTCAGGGTCCTATTGTGCTTCAGATAGAAGGAAACAAGCGTGTGACCCAAGTGACCCCACACAGGGGACCATGGGCTTCTTACGGGAGGCAGGTGAGAATAGGGACTGGTGGGATGGCAAGACCCCAACCCAGGGAGCCCAGGACGTCTTTGTGCCAGGAACTGAGGCTGCGATGATGGGGAAGAACAGACCTGGGTTGTGACAGTGTGGGGTTGTTCTGGCCTCAACTCCCTCGCCAAGAACATGGACATGGCCTCCATTGCAGTGGAGTGTTCTGCGAGAACCTGTCCCACTCCGGGGACTGCCATTCCCGGGTACTGCCCGTCTCAGGCTGGGCCTGCCTACTCCACCATACAGCTCCTGTCCTTACCTGCAGGTGGGCTCTGCCCACCCCCAGCCCCGTTGGCACTCCCTACCTCTATGGTCTGGGCGATCTGAACCCACTCGGTGATTGTCATGTCACTGGAGTCGAAGAGGGGCTGGCACTCCAGCACGGTGTAGATGATCCTCTGGTCCGAGCCGGCAGGGCTGCAGGAAGCAGAACTCCAGCTCCCACTCCGCCCCTCTGGATCCTGACCTGCTCTGCTCTCCTCTGGCCTGGCACTGGCCCCTGCACCCAGCGACATCTGTCCGCGGGCTCTGCATATTGCTAAGGTCCCAGCGACCTGAGTACAGGGTGCAACCTTCCTTCCATCTGGAGTCCCCAGAGGAGGCAAGGATGTGGCCCAGGACAGGATGCCCCCAGCAGGATCACCTTCCCATACCAGCTCGGAGAGGCAGGCTGGGATCAGCCCACCAGCAGCCAGAGTCCCTGCTGGGAGAGTCGCGCTGAGGGAGACCAGCCACCACAGGGAACTCCCAGCTCAGCCTTCCAGCCACAGAGGGCTCCAGGCAGTCAGACTGGAGCCAGGAATAGAAGGACTGCCACGCCCGGGAGGGAGAAGTCACTGGGCCAGCCATGAGACAGGGGTGCCCCCATGCTCAGTAACCCAGTGGGCTGAGCAGGCACCAGGAGCAGGCTGGGGAAGGTGGCTCCGTGAGCCCAGGGCCCAGGCTCTCCTGGAAGGCAGCCCGGGCAATTGTGAAGCCCGCAAAGCAAGGCCAAAGACGCCTCGTGCAAATGGCAGGTCACTGCTGGGGAAACCAGAGCCTGCTCCCTGGCCCCCGACAGGCACGTCCAGGCTCAGGGCCGCCCTCCCTGTCCCCCGGAGGACCCATACTCACGGCAGCACCAGCGTGTCGTTGGGGAGACTGCAGACCTGCGCGTGCTCCTGGTCATGGAACATGGGCAGCGCCCTCAGGATGGTGGCCAGGCCTCCCCCTGGGACAAGCACTGCAGGTGGAGGCCAGGCAGAGTGGGGTCAGGGCTGGCGTTGCAAACAGCCCTCAGCCCACACCCTCCCCTCCTGAGTGCCAGGCCCTGGGCAGGATCAGAGGGCAGGACCAGGGTTGGCCCAGGAGGCCAGGAGGACCCCGACATAGCTGCCACTAGAAACCTTGGGAGCATGGCAGCTGGCAGCTGGAGCCAATGCTGATTCCTTCTTTGGAACCCAGCCCCAGGGCCTCTGCTGCCACTCTTCCCAGGTCCTATCTCTGCTCATACTCCACTGAAAATGTATCCACTGACCCCCACTGAGCTAAGCCCTCTCCCAAGGCAGCCATGTGTGCCCACCCAGGTCTACCCCACCTCCACGAATGCCCAGGATGCTTTGCTGGTGCTGCCTCAAAGCCCTGCCCCAGCCCCACTTCTCACCCAGCAGGTGCTCTGAGGCCCAGCCCAGAGTATCACCTCCAGGAAGCCCTCCTCAATGCCAGGTAGTGTGCCCTTCCCACAGGCTGCCCTGCTGGTCCTCACGCTCCCTCAGGGCATGCACTGTGTGACTCCTCAGGCTCCAGCTTCCAGCCTAGTCCCTGCCCCGTCCAGTGAATGGGAGAGCCTGGCACACAGGAGGTGCCCAACAGGTAGGCCCCACCAGCAGCCATCCCTGCCAGCAGCTTCTGCCTCTCAGAAATGTGCACCTAAGGTGGCAACACTGTGCAGAAACGGCATCCTGTCCTACAAGGTCACAGGTATGTTTTCTGAAAACAAAGGCTCCTGGCCAGTGCCCCGAGCTGCTAGCCCTGTGTCCTTGGGCAAGTGAGCTAGCCTCTCTGGGCACATTCACTCCTTATCACAGTCTGTGAGCCTCCCATGTACCTGGGCACTGGGACACGTTGGCAAGGACAACAGGGTCCTCCAGAGAAGCCTCCTTGACTGAGATGTGAGGTCAGGAGGAATCGTGTTCCTGGGCATCACCTGGTCCCTGCTCTTACCCTCAGGTGGCTGGACAATTCCCTGTTGCTAATCACACATTGCCACAAACAGGGTGCCTTAAACAGCCTCCATATTATCTCCCAGCTCTGGGGGTGAGAAGCCAGGCAAGCTCAGGCATCAGCAGGGCTGTGCTCCCTGTTGGAAGCTCTGGGGAAGACACTCGGGACCTGGTGGAACTCCATCCCATGTGAGGGACAGCAGAAGTGCTGCCTCCCTGGGGCTCATTCGCAGCGCACTCCCCGCTGTGGCCCTGCGTTCCGTCTCCAAAACCAGGCCTCTCTTTGGCCTCATCCCCCTGGCTGCCTCCTCCTTGGCCAAGGGAGGAATCCTCTGGCAAGGGCTGATGGGAACTGGCAGGCCCCCCAGACAGCCCCATTGCACCTCCCATCACAGAGTCAGGACCTTGATCACACCTGCTGTCCTTTTGCCATGGGAAGGTCCCCACTCACAGGTGGGGGGTGAGAATGTGATTCAGTCACATGGGACCTTGTGGGGGGACAAGGAGAAGGAGGAGCCCCCATCTCTAGCCCCTGGAATGGACAACAGGCCTGGGGTCAGTTGGCCCTGGCCTTCCTTCCATGTCCCACGCCCTGACCCTCCACTGCCTTCACAGAGTGCTCTTGGTCATTCATTCGCAGGAAGTGCTTCTGGCACCCACGGGGCACACAAGGAGAATGACTGGCACCCCAGCGTCCCCTTAAGCAGCTCACAATCCCACTGGTCTCACAGAGTGGAAGCCTTGCCAAGGTGTCAGGGTCAGGTGCCAGCCTCAGTGCCCCCTCCTCCGATCGCTGTGACACGGAGTGCCCAGCCTTTCACCCAGCTAGACCTGGCCCTCTCTCCCTCATATATAGCTCTGGCCACAGACACATGTCCCCTCCTCCCCCAGCAGCACCTCCCTCTTCCAGGCCCAGCGCTGCCAGCCTGTCACAAATGAGCAATGGACTCAACCAATCCACAGCGCCCCAGCTGGTGGCCAGGAGCCTGGCAGGCTTTGGAACTGGCGGCTGCTCCTCATCTGCCCCACCACAGCTTTCTCAGTCCATTCGCAGCTCCTGCCAAACCCCTGGCCCCAGCCCGGCCCCTCCCCGGCTCCCAGGCCCATCGGCCTGTGGGGTGTGTGGCGCCATCTTTCCCACTGGAGAGGAGCACTGGCATGGCTCCTCGCCCACTCGCTCTCCTGGCCTGGCCCGCAGCCCTGCAAGCCCCGGGCAAACCAGCCGAGGTGTGGCTGCTTGCGAAACGTCACGTGAACAAGCCTAGCAAACAGATGTGGAAACTGCGGCCCGTGAGTTCATCAGCCCTGCTGACGTCCGGAGACACCTCAGGTGTAACCAGGATGTGGCCTGCCGCCACATTCAGGGGACACTCTGGCCACCAGCACTGGGGCTCAGTGTCCCTGTCCATGTGTGGTGGGGTTGAAAATGAATCCTATGAATGTCCTAATCCCAGGGCCTATGGATGTCATCTTCTGTGACAAAGTCTGCAGGTTCCATTATATCAAGGATCTAGAGAGATGATCCTGGATATTTCAGGTGGGCCCTAAATGCCACTTCAGGCGTCCTCATAAGAGGGAGGCAGAGGGGGACCAGACCTACACGGAGCAGGCTGTGTGCTGGTGGGGAGATGGGAGACGCTGGCCTAGAACACAGGAGGGATGTGGCCCCCAGCAGAGGACCCCAGCCACCAGATGGTGGGGAGGCCGGAAGCTCCTCCCTGGAGCCTCAGGAAGAAGTACAACCCGGCTGGTGCCTCAGCCCGGCCTCTGAAACAACTCAGTCTCTCCCCTCCAGAGCAGAGGCAGTGGACTCAGGGGCTTTTAGCCACTTGGCTTGTGGTAACTCGTCACAGCACCCACAGGAACTAAGGCATCCCCTCTGACGTCTGGAGACACCCCAGGTGTGACCAGGATGTGGCCATCTCCTGTCATGGCACCATCCCGTGGTCCCATGGGGTGCACCATGATGACATCCACAGTGGGGAAGGTGAAGCAGAGGACACCTGGCATGGGTTGGTGGGAAATGCTCACAAACAGCAAGGCACCTCTGTCCACAGCAGGGCTCCTCCAGCAGGAGGGGGCACACACAGGCCCTGGTGTCCCCACTCAGAGGGCACGTGGGTATCACAGGACAAAGGGAAGACCTTACAGCCTTTCTCTCCAGGCAAATTCTGCAAATGCACCCTTATGCTCTGAGAGCCAGAACAGGCTGCCAGGAAGCACCGTGGAAAGGAGCCCGGAAGGCAGGCCTGGGGCTTACTGGGCCACGCTGGTCTCTGCATTCCAGGGAATCCCTTCTGACCTGTAAGTCGCTGATTTCCTTACCACTCTAAGTCAGTATCGCTCTCACCCCCAACTCGGACTTCATAAATCTCATTGCTCTTCTTGCTGAGGGTCTCCCAAGAGTGTCAGGCCTGGGCAGCCTGGGTCCTGCCCCTGCTGGCCCTTCCTGTATGGCAGGCACGCGACTGACCTCACCAGAATCTCTGGGCTCCTTCCCCACATGTTCAAGTGGGGATGGGGTTTGCTCCCAGGGCAGTGGGCCTGCTCAACCACCCAAATGTGAACTGGAACACACGCAGCCACCAATGGGAGGGAGGTCCAGGCCGTGGCTACAGATGTCATGCTGTGGTGACCATGAAGCCGTGGGCATTGCCCCAAGGCTCAGTTGCGGCCAAAGGTGGACACAGGGCAGGATGCCACTTATAGGGATGCAGCCTTGGACCACTGTTCCCTGGAGCTTGGCTGTCCCCCTGTGTCCACAAGGAGCCAGCTCCCAAGTGCAGCAGGTAAAAGGTGCCACAGCTGGACATGGGAGCCTCTGGGTTCCCCTGTGGCCTCTGATGCAGGTTGGGCCGAGGCTAGGGTTACTGGACTATAAAGCCTCTTGGCTAAACTATGAACAGAACTAGATACAGGGTGAGCGCTGTACCATCACCTCTGCCCTCCCCGAACTCTGGCAGGGCTGGGGAGCGTGCTCTGCCCTGCAGGACATTGTGTACACTAGGCACAGAAGCTGTTACAACAGCAACAACCCAAACAGCTTGGCTGTGGCCGTTCTCCCACTCCCACCCATGCCCTTCGTGAGGCCAGGGCCCAGGTCAGCAGGGCCGAGCAAGTTAATCATTGGTGCTTGTGGGGCCGCGACTCCAGGGCAGGCAGGAAGGCAGCTACCAGTTCAACCCCTTCCTCGCGGATCAGAAAAGGCTGGGGCTTGCCTGAGGCCTTCTGCCCAGAGCCCCTCCAACTGTCCCCACCTCCCTGGCCTTGTGAGTGCTACCTCATTCCTGGAAGTCTTTCTACCTCATAAACATTTTTAGGCAAAAAAGCCAAGGTGCCCAGACACATCTGTATGTCCCTGAGGCCCAGAGTCCAGGGCCTGCTGCAGTGCCCTCTAGGGGTCACCAGGGGCCAGACTTCACTCTCTTCCTCCTCCTCTGGGGCGAAACTCCCTAAAGCCTTTCTGAAGGAGAGTCACAGCAGCAGACCCTGGGGCTGCCAGAAAGGGGGGGGGGTCCTTTCTGGAAGTGGCTGGTGTGGGGACCAGAGCCCTTACCGCAGTCAGAACTTCCCTGCCACCTGCCTGCATCTTACCAGGGCTCCAGAACCTGGTTCAGGCAGGACGGGCCACTGCTCTGAGCTTGCCAGGTGGGGTGGGCCCCCCAGGAAGGGGTTTAGAGCATGGGTATGTATCTGCTGGTCCCCCTTTATCACCAGGCCTTGAGGATCCCAGGGCCCAGAGCTCCTGGGAATCTTAACAGACTTTTACCTGCCTGAAAATCGACACCTGCTATACCCCATCTTTCGGGCTTCAAAGTCTGGTTCACCTCCAGAAGTGTGGCTTCATACCTCCTGCAGAAATGTAGCCTGCTCCTGGGAACAAGCCCATGAGGCTGCCAGATGGGCACAGGGAAGAGGGTTCCTTCAGGACTGTGCCTCAGCTTGAACCACAGGATAACCATGTGTTGAGCTCCAGAGAACGGGAACTGGCATGTGTGAAGCCTGGAGAGGCAGCACCAAGGCAGTGGACAGTCCACAGGGCCAGCCCTGCTGCCTCCTCTCTGCTCTAGCCCCTCTCACTGCAGCTCCTGGCCTGGCTTGTTCACACCCTGGCCCAGGGACTACTCCTCCCGCATCCTTCATGCCCTCAGAGGGACCCTCTCCAGCAGCCCCAATACAACTCGACCTGCGGCCCACTGGCAGAACCCAACCCTCCTGGGTCAACCTCCCATATGTGTGTCATGACTTTTTTTTTTGTACCGGGGATTGAATTCAGGGGCACTTAACCACTGAGGCACAATTCCAGCTCTTTTTTATATTTTATTTAGAGACAGGGTCTCACTGAGTTGCTTAGGGTCTTGCTAAATTGCTGAAGCTGGCTTTGAACTCACAATCCTCCTGCCTCAGCCTCCTGAGCCACTGGGATTACAAGTGTGCATCACCACACCCAGCTGAGTGTGTCATGACTTTTAATGTCAGCCTTGCTCTTAGTGCGAGTAGTGATCCCTGTCACTCCTTGTCCCTCAGTGGCATCTGCCAACCTGTGAACCATGTCCCTGGTGCCTGAGTCCCTGGGAAATAGGCTCAACTCATGTCTGTGTCCTGGGGCCTGACACAGGAGGGGCCTTCAGGGATGTCCATGTATTCTGCAGGGACAGAAGACTGAGAAGCAGCCCTTGGAGCCACTGGGAGAGGGACAGTGGCTTCTGAGTACCCACTCCAGTGGAAAGGGGTAACCAGGAGAGCGCTGAGTGCCCAACAGGCAGTATCAAGGTCTCATAGAGAAAGGCACTGAGTGCCAGGTGTGTGGGCTGCACCTGAGCTGCAGGCATCAGAGTGGACCCTTTTCCAGGTAGGGGCCTGGAGCTGGCCCTGAGGGGCCGGTGATGAGGGAGGGCTGGAGCTGGGGAGGCAACAGAGGCTCCTTGGGGAGAGCGAAGCAGGGGGCAGGCCCAGGTGCTCTGAGGCTGCTGGGTGGTCCCAGCTCTGGGAGGGACACTCACAGGGGACACGCTGTGCCCCAGCTAGCGGTGGCAGCGAGGTCCTGCGGTATTTCCCTCTCTTTTCTCTCCAGGTGGCCGACCCTGGGCCTCCCGAGGCCTCTTGGAGCCGGAGCCCAGCCCCTACACACACATGCCGCACAGCTGAGCCCTCCACCCGCGACTTCTGCCAGGACCCTTGCGGGCGGGCAAGCAACCCGAGGCTCCCAGTCCAGGCTCAGGACTCAGGGTGCCCGGCCGCGACTCACCGCCTTGCTCGCTCCGCATGCCGATGGTGCCGCCGGTATAGACCGCCAGCACCCGCCGCTCGGGCCCCGCAGCGCGCGCCATGCTAGGACCGAGGGCACCGCTGGCGCTGGGGACAAGTGGGGGCGGCGGGATGGTGACCGCAGGGGCGGTGGTGGCGAGGGCATGTGACGGCTGGTGTGGCCTGGGGGCCGGGGCGGCGCTTTCCGGGGCGGGTCCTGAGCAGCCTTGGCTCCACTCCCGGCCCGCCGCGAGCCTCGCGGACCCGAGCGCCCAGGACCTCCACAGCCCTGCTGCCCAGACGCCCCGGAGCTCCCCAAAGCCCGCACCTCCAACCTGGCCCTGGGAGGCTACTCAATGGCGAGCTCGGGAGCAGGCAGAGTCCGCCAGTGCACTGTGCAGGGCAAGAGCCAGGACACAGGCAAGTTCAGGGTGTCATGAGGTCTCCAGCAGCAGGCTAGGTCCCCTGATACAGAGAAACCTACCCTGGCTGTCTTGGGGATGGCAGGCTTGGACTGCTGAGAACAGAGCACAGCACTGTCTGCAGGAAAAGCCCCTCCAGCCTCTGATTCCCAGGGGAAATCATGGAAAGGATCCTGGGCTGGGGAGCCCAGTCCCATTAGCACTCTGTGCTTATTTGTTTGATCTACCCAAACATGTAAGGAAATACCACAGCCTGCAGGCTGCAGTGTGAGGTTCACCTGTATTCCCAGTGAGTAGGGAGGCTGAGGCAGGACGAATGTAAGTTGGAGGCCAGCCTCAGTAACTTAGTGGCGCTCTAAGCAACTTAACAAGACCCCTATTTTAAAATAAAATAAAAGGGCTGGTGATGTAGCTCAGTAGTAAAGCATCCCTGGGTTCAATCCCTAGTACCTAGAAAGAAAGAACAATTTCACAAGCTGGGTGGCTCCAGCATAAGGTAGTGTTTCACAGTGCTGGAGGTCAGAGGTCCTAGATCTCAGTGGCAGCAAGTCTGGTTCCTTCTGGCTCCTCTCCTTGGCTAGCAGATGGTGCCTCTCTGTGTCCATGTTTCCTCTTTTATTATGACAGCAGGCATGCTGGGTTAGGCCACTCTATGGGCCTGATTTTAATTTAATCATCTCTTAAAGACTATTTCCAAATCGTCACATTTAGAAGTTCAGGAGATTACTACAACACAGAAACTTGAGGTTCAACAAGTAGCAGCTACCCCCTGAACACCCAGGTTGGCCTCCGATGGCCCATCTTTGACTCTCCAGACCTGCCAGTGTCCGTCTCAGGCTTCGCCATTGGCCTCATTCTGACTGGAACACGTGCTCATTCTCCATTTGGGCAGGCAGCTTTGCATCCCTGTGATCAAATACCTGACGAGAACAACTTGGAGAAGGAAAAGTTTATTTTGGGCTCATGCTTTCAGAGATTCAGTTCATGCTCAGTCAACTCCTGTGGTCTGGGCCTGAGGGAGGCAGAATGTCAAGGCAGAAGGCCTGAAGGAGTAGCATTGCTCAGCTCAATACAGCTGGCAAGGAGGGGTGGAGGGAGGGTTGGAGGCCAGCCTCCGCAACTTAGTGATGCCCTAAGCAACTTAGCAAGACCCCTATTCCAAAATAAAATAAAAGGGGGAGGAGGAGGAGGGAGGGGGAGGGGGAGAGGGGGAGAGAAGGGGGAGAGGGAGAGAGAAGGGGGAGAGGGGGAGAGGGGGGAGAGGGGGAGAGGGGGGAGAGGGGGAGAGGGGGAGAGGAGGAGAGGGGGAGGGAGAGGGGAGAGGGGAGGGGAGGGGGAGAGGGGGGAGAGGGGGAGAGGGGAGGGGAGGGTGAAGAGGGAGGGAGGAGAGCCAGGGACTGCAGTGGTCCAAGGGCACACCCCCAGGCTACTCCCTCAAGCCTAGCCCACCAGCCTACAGTCACCACCCTGAAGTCCCTTCATGCATTCCATGCATTCCATCAAGTGGGTCAATTCACCTATGAGGCCTGAGCCCACAGGATCCAATAGCTTACCTCTGAACACTGCTGCACTGATGTGTGAACTCTTCAGGGGACGCTTTATATCCCAACGACACCATCCTGTGACAGTCACAGTTTGCCTCCTGGGAATCTTCCTTAGCTACCCACTGTCATCACAAGCCTTAGGAAACCTGTGTGGGGCTGGGCAGGCCTTTGGTGACAGTCCCAGCTCTGGGCTCACCTGGCTCTGTCTGGCTCCAGCAACATGTGAGTCGTACCAGGCTCTGTAGTCCAGAACCGGGGCGGCCAACAGCTTCTCCTGTGGCACCAGCTGGTCCTCAGGCAGCTCTGCTGTTCCGCTTTGTGTAGCACGTGCACCTCCACCCCAGGTGTTCTCTGGTTGCCCAGCCATGCCGTGGGCATTCTCAGACCTGCCCTCCTGGTCTTTATCCTCTGGCAGGGAATCTCTGGCAGAAGAGAAATAGAAATGCTAGTGTCTGGTGGGCTCAGTGGCAGAGGAACAACAGGGAACAGTGACAGATGGAGGTATCTTCAACAGGGTGGCCTGAAGGGCCCTCTGAAGGACTGCATTCCTGCAGAGCCAGGGCAGTGCACAGGTTGCCAGGCAGAGAGGAACAGGTACCCAGGCCTGAGCCAGTACACACGGTGGTCAAGTCAGCAGGCAGGACATTTGCAGGGAGAGTTCACTGGCTAAGAAGCCATGGGGCCAGCCAGAGACTACGACTGTAACCCTGAGTGTGACTGTCAGTCCCTGGAGGACTTTGGCAAGTTTGTCACAACCTCTGACTGCTATGTGGAGAGAGACGGGGCAAAGTGCAAGGCTGACGCCTGTGTTAGTTAGCCTTCTGTAACTGTGACAAAATACTTGAAATAAATCAACTTAAAAGGCAAAAACATTGTTTTGCCTCGTGGTTTCAGAGTTTTCAGTCCATAATTGGCTGGCCCTGTTGCTTTGGCCCTGTGGCATAGTGGAGGAGGCTGTTCATCTCACCGTGGCCAGGAAGCAAAGAGAGAGGAAGGGGTGGCAGTCCCAAGTCCCCACTGAGGCACACCCCTGTGACCTAAATTCCTTCCATTAGCCCCCACCTCTTGAAGGTCCCACCACCTCCCTCCCGATAGTGCCAGAGGCTGAGAAGCAGACCTTCAATTCAGGGGACATTCCAGAGCTAAACTGTAACAGCTCCTAAGTCTTTGGCTAGAGCACCTGCTTGAGAGGACCAGGTTGAGAAAACCTGGGCAATAATTTGCTCCACTGGTTCTGCAGCCCTGTCTGCCTGGCTCCCTCTCCAACCCACTTTCTTGAGCTTGGAGTGCAGGCTCAGGAGCATGAAGTGCAGCCCCTAGTACAGCAGAAATACAAGAACTTGTGGAAACTGCAAAATGTCCAGGCCCTTCCCCAGGCCCCTGCCTCAGCGACGCCAGCAGGCCCAGGAGCGAATGCTCTGGCACCCTCTGGGTGATTCCGACACAGCTGTGAATCTGAGAACCAGGGGCCAGCAAGCTGTGGCTCTGGGGAAAACTGGCCCTCCTGTTTTGTAAAGAAAGTTTCATGGGAATAGCTGTGCCCGCTCCTTTGTGTTCTGGGTGGGGAAGGCCAGGTGATGGCCAGTGTAAAGGACCTGTGGCCACGTGGGTAGATAGTGGAGCGGGGCAGGGACACTCAACACACCCAGTGTATGTCTGCACAGGCAGCCTTTGTCCCTAGGGTGTCATCTCTGCCTCGAGGCTCAGGTCCCACTGGTCACCAGCAGTGGTCTGGTGGCCCTGCTCGACAGGGTCAGCCACAGAGACTCCATGAGGCGTGAGCTGTCCACACACACACAGCTCCCTTGTGGGAGTCCCTCGTGAGGTGCACACAGAGGTCCTCTGAGCTGTGGCTTCTTCAGGCAAGCTCTTCCTCCTGCTGTCCAGCTTCTGTAGAGCTCCGGGGGCCAGGCACGTTCACAGCATCTGTGCATGCCGATTCCGTCACCCTGTAGCCACTGTCTGGCAGGTGAGGGAGCTGAGGCCCACAGAGGGCTCCACAACACTGACCGGTGAGCTAGGCTCGGGGACCCACAGGGGTGCATAGTAGCTGTGGGGAGGCCAGGTTGCCGGGTCCTGGGCTGGGATTCCTGTGTCTGGAGGGGAAGCCAGGAGAGGTGGCAAGGAGGGAGGAGGAGGGCCAGGGGCCGATGGCCGTGCTGGGGACCCAGCAGAGGGAGGCTTAAGAACCCAAGTGGGGGAGAGGGCCTAGGGCCAGGCAGGGAGCAGAGAGTCTTGGGCTGAAGGCTGGCTGGCAAGGGCAAGAGGAGCCCCCAGGTCTGTGCAGAGAGACCTCCGTGCTGCACCTCAGCATCTTGGAAGTCACGGTGAGCACAGAACTGAGCAGTCAGGGCAGCTGCTCTTTAGACCTGGACTTGACCACCCACAAGAGGGAGGGCAGGCGGCTCTGGAGCAAGGCCACCTAGCCTGACCATGACCTCAGGGCACTCTGAGATGTCCCACAGCCTGGCAGTGCCATGGCCTCTGACACTAGCTTCCTCTGAAGGTGGGTGAGGCACTCTCTCTCCAACAAGAAAACCTCCAAAGATCATGACAACTGAGGGCCACTGTCCAGCAGCTCCGGCAGCAATAGGACACTGTCATTTCTGGGGGGAGCCGGAGGGGCACCACGACATCCACCATACCACTCAGCAGCAACCGGATGTCTTCTCAATAAATGGGGAAAGGGAAGCCTCACCCTCACCTCTCCAGCATGGCTGGAGCCTGAGAGGGGTCCCAGCCCAAAGGGAAGGCGAAAACCATGACATTTCCAGGAGAAAAGAGAAGATTTCAACCAGAGAAGACAAAGATTTCTTAGTTAGGAAACTCTGGTCACCAGCCATAAAACAAAATTTAAAAATCAACAAAACAGATTATTAAATCCCAAACTTCTGGCCAGGAATTGTGGCACATCCATAAGCCCAGAGATTTGGGAGGCTGTAAAACGGTAGTCTCTGGGGCCAGGAAAAGCAGGGAACAGGGCTGTCCCACGGGCACTGTCCCACGGGTGCGTGTGCAGATCCAGGTGTGCCAGATGGAAAGGATCTAGAAATACTTTTGCAACGACTAGAATACACTCAACGCTAGTGAACCACATGCCTAAAAATAGTTAAGGTGGTCAATTTTCCATTACACACAAAAAAGTGAATAGGCAAGGCTGGCCCAGGAGAAAATATCACAAAACACGTATCTGATGAAGAACTTGAATTCTGAATAACTCCATAATGAAAAGGCAATGAGCCCCCAAAATGGGCATAAGACTTGAACAGACACATGGCAAAGGAAGACGTGGGCGCGCTTAGATACAAAGAATCGTTAACTAGCGACGGGGAGAACTGTGCAGGGGGAGAACTGTGTGGGGTACAGGCCTTACCTCTAGGACCCCTTGGCCGGACAAAGCCCAGGAGGACCGGGGTGCTCCTAGAGGCTGAAGCCCCCTGCGGGTGGAAGGCACAGGGCCACGAGCCACTCCCTGCTCTGTTGGCAGACCTGACACTGCTCAGCGGGCAGAGGAACACCTGCAGGGCCAGCGCCTGCACACTCATGGCCCAGGTGGACTGGGGGCAGAGAGGGCAGCCCCAGCCACACGAGAGCAAGCCTGCAACACGCAGAAAGTTGGCAGTTTCCTAAGAAGCTAAGTGGCCACCTGCTCAATGGTGTAGTGACCCTATAGCCCCAGGCATTCACCCAAGAGAAGCCAAAGCGCGCACCCTAAAGGCCAGTTCAGGGCAGCGTAGGCGGAACAGGCAGAGTGGACTCATCCAGCTCTTCAGGACCGAAGCCAGACCAATGGCCAAGGACAGTGAAGGACAACTGACTCACAGGGGCCTAAGGAACCTTGGGAACCCTGCTGGGCACTGGCATCCCCACATGGACATCTGGCTCCCGC
The DNA here is from genome assembly GCF_045843805.1 of Urocitellus parryii. Lineage (NCBI taxonomy): Eukaryota > Metazoa > Chordata > Mammalia > Rodentia > Sciuridae > Urocitellus > Urocitellus parryii. The sequence continues at coordinate 3,105,342 of NC_135536.1, forward strand.
CACACCCAGAGCACTCCCACAGAGACCGCAACCCCTGCAGGCCTTGTGGGGACAGGGGACCCTGGCAGGGAGACCACCAAAGCTCAGAACTGGGATTCAGGTCTGCTCCTGCCCTGCCTGGAAGTCACACCTCAGATGATTTTAAAGGGGGTGGGGACTCAGATTTTTCAGTGTTTCATGAAAAAAGAAGGGGATGCCAGAAAGGCCAGCCATGCTGCTGTTGTGTCTCTAATCCTGGTGGCATCTTTTAGTTTCATATCATCCCAAATCGAAGTGGTTTTATAAGCCCAAGCAACCAATAATACCAAACGACAACCTGAACTCAGCACCACCCCCCACCCCCGCCACCCCCCCACACACACCGACCCTGCACCCTGCCATGTAGGAAGGCCTGGCGCTCTGCCTGCTGGGGCCACCAGGGTGGAGGCAGGGCCTGCGGTTCCCGGTGGAACGGGCTAGATGGCAGTGCTGTGCTCACTGCCAGCTCCGTCTGTGAGGCAGAAATTGTTCCCCAGTCAAAGTGGTTCATAGCAACTGGAGCCTGAGTAGCTCTTTGTGAAGCACAATTTCAACAGAAACGCAGAAACGTCGTGTAAGCGACAGCATGCCAGTTTCTAATTACAGGTCTTCAAAAGCACAGTCTAATTTCAGACTCTTCTAGAGCCTTTGTCTGTGGTCTTTTAACATTACACTACTTTTCTGAGGTTAAAATGGTAATTTTCTCTTTTACTTACAAAAGCCTTTTCAAGTTAATGTACTAAGTAAGATAATTATTCCAATACAGAAGTGAGCTCAGAAATAATCAAGAATATGCCCAAACGCAGGGTACATCTCTGTGCCCTTTCTCACCACACTGTGTAATTACCTGCTGTCTCACTGGGCTGCTGCTTATTCCTGAGCCCTACACATCCTTTTTGTTCCCTAGAGTAGCGTAGCTACTTCATGGTGGGGAGAGAAGGTGCTTAACCTCAGCTTGCTCAGATCTGCGTGACCTTGAACGGCATGGAGACCCACTGTGCTTCTAAAGGAAGCAAACTCAGACCTTTCCGAGTGGCCAGCTGGTCTGGGTCAAGAATTACTTTGAATTTAGGTGAGTCTGAATAAATAGCCTACAAGCATGTGTTCATGGCCACACTTCATCTAGGATATATCTATGGGCTTTGGTGTCTAGTTTTGACTCTGAATAGTCTCTCTGCAGCGTAGTGCTCGTTAATTGAACACAAATCCTTTTACTATCTCTTTCTTTCAGTACGTACTCTATCAAACAGAATCTATGAGTGATGGACTCACCTATCAAAAATAACGAGGCAAGCCTGCAGCCAGGCAGCCAGCGCTGGCAGGAACTGGCTTCTGCCATCAACTGCGAGTGGCTTCCATCCTCCAGCTCCCCTTGGCTGGTTTCAGTCAGCTTTCTGACAAGAACAACTCGGAGGAGGGCAAGTTTATCTGTGACTCAGTTTCGGAGGACTCAATCCATGGATGGCCAAATCCACTGCTCTGGGCCAAGATGACACCACACATCATGGCAGAAGGGCCCAGCGCAGGGAAGCTCCTCACTCATGGTGGGATCAGGAAGCACAGAGAGCCCCACAGGGTAGATGTACCCTTCCAGGCAAGCCCAAGGGACCCGCTCCTCCAGCCACACTCCAGCTGTCTACAGTTAAACCAATCAGTCCACTTCCAAATATTCCTGCACCAAAAGGAGTTTCAGGGACACCTCATATCCAACCCATAAGGTTCTGCTCTGGCCCCCAAAAGTTCATGTCCATCTCACAATGCAAGATGCATTTAGTTCAACTCCAAGAGTCCCTAGTCATAACAGTTTCAGACCTGCCCAAAAGTCAATGTTGAAGTCTTTTCTGAGACTCAAGACAAACTCCTGGCTGTGAGCCCTGTAAAAATCAAAAGCAAGTATATATATCCAGTGTACAGCCACCGAGGGTAAACATCCCCTCTCCAAAAGGAATAGGGTCTTGGAAAGAAAGGGTGCAGCCAAAGCAAGGCCAAAATCCAGCCAGGCAGATATTATTTGTAGCTCCACCTCTACATCTGGGGCACACGGGGGACAGTGTGCTGTCCAGGGAGCCTGGGCAGCCCTGCCCCTGGGCCTTGCTCTCTGCAGTGCACACAGGCTTCTCTTAGCCTGGTTCTCTATGTAGCCAGCAGCTTTTCTCAGCAGACAACATGTTACTGGCCTCACTTAATTCCTGGGGTCTCCATTTTGGCTTCAGCTTCACCTTCAGAGTTTCACAAATCACCCTCTCAGCTGACCACAGAGACTCTGACTCTACACTTTGCCTGGCCTCCCAGGCCTTCCTCTGAAATCTCTGTGGGAGCCTCCATGCTCCCCTCTGTGGGAGCCTCCATGCTCCCTTAACTCCAGCATCCTGGATCCCTGCAGAACCAGCACCATGTGGAAGATACCACCGTCTGCCACCAGCTCATCACCCCCAGAACCATGGCCGCAGTGACCTTTGAGTGCCGGTGTGGCTCTGCCTGTGAAAGCAGGATGCCCAGAATCTCTTAAAGGGATCTTCCCTCCTACATCCTCGGTCCTGTGGTGGGTACAGTCTCATAAATTGCTGAGATGCCTTCAAGGCAAGGCCAGCACCCTTCTAGCTACTGTTGACAAGCTCATCACCAAGTGTCAAAGGGCTCCAGTTCTCAAAGTTTTTGAGGTGAATTATGGTGCCAGCCTTCACATCTCCACACATTCATGACCAAGAATGGGATCTCACTGGTTGACACAGTGTCTGAAAGGACAGGAAACAATCCATTTCCTCATGGAGACCACGGGAGCAGGGTGCAGTTTTCTGATACTGTCTCCAATAGGTCTGCCGTCAAGTTAAAAAGCCAGCTTAACTTTGTACCTTTGGTTCATTTTAAGAACTGAAGGCTCCTGATAGTTTTGTGGCCTGGGAGAGGTGAAGCAGAGTTTGAGTTCTCTGTTTTCTCAAGACTATGAACCCGTCTGATGCTCTGCCATTTCTGGTGGTGGGATTGTGAGGCCTTCAGCTCATCTTGTTTTTTGTCTTAGATCTGATTTATAAGACGCTTATTTTTATGGATGCAGCTTTTGAACTTATTAATCCTGGTAAATTTCTTTTTCTTGATGCTATAGGTACAATACATTTCTCCTCTAGACCTTTGTTTTCTGATTTGTTATGAGTACCTGCTGCTTTTTTTCTCACAGTTGTGGTGTGAAGTTCTCTTTGCTGCCTTGGGGAGTTCATAGTTACACTCTTATTTTCTTCTTTGATCCAAAAGGTGTTCAGGAGCATTTTTTTTTTTTTTAACTTTCAGGAGTTAAAACTTGGAAGAGGGAGGTCAACTCAGTGGTGTAATTTTAATGAATTGTGATCATAAGTTTAGCCTTAAAGTACTCTTATTTTTAAAATGTATCTCTTTGTAGTCAAGCACCATCTATTTTGTGAATTCATCATAAACTAGAAAAACATGGCTGGGTGCAGAGGCACATGCCTGTAATCCCAGTGCTTTGGAAGGCTGAGACAGGAGCATTGTGTGTTCAAAGCCAGCCTAGGCAACGGCGAGGTGCTAAGCAACACAGTGAGACCCTGTCTCTAAATAAAATACAAAACAGGGCTGGGGGTGTTGCTTAGGGTTGAGTACCCCTCAGTTCAATCCCCAGTACCCCCCATAAAAATAATATACTTTTAATTCAAGGGAAATTGACTTCTATTGCTACATTATATCAGCTTTACTGACTACAGCATTCAATCCCTGGTCCTAAGTGGGTCTTATAAGGGAAGAGAGGTGCACACTGAGGTCACCCTTATCCCTGTTCTGCGCAGTCCTGTGTTTCTAGCCTTCTGTGTATGCTGCTCCTCACAGGCTGCTTGGCACATTGGTGTTCCCAACAGGAGAGGAGAAGTGATATTCAGAGCTGGGGTGTGCAGGATCAGTTCTCAGGGTGAAAGTGGGTGGTGCAGGGCAGACGAAAACGTGCTCTCCACCTATCAGCTTCCCTGCCTGTGGCCCACAGCCCGACACCCTGATCACAGCTCGCAGAAGGGCTGCAGTGCCTGGCCCTCCCCAAGCACTCCTTACCTGACCCTCCTCATCCTTCAGAGGTCAGATGAGACGCTAAGTCTCTTAACAAAATGCCCAGGAAATGTTCCCATACATCCTACCCCCATGGAGGCAGAGACCAGGCCATGGTCAACAGCCTTATGGCACGATTCTTGTGTGTCTAGGCAAGAGGCTCATTTCTGTCTCTAGCATTTGTCCAGTAACCCAGGACCCAGCTGATATTCAATTATTTACAAAGTTTTCCCCTAAAAATATTTACATTTATAGTAATTTATTCCTGCATTTTGAGACTCAAGTGCTGTCATTCCAACTCAACAATCCATTTTACATTTAACAGGTCGCTCTCACATCTGAAAGCAGCACTTTGACATTGCCATAGCAACGAGCCCCATGACAACCAAGGGGCTGGGGTGGGTGTGCAGGGTTGAGAGGCCTGGGAGCAAGGCCTGCTTTTGCCCCCGTGGTGGGGTCATGCTGTTTCCCTTAACTCCTAGGCTCCCGCTCTGGTCAGAAATCCTCCAGGCTCTCAGGACACACATCCATACAGACCAGCAAACCCCTTCCCAGCTCCTGAGGATGGATCTATTCAGACCATATCTGAATATCAATTAGGTGTCGGGTTCCTCAGATTCAGAAATTAACAAATTGAAGATTCAGCCCTCCAGAGACCTATACAGCATGAAAACCACTATCTCAGGAGGCTTAGCCCCAGTCCAGGGGCTGGGACACTCACCTAGAAACCCTGCTAACCATAGAAAATGCTTGGTGAACAAATGGATTGATCAATTCTGGCAGCACACACAGATTGTACAACAGGAAAGGGGTGCTTCTTTCTGTCCGGAGGCCCAAAGCAGTTGGCAGAAGTGACCCTTCTGGGGGCTTGAGGAGGAAGATGAAGACTCAGAAGGGGAAGAAGTCCAAGTGCAAGGGACAGAGTGTGCAGAGAGAAAGGAGTAGCTTGTGGGTACCAGGCTGGCAGGAGATGAAAGGCAGCCCCAGTCCACCCTGCCAGCTAGAGCAGCCTTGTCCATGCTGCGGTGGTGCTGGCCTGATGTGCACCCAGAAACAGGACAGTGGCCACAGAGCAGTGGGAGGAAGGGATACATGCCTTCAGAAATCAAGTTGGAACACTTCAGCTACAATGTGTCCTGACTCCAAAATTTCCACCCTGCTATTTTAAACAAGTGATATATACAATGTGTCCTGACTCCAAAATTTCCACCCTGCTATTTTAAACAAGTGATATATACAATGTGTCCTGACTCCAAAATTTCCACCCTGCTATTTTAAAATATATCAAGTGGTACTATATCTATAATAATGAGTTTTCACTGAACAAGTATTTTCTGGAATGAATTTCACTAAACCAGTATAAGTCCTTGTTCAATTTCCTAAACAAAATAGCTTCTGCTTTTTTTTTTTTTTTAATATTATACCAGGGATTGAACCCAGGGGAGCCTAACCACTGACCCACATCCCCAGACCTTTATTTAGAGACAAGGTATTGCTAAATTGCTTAGGGCCTCACTAAATTGCTAATCCTCCTGCCTCAGCTTCTGGAACCGAAGCCAGTTAACTTGTTTTCACTTTTTGCTTAATCTTTTCTTTTGTTCTATCTCCCGCTCGCTCCTTCCCTCCCTCTCATTCATTTATTTATTGGTTCCAGGAATTGAATCCAGGGGTGCATTACCATTGAGCCACATCCCAGCCCTTTTTATTTTGAGACAGGGTCTTGCTCAATTTCCCAGGCTGGCCTTGAATCTGCAATGTTCCCACCTCAGCCTCCTGAATCACTGGAATCATACGCATGCACCACCACACCCAGCTTTTCTTGGCTTGAATTTTCTAAAACATTTTCATCAAAGTTAGTTCTCTTCCAGACAGGTTTGGGGGAGTGGTTCTCCCTGTTTTTGTGGATGAGAACTCCACCATGGGTTTTTTTTGGAGCCACCATTTTCCCAGGCAAATGCGACACAGTGGGTTGTTGTTTGTCTTAATACTAACATGGTCATGAAGGTGATTTTGGATGGACTTCTTCTGCCAGGTGAGCAATGAGTGTTTCCACTACCACTGATCAGAGATGACCCTGCAGTCCCATCTACACTGCTGTCTTGTCACATGCTCTACTGACAACACTCACTCTAGCTTTCTCAGCGACGGGGCTGCATTACTTCCCAGCTGATCTGCCAGTGGGCTGTGCCAGGTGCCAAATACAAGGTGTTTGCTACCTTCAGCAGAGCCAAAACTAGGGCGCCTGCAAGTGGGTTCACCACCTGTCCCCACAACATCCCCCTGCCAGCCAAGCCTGCTCTGGAAGAGCTGTCATTGTGCAGGACAATAGCGGGGGACACCTGGCCTCCAGAGCTCCAGGCTGCAACCACCTGTGTTCTTTTCACTCACAACCTTAGTTACTTAGACAAGATCAGGGGCTCATGGCTCCATACCTCACCATCAAGTGTATAATGTCACCACCAATCCTCATCCACAAAAAACCTCTGGCTGAATTATGACACACAAATGCTGTTTTGAAAAACCAAACCTACACTGGCACCAGTCTGTGCTCCAGGAAGATGCAGACCCTGCTCCACGTTCTCCCTCATCCTGGTGGGTAAAGATAGCCACCTCACCAGCACACTGGGGCAGACGCAACCCTGGAGACGCAGCGCAGCCAGGCATCGTGGTACCCAATCTTCTAGGGTGCTGTTGGCTGCCATCTGCCAGCTTTCACTGGGGACTTCTCCATCTCGGTCCACGGAGGACAAACAATGTCTGTCTGGCAGAGAACAGCTCAGGATGGGTGCCTGGAAGGGACGCAGCAGGACTGCTGTCAGTTCCTCTTAACGCTTTGCATGGCCACCTATTCCTGACTCTGGTGTGAGGTTCTGACCAAGGATCCAGTTCTCTTTTGCTTGCTACAAGTCTGTTGAGATTTTGTTTCTTCTTCTCAGCATTGGCAACTGTGTTCCTGAAATCTGTCCACATCACCTGTTTTGTCTAGTCTGTTGGCATACACCTTCCTGGCATCTTCTTGCAGTCCTGGTAGTGATCCTTATGGGTGGTGGAAAGGCTCCCGTTAATTTCTGATTTGAGCTATTCACATCTTCTGTTTTTCTTAGTCTAGCTAAAAGTTGGGATCCCTACCTCATCCAACAAAAATTGGCACAAAATGCCTCAATATAAAAGCTAAAACTATAAAACCATTATAAGAAAAAAAAAAACAGGAGTAAATCTACATGACCTTTGATCTGGCAATGAATCTTATACCAAAAACATGGATGACAAAGGCTAGATGAATTGGACCTCACCAAAACTAAAGAACATAGGTGTACCAAAGGGCATTATCAAGAAGTTAGGCCTGGTACAGTGGGACATGCCTGAAAATCCCAGCAACTCAGGAGGCTAAGGCAGAAGGATCATAAATTCAAGGCAAACCTCAGCAACTTAGCAAGGTCCTAAGCACTTAGTGAGACCCTCCCTCAAAAAATAAAAAATAAACAGAGCTAGGGATATAGTTCAGTGGTTAAGCACCCCAGGTTCAATCCCTGGTACCAAAAAAAAAAAATTTAAAAGACAGGAGAAAATATTTGCAAATCACATATCTGATCTGTTTCACATCTAAAATATATAAAGAACTCCTGACACTCAACAAAAACACAACCCAATTTAAATCCACAAAGAACTTGTCTTATTCTTTTTTTTCTGTCACGGTAACAGAGTAGCACAATCTAGGTAAATTATAAGATTTTTAGCTCATGGTGGAAGGTGCAGAACCTCCTGGGGAGAGATGCATCTGGCTGGGAACTTGGAAGGGCAGGGGCAGGACAAACCTGAAACCAGGAAATTTGGGGTTTGAAAGTGACACAGGGACTAAGAATTGCATCCCCCACCACAAGTGGAACTCAGGAGAGATCCCTGGGGTACAGTCTTCCAGTGCGGACCAGCAAGTACTGGGCACTACAAGTGTGCTTCTTTAAAATCTCCAGACCAATTAGCATTCAGCAAAGAGCCTGGAGCCTGCCTAAGCTTAAACCCTGCTTCCAGGAATTCCACCTATGGAATTACTTTTCTCACTCCAGGAATCCTGAGGGTGGAACGTGGCACTCCAGGAGACCCCACCTAAAACTGCTGAGAAGAGAAGCTGAGAATATTTTGATTTCCAATGGAAAGAATTCTTTAACTTTTCATCAGGATTTTTTTTTCTTTTTAAAAATTCTTTTTCACTGTTTAATTGTGACCTTAATGGTACATGGACATCTATACATTTATTTTTTTCTTATCTCTAGCATCTTGAAGCCAGTTATTTTACATGGATTAGTTTTTTGTGAACTAGGATGTTTTAATAATATATTTTAGTTTTTTAAAAATTTTTTGTATCTATTTTTAATTTAAAATTTTTTTTTAGTTGTAGTTGAACACAATAACATTTTTTACTTATTTTTTATATGGTGCTGAGGATTGAACCTAGCACCTCAATATGCTAGGTGAGCATTCTATCACTGAATCACAATCCCAGTCCTGTTTTTAATTTGTAAAAAATTTTTGCTTTATATATATTTTTCCTCTAACCTATTTCCCTTGATTTTCTCTTTTCTTCTGCTAACAGCCAATCTCTATTGTTCTCTCTTTCACTCTTAATCTTTTTCTTGTTCTTCTCTCCTAATAATCATAATCCCTTATAATCATCACATCCTATATCACTTCTGTTTTCTCCCTGTCCGCCATTTGAAAATGTAAACCCTTTCACAAACTTGCTATTTTTATTATAGGCAATAACTGATCATATCATTTCTGTTTATTGTGATAATTAACATTGTAGACATCATAGTAGGAACTATTTGGTTTAATGCTGTAAATTGTTTGCATTGGTTGCTATTATTTGTCTCCCTCTAAACAGTGATGTACTGGAAACCTTTAGGGACATTATTAAGTCCACAGGAAAGAAACTCTACTGCCTCAGATTCATACTGTTAGATGGGTAGACAGACAGACAATATGAAAAAGCAAGGAAACAAATCACTCCAAGCAAACCAAGATACGCCAATAACAGAATTCACCAACACCACAGTGGAAGAAATGTCAGAGAAGGAGTTTAGAATGTACATAGTTAAACTGATCTGCAAAGTAAAGGATGATGTAAGAGACCATATACGGGTAGCAAAAGATTACTTCAATAAAGAGATAAATTCTGGGGGGGAAAAACAGAAATTCTTGAAATGAAGGAAACAGTAAACCAAATTAAAAATTCAATAGAAAGCATCACCAACAGACTAGACCACTTGGAAGACAGAATCTCAAGTGATGAAGACAAAATACAAACTCTATAAAGTGGACCACGGACAGAAGATATTAAGAAACAATGAACAGAACTTATGGGATAGCATGCAAAAACCGGATTTAAGATTTACTGGGTTAGATGAATGCTCAGAGATAGAAACCAAAGGAATGCACAATCTTTTTTGATGAAATAATACCAGAAAATTTCCCAAAGCTAAATAATGAAATGGAAAATCAAATACAAGAGGCTTACAGGATGCCAAATGTACAAAATTACAACAGACCCACATCAAGGCCCATTATAATGAAAATGCCTAAAATACATACAGAATAAAGATAGAATTTTAAAGGCTGCAAGAGAAAATATCAGATTACGTGTAGGGGGAGACCAATACAGCTGATTTCTCAATGCAGATGCTCCAAACTAGGAAGTCCTAGAATAACATATTCCAAGTTCTGAAAGAAAGTGGATGCAAACCAAGAATACTATATCCAGCAAAATTAAGCTTCATATTTGAAGAAAAAATAAAAACCTTCCATGATCAACAATTAAAGTAAAAGAATTTGCAACCAGAAAGGCTACCACAAATATTCTCAACAAAATATTCAATGAAGATAAAAATGGGAAAAAAAAGTGAAGACCAGCAAAGGGAGAAACTAGACTAAAGGAACAGCCAATAAAAGGAGAAACTAGGGCTGGGTATGGCTCAGTTGGTAGAGTGCTTGCCTTGCATGCACAAGGCCCTGGGTTCCATCCCTAGCACCAAAAAAAAAAAAAAAAAAAAAAAAAAAAAAAAAAAAAAAAGAAAAAGAAAAAAGAAAAAAAGGAGAAACTAATTCAAATTAAAAATTAAAAATAAGACAAAATGACTGGGAACACAAATCATATCTCAATAACATTAACTGCCAAAACTCATCAACGAGAAGACACAAAGTGGTAGATTGGATTAAAAAACAAGAATCGACCATATGTTGTCTCCAAGAGCCTCACCTCATAGGCAAAGACATCCACAGACTGAAGGTGAAAGGATGAGAAAAAATATACCACTCAAATGGACCACATAAAAAAGCAGGGGTTTCTTTCCTCATATCAGATAAAGTGGACTTCAAGCCAAAGTTAATCAGAAGGGACAAAGAAGGCCATTTCATACTGTTTAAGGAAATTATATATCAACAAGACATAACAATCATAAATATTTATTCCCCAAACAATGGAGCATCTAAGTACATCAAACAAACTCTTGTCAACTTTGAGAATCAAACAGACTACAACACAATAATACTGGGTGACTCTGACACAACTCTCTCACTACTGAGTAGACCTCCCAAACAAAAACTAAACAAAGAAACTCTAGAACTAAATAATACAATCAATAATTGAGACTTAACAGACATAGAATATTTCATCCACCAATGGCTGAATACACTTTCTTCTCAGCACCCCACAGATCCTTCTCTAATATAGACCACATTATGTAAGCTATCACATATGTTGACATACAATTGTAATATTAATATATTTTTAGCATTTGTAAGGTTACTTTGATAGCTCCCTTTCCAATGATATTAAATTTTTGTGTTCTTGCTTTTTTATTAATTAGACTTGTTTATCAAATTTTAGCTGTTATTTCTTCTCTGTTTCATATATTTCTGCTCCTACTCTTATTTCCTTCCTACTACTTAATTTAAAAATAATTTGATTATTATTCTAGCCTCTTTCTGATATAAGCACTTTAAGTTATAAATGTTCATCTAGTACTGTTTCATCCCAGGGATCCTGATATTTTAAGCTTTTCTTATCACTTAGTCAAAAGCACTTTTTATGTACTTTTCTTGTATTTTATTCCTTGACCTCAGGGATATTTATAAGTGCTCTATTTAATTTTGAAATAATTGACATGTGGGGGTGGGTTCTATGAATCTTTTTTTTTTAAAGAGAGAGAAAATTTTTTAATATTTTTTTTTCTTTTAGTTTTCGGTGGACACAACATCTTTATTTTATTTTTATGTGGTGCTGAGGATCGAACCCAGCGCCCCGCGCAAGCCAGGCGAGCGCGTTATTGCTTGAGCCACATTCCCAGCTCCGGTTCTATGTATCTTAAAGTGATTTATTTCTAATGTAATAAATCATGTAGGAAACATAGTCTGCACGATTTCAAATAAAAAAGTAATAGAAATGCTTTTTATATTGGTTGTATTGGTTACATGTCAAAACTGATCAAATTGCATACCTCAAATATGAACATTTTATTGTTCTTTGATTTTACCTCAATAAAGCTGTGAAGTAAAAAAAAAAATATATATATATATATATAAAATCAAGAAGTTAAGCTTCAAGCTGGGAATGCAGCTCAAAGGTGGAGCACGTGCTTCACACACGCCAGGCCCTGGGTTCCATCCACAGCATCTGTGCACATGGGCTGCACACACGTGGAGAATTTAAGCCTCAGTTTTAGAAAACCAGAGAGAACAACAACAATATAAACCTAAAGTAAGCAAAATAAAAGAAAATAAAAATTAGCACAGAAAAAATTTAAAACAGGCAAAACCAGAGAAAAACCAATGAAACCAAAAGCTTGTTCTTTAAAAAGAGCAATAAAATTGATAAAACTCTAGCCAGTCTAACCAAAAAAAAAAAAAGGCATGGAATATAAATTATAAAAACCAGAAATGAAACAGAGGCCATCACTACTGATGCCATGGACAGTAAGAAAATTTTTAAAAAATAACAATCCTGTGTCTATTTGATATCTAAGATGAATTCCTTGAAAGACATAACCTGCCATGACTCATATGGGGAGAAACAGAGATACTCTGTTTATGCCTATGTCTACTAAAAAAATGGAATAAATAGTAAACAACTTTATTTTTTTTAAAGAGAAAGAGAGAAAGAGAAAATTTTTTAATATTTATTTTTTTTAGTTTTTTGGCAGACACAACATCTTTGTTTTGTATGTGGTACCGATCGAACCCAGGCCGCATGCATGCCAGGCAAGCGCGCTACCGCTTGAGCCACATCCCCAGCCCAAGTTAACAACTTTCTAAGACAGCAAGTACCAGGCCCAGATGGTTTCAGTGACTTCACCCCAGCATTTAAGGAAGAAATGGCACCACTTCTTTTCATCTCTTCCAAGAAATAGAAGAACACTTCCTAACTCATTCTATAAGGCCACTATTACTCTAATAGCAAAACCAGACAAAGACATCACAAGAAAGGAAATATACAGACCAGTATCTCTCAAGAACACAGATGTAAAAAAAAAAGTAGTATTAGCAAACAGAATCCAACAGTGTTTCAAATATCATACACCATGATCAAGTATATTTACACTAGGTATGCAAGACCACTATAACACTCGAAAAACAAATAATACATACCATCACATCAGTAGGATCAAAGAAGAAAAATATCACACAATCAATAGAAGCAGAAAAAGTATTTGACAAAATCTAACACATTCATGATCAAAACTCTCAGCAAACTACAAATACAAGGGAATTTATATGAAAAACATTCATAAAAAATACATTTAACATTAGACTTAATGGTAAAGGACTGAAATTTCTGTCTCTGAGACCAAACATGAGGCATGGGTATCTCTTCTCACCACTATTTCACATTGTACTAGAAGTCCTGGCTAATACAACAAGACAAGAAAAGGAAATAAAAGACATGCAGCTTGGGAAGGAAGAATTAAATTTGTCTTCATAGATGTCATGATTGTTTATATGGAAACTCCCAAAGAATGCCCAATTCCAGGAAAAAAAAAACTCCTAGAACTAATAAGCAAGACCATAGGATGCAAGGTTTATAAACAAAATTAAATTGCTTTTCTATATTTTAGCAATGAACAATTAGAATTTGAAACTTAAAATATACCACCATTCACAGTAGCACTGCCAAAAAAGAAATTTTTAGATTCAAATCCAACAAAATATGTATAAAATCTACCTGAGGAAAACCACAAAGCTCATTAAAGATCTAAAGAAACATAAAGATACTACATTTTCATGGATAGAAAGACTCAATATTGTTAAGATGTCAGTTCTTCCCATTGTGGCCTATATATGGAACACAATCACAGAGTTATTTCATGGATATTAACCTATTATGGAGAATAAAAAGACCCAAAATAGCCAACTCAACACTGAAAAAGAACAAAGTTGGAAAAGTGACACTACTCAATTTAAAAACTTAATATGAAGCTATAGCAATCAGTTCCATATGGTACTGGTGACAGAACAAATAGATCAATAGAACAGAAAAGAGGGTACAAAAATAAACCCACAGGGGCTGGGGATGTGGCTCAAGCGGTAGCGCGCTCGCCTGGCATGCATGCGGCCCAGGTTTGATCCTCAGCACCACATACAAACAAAGATGTTGTGTCCGCTGAGAACTAAAAAATAAATATTAAAAAAATTCTCTCTCTTTAAAAAATAAAATAAAATAAAATAAACCCACACAAATATTCAATAGGGAAAGAATATGATTTTGAACAAACAGATGGAAAAACAAAGTCTCGACTTCATGTTAACACCCATCTCTCCCTCTGAAACAAATGTGGAAAAAATAAAACATAGAACTTGAAATGGATTATAGAACTTTTACATCAGTAGTGATGTAAAAACTCAAATGAAGCAGACAGGCAACCTGTGCAATCTTGGCTTGGCCAAAAATTTCTCATACAGGACTTGAAAATAACAAACTATAAAATAAAAGTCAAATGTCATCAAAATAAAAAAATTTTAGTCTTCAAAACACACCATTAAAAAATGTAAAGATAAAAATGAGAAATTATATCCCATCTATGTATGACATATCAAAGTATATAAGTGCATTCTACTGTCATGTATAGCTAATTAAAACAAATAAAAATTAAAAAAAAAATTAAAGATAAAAAATTAAAGATAGGGGTTGTGGCTCAAGTGGTAGAATGCTCGCCTAGCACATGAGGCACTGGGTTCGATCCTCAGCACCACATAAAAATAAAATAAAATGGGGGTAGGAAAGATGGTGGAATGAGTTAGACATCACTACCCTAAGTACATGTATGAAGACACAAATGGTGTGAAAATACTTTGTGTATAATCAGTGACTTAAAAAATTGTGTTCTACATGTGTAATATGAAATGAACTGCATTCTGCTGTCATATATAACTAGAATAAATAATTTAATAAAAATAAATAAAATAAAGATATGCGTTATTCCTAAAACTAAAAAATAAATACTTTTTTTGAAATGAAAAGATAACCCAGACTTGGAGAAAATATCTGCAATGTACATCTTTGACAAAGAACTTCTGCCCAGAATATCTAATAAACTCAAATAACTATAAGATAGCAACACTGTTCTAAAAATGAGAAGACTTAGAATAGACCCTTTACAATAAAAGTTATACAAATAATAATCACAAAAAAGGTGCACAACACCAGTATTCATAAAGGAAATGCAAAATTAAAATCAATAGGATACAGTCACCCAGTGTTTTTGTTCAAAGACAAAACTCCAAGACTGCCAGTACCAAGTGCTGGGGAGTCTGGAATAACTGGAAGAAACCCAAAATGATTGCCAGGTTACTTGGAAGGCTGATACAGGAGGATCTCAAGATTGAGGCCACCTTCTGCAATTTAGCGAGACTGTATCTCAAAATAAAAAATAAGAAAGGTTCAGGGTATAGCCCAATGGTAGAGTACCCTAGGTTCAATATCTAGTATTGAGGAAAAAAAAAGGGGGGGTGGGGGAATGAAATATGACAAAATGGTGCTGTCACTCTAGAAAACACCTGAGACTTTGTAAAGTTAAATACACAGTTGTCATCTGACCCACAGTTCCATTCCTAAGCATTCACCCAAGAGGAATGAAGGATGTCCACACAAAGATCAATACAAAATGATTCAAAGCCACTTGGTAATTAAGGTATACCTGAAAATGACCCAGATAACCACTGAGAAGTGAATGGACTGATAATGTGTCCATACACAGGATTACCAAATTCCAGAACCATGCTGAGCACAGGGGTCCAGAGGCCATGCCTGGGGAAGTCTAGGGACATATTGAGGGAGGTCACTGCTGACACCGAGAGGGCAAAGGCCAGGGGTGCTGCTCATACCCATGGGGCATAGCCTCCCTGCCTCTATCTTCTGTGGCAAATGGCATAGCACCACACAGTGGGTGAGCGCAAAGGGAAGAAGTTGGTTTGGGCTCTCCATCCTGGTCCAAGGTCGGGAGGAGGACACACCTGGTGATGGTCGTCCAGCCAACAGTCCGCATGTGGTGAAGGCATCATGGTGGCACACTCTGTCTTCCCAACTCCCCACTCCAGTCACTCCCTCTTCTCATAAAGCCATCAGCACTCAGCCAAGTCAGGGCCCACAGCCTACCTGTGAATGCCATCCTAGATGGCACCCTGCAACCCAATCACGAGGTGAACACACCCAGCCCAACAGCGCCAGATAGCACCTTGGCTCTGGAATGACAGGAAGCAAGCCAGTGGTCCCTAGTTGCTGTGCTAGGGGCATGGGGCCAGGGTGGGCATGGGGAAGTTTGTAGGCAACAGGAGCATGTACTTCCCTTCTCATGGTTTCCTGGGTGTTTATGATTGTCAGAACTCACACTGACACTCAAAATGTTACTCAGTCACATGCAAATGAATGACAAAAAAGAAGCTGCAGGGAACAGGCTATTTATACTTAAAGAGTCATAAAGCAGGCACCAAGTTTGACTCCACGGGAGGGTAAGAGTTAAAAGGCAAAAAGAAAATGTGATCAGTCAAAAGACAAATGACACAAACTCAGCACAAAGAGCTGCTCTCACATAGAGCAGTTTCAAAGCACATCTGGGCCCCGAGTTCCACCCCCAGCACTGGAAAAAACAAAAATAAAAAAATTAGAAGATATTCAAGGGGCTGGGCTGTAGCTCTGTGGTAGAGCACTTGCCTAGTATGTGTGAGGCACTGGGTTCAATCCTCAGCACCACATAAAAATAAATAAATAAATAAATAAATGTATTATGTCCATCTATAATTAAAAATTTTAAATTTTATAAAAATAATAAAACATTTAAATAGTACCAAGAGGTTAACTATTTGCAAGGAGCAAACAGCAGTGGAAACACCTGCAGCCTGTGCAGCTGTCCTTTTGGAAAGACATGAACCCTTATCTTTGAGGCCAGGTGCTAACACAGTGCTGCCACCTCCTGCCTGAGACTGGGAAGCACAGCCCCTGAAATCCCCAGACCCCGAGGGCTCTGTTAGAGCAAGATGGGGACCCGAAAGCAGGCAGGAAGCAGAGGCCAGGCCAGTGACACAGTGACATAAGCCTGTGGCAGCCACAGTCTGTTTCAGCCTCTTCATACAGAATCCGCTGGCTTCCTGAGCTGGCCCCACTGACCAAATGGGGCAAGGCAGCTGCAGACACACGACGTGGCCCCCATTCCACGGATGCTCCCCCACAGGGCACTGCTCACCTCCCTGCGAGCTCTGGAGCCCTCGCAGATGCTTGAGCACACACACTTCTGCTTCTATCTACTCAGTTCTTAGGTGTGGCCTACATGAGGTGGCCAGCAAGGGCTCCTGCTTCCTCCAGCGATCCTCTCCACTTCACTTCAGAGCCAACGGATGTACCAAATCCCTCACACAGGTCTTCCGCAGCTTCTTCTGACAAACCCTGACTGATGATGAGTTGAGAGGCCCACGTGGGTCCACTAGGTTATCAACTCAACTCTTTATGGCATGACGTACTTACTAATCTTTAACGAAGGACAGTCAGAAACATCGTCTAAAGTTTTTATTGTTTGAACACAGGTATACCAGTTGCCAGGCATGAGCTAAGAACTATAACCTAACTAAAAAAATTCTAAATATACAAAACTGAAGTTTTCCAAAATTAGGTATTTTCCCTCATGGGGAAAAAATTAGAAAACAGCATGTTTTTAAAGAACCACACACAGTCCCTGTGATTAATTGGCAATCCCGCTCTTTCCTGCCACAGGACAGGGCACACAGCACACTCTGGAACCTGGTATATAAGACTGGTCACTCACGTTTACCTTAATACATTTAAAGCAAAACACAGCTTTTTCCAAACAAAGTCTTCTTTCAGAACAACTTCTTCCAAAATGGTCAATACAGTGATTTTTCTGTTTCTAGAAAAGACTAGACTTCCCAATCCTTCCCACCTGAATAGAACACCACCCCCCTTCTCCTAAGAGAAGGCAGCAGGAAGGAGGAGACTCTTCAGGGGCCACAGACCAGGATGGCAATGCTCAGGCATGGGAACAGGGTTGCAGGGGAGCCCTGACTGGGTTTTCACGGCTCCCGCAGGGCAACTGGGCACAAGCTGCCTGCCTCAGGGGCTGAGCACAATAAGCTTGTGCAGCTGGTAGAGAAAGGTGTTCTTCCCTCGGCTGCCTTCACGGTCAGCCTGCTCCATGACCAGCTTTGGATCAACCTAGCAGGCAGACAAAAGAAACAGTCAGACTCGCAGTGAGCTTATCCAGAATTACAGTAAGTAAAGCCATGCACAAAAGTACCAGGCACTGTAACAGCCAGTCAGATGCTTCTCCACATTCACACTTTGTACAACATGAGCTTTTAAATTCATGTTTAATAACAGGGTGACCTTTACTTGGAAAATCCCCACACTCTCCTACGTAACTGTGGATAGTGACTTCAGTGGAAGTATTCATGTAAACATATAAGTTTTCTAAAACACAACCTCAAAATGAAATTCTGCTTTCAAATGACTTCCTGCTGTTTTATAAGCCCCACACCCCCCAACTGTCTGACAGGTACAGTGGCTGCCTGCAGTGACAGCCCAGCAGGAGCCAGCTGGGGCAAGTGGGGAGTCCTGCAGTAGCTGGGGATGGGAACACAGGCCTGGGAGTGAGCAACATCACCTCAGCTGGCTTAGCATTAAAACCTAAACCTTCTCCTTGCATTCCTTTCCTGAAACTACCTTTTACTCAATTTTCTAAGTCTTACAGAGAAGAAATGTCACTGGCCGAGATGAGCCCTGCCCTGCTTCACAAGGGAACTGTGTCCCCCAGATTCCTATGCTGAAGGTAGCTGGGTGGGCCTGTGGAGATGACTTGGCTTGGCCGGCACAGTGAGAAGATGAGCACCACAGCCAGGAAGAGACCTCGCCAGGACTTCCAGCCTCCAGCACACAAAAGATCAAGGTCGGCTGCAGCTAACCCACCCCTGGCAGTCAAGGCGACATGGCCTAAAGCCAGCAAGCAGGCCGTCCTGTCCACAAAGCCTCAAGGCTCTGCACCCTCAGCCACTCTGCAGCCTTGCCCTGGTACCAGCAGCAGCTGCCCACACATGGCCACTTCTCACCTGATTCCACTCATAGGGCTTCTCGTGCCACTTGGGAACAATCTTCTCCCTGGGCTTCAACTGGCAGAACAAACTAAAATTGAAAAAAAGATCAAGTTATCTTAATGATACATTAGTAACTTAAAATACTAATGTGATTCTTTTCAAAAATATTTAAATCCTATATATTTCCCTTAAAATTAGAACTACAATAGGTTTTTAAAAGGTCAAAATTTCTGTAGTTATGATCAGGGAATAATTTATAACACATTTAAAAGCAGAAAGAAATGGAGCACAGCAGACTTAGATGTTATTATTTACATTATCTAAAATGTCTAATTTTTTTTTTTCAAAAATTCAGGAGACCTGCAAAGACACAGAGACATGTGACCCTGCTCAGCACAAAAAGAACAGCTGACAGAAGCTGACTGAGTGGCCAGGGGGGCTTAGCATGCAGACACCTCAAAGCAGCCACTGCACACATGCTCAGAGAATCAAAGCAAGCCATGTTTAAAGAATTAAAGGAACATCTGGTGGCAATGACCCAAAGATAATCTCAACTAAAACTAAAAACTATTGGAAAGTCTAGAATAGAAAAGTACAATAACTAAAATGGAGAATTTCCCAGATAGCAAAAATAATCAGTAATAACAAAGACTGATCAATACAAATTATCCAACCTGAAGAACAGAGAAGAAACTGAAGAAAAATGACCAGAGCCCAAGAGATCAGGGATGGCATTGTGTGAATCCATGAGCAAGGCAGGCTCAGGAACACATGTGACAGGGAGCAGAGAGAACATTTAAAGAAGTAAAAAAATGCAAATAGGTTGTAAGGAAAAAAGAACAGAAAAAGGTATGCCATTTCAACAGTAACCAAGGAGGGTTGGAGAGGCTATAGTAGGAATCAGACAAAATAGGCCCTACATAAGAACTGTTCCTAGAGATGAGGAAAGACACTTCACATAACGATAACCACCCTATACACAGGAAATCCTAAGGAATGTACAAAAGCTACTAAAACTAATCCATGAGCTCAGGAGATCACAGGATTAAAAAAACAATAGTCACAAATCAATATGTGACAATATTTAATAATGTTCAATATCAAATGAACAATTCACAACTAAAATTGAGAAAACAATTTCATTCACAATAGCACCTAAAATACTCAAATATATGGAAATAATTCAACAGAAGTACAGGACCTGCATGGTGAAAACCAGAGCTCAGAATGAAAGGACACCCAGAAAGACAGCATTCCCCCTCACAGACGGGGTGTAGGTGCCACCTGCAGGTTCAGCACAGCCCTGCCACCCCTGCATGGGGCTTTCCGCTGTAGCTGACATGCTGGCACTGGAAAGGATGTGAGAAGGAGAGAAAGGAGAGAAAACGGAGGAGCGAGATTCCCGGGAAGGGAGTGATCTCCAGACACACCCTTCAGCCTTGCACAGCTGCAGAGCGCACAGGCTAGGGCCGTCAGACCCCACACCACAGCCAGCTGGTCTGTGGCCCTGGTACTTCAGCAATTCAACAGGGGATGTGGAAACCATAAAGGGTCACACACAGGAGAGTAACCCTTCAACTCTCACACTGTACACCACACACCCAAGTCGCCTCAAAATGGCTCCACACCTGCATATATAAGAGGACAACATTATGACCTTGGGTTCACAAAGACTTTTTCAATTGTAACACAAAAGCATAATCCATTTGGAAAAAGAGAAAATAGATTTCATTGAAATTAAAAACTGTGTTCTGTAAGCACTATTAAAATGAAAAGACAAGCTGCACAATGGGGAAACTATTTGCAAATTACATACTAATAGAGGTTTGTATCTAGAATTTACAAAGAATTTCTACAACTCAGTAGTGAGAAGACAAACATCTTTAAGTAGGTAAAAGATCTCAACAGATAACTCACCAAAGAAAGAAAAAAGATACTGGGAACATAAAAGGAGACTCCAGCCATAGTCATTAAAGAAGTGCAAAGTAAAGCCCCAGTGGGAGATCACCTCACATGGGGAGAGGGGGCACACCAAGACAGCACCCACATGTGGCCCATGGGAACTGCCGAGGTACAGCCACATTGCAAAGAATCTGGCCCTTTCTTTGAAAGTCAATGCAAGCTGGGCGTGGTGGTGCATGCTCGAAATCCCAGCGGCTAGGGAGGTAGGAGGATCTCAAGTTCAAGGCCAGCCTCACCAGCTTAGCAAGGCCTTAGCAACTTGGTGAGACCCTGTCTCAAAATAAAAAAGGCTGGGGACGTCAACCCAAACCTGGCACAACCTACAAATTCCAACCTGGATATCTAGTCAAGAGAGATGGAAATGTATATTCACAAGAAGAGAGAGCACGGGGATTCTTACAGCTTCATCACAATGGCCAAATTCTGGCAACACCCCAAGGACCTTGCAACTGTTGAGGTGACAGAACAAAACATGACACACAATACAGCAGGACAACATCTAGCAAAAGGGAATGACCGTGCTACAGCACGCAGGACCCTCAGAAACACTAAGCCAAGCCAAGTAAGCCATCTTTTAAAAGAAAAATGTCTGTGTACACACAAATGTCAAACAAGGCAGGTCTACTACAGAAAGCAGCCCAGCTGCCTGGGTCAGGATGGGATGGGAAGTACTGCACAGGGGCAGGAGAAGCTTAGGTTTTTACAAACAGCTTTACTGAGGTAGAGTTTACAAACCATAAAATGTACCAATTTGAAGTACAAATTTAATTAGTTTTAGTAAATTTATAGTTCTGCAAACATAACCACAATGCTGTTTATAAATATTTGTCAAGCAAGTGGCATCCGAGACCTATCCTCAGGAGCCCCTTGTGCGCACTGTTTTGGTCTCAGAATGGTGAAGAAAAACCCTCGCCAAACACTGCAACAAAGCTTCCTGCACACAGAGAAGGGTCAGGGCAAGATCAGCTGCAAGGGCAGGTGCTTGTTCCCATGGTGGTGGGGAGTGGCCTGCCACCTGTCTTCAGGTCCTAGCACAGAGGCCCTCCCCCTTCCTGCAGTGTGGGGCTGCCACACACAGTGCAGGCTGTGAGAACTCAGGATCCCTCTGAGAAGGCACGCCAGGCCAGGCCTCTCCCTGGGCAGACTGTGCACAAGACCACTTCCTTGTGCCACGTAGAAGAGTGGACTTCTGAGACAACAAGAGCACTATAGTGTTGAGTTTGCTGATGCTCTGCACAACTCCACAAATTCACTAAAACCACTTGACCATTTAAAAACACAAACACAAACCACCCATCGCTGGCCTAACACATCAGGATAGTTACCCTTGTTGGGAAGCCAGGGTGACAGTGGTTCTAAGGAGGCCCAGGGACCATCAGGTGACTGGGACCACTGCTCATGACCTGGGGGTTGGCCCCATGGGCTTATGGTCGTGTACTTTATGTACGCTAAACTTCAACACAAACTTCACATAAAAATATTTTTTATAAAACTGAAAGTAACTAAAATTTGCCTTTCCCACAATCTCTAAGTCAGATTCATATATTCAATACCTTTTTGGAGGTGTTTGTTAAACTAAGGAAAACCCATCCCAAGTGTGTGGGACTGTGTGGTACCAGCTGTACCTGTTCTTATGCAGCTCCAGCTCCCAGCCAGCACAGGACCACGGGGCAGCAGGGATTGGCCCCTGGCCTAGGACATTGACTCCAAGACCGGAGCAGCCCTGGGTGTGGGACACATTCTTTTCTCCCTTTCCAGGTGTGCCCACTATTCCCAGCCTTCTCCAGGCTCCTCAGGCTGACTTCAGCCCCTGGGCTGCACCAATGGCATCCTTACCCTCTTTACTCTGGCTGGGTTTGGCCATGCAGAGTGCAGCAGGAGGAGAAAGGGGCAAGGGAGCTGCAACCAGGAGACCCGCCAGCCTCTGAGGCCCAGGCACACTCTCCAAACTGGTCCTCCTGTGCCCACTGGTGATGGGACACTGCAGCACCACTGTAATGACCCTCTGCCACACCACTTCTGGGCTGCCACACCACTTCTGGGCTACCTCTGCCACTGCACCCTCAATGGCATGGGGGCACAATGCTCATGGGCCAATGCCTCCCAGGTGCCTTAGCACTAGTGTCCCACTTCAGGTGGTCAGTGTGGTACGTCTTCTGAACAACTCAAGACATCCACGATTCAGGCGGCTAGGAAAGCCAATTGGAATTAAAGAACTGGTGTCACTGCACAGCTTACCCGAGAAGTTTCTGGCGAGCATTATCCTGTAACTGCACGATTCTTTCTGGCCCAAGATACTTGGATCCATTTGGCCCATCACACACTAGTTTATTGATGGCAGCCCGGAGAATATTGATCTGTAAACAAATGGGGACATAAATACTGACATGGCTCCGTGTAGCTGAGTTTCATCTCACATTGAATAATTCATACATAGCATTCAGAGTGACACTCTGTGACTATCATCAGTATGGTTTCTAGGAGGATTATTAAAACAACATGAATAACATCGATAATCATTACTATCATTTAAGAAACAGCAGCAGAAGAAAAAAATGAAGAATCACTAAGAAACACACTTCTTCCACCACAGTCTCACTTTGTGGGGACACAGCTGTAACACAAGTGTGCATCCTCCCTGGCTTTTTAATGATGCTCCTAAGGAAGCCTGAGAAGCCCCCACCCACGGAACCAATGCCCTGCTTCATCACCAGCCTTTGTCACAGTTATTTAGAAAATAAACTTTAGAAAATAAACTTGATTAGTTGTTAGGTTTACCTCAGAGTTGCAAAGGCAAAACAGGCAACAGAACGGGCAGTTCTTGCAACTCCAGCCAGTCCCCCTTACATTTGTCACAGTTGAGAAACCTACTCCAGGCATTGCTATCAGCTAAACTCCAAGCAGTTTCGATGTGACCATTTTCCCAATCACATCCCACTTCTACTTCGGGACCTGGTTTCCAGGCACCACACTGAACTTGTCATGTCTCCTCTGCGAAGAGGGCTTCTCAGCCTTGTTCTTTAAGACCCCAGCAGTCTGTGGAGTTCTGGTGGGGTATTCTGTAGAATGGCGCAGTTTGTTTTCTTGAGACAGGAGAGGTGCCCTCTCATTACATCCTACCATGCGCCTGCCACGATCAGGACCTATCGCTGGGGTGTGGATGCTCAGCTCAGGCACACTCTCCCAGGCTCCTCCGCTCCCTATCCCCTACTATTCCATGGTTCCCCTGCCTCTCCCACACTCAGGGGCAGAGAGCACCTACCTACCTGCACTCTCGGCAAGTATGTAAGGGAGAGACATCTCTTTCCCATTTGGGTATTCAGTCATTTATTTCTAACCATACATGGATATTTTACACTCTGGGCTATAATCCAATTTTTGTGGCTCTAATTGTGCTAGTTCTGGCCACTGGGAGCTCCTCTCATTGGCACCCAAGTCCTCTGACTCATCCCCTCCCTGGGTGCTCAAGCTGCCCTAACTTCCTGGCTCTGCGCAAAGCTCCAGACTCATCCTGTGCACTTCCTGGCCCAGCCCTGGCCCCAGGTGTCCCCCCAGGGAGCCCTGGCTCCTCAAGCGAAGGACCTTGTTAGACACCAAGACATGGGTGCTGGGCATGTGTGCTGCTCCTGGGTGTCACTGCTTCCCGCCCTTCCCAGAGCTGGACATAATCTGTGTGGACAGAAACCTGTGTCCACAGATTGGAACTGCTTCTTCTTCTATCTATCCCTAGGCACTAGCTAACTGTGAGTTCATGCTGCAATCAACTCCATTCCAATACCACAGGGTCACTCTGGCCTTTCTTTCATGCTTATTTGTAACTCTTCTCCCACCAAAAGAGAACCTGGCTCCCGCATCCACTCCCTCACCGTTCAACACCAGGAGCATGTGAAACAGGGTCAGAACTGTTGCCAACTACAGGTCCATGTTCACATGCAGCTCTTCTCTGTAATCTTACTGTGCCAGCCAAAACTGGTTTAAGCTCTTTTCCTCCTCACACCTTTGGGTAAACATGTACCACACCAGAACACAGATTTGAGGGGCCCTGACACCCTGCTGGGGTGTCTGTGTGGGTGGTGTGCATCAGCACCCACTCTTTGGGCACAGAAAGTCTGTGGGTCTTGGCAAATGCAGTTGTGTCTGGCACCTCTGCCCACAAAGAAGAGCTAGCTCATCTCTCCCAAGCCTGCGGGTACTCTCTGCCATCATCCACTTCCTCGCCTCTAGCAACCACCCATCTGCTTTCTGTCCAGAGTGTCATATGAATAGCAGCACACACACACAGCCCAGGGTCCTGGCTTCTTTCATGCAGAAAATGCACTTATGATGCACCCATTCTATTGCATGTATCAGCCCCTCCTATTCCCCACTGAGTAGTGTCCACTGTATGGCCGTACCAGGTGGCTCACTCATTCCCTGGCTAAAGGACATCTCCATTCTTCCAGTTTTATAATCATGAATAAGTTGTAGCTGATACTCACACAGGCGCTCCCTGAGGGTGCTAAGCCTTTAAACTCTTAGACAAACACCTGTGTGGTGGGATTTCTGAGTCATATGGCCGATGCATTCTGCAGCCACCCAGTGAACTGAGGATCCTCAAGCAGCTCCACACTGGCCCCACCATGGCCATGCTCCTGGGTGTGGTGGTGCCTTG
Organism: Urocitellus parryii; assembly: GCF_045843805.1. Classification (NCBI taxonomy): domain Eukaryota; kingdom Metazoa; phylum Chordata; class Mammalia; order Rodentia; family Sciuridae; genus Urocitellus; species Urocitellus parryii. The sequence continues at coordinate 3,130,603 of NC_135536.1, forward strand.
TGAACCTCAGTTTGCACTTTCCTGTGCTGAGCATGTTTGTGTTCCTTCTTCATTGTCACCAGTATGTTCATCTAGTGGCTTATTTTTTGCTATTGAGCTTTAAGAGTTCCCTGCGTATTGTGAATATAGTCCTATATCAGATCTATAATCCACATATATTTTATTCCAATATGCAGCTTTTCTTTCCATCCTCTTAACAGGATTTTTTTCATCTTTTTAAAAAAAATTTATTAGTTATTGATGGACCTTTATTCATTTATTTGTTTATATGAGAATCAAACCCAGTACCTCACACATGCTAGGCAAGCACGCTACCGCTACCACAGAGCTACAACCCCAGCCCCAACAATTTTTTTTTAAATACTAGGGATTGAACCTAAAGGAACTCTAATATTGAACTACAACCCAAACCCTTTCTATTTTTGAGACAAGGTCTTGCCAAGTTGCTCAGCCTGGCCTCAAACTTGCAATCCTCCTGCCTCAGCCTCCTGAGTCACTGGGATTACAGGTATGCATTTTTAATTTTTGTAAAGTCCAACTTATCAAGTTATCTTTCACAGATTGTGCTTTTGGTGTTACATCTACAAATTCATGCCAAACCCAAATTCGTACAGATTTTACAGATTTCTCCTATTTTTGCTTACAGAATTTTATATTTACAATTTGGTCGGTGATATAAGGAGTATTTTCAATCCCTTAAGCCCTTTCATGTGAAATGGTAGTTAATACTTAACAGCTAAACTAACAAGTCAAAATGCCTGGGGCAACCAGTCCTCGGCCTGCTGTCCAGCTGTCCAGCAACTCCTTACTCCCTCTCCCCTGCTGCAGTGTCAGCCTTGCCTACTTCATGGAGCTTCTGGAGGGAGAAGAGTCTGAGTGCTCTGGAGCAGCGCCCTTCAGACTATCTGTGGTGAAGAGTGGGTTTTTCCTACTTTGAAAAATGCAAAACAACAATAACAAAGAATCACTAGAATAATGAAGGATAAAAACAAAAACATACAGAATACAAGCACACATTTTTCACTGTTAGATTCAAAAGACAAACTGGTTTGTTCACGAGTTTCGTAAAAGTCCTGAGAAGTCTAGCCTGAGCCTGCACCTGCCTGACCCCAGTGGTGCTGGTGCAGTGCTGGACTGCTGTTGAGTGTGGTCCCCATGTACCATCCCTGGGCCCAGCAGGGTCAGCCAGGACAGGCAGGAGAGTGGCAGGGATCCTGCTTCCTCATTTCCCTTTGTGAACCAGTGAAGAGGTGATGGGAGAAAGACCCATGGCTCCTACTGCCCTGGTGTTTCATCTGACTGCCCAGAAAAGCTTCCCATGCCAGCAGATTCCAAATGAAAGTACCAGTGATCAGGAAGTGACGTCCCTCAGCAGACACCAGCAAGCCAGTCGAGGAGTGCTCCTTCTGCACCCTCCAGCAGTGTGGAGGGCCTAGGAGCAACAGGCACCTCAGAGACCAGGCATATGTGTCTGTGGGCATAGCACCGTGGCACACACCACAGAAACACTGACGCTGTAAGTAACACGCCCTGCTCACCTCCACAACGTCCTCCACGTTGAACTGCACATCAAAGGCCAGCTCGATGTCGTGCTCCGGCAGCACAGGGGCCTCTGTGGTGGGGTTCCAGCCCAGGCCACAGAGCACACCTGTGTAGCACTTCCCCTCCCCATCAACTCTGCAAGAAACATTGAGGAGGAGTCGATTGACTTTTTTGTATTAGAGAATCGACGGATAAAATCAAGCCAAATTCTGCCAGCATTTGTTTAGCAACTCGTCTCATTTGTGCACTTATTCCAATTGTCACATTAGAAATACAGACTAAACGACAAAATAAATATTTATGTTAATCACATTAACCTTCTAATTCTCACTACCATCGACAGGATAGCGAATAGCTCATTCATGTGTCATTCCGAACTCTTTCAGTGGGTTATGTTCTTACCAAGGAGATTCTAGAGAAAGGATCATTCACATCTGTGACCATGACACAAGGCCAGCGCTGTAAAAGCCTGAGAGTCTGTCCTGCCTTCCCGCCCTACACAACGAACACACGACAGAGGCAGAGGGCTCTGCACCTCAGCTCTGTCCCAAACTCCCCAACCCCACCCACAGCGCATCCCAAATCCACCACTCCCATTTCTCATCTTCCCCCCAAATCCACCCAGCTCCCCATTCCTGGTCCACAGCCACTCTGTACCTAGCCACATGCCAGAACTTTCAGACCAAGCTCCCCAACTCTACCCTGCTTCTGCCAATCTTTTTCGATGTAGCAAACAGTGGGAGCTTTTCAAACAAATCCAGCAACGTGACTTCCTTGTTTAAGGGCTTCTGTAGTGTCCAGCCACCTCTGCACACCACTGGGCACACAAGCCACAGTACAGCCCAGTCTCTGCTCCGTCCTTCCATGGCACCTCCGGCTGCCTCCTCTGTCCTCCCTGCAGGCCTCTCTCCATCTAGGAACATGGCCTCCAGCTGCTTCTCCAACACCAGCCCCTTCCCACCAGCCCAGGCACTAGTTTAAATGCCAGTGCCTCCACCCACAAAAGGCCCAACAAGTAATTACACGACACACACATGCATGTATACATGTTAGCACTGAAGCCTTTAAAAATGCTTTGCTAATTTTCTTAACGCTTCACTCAAGACTTTTACCATCATCAGAATGGATTAGTCTTTTTCCAGCTTCACATGGTATAATTGACAAAAATTTCATGTATTTAATTGGGGTGCACAAGATGTCTTGATGTACGTGTGCTTTGTGAAGTGAACCACAATCAAGTCTGTAAACACCCCCACCACACACACCTTTTCACCTTTCTTGTGTGTGGTGAAAACTCCCAGGATCGGCTCACAGCAAACCTCAAATAAACAGCACAGTATTATTAACCACTGCCGTGGTGCTGTTGTACAATAGGTCCCTAGCACTGACTCGACTTGTAACTGCAAGTTCACAGACCAATCGAATTTAATTTTCTAAGTTGGAGCCTCACTGTTGCCCAGGTTGGCCTTGAACTCCTGGACTTAAAGTGATCCTCCTGCTTCAGCCTTCACAGTAGCAGGGACAACAGCTGCATACCACTGCACCCAGCCTAACTGTGTTTTGTTTTACTGTGTGTTTTTTGTTTGTTTGTTTGTTTGTGGGTGGTCTTTTTGTATTGGAGGTTGAACCCAGGGGTGCTCTACTCTGAACTATATCCCAGCTTTTTTAAATTTTGAGATAGTCTTAATAAATTGCCCAGGCTAGCCTCAAATTGTAATTCTCCTGCCTCAGCCTCCCAAGTAGTAGGATTATAGACATGTGCCACCATACCTAGTTCCCTCTCCCCTTTTTCTATTGAGTAAAAGTGAAAAAAAAAATCCTGCTTTTAAATAGACTCAAAGAACAGAGACATGGAATTCAGACTTACAAATTAGTTGCTGAGTATCTACTTTACAAAACAGTCACAAAATGTTTCTTTTTTATTTACTAAACTCCCAGGACTACACTATTAAGATAATTCACACTGCTGTGAGCTCAATTCCTTTAAGACCCTTCTAGAAGACAAGTGAAGGACATGAGAAGCTATCTCATCACTTCTAGTGGCACAGCACGGCTCCTCGCCCTTGCTCTCTGGCCACGAAACAAGCCAGCTGCTTCAGTGAGGACCGTTTGAGGATGTGCCTTGGACGGATCTACACAAGGATGTGGTCCGCTGCCCATCAGCTCTAAGTCCTAAGTGGATAAGGCAACCTAAGCAGAGTGTTATGGTTTGAACCCAGGTGTCCCTAAAGGCCACATGCTGAAGTGCCTGTGGCACTGCTGGGAGGGGGTGGAACCTTAGGATGCAGGGACTTGTGGGAGCAACTAGGTCACTGGGGACATGCCCTTGATAGGCATGGTAGAACCCTGGGCCCTTTCTCTCTTTCTCTCTCTCAGCATCCTGGTCCCATGAGGTGAACAGCTGTGCTCGACCATATGCTCTCACTGGGCCCAGCAGCCAGGATGGAGACCTCTGAGACTGAGTCGGAATACATACGTCCCCCTTATAAGCTGATTGGCCTCAAGTGTTTTGTCACAGTGGTGGAAAGCTGAACGACACACAGTGGGTCCAATTCTCTCTTAAGGACCCTGTGTGCTGTGAACTGAAGAAACAGCCACTGAGATCATGGAAACATGTTTAATTCATCTATAATACCTGCTTTCTACTAAAGCTAAAACCGCAAAATCACGACAGAAACAAGAGAAGCAGGTGCCATGCAGAGCTCAGCAAGGGCAGAGTCCGAGCAGCCAGCTCCTGTGAAGGAGGAGGAGTGGTAGGCACGAGCTGTGTTTGGAGAGTGACTTCTCATACACTCAGGTTGAAGACAAAGCAAGAGAGAGGAGGAATACCCACTGCAAACTAACAGGATTCCCTGCTGGGCTCAAATAAGGACATACACTTCCTCCAAAGTTAAATGCTGTTCAATCTGAAACAGCCATGTGAAAAAGCCCCATTAACTATTCAGAAACAGGCGTGGATTAACCTGCCAAAGCTTCAGCCAGCAGTCTCTGCGAGAAGTGGTAAAGCACCTCCTGACTCTTCTCTCTCCCCTTGAGGCAGCAACACTTGGGCTAGCACATGCACAGGAGCAGGGAACAGCTCTCTCAACCCCCACAATAGCCCTGGAGAGCAAAGGAGCTCTTTTCCACAGCTGGGAAGGCCTCCAAAGCTAGAGGTGGCCCCACCCTCACCCAGCAGGACTGACCTGCTCCCATGGTCCCCAGCCATACCTAAGGGCATCCCTCCCCCAGCTCCATTTGCAACAAGGCACCTTTGCATTATTCTTGAATTTTGTCCAAATTTTTTTTAAGACACAGGTGCAGATCAAGGCTTTTTAAACTACAAAGCAGCACATGAATGCACTGTGAAAACTTCAAGCAAACAGCAAGGCAGTGCACAGCTGGACAGATGGTCCCTTCCAAGGAGCAACAGCACCCACTCCCACCCATACTCTGTCCTTATGGCAATGGTGGGCTCTATCCAGGACCACTGGGGTCAAGGACACTGCACCTTGCTGCTAGGCGGGTTGTGGCCATGGCCAACTCACTGTGTGACGCAGCTTCCACCTGGCTCTCGGAACACTGACCCTTGGCACCAGCCATCATGCTGGGACATCCAAGCTAGCCATGGAGAACGCCCTGGGGGAGTCCTTGGCAGAGACAGAGGCACCATCAAGGCATGGGGCAGGGCCAGACCCCTCCCACCCCTACTGAAAGCCTCCCTACCCAGCCTCCTGCCCTCAGGGCAGAGGCTGCTATCCATTAGGACTTGTCTCAAGGCCTCATTCATAGAGCAAATTATGGTTGCTATACCCCCCTCACTTGGGATAACTTGTTTCCAGCCATAGTTGTTGGAACATCTGGTCAAGCAGTGGAAGTCAAGTTACTCATTTAATGTATAACTGCTTTAAGGTCAGAATTTTCTGTTGTTGCCATTTTGAAAAATCTCTTTGCCCTGCAGAACGCATTGCTCTAAGCCTGCACCCACCTAGCAACAGTGCAGACAGAGAGCGCTCACATGGCTATACAGTCACACCATTTACTCAGGTGTGCCCTTCCCAGAACACTTTCTCACCCAGGAGGACACCACCATTAAGTACAAAGTAGTGATACCACTGAGCTGAAGCTGACACTACAGGAAGCTCCTGCTTTAGGGAACACACTGTAGGAAAAGGGGACTGAGAGAGGAGTGAAGCCCCGGTGGTAGCATGGGGTGGGCAGGGCCAGCTCCCAGGGCAGCTCCCCCAGGAGACCCATGGCAGGGAGCTTGGAAGGGAGCAGCCAGGCAGGCCAGGGTGAGAAAGGCCTAGGGCCTCTACTTGGATTTCTTGGCTTTCCCCCTCCTCCTCAAATAGAAATAGGTGCACTGGGTAACAACCCAAGCCTGGATGCAAACTAACTAGGAACACTGTCCTGAGAGTAAGTGCTTGGGAAAGGGAGAGTCTCCTCTGGTTTCTAGTCAGGGGAACTGATCTAACTACTTTCCTTTGAAGTGTGAAGGCCCCTGTGGAGGCTCTGGCCCAAGGCTAGAGATGTACCCAAGGCCTTATAAAAGGAGCCAGTTCCTCCCCTTACTCTGCTGCTATAAACATGCTTCTCACTTGAAACCCTGTTATCATTTAGACTAGAAAAATTTATGACACTAGATAACCTATAAACATTTGGAAAACTGGTGAGGGGAGCTCACAATCTGGAGTCTGATCTCCTCTGGGCCCACCAGCGTAAAATCAGGTTTGAGTTCTCCCACTCTTCAAGTGCCACCTGCCACTTCTTGCCTGATTTTCACAACAAAGGCAAGAGCTTAATTCTTCATTTATCTTATCCTCCTCCCACTCTTGTACAGGGAGCAGTTCAAGGTGGCAAGATATCAAATCTTGGAGTTGGAATCAGCTATGATAGTTCAGGATGGATGTGGAGGCAGAACAGAATAAACAAGAGACACGAGTCTTGTGCTCTGTTTCCACAAATGGTCCTGGGACAGTCTATAGAGTAGCAGCCAGATGCCAATCTGAACAGGGGAGAAGACCCCCCTGCAGGTGGAAGAAAGGGATGCAGGTGGCACACAGCATTCTCTAGGAGCTGGGCTCCAGGAGTGCCTTCCCCAGGGAGTGCTGCAATACAACTCATGAAAGGTCCCACAAGGCCAGAGATCCCATCCTGCTGCCTGAAAGACACCCTGGGGTGACGGAAAAGGAAACCACTCTTCTCAAACTTAAGGCCTCCCTCACCTTTCAAAAGTCTCTCAAAAATAGTTGCTATGGACTGAACAAATGGGCACCTCTTCCCTTCCTGATGGCCACTTAGCTGAGCCTTTAGGTTCAAAGACTACAGATGGTCCCTGATGTAGGAGGTTCCACTTGGGATTCCTCAGCTTTCACTGATGCACAAGAAGTATGCATTCAGTAGGAATCTACTGTGATTTTCACCTCTCCTCACACCAGCACGGTGCTACAAAGCCACAGCTGTCAGCCCCACCACCATGAAGGTAACTACTGACACCGCTAGCACCCTGTGGCTGAGGTAGGATGTGAGGCAGGCTTGGGTACTTGATGCACTTTCCACTTACAATGGGTTCCTCGGGATATAACTGCAGTCACATACCCTGTTCCACTTCTGGCTCATTTCACTTAAATTTAACAAAATGACTATACATCATGATAGTTTACACTTTCTTAAGGTCTGCAATAAAACCACTTGGCTCTGGAGATTAGAAAGTAATACACTGCTATTTAAATCCTCAAAAAAGCCTTCATTTAAAAGAAAAGAGCTAAAGCAGAAGCATGGTCTAGCTAAAGGGATCTCCAGGCATCCACCCCCATACAGGGTGTGTCCCTCAGGTGCCTGCATGGCGCTATCTTACTAACAATTACACTCTGGCCTAGGGCCTCACCTATCTCCTCTACAAAACTCTGAAGATGCCTGATTTCAGAGTCATTACTGCAAATAAGGGCAAGCCATACTCCAACTGAAGGGACCAAGTCCTGTTTGGACAAGTCAGAGCACACAGGCAAATCCAACAGGGTAACGTCTGTCTGGTCACTAGACACCCAATCTGTGTTGTATGACGCAATTACCAAAATGGATGTTACAAAGATATAAAATAGGAGAATGCTTCCAAATGTGTGAAAAAGTTATGATGAAAATCTAAAATCAAAATACAGTGTTTATAGAATTTGACATCATATGTAAATAGTTAAACATATAAATAAATTTTAAAACGATGGTGTTAATTTTTTCCCATTCAGCTTTTTTCTACATAGCATATATTTTAATGCAGAAAATAAGATACACAGTTATTTTTACAACTGAAAATAAAATACTATTCTAAGGCTACGATGTTAAGATTCTGAGCAGGTGTCATCACAGAGGGAACCAAGTAAAAGGCAAGGACCTTGTGGCTCCCTTCACCCAACTCAGCCAGCTCAGTCTATCAACTGAGCCCTGTGGTCAGCAGAATAGAAGGGACAGAAGGGGAAATACCCACCCATGTCCCCAGAGTGCCCTGAGGCCCCTGCTTCAGTGCCTGTCAGGGCCGATTCCTCTGGCCCACCAGAATATGGGTCCTGGTGCCCAATCTCCTCCTTCCCCAGCCCCTAGCCCCACCCACACCTGTTAGTACTTCACCATCAGTGAAGGCTCTGCAGCTCCTTGTGTTCAAGCTCTCTGCATTAAAGTCTGAGAGAGAAATCCTGGTTTGATCTTGGCACAGAAGGAGCTACAGTTTGCCAGACGGTCCATCTCCTGGCCTTGACTTACTCATGGAAAAGGTGGCTAATGAGGTTCCCCAGAATCCACAGCCTGGACAGCAGGATGTGGCCAACATGCTGCTATGGGAGGACCCTAGCCCCCCGAGTGCCTGTGATATGGTGTGCAACTTCCCAAGCCCTCTGGGCTTCCCTCTGAAGTATGTCCAGCACATGTACAGGTATCCCCACTTTCAGAGCTCCTCTACTCTCAGCCCTGTCAGCACCCAAGCTGAAAGCATCCCATGTCAAAGGCCCGAGCAACCTGAACTACAGAGCTCAGCTCAGCAACAGCAGGACAGTGGGGCTCTTTGGAGCTGCCTAGCATTGTCAGAGGACCAGGCTGCATGTCACTAGCTCAGGGAAACACCAAAGTCCAAGATGTGCAGTGTGAACGAGCACCCCTCACACCACTATGAAGTCAAAAGCCAGAAGCCAAAGCCAGGGGAGGTGGCACAGACCAGTAGTCCCAGCTAGTCAGGAAGGCTGAGGTGGGAGGACAGTGAGCTGGAGATGGCTTGAACCTTATCTCAAAGGAGTGGGGGGGGGGAGATAAGAAGTGGGGTTCACATCAGTGACAATCAGGTTGAGCACACTGAAGAATAGAGAAGGCTGAGCACAGTGGGGCCGCCTCCCACCTCTTTGGTGGATGCTTTCTTTCAAAGGAACAAGGAGAGCTCCCACTTTCCCCTGCAGATTCCCACTCTGCAGAAACCCGTATAGGGACACAACAGAGGCCCACACTCTACCTTAACTCCATCACAGGCGCGAACAGCATGCTGAGGAGTGCTGGGAGGCCAGGGATGGGAGGCATCAGAGAGGTCTCTCTCAGCAGCATGGTAGATCCTATTGCACATTGGGATGAAAGTCAGCGTCAGGCCCACCATCTGCTACTCAGGGTACTGTTCCTACCTTGCTGGTCCTACTGTTCACAGTGCCTCTCTTCTGCAAAGAGGTCCCCACAGAGCCCCCTAGGGAAGCACTGCCTATTTCCAGTCCCCAAAGACACCTCATGAGGACATGTAGGTGTTCAACTCATTCGGTTGTTCTTTTCTTCTCTCTCCTCCTCATTATATGATCAGGTTTTCCAGGGCTAAGAATTGGATTTATTTTCCTTTGTAGCCAAGCATGGAGGAATGAGGGAATGATGAAAGTATAGGTTAGTTCCCACATTCCCTGTACAAAGAGTGATAGTGCTCCATTTCTTAAATGTGCATCAATCAATGTACCCAGAAAACAGTCTAAAACTGTAACACATAAGGAGCAATTGTTCCTAGCAACCAAAGTCAAGGAAAGGAGAAGAGAGGAGGACCACAGATGAACTGGTAAGCCCTTTGCTTACCAGTTGCATTGACTGAGAGTGAGGCTGCAACTAGCATCCTCTGGTGCAGGTCTGCAGGGGCGTCACTGATGATCACAGAGTTGATGCTCTCCTTCTCAATCCAGACACACCTGGAAGGAACATGGGCTCTGGGCCAAGCAAGGGAGCATGCCCAGCCTACAGGAGTGCACCTCAAACAGATGGTCCAGCACTCAAGTGTGACAATCCACGGGTGCGTCATGCAGGGCTTCCCAGGCTCCTGGCCTGCTTGTCTGGACCCTTTCTCCCACTAAGCCTTACCTTCTTCCCACTCCCCACGTGGTCCAGACCTCTCCTTGGCATTAATTACCATATGCATGTCCAAATGTGCTCCTACATCCAGAGTCTGTCCTGCACTCCAGCCCACATGGCTGTCACCTGTATTCTAGCAGAGGGGACACAATGTGGTCCACCCCATTCTTCCTGTCGCTTCTCCAGAAGCCAGCCCCACTCCACAGGGAATCCTACATTCCTCCTCATCCTTCGTCACTGGCCCTAATCAAGCTCCATCCTGCTGCTCCCATTCCTGAAGAAGGTGTTTATTCAGCTGCCCTGGCCTTGGTTACACCAGTGACCAGCATCAGAGGTCTGCTCCTGCCTGAGGGCTCTTCTACTTGGAAATGCAGTGGGTTCTTCACATGGGGCTACTCAAAACTTCAGTGCACACACAGATCTCCTGGAGAGCTTGTGACAATCCACTCTTCCTCTCAAATCGGGATGGGCCTGAGCATCCTTATATCCATTAGCTCCCCAGGGATGCCCAGCTACTGGTACTAGATGAACTTGCAGAGGCTTGAACTCACCCAACGTGATCATTTTAGAATGCACATTGTAAGGCTTCCCATCTGTGTTTGGAGATGAAATCTAAACATGGCTTATGAAGCTTGCACTCCTCTGCCACAAGGTCTGTAGTCCCTGCCACCCCCACCCCCAGCCACCAATTCTCCATCATACTAAACTATTCACAAGTACAACCCCTCAGATTTAGGCCTAAGCACTTATTACTAGAACTATCCCTAACCTTCTCCTTCCTACCCCAAACACCTGTTCCTCTGCAGTCTTCTGGTGTCAGATTTCTCTGGAAGAACTCCATGGCCTTCAAAGCATGGCCTGGCCCCAGCCACTCTGATGATGTTCTATGGCCCCTATCAAGACCTATTCACCCTATGTTGTCAATGTCAGCCCCCCACCCCCACTGAACATAATAATCCTGGCAAAGATGACAAATGTATCCTGTTCATCACAGTCCCCTAATTCTTACTCTGTTCCTGGCACAGAGTGGCACTCACAGACCTGCAAGAACAGAAGAAATGAAGTCTGATGAAAGACATTCAAAAGTGTGATCAGAGAATGGCTTTCATAGAACACCTCTGAGATAGAGCTAGGAAGGAAAAGAGGACAAGGTAAAAATATTTAACAGTTTAGATATGAGGAAGACTAGTTCCTGATGAGGGCTATAAATAGAGGAACCGAGAAAAATCTATGGGAAAATTAATTCAATCATACCTGAACTTGGATATTCTGGTCAAACTATGACACTTCAGTTCGTAAGGGTTGAAAGGTCCATGGAGCACCGCCTGCACACACGAAACAGTGTGACCAGTAGCAAAAAAAAAAAAAAAAAAAGTCCCAACCTCAGCCCATACTTTAAAAGAAGCTCAATCCAACCATCCTCATGTTTCAGTAAGGAAAACTGTGCCTTGAAGGAACACAACCAAGCCCATGTGTGGTGTGTGAAACACTCCAAATATATCGGCAAAAGTTCTTCTTTTAATGGCAGCAGACCAGTGAGTAGGTTGAGTAGGCAGGCCTGAGGTCATGCAGGGCAAAGGCCAGGGTAATAGAAGTGGAGAACCTGAACAAGGAGGGGACCTTCCAGCCAGCCCTCTTCTGCAAATGGAATGGGCAGCACCAGCTCTAGTTCAAGCAGATGGGCTCATGAGTTTCAGGAAACCTAGCCTGGCAGCTCACTCAGAAGCCAGCACCACATGCCTCGGCCCAGTGGGAACCAGCAGCATTGCTTCAGAGGGGGAGGTCAGCACAACAGAAGCCAGGTGGAGCACTCTCTGCACCTGCCCAGACTACATAGGGAAACCAAGGTAGAAAGCTACCAGGGCTGCCGCTGCAGCCTCAGCCTGCAGTGTGGAGTGGCACAGTGTCCAGATCATCTTTTACTAGCTCCTGAACATCACCTTGCAGTTGGGGGCACCCAGTCTGTTGGAAGAAAAGCTCTCCAGCAAAATCCGGATCAGGTGCTTCTCGTCGTCCTTCCCAGGAGAGGGAACAGACGCATCCACCACATTTTCTGCTGATTTGGAAAAGAGACCCTTGAGAACTTCATGGCTTTGCTGAACAAAACAAAAGAAAAAGTTTCTTTTATTAAAAGGAAAAAAATCATACTAAAAGCACCCTATTCCAACTTAACCAAAACATTTCATGGACATAAGATCTGTACTATCATTAAGATACAGGGAGTGTTCATCAAATTCATTTTCAAATTTAAACAAATAAGAAAGCTTTTACAAAAATCAGCCATCACAGAATACTTTTTAAAAAACAATTTAAAAATTTGTTTTTTAAAAAACAAATTTCTGATGAAAAATTTCAGTTTTACATGATGAATATTAACACTGTTTCTGTTTTTCACATATTAAATAATGAATTTCAGTGAATTCCACCTTTATGTATGTATATCTATAAAGTACCAATCAACAATAAATAAATGAGTGAAAGAGAAAAAACAGAGAATTTAACTGGATCTTTAGTTAATATTTTGCTGGATTGTTTGTTCTTTCCAAATTCCCAGCATCCTTCATCCCCAGTAGAATTATAGAAGTTCAACGTAAGATCTCAACATCAGACTCAAAAGTGACCTCTTCATGACTGATTTTTGAAAGAAATAGTTGGAAGAAATTTTAAAATGCTTGAAATATTTGAAATAAATATTTTGTTAACTACTTCCATTATGGAAAATAATTCTTGAAATTCATTTTTAAAAATCTAGAACATTTTCCAATCTAATTTTCAATTTCAAAAGTAATAGCTTGAGTAGGAAACCAAGAAAAATAATACCCAGCCACCATAACTTAGTCTCAAAGGAATCAAAAGATATTTTAATCACCATCACGGAAAAAGAGCAACTCCTCCCACCCCTAGCCCCCTCTGGGGACCTCAGAAGGGAAGAAAGGGCCCCTCCTTCTCTCTTCTACAGCAAGAGGACTGTACCTTTGACTCATAGGACTCCTCTGAAAGTTCCGCATGACCCTCTCTGATGAGGACATCTCTGATGTTGACGACATCCTGTGCCCCTGAGTAGCGGTACACGTCCACGTGCAAGACGCTGTGCACAACTGAGAAGACCTTCACCAAGAGGGCTCGGCCACTCACGAGGGAGGCAAAGCGCCCACTGGCTCCACTGCTCCAGTGCTCGCCACAAACAAGAGACTTTGCGGAGGGTCGCATTTTGCAAATCTTAAATTCCAAAGCCTATAGGACACAGATGCACACTGAGACAGTTTCATCAATGAGCGAACACTCACCCAGATATGTGACCCTTGTTTCTGGACCTCATTAAGGTGTGCGCCAGGCTTTCTCAGCTGAAAAAAACTCGGCTCTGCTTTCACCAACAGCAGAAGTGTGGAGTGATTGAGACTGCACTCACACAGATGGCCCCCTTACACTCTGCCTGGTGCCAACAGAAGCCTTAGCATACACCACTCAATTACAACAACATGTTTCTTTGCTCAGCTTGAGATCCTCCATATATATTAACTCACTCCAAAAACAATAATGGCAAAAACACCTATGGTGTTGGACCTTTTGTGAGTAGAAACCAGGTTTGGCTAGTGTGACACAAGTCTCTTCCCCACTCTGGGCTGTGGCTACCCTATGGTAAGCTGAAGGGCAGGGGCCCCATGACCTCCAGCAAGAGCCCTCTAGCATTCAGTATTCATGCCTCAGAATCTTCTCTACCTTACCTGGAATGGAAGCTCAAGAAACTGACAGGGAATCTCCATTAGAAGATCTAGGTCTACATGAGACCTATTGCCATAGTCTACAAAGAACACCTACAAGATAAAGAGAGCAAATGCTCACAGTGTCCACAACATCATCTGACTTGATGCTAGCAGCACAGTGGTCTTCTCTAATTCTCTATAATCACAGAATACCCAGAGCAATCTGTTCTGGTTGTAATGATTTCCCATTTAATTTCCACCTGTAATTACCAGATAGTCTATAAACTACTTTGTAAGCTTATCTCCTTTCCCTTTGAGTGATTTGTTATGAAAAAACATACCTCAGCAGAATTTCCAGAAACATAAAGGATTTGAGCTCTAAAGTAGTTTTCCTTATCAAAATCTGCAAAGGGTGCGAGACAGACCAAGTCCGGGTGCGGGTGAGCAGGCAGGGGTGCCAACTCCAGCTGGTTCATCTCAGCAGTCAGCTTTCTCAGAAGCTCTGCACTCTTTTCATCAGTCCTGTACCCCCAGAAGTGGCCCACTTCCACCACCTGGAAAGCAGGGAGGGCAGAGGTGATGCCTGGAAAGTACAGCAGGTACCTCCCAGCACTCCTGGGTGCATGTGCTCTCCATGGGTTTGTGAGGAAATAAGAAGGGTTCTGGCTATCTGCAGTGAAGAAATGTGTGTGACACAGCTGCTCTTGGAGGCACAAGACTTTCCAGCATGCCCAACTACTCAGGGCTCTGGGAGGCCACATGAGAGGAGTATCCCTTTGTCTCCAGGTCATCCAGAGGAGAAGCCACACACAGGCCTTCGATGCCCCCAGGCTCACCTGGCAGGTGCACAGCCCACCAGCTGAGTAGCAGCAGGTGGACCTCTGTCAAAGGGCACTGCTACACAATGTCCACCACTGCTGCCACAAACCATGAGGGCCCATGACCACTAGTGTTCCAGTCTGGCTGGAATCCAGACTTCCATGTAGAATTTCCCAGTGAGGAGTGGCTGTAGACTGGCCAGGAAGCATGCAAGTATTTTAACTGAAATTTTATTTTTCATTTATTATTTATTGCTGTACTGGGGATTGAAACCAGGGGCTCTCTGCCACTGAGCTACCTCCCCAGTCCTTTTAGACACAGTCTTACTAAGTTGCAGGCCTTGAACTTGCCTTCCTCCTGACTCAGCTTCCCAAGTCCCTGGAATTACAAGCACATGTCGCCATGCCTGACTGGAATTTTTTTTTAAAGAGGCAAAATATATACCCAAATAATACTGTTGCCAACCTATTTTGTGGATATAAACTGAATTATACAAGCACATATCATCATGCCAATTAATATTTTAATGTGTCTTTTTAAATTTCTGTTTATATTTGCTTCACTTTCCACCTTAGCCACATTCCAATTTAATAAGAAGAGTAATTCAAGCTTGGCCACAGTCACTAGATGATGAAGGTGTACAGTCAAGTGTGAACTTACTTCCTGTACACACATAGTGTCTGTGGGTTCTGAGGAGAGAGGCTCTCATGACTCATCACACTGTGCTTACCTCTGTGACATCGATAGTCAGAAGGAGATCTGCCACTGTCTGGGACCTGTCCAGGGTGCTGAAGGAGACTTGCATGGGGTCCACTGTCTGCTTCTGGAAGTCCACATTCACCCTACACAACACATGTGTTGTGAAAATACATAAAAATCAAGTGTCCCTCAAAATGTTTTCACTTCACCTATTCCTATATTTTATAAGAAAAGAACATTTTAAAAAAATATCTAAGCCAGCACTATAGTTTTGATCTTGGGGCGGGGAGTACTGGAGATAGAGCCCAGGGGTGCTCTACCACTGAGCTACGTCCCCAGTCGCTTTTTTTTGAGACAAGATATCACTAAGTTCTGGCGAATCGGATTCAAATACATATCAAAAAAATTATACATCATGATCAAGTAGGATTCATCCCTGGGATGCAAGGCTGGTTTAATATACGGAAATCAATAAATGTTATTCACCACATCAATAGACTTAAAAATAAAAACCATATGATCATCTCAATAGATGCAGAAAAAGCATTCGACAAAGTACAGCATCCCTTTATGTTCAAAACGCTAGAAAAATTAGGGATAACAGGATCATACCTCAACATTGTAAAAGCAATCTATGATAAGCCACAGGCCAGCATCATTCTGAATGGAGAAAAATTGAAGGCATTCCCTCTAAGATCTGGTACAAGACAGGGATGCCCTCTCTCACCACTTCTGTTCAACATAGTCCTCGAAACACTGGCTAGAGCAATTAGACAGACAAAAGAAATTAAAGGCATAAAAATAGGAAAAGAAGAACTTAAATTATCACTATTTGCAGATGATATGATTCTATACCTAGCAGACCCAAAAGGGTCTACAAAGAAGCTATTAGAGCTAATAAATGAATTCAGCAAAGTGGCAGGATATAAGATCAACACGCATAAATCAAAGGCATTCCTGTATATCAGCGACAAATCCTCTGAAACGGAAATGAGGACAACTACTCCATTCACAATATCCCCCCAAAAAATAAAATACTTGGGAATCAACCTAACAAAAGAGGTGAAAGATTTATACAATGAAAATTACAGAACCCTAAAGAAAGACATTGAAGAAGACCTTAGAAGATGGAAAAATATACCCTGCTCATGGATAGGCAGAACTAACATCATCAAAATGGCGATATTACCAAAAGTTCTCTATAAGTTCAATGCAATGCCAATCAAAATCCCAACAGCATATCTTGTAGAAATAGATAAAAGAATCATGAAATTCATATGGAATAATAAAAGACCCAGAATAGCAAAAACAATACTAAGCAGGAAGTGTGAATCAGGCGGTATAGCGATACCAGACTTCAAACTATACTACAGAGCAATAGTAACAAAAACAGCATGGTACTGGTACCAAAACAGGCGGGTGGACCAATGGTACAGAATAGAGGACACAGTAACCAATCCACAAAACTACAACTATCTTATATTTGATAAAGGGGCTAAAAGCATGCAATGGAGGAAGGATAGCATCTTCAACAAATGGTGCTGGGAAAACTGGAAATCCATTTGCACCAAAATGAATCTGAATCCCTATCTCTCGCTGTGCACAAAAGTTAACTCAAAATGGATCAAGGAGCTTGATATTAAATCAGAGACACGGCATCTGATAGAAGAAAAAGTTGGTTATGATCTACACGCTGTGGGATCGGGCTCCAAATTCCTCAATAGGACACCCATAGCGCTAGAGTTAACAAATAGAATCAACAAATGGGACTTACTCAAACTAAAAAGTTTTTTCTCAGCAAAAGAAACAATAAGAGAGATAAACAGGGAGCCTACATCCTGGGAACAAATCTTTACTCCACACACTTCAGATAGAGCCCTAATAACCAGAATATACAAAGAACTCAAAAAATTAGACAATAAGATAACAAATAACCCAATCAATAAATGGGCCAAGGACCTGAACAGACACTTCTCAGAGGAGGACATACAATCAATCAACAAGTACATGAAAAAATGCTCACCATCGCTAGCAGTCAGAGAAATGCAAATCAAAACTACCCTAAGATACCATCTCACTCCAGTAAGACTGGCAGCCATTAGGAAGTCAAACAACAATAAGTGCTGGAGAGGATGCGGGGAAAAGGGCACTCTTGTTCATTGCTGGTGGGACTGCAAATTGGTGCAGCCAATTTGGAAAGCAGTATGGAGATTTCTCGGAAAGCTGGGAATGGAACCACCATTTGACCCAGCTATTCCCCTTCTCGGTCTATTCCCTAAAGCCCTAACAAGAGCATGCTACAGGGACACTGCTACATCGATGTTCATAGCAGCTCAATTCACGATAGCAAGACTGTGGAACCAGCCTAGATGCCCTTCAATAGATGAATGGATAAAAAAAATGTGGCATTTATATACAATGGAGTATTATTCTGCATTAAAAAATGACAAAATCATAGAATTTGGAGGGAAATGGATGGCATTAGAGCAGATTATGCTAAGTGAAGCTAGTCAATCTTTAAAAAACAAATACCAAATGACTCCTTTGATATAAGGGGAGTTAACAAGGACAGGGTAGGGACGAAGAGCTTGAGAAGAATATTTACATTATACAGGGATGAGAGGTGGGAGGGAAAGGGAGAAGGGAAATTGCATGGAAATGGAAGGCGATCCTCAGGGTTATACAAAATGTCATATAAGAGGAAAGGAGGGGTAAGACAAGATAATACAAATGGAAGAAATGATTTACAGTAAAAGGGGTAGAGAGAGAAAAGGGGAGGGGAGGGGAGGGGAGGGGAGGGGGGATAGTAGAGAATAGGACAGACAGCAGAATACATCAGACACTAGAAAGGCAATATGTCAATCAATGGAAGGGTAACTGATGTGATACAGTAATTTGTATACGGGGTAAAAGCGGGAGTTCATAATCCACTTGAATCAAACCGTGTAATATGATGTATTAAGAACTATGTAATGTTATGAACGACCAATAAAAAAAAAAAAAAAGATATCACTAAGTTGCCCAGGCTGGCCTTGAACTTGCATTCCTCCTGCCTCAGCCTCCTGAGTCCCTGGGTTACAGGCCTTTGCCACCACACCTGGCTTATAGTTTGGATCTTGAATGTCCCTCAAAGGTCCATGTACTGTAAGGCTTGGTCCCTCCTGTGGCAGGTGGTGGAACCCCTAGGAGGTGGGGCCTAGTTGGAGGAAGTTATGTCCCTAAGGGAGGGCATGCCCTTGAAGGGGAGCACTGAGCACAGCTCCTCTCTGTTGCTGGAAACCATGAGGTGAACGGTCTCCTCCACCACATGCTCCTGCCATGGTGTACTATGCCTCCAGATCCAAGCAACTGTGGGCTGAAACCATGAGCCAAAATAAACCTTTCTTTTGGAAGCTGATTACCTCAGTCCTTTGTCAGAGGGATGGAAAGCTAACACAGCTAGAGACCCTGAGTTTGATCTCACCATAGAAGTCAATTTCTGGTGGCTTCCTGAATAACCCTGGAAGGGGTGCATGCCATAATAATTATGTACCACCCTGGGAATATATTCTAAAAGCCAAGACTCTTACAGAATATCTATTTTCAAGGGTATAAATTCTAAATCTAAGTAGGACCTGCTATGGTTCCTACCTTGTGACTTCAGTAGTGGCTTTGACTTTAAGAAGCTAAGAATCCATGCATGGTTCAATGCTGAGTTAGAGCACACACACACAACTGTCCAAGAAGCCCAAGACAAGTCACTCATCATTTAGGGCAATAGGACAGCAAGTGCCAAAGATCTGGGACATGAACGACAAATTCAATAAACCCAAGATTTTCCTTTTCTAATACCTGGTATTCTAAAATGAAGGGAAGAATTATAAGACAGATCTGATCCCACTCTTTTTCCTTTACTGGTGTTCAGGTACTAGTGGACTCTGATAGAGCAGGGCAGTATTCTCTAAGCAGAGGATGGAACCCACCATGTCCCCATGTGTTCAGCAGCCAACACACCAGGCACTGGACGAAACCAGCTGAACATACACCCCTTCTTTCACCAGCACTCAGATCATTAACGAGCTCCACCAGTTAGGAAGGCCACAGTGAGAAATGGTAGGACTTCCTGTCCAAGTGGCAGTGAGGAACCATTGCAAACACTAGAGGCTGTTTTAAGAAGGTCCATAAGCCTTACTCTGAGCCAATGGATATAAAGCAATCCCTGCCCACACCACATGGCTGGAGGGAAGGACACCACTGGCAGCTGGCACTTCAAGCAACAAGTGCTCCCAACTGCACCTCCACTATGTCCCATCCTCTCTCCACTAAAACAAAGAAAATTCCACTTGGCTTAAAAGAGAACTATCACAAGGAAATGCACATGCCTAAAGAGGAAGAAAGGGAATTAACATTAGTTTCAATCTGTACTATTTAAACTTAAAGCCTAATACAATGGGTGTCATACCTTTTAAACAGATAAAAACATGAGGTATAGAAAAGTTAAGTAATGCGCCCAAGCACACACAAGAAAGTGATGCAACCAGCATTCAAACCAAACCTGCAGCATAAGCTACAGCACACACCAGGCTGCACAGCCCTAGGAAAACATTATCTGGAACCTGAGTCCAGGCAAAGTCTTTGAGAAATACCTGGTGTTCCTGAGCTTCGACACCGTCCCTCCTTGCACCTTCCCTTCGATCTCCTCAGCAGCATGTACACTGAGCTCCAGCGACACTTTCAGCTGGGACATCTTAACTGCCATATATACTGCAGGAAGGGTTTTAAATCTCTCTGTCGGATTCCTCGAGAACTCCACAAAGGCTCTGCTCCCCAAATATAAAGCAAGTACATTCATCAGGCATCTGGTAAAAAATAATCACATACAATTTATCTAGAAATTATGTAAAAATTCTCACTGCACAACTCTCCTCTCAACACCAGTGACTCTTCATTCTAATTAATCAATAAGAAGTACTAGATGCAGAGTGGAGTGACACACATCTGTGATCCCAGTGGCTCTGGAGGCTGAGGTAGCCTCAGTAAAAGCAAGGTACTAAGAAACTCAGTAAGACCCTGCCTTTAAATAAAATACAAAATAGGGCTGAGGATGTGGCTCAGTGGTTGAGGGCCCTTGAGTTCAATCCCCATTACCCACCCCCAAAAAAGAACTAGATTGATTTAAAGAAAATTTATTCACTAGGGGAAATAAAAATTACAATGATAAGCCATTACACTGAAACCAGGTGTTATCCTTATATAATATAACACAAGACCATTTCACCCAAGAAATCTTTTTAAAAATAATTTTTAGCTACCAGTAGACCTTTATTTTATTTATTTATATGCAGCACTGAGAACTGAACCCAGTGCCTCACACATGCTAGGCAAGCACTCTACCACTAAGCTACAACCCCAGCCCCAAGAAATCTTAATTTTCAAAATGATAAAAAAAATCAAACCTGTTATTTTTGTTAACTATTACACATAAAAACACAGATTCAGAAAACAGCACAGGTGCACAACTCAGAGAGCTTAGTGATCTCCCTTCAAAAACTACTAAGTTTATTACCCAGTGATGGTGATGAACATCCTACCCCCATGGCCCCTCATGTATTTTGGGACCGTAGTCCATCCCCTTCCTTGGAGGGACGAGAACCAAGCATGAAGCAAGGGGACCTGCCAGCCATCCATGCTGCAAGTTCACACTGTGCTATGAATGCCATAAATGTAAAAATTCTCACTGTACATCTCTCCTCACAACACCAGTGATTCTTCATTCTAATTAATCAATAGGAAGTACTAGATGCCGGGTGCAGTGACACACACCTGTAATCCCAGTGGCTCTGAGATGTGTTCACATGGCTATGCAAAGAGACTTACAACCCCTCCTGCCATATGATCAGTGAGTGGTGGGCTGTCATAGACCTATGTCCTCCCCGCTGCTGAGGAAGGACACTGAGCCAACCAGAGCATCGGTGGGTATGTGACTGAGATGGTTAACCTGCAGCAGCCTGTCACTGTATGCCCTGCTTCCCTGAAACCAGAAGCTGCTGCCATCCCTAGCCTCCTCCTCTGCTCACACCAGCATGCCCTCCTCTCCCTCAGCCCTCTTTAGTAGCCCCTGGGACTCCCGTCACTACTACACATGCACTTTCTGCCTACCTACTGCCCAATGAAGCATAATTGCCTGTATCACCTTTCTTTAGCAGGCTCCTAAGTACCTCTTTAAAAATGATTTCTTCTAAGCTCTAGACCACATTTCCAAGCCTCTAACCTTTCAGGAGCACATCCATCCTGACATTTCCACAAGCCTGCATGCTCCCCACCTCCCACTGCCCCAGCCCACCCCATCCCTGAGTTCAGGGCTGCATCAAGGGCCCTCAACATCCAAGCCCAAACCTGAGCCTCCTCAGCTCCTCTCTCCTTTGTCCTCCACAAGCAACCAACTGTCAAGTCCAAGAGCTACACCTATTACCTCCTCTTCATTTCAAACACACTGGGTGGACCCTGTCAGTGCCTCTGCTATGGCTCCTTCAGTCTCCAGACTGCTTCCTCTCATGTCTTCATCTGCCTCCATGTAGTCCAAGTGAAGCTCCAAAGAATAGCTCAGAACAGGACATGCAGGGTCTCCAAGTGCCCATCTCTTCATGTTCACACTTGTCAGTCTGTGACAAAAGACCAGCCTGACCCGAACCCCAAGCTCATCTGATGCCACTTGACACAAAGCCAGTTCCTGCCAAGACAGCTGTCACGCAGATCTCATCAGTCCTGTGCTCTCCGTAGCCACTTGGCCCTAACTCGTTCCTGTTCCACCACCTTCTCCGTCTGCTTGAAGTCTTGTCTCGAACTCTCCAACACCCACCCAGATGGTCACTGCCCCCACTCTGGGCCTATACACAAGGTTTCCAATCTGGGCCTCTCCCATGATGATTCTTCAGACACCCTAAGTTCAATTCATTAAACCTGTAAGACTGTTAAGTATACTTAAAAAGGTTCTGCTTGTTAGGATTATGACTTTGCCTCAGAAAGTATTCACAGGTCTACAAAGAAAATGTATATATTAATCACCAAAAATGGAACTTAAAATGTTGGAAAGAATAATCCAAATTAAAAATGGATTTGATACGTTCAACCCAATTAGCAGGATGTTAGTCAAAGATAAAGTGTTCTTATTAACTAGATTTGTCAAATTAAATAAAAATTTTAAAACACTGAAACACTAAAAGAACTTTTCTGAGTTCAAAAATTTAGTGAATTTAAGAACTCTAAGTTGTCTTTCTTTTTGCATGTAAGAATTTCCTATTAAAAATAAAAACTCCCAGTGATACTCCGTCAACTATTCATTTCTGACTGCTGACAAAATAGGGCCAAATAATCTGAGCTTCTGCAAGGACTACAGATCAAAATCATTCAGGAAAGATATTTTTAATTAATTAAGAGCAAATAAATTCTGTTCGGGGTGTCCTCGTAGTTATAAAATAACAAATTCATGACATTTCATGAAAATCTGGGGATGAGGCACACAAGTGAGGGCACCTGCAGAGAAGCCCACTGTGCCACAAACTCATCTATGCTACCAGATTCCAGTGCTCCCTTTAAGAGGCCACTCAGGTAAGAGAAATGATGAACCCTACTGACAAGCTAGAGCAAAGCTGCATTCCAAGAGCCACCTGTAGCAGCCCCACAAAGACCCACGTCCATGTGTAACTGGAGTCTGACACTTAGAATGTCATGCCTCCCTCACAAGTGCAATTGATTACAAAAACATTTACTTACTTTGCACCATCAAATACGATGGATTTGACTTGACCACACTGTCTAAACAGAGACTGCAGTTGTTTATAGTAAAGGAATCCATAGGGAGGAATGTGCTTCAACTGTAAGACACAACACCACAGCAGTGGTTAGAGCTGTCACCGAGGGCTGATGGAGCAGTCACCGAGTCTGTCAGCTTCAGGCTGCTGCTTATCTCTTAGCTCACAGACACAGGTCACCACCTTCACCCATAGTGGGTATGCTACGGGTGAAGGAAGCCAAATGATATTTAATAGCCTAATATGATTTTTAATCTATAACTAAGTTTAAATAACAAAATATGTTAAAGGCTCATTCTTCATTATAAAAATAGGTCAATCTGGGGCTGGGGTTGTGGCTCAGCATTGGAACACTTGCCTAGCATGTGTGAGACCCTGTGTTGGATCCTTGGTACCACATAAAATAAATAAAATAAAGGTACTTGTGTCCAACTACAACTAAAAAATAAATATTTTTTAAAAAGGTCAACCTAATATAGGAAAATTAATATTGCTTGACTTCTGTTTTATTTTGCCTTAAAATAATCAAGCTAAACACATCTTTTTAAAAACATTGTATTTCTACATAAGGAAAAATGGAACCTAACAAAAGAAAAATGTACTAATAATGAGAGAAGGGTGACCCCTCATCACAGCAGCCAGAGGTGAGCTCTCAAGGAAACTCAGCTGCTACAGGGCTCTGCCACACTTCATGCCCTCTGTGCACACCTGGGCCAGTCATGTTCCTAGCTCTGGCTCCACATGGGCCCTTGCTCAGAAGCCAAACCCTGATCTCAGGCCCACACCAGCTGCAGGAGGGCAGCAGGCAAGGGAGGGCATGGCTTAGGCCACGTTGTCCCATCTCATCCTTCCCTGAAGCTCATGTCTCCTTAACCAAGTTATAGAATGGCCACTTCAGGAAATTAGGACAAATCCTTAACTCAAAATTGCCATTGTGAGGCTCAGCGAGGAATGAATAAAAAGTATTTAGTTCAAGGCTTCTTACAGAAGAACTAAGACAAGTCAGGCACAATGCAGCTTCTATGATGCACAGTTAGTTCTGGCCCCCAGAGTGCATGAGGAGTAAGGCAGCCTGGTGACAGAAGGAGGCATTTAAGGCAAGGTCCTGTCCCTAGGGCCCTTCCAGAGTGCAGACCCAAAGGAAGGACACCACAAATGGGACAAGGGGAGAGAGGAAGCCAAAAGAAGATCTTAGTCATCCCTGATGAACAACAAAATCACCGGTCCTCACCCAGGGCCCCACAGTGCTCAGCTATAGCTCTTCACAGACTGGAATTTCTAATGCTCTGGTAGAGTGGCCCTTCTCTTGTGAACCTTCATTTCCTCAGCAGTAGCACACGTGCTATAGCAATACCCAGAACCAACACAGGCAGTGACCATGTGTGCATTTGCTCTTCATCAAGTGCTTCCCACCCTGTGCCCAACTCCAGCTCATACCAATCAAAGAGCTCAATGAAGTCCAGTTCTCCAGTGCCTCCCTCCAGCTGTGCATCACCCTGCTGCTGGGGTGCAAACAATCCACAGTGTTGACCCAATGGTCAGTGCCTGTGGCTGATCACTAGATTCACCTACAGTACATGTTATTTAAATCCTGATTTCTAGGCCATACCTTCTAGCTCAGACTTTTAGAGGCCCTCTAATCTGAATTTTAAAATAAGTAAGTGTACACTCCCTAAGACTTTCTATTGGGCATCCAAGTCAGGGGATCACAGTACTAAGCTGCTAATCAACATTTAATTTTGTATAATATTTAAGTTGCTAATTAACAAAATGTTCTTAAATTTATGGAAAAGTGCCTCAAATCCTTCTAAACAGCTAATGATCAAATCACCATTTGCCATGAACACATAATTTCTTCAGGCTTTCTTGCAAGGCCAGATCTGCCAAAAAGGACCAGAAGTCTCTGAAAGGCCAATCAAGGCTAACATTCACTCTAGGGAAGGTCCACACAGAAGCCTCAAGACAGAAACAATTGGAAAGGCTCCAGTTCTGCCCTGTCCACAACCAAAAGGCAATTCCAGCTGGAAACCAGTGACTCAGTCTACACCCAGGGACAGCCTCTCGTCCTCTGTACCCACCACGATGGTCGTCTTTGGGTCTTTGCCAGCCAGCTCTCTCACCGCCATCTCCTCATCTGGTTGTCCAAAAGTAAAGTAATTTGGATAAAAAGCACCTGCCAATACAACCTGAAAAAGAAGCTCATTTTCATGAAGAAACTGCACACTTCATCAGTTATTCTCACCAGTTTTCTAATCTCACCCCAGCATTTCTGGGCCACCCAATATGCAAAAGATAGGTGTCATCTGCATAAAAACAGGACCTCTCCCCCACCAGGTAGAAGTCACACACTGGTTATTTCCCCACAACAGACGCACTCTACTCACCCTTTCTTCAAAGGAGCTGAGGCACTTCCCAGAACACTGCTGGGAAAGGCGGGGAGCTGAGCACAGTCACCACACATAGCCCAGCCCCACACTGACTTCCACTCTCCCAGGTGTGCAAATGAGACTCCCAGCCTCCCATCTGGACACCTGACTGAGGGCAGCAGGTTGGCATCTAATACTCACCTCTCAAAGGCACTCTGCAAAGCATCTTTTTGGTAAGGACACACCCATAGAAGACTCTCCTGCCTCTTGGTAACTTTATATCCAGAAAAACATTCCCATTCCCACAAAGACAGCTGTCCAAGCCTGCATGATTAGCCAGTGCCCCTCTCAAAGCCCACAGCAGAAGCACCCTCCACCTGCCAGGACCCACTTCCCTACCTTCCCTATAGGGACGGTTCCAGCTCACAGCTAGTCATCTGAACCCACAGCCCCAAGAGTTAAAATGTCCCTGCAGGGTAAGAGGACAGCTCCCTGTGCCAATGATATCACGGACACTCTCACTTTCTGAAGCCACAACAGACTTGGTGACAGCTGGTACTCCACACAAACATGCCCTGGAAGATGCAGGTCTGGGTTGTCAATTCAGTGCCAGGAAGTGGGAAATAAGGAAAGGTGAGAATGGCTCCCAGTCTCCATTCATCTAGGCATGTACAGGTGGCCCTGAGATCTCTGAAGCTCAGATAGGGCAGAAGTGCTGACAGCTGGAGATGGGAGCTTCTCAGCCAAACCCAAGCAAGCAGGAAGAGTCGGGAAAGACTCCCAGGAAGCCCCAGCGCACCTGTAGGATGAAGCGCTGCTTATGTGGATACTCTTGGTCTAAGACGGGCCGCCGAGGATCTACATACATATTGAACTGGGAGATTCTGTTTTTCAGTTCTTCATACAATTCAGCCACCTGAGAAAACACATTGAAATCTGGTGTCTCCCATGCATATGCTCCTCAGAGCAAGAAGAGCAGGGAGCAAGTGCACAACGGAATGCACCAGCACCCACAGGGTGAGGCACTGCAGCTGCGCAAGGCATCCTATAAGCCCAAGATGCTCCACACAACATTAGTAGGAAACAGGAAACGGTCTGTACCTCCACCTCAGTTAGTGCACACCAACAGTAGACCCAAACCAGCCTCACCTGGGAGTGTCCAGTATGCAGGTGACCACAACTACACCCCTGAAATCCTTCAATTCCTTCCCCAACCTCTGCCATGAGCCTGTTCTGCTTTTGTGACTAGAAACAAGACAGCTGACCAATGGTCAAACAGTCCTTCCAAATGAAAAACAATTTTTTTAATTAAAAAAATCCACTTGTAACAAAAACTGTTTTATACAAAATGTCAAACTTTAAATGTACACACAGGGAGCTGGGCATGGTGGCACACACCTTCAATCCCAGTGGCTCAGAAGGCTGAGGCAGGAGCCTTGCAAGTTTGAGTCCAGCCTAAGCAAATTAGAGAGGTCCTAAGCAACCAAGCGAGAACCTATCTCAAAATAAAAACTAAAAAGGGCTGGGGATGTGGCTCAGTGCCCCGGGTTCAATCTCCAGTACAATAAATAAATAATAATAATAGGTCAGCCAAATTGGAAACCTAGAGCACAACGCATTTTTTTAAAAAAATTTAAATACGTGAACACATACGAAAACACACAGCTCCAATCCTATGAACTATCAACAGTCACCTCAACATCATCTCAATGTGTTACAAAATGTAAAAACATACAGTAATAGGCATGAACACAACTGAGGGGACAACCCTACAAGTGGCTGGTGGAGGTTTGTGGGCAGTTTACAGGTAGAGTATATACTTGGCATGCCGAAGGCCCTGGATTCAACCCCTAGCACACATTCACACAAAAATAAGGAAAAAAAAAAGTATTGAAAGGACAGAAGAAAGTCAAAACCACTATCTCTGTGAAGGGAGGAGAAACTCAGAGCCCTGGGCCACAAGGGGCAGCACATCCAGATGCCAGCCTGATATCTCCCACAAGAGCGTAATTATACACACTAGAGCCAACTGGAAATCATCCTGAAGTGATGACAGTCACTTCCTTTGACTAAAATCCAATAAAATCAGAAATTAATATAAAGATATCTAGCAAAATTTTTTTCTACCTTGGAACTATACAAAAACTCTTCTAAAGAGCTGAGTCAAAGAGGAAAACACTCAGGAAATTATGAACAGGAACAGCAGGATGTGGCCAAAACTGTGCTTATAATCAAATTCATAGCTTTAATTGTTTTTAATTAGAAAATATCAATAAATTAAATATTCAACTCTGGAAGACTAAATAAGTTAAATCAAGAGACACAATGGGGATAGGGGGGTGGTTCAGTGGTACAGCACTTGCCTATCACATGTGAGGCACTGGGTTAGATCCTTGGCACCACAAAAAAAAAAATAAAACAAGATAAAGATATTGTGTCCATCTATAAAAAATAAAAAGATATTTAAAAAAAAAGCGAGCAACCAGATAGGATCAGCAACTACCAGAAAAACTGAAAATACTGTTTTTTAAAAAACCTCTCTCTCAAAAAGGCAGAGGCTTTCATGGGTGCGTTCTGTCAACTTAAAAGACACATATTCCCAGTTTGCACTATTAGCTTCCCTGGGCTTGGAAGACGCTCATCCCACAAGTGTACACAAACCTAACAGCAAAATCCACTCCCACTGTGCCTGTGCGAGTCCCTGCGCATGCACGTCTACATACACACACCACAGGCCAGTAGCACAGGACACACTCACAGGAGAAGGCAGGCACCCAGGACCCAGGGATGGCACGACAGTAGAAGCTAGAGTGCTTTCAGTCATGTCAGTCAGTTAACAATGAAGAGACCACATGCCATCCTGACAAATTCTGAAAGGATACCTGATAATATCACACATCCGTTCCTCTTATACTAAGCATGGGGGAGTCCTACCCAGGAGCCTAGGCAACAGCCATGTCTGGATGAAGCCACCAAGGCAGCCTTGCTGGACATAGGATGGGTGGAGGAGCCACCTCTCAGAGCAGTCAGGACCACCCTGTGCATTCTCAGTCCTCAGTGAACATTTGCTAAGCCAGTTTTACCTGTGTCCATTTAGTAAAAGAACTTAAAACTTACCTCTCTAATTCTCTTGATCTGAATATAATTCAGCCGTCCCCAGTCAAGTTCATCCTTTAAATACATAAAAGCATAATATTCAATGTCAAGGTAATAAATAAGAGTTGAACTTGGCCAAGTACAGAAAATAGAGTTGAACTTGGCCATGTATAGAAAATAAGCAAGTGGCTGGGTCCTTTTGCCGGTGCCCCTGGGTTCAGTCACTGTCTACAAGCCTGTACAGAAGTCGTGGCACATGAGCAGCTGTGCACTAAACAGCGTACTACAGTGACCACAGCACACCCTCTCCAGGGCTTCTAACTACACATTGAGCACCACACAGGAACCACTCTTATGGTTCACCTGTCCCAAGCATTAAAGGCAGAAATACCCTGACTAGCTTGAGAAAGAGCACAGCTCCAAAGCAGGTGACATGGCTGAGTGTACAGAAGACAGCTTCCTAGGGCAGCTTGCACACTTGGTAGAGACTCACCTAAGCAAAGCCAATCTACACAGACCTGCCAAAGTCTCTGAAGCCTACCTGGTTTAGGAAAAGAGAAAACTTGACCAAATTAAAAGAAACGAAATGCAGGCAACCAGATTAAACTCCTCTGAAGCCTATTATCTACACTTAGCTGAAGTGTAGGTCAGAGGAGCTGTCACAGCGACCCCAAAGAAAAAGGTATCCTGAACTGGCAGGAAGATCAGTGCACATGGAGCTGTGGAGCCAGCAGCTCTGTGCTCTGCAGGATGCATGGCTTCCTACCCAGTGACTAAAGCCAGGGGCACAGGCAAAAGGACCCAGCCACTTAAGATCACAGCTGCCCGTCCCAGAGGACAGCACACAACAGCTGTCCACAGCTCCTGAGCAGTGAACAAGCAGGCACACAGAGTCTTCAGGAAACCTGGTCACTCATGCCACCACGAGGAAACAACAGGGAACATGACCAACCTTGGGATGCCGCAGCTCTCCGCGCTGTCTGCAAGCCTGCCACGTCTACAAATCAATGATCCACAGTTTCAGAATAATTTATTGGCTACCAGATGTTTTAAAATTCCAATTTCAACACATTGTGGCCACAGGAAATTTGCAAATTGAATGTTTTCAATCACCTTTATGACACTGGTCTGTGGGAGACCCATCTTGCACTTGACTGAGTCACACTCCCTGGCTGGGTGCTGAGGCACTCAGTCGCAGAAATGTGGCAAAGCTTTCCCCACCCTTCTTGGGTTCGAGGGTAGGTGTTTTGTGCATGGGTGTGTCTTGCTACAGCCCCATGGGTGGAGCTACGCTCACCTGTTCCTTTGTAATATAACCCCTTGCCCTGTTTAGGATAGAATCTTCCATGGAAGTGCCTTTGTGTGGTTTACCCAGATGTCAGTCAACCTGCTGACAGGGGACATCATGAAGATAGACTCAGCCCCCTGAAACCTGACCCCTTGACTCATTTGAATAGCTTCTTAATAAAAGGGGTCAGCACGTGCTCTCGCTCTCTTCCTGTGGACCCTTTAAGGTCAGAGGAGCTGTCACAGCGACCCCAAAGAAAAAGGTATTTGGGTCTCTTGTGTGGTTATTTTGCGCAGCCCAATTAGCCCAATTTAACTAGAGTGACCCCTGAGCCTTTTAGTGGCGAGAATAGAAACCCAGCAGTGGCCTCCTGTCCCCACGGCCCTTCCTCCAACAGTTAGCTGCTGAATGCTGGACATTCCTCCCTCCACCCCTGCCTCCATGAATGTGGACATGCTGGCAGCCTGTGGTGCCACCTCCATGGGCAAGCACAGGGACTCACCTTAAAGGCCTCCACAAGTGCAAGGCAGTCACTCTTGCTGCTGCCAGAGAAGTTCACTTTGTTCCTGCAGAATGACAACAAGTGTCACTCAACACCATTAGGACCAGGTGACCTCTTAAATATGAACGTTAAATACCTATATCCATCAAGATGCTGCCGAAAAGGCATCGCGAAAAAATTCTTCAATGAGAGCGCTGCCGCTGACAACAGAAGACACAGAATAAAGACTGTTAGAGTGTGGCACCGGAGAGCTGCCCTGGGCTTGCTTCCCACACTCACCTATGATCAGACACTCATCCAGGCATCCAAACACGTGTCCCAGCACTATGAGTTTACCCAGCTGCTGATTGACAGGGAGCTGTGCTAGTACCCTTCCTAAGAAGGTCAATTCACCATCGTGGGGGTTTTCATCTTCTCTCTGACCACTAACGGCAAGTGCTCCAACCTTTACAAAATAAATCAATGTTATTAGCAAGCATGGGTGCATTCACATCCTTTTCATCCTTTGGTGGAGAGTGCAAAACAAGAAATAAAGACCTAATTTTGGTGAATAAGATTCTGAAAGATATCCAAGTCAAGTTATAAAAGATTAATGCTCCCCAAAACCTTTAATTCTCTCTTGAAACTTTGAGTTTTATTATTTCTTTTAAAACATATTATATGTTTTACATGGGAGGTAACACTCAAGGATTGCCACCAAAGTCTACTTAACAAATACAGCACACACAGTACTGAATAAAGGGTCTACAGCCTCAGCCCATGGCACACCACAGATGCCTGTTATACCCACCTATGAATAAAACCTCCTCAGTTTGCAGAAACCCAAGCAGGTACCATATATAAGAGTAAAACACAGGCAGCTCCTCAATCTCAAGAGTCAGAAGTAGAGCACAC
Organism: Urocitellus parryii; assembly: GCF_045843805.1. Taxonomy (NCBI): domain Eukaryota; kingdom Metazoa; phylum Chordata; class Mammalia; order Rodentia; family Sciuridae; genus Urocitellus; species Urocitellus parryii. Next base: position 3,161,637 of record NC_135536.1, read on the forward strand.
ACAGACTTTGGACAAGGACATAGCTGGTCCCATGGCTGGGGGCTGCAAGCTCCAAGAGCAGGGTGTGAACCAGGAGTGGGCCGTGGAACTCAAGTAGGAAGGGCAGGGTCACAAGCACCAAACAGAGGGCGGGGCTAAGGAAAGGACCAAAATCAGGGAAGAGCAGCAGGAGAGAGACTCTACCATCAACACACAGCAAGCAAGGGAGTGCTGGGATCAGGGCACAGATGAACAGCACAGGTGGTGCGTTTCAGCAAGACCACCCACAAAGCCAGTCTAAAACATGGCTATGAAACATGGCATTACCTGTTAGTCATTACACAGGCTTTTTCAAGCACATGTTGAGCATTTACAACAGCCAAATACACTGAAGATTATGAAATTAAGGTTCCCCCGGCAAAATAAGAAAACCTTAGCTTTCTCCACCACTGATAAACGCCAGAAAAACCTACCTCCTTTAGTAGAAGGATGGTACGCTCAATGTCACTCAGGCTGGGTGGAGAAAGGGCGGTTGCCAGGAGAGCTCTGGGCTCACCCATGCCAAGCAACTTCACTTTCAATATTGTGCTTCCCAGTGGACAGCGCTGAAAAGAGCACAACTTAGATTCAGGGATAAGACAACCAGATTAACCTATTCACACAACTAGTGTTTTAGAATCAGAAAGCAGGAAAAATAAGATCAAGAGAAAAAAGGGTAAAACAAAAACGGTGGAACCTAAGCAAAGTAAGGAGGTCATTAGAAGCCTGCCCTGATGAGAGGTCAAGGGAGTTCTCATGGAACCTGGTCAGTTATCCAGAGATGGCTTTTACAGAAGAGTCAGACTGGTCCCTCCCGGGTTTCTGGCTTCCTGTCCCCTCAGGTGCAGTCTCCCTCCTCGTGTTTTCACTATGATGCCATCTGCCATGATGTGATCTCACCAAGGAGACCCTCATCAGAGGTAGAATAAGATGGGAAGGACCAACCCATGACTTTCTTTTTTTTTTTTCTTTTTCTTTTTTTTTTAAGAGAGAGAGAGAGAGAGAGAGAGAGAGAGAGAGAGAGAGAGAGAATGAATTTCTTTTAATATTTATTTTTTAGTTTTCGGCGGACACAACATCCTTCTTTGTATGTGGTGCCAGGTGAGCGTGCTACCACTTGAGCCACATCCCCAGCCCCATCCAACCCACGACTTTGAGTTTCCAGAATTGTGAGCTAATAAACCTCTTCTCCTGGTGAGGGAGGAAGGAAAGAAAGAAACAAACAAACAAATAATCAGGTGAGAGAGAAGGGAGATAAAAGGAGGAGGAAAGAGACAAAGACAGGGAGATGAAAAAGGAATAAAAAAGAAAGCAATGGGAAGAGAGGGGCTAGAAATAGAAGAGAGAGAGTGGGGGGAGAAAGAAGAGAGACAGAAAAGCAGAAAGAAAAATGCTGATGAACAATTACTCACTATAAAAGGAACAGAAAACAGCAGCATATAAGGACAATGCCACTATAGGCCAGTAGACACCAAGAAATGTTCCTCTCATTAGGATGTAAATCTGGTAAGAGCCCTAGAAGAATTTGGTGCTTAATAAATGATAAGCTGGTGTTATGATTAAAAAGAGCACAGCAGGGCATGGTGGTACATCCCTGTAAATCCTGGCTGCCCAGGAGGCTGAGGCAGGAGGGTGATAAGTTCCAGGCCAGCCTGGGAAACCTGGCCAGACCCTTACTCACTAAAATAAGATATAAAATGTGCTGGGATGTAGCTAAGTGTCAGAGCACCCCTGGGTTTTATCCCCAGTGCCACAAAAAATAAAAATGAAAAATAAAGATGAGCAGTCAGTGATTTTCTTGGAATCAAAAGTATATGACAGGGCTGGGGATATAGCTCAGTTGGTAGAGTGCTTGCCTTGCATGCATAAGGCTCTGGGTTCAATCATCAGCTCCACACACACACAAAAAAAGTATATGACACTCATAATTATATTACTTAAACCATTCAGTAAAATTCAACTTTGAAAATAAGCAAAGCACATTACCAACATCTCAGGAACAACGTGATCAGGGATGGAGCTCTCCCAGAAATCCTTATGTATCAGCCTGTAACAGTACCCCTTAGACACTCGTCCAGCACGGCCTGCAAAAGAGAGAAGCTCAGCTACACCTGGCACCAACCCCTTCAGCATCAGCATGAAGAGACATGTAGTTAGCCATCAGACCTGGACTAGGAGAAACTTAATCATCTCCCCTAAACTAGGTCATTGAAAACTTTAGGATATGTTAGTATATATGCTTCATTAGGCATATATACATACTTACTCTAAAAAATATCCTAAAAAGCTGGAATAAATCAGAGTTAGTGCTGACTTCTATTCAGTGAACAACATTATAGAATCCAGTGCATGCTTCTACAGAAAATAACCTTGGCCCAACATACAGGGGAAACCAAAACATTTTAAATAACACTCATTTCCTGCAAACGCACTGTTCATAATAACAGAAATGCAGAGGTCACTAAAGAAAAGTCATGCAACTGGTGATAGACACTGCGCTCACCCAATGTAGAGATGTGGAGACTAGGCCCAGCTACTCAGGCCTGTAGCTTCTCCTGCCCCCATCCTAACATCTCAACAAAGGCATCCTTCAAAATGGCTGCTTCATACTAAATGAGTGAGCAATACACACATCAGGAGTTCAGCCCAAGTCTAGACCACAACATAACCTGTTATCCTTCTGTCATTGTATCACTTATGAAGCAGAAACAAAATCTTCTAAGGATGGGGGAGTCCTTAATAAATACCCAGTTTTAAAAACACAGTGTTGAGGCTGGGATTATGGCTCAGCGATAGAACGCTAACCTCACATATGCAAAGCCCTGGGTTTTATCCTCAGCACCACATAAAAATAAATAAATAAAATAAAGTTATTGTTTCCAACTACAACTATAAAAAATATTATTAAAAAAAAGAAAAAAACAGAGTGGCCCACAGAGCTTTTCTTCTGCACCTGTGCCATCAGGAGACTGAAGCAAGCTGGACTTCCTCCTCCACCCTCCCCACCCTATCAGCAAATGACAGGACTGGCTAGACAGAACATCCCAGGGCAATCACAAAAATATCTCCCAGAACTAACTAACAAATCCAGCAAAGTTCCAGGATAAACACCCAGGAGGCTCTGTGAGAACATCTAGGGACTGGTACCAGGCAAGGAGGAATCACCGTGGGAACCAGAAGTCTACCCATATTATTCAAATTAGCCAATCCTATGCTGTCCACCTGCCTGCCTTGCCTTTCCCCCAGAAAGCCCAACAAAGGCATGGCCTCAACCTTCCCTCACTGCTTTATGCCCCTGACTACTGATGTATCTCCATGTAGCCCTGCAATGGCAAGCCCTCCCCCAGCATCTCCTGCTGTGGCCGCACCTGAATGACCATCTCATAAAAGAACAGACTCAACTCAAGGATGATTCCATAAAGTGGAGCCCCTACATGGCCACAGGCAAAGAAGCACCATGACCTAAAGCCACACCTTGTACACAATTGGCTGTGATGTGCAATGGATCCTGGATGTAAATTTAAAGCATAAAACTGAAATTTCTATAAGAACCAACAACAACAAAAACAGATAACACTACACCTAACTTTATAACAATACACAACCCAACCTGAGGCCTTCACAGCAATCAAACACCCTCGATAGCCAAGTTGGAATGACGCCTTTGTCAGCTCTCAGTCCCCTCTGGATGAGGGATTTCAGGAGAGAGAACTCAAAAGAGCAGTCAAGAATGAGAACTGAGGTTGTGGCTCAGCAGCAGCACACTTGTCTACCATGTGTGAGGCACTGGGTTTGATCCTAAGCACCGCATAAAAATAAATAAATAAAATCAAGGTATTGAGTCCATCTACAACTAAAAATACTTCAGAAAAAAAAAGAATGAGGACTGAAGTCAGATTTCTGGATTGAATCTTGGTCCTACCACTCTGTAGGAGAAGCTTGGGCCCATTTCTCTGCATGTCAGATGCTCTGAGGACTAAATGGGTTATAGTGGGCACACATAAGCACAACCTTTAAGTCCAAGCAGGTACCTTTGCTCCTACCTCAGAACACACCATAGATACTGTCCCCAAGGCCAGTTCCTGCCACAGGAGAGAATGACACCTATGTCAGGCATGTTGTGAATGTACTTCCATTGTGGCCAACACATCCTGCACTTAAAAGTGACACCATTACCTCTATCAGGGATACTTGCAGATGTGCGGCAAACCCCGAGCCCCTGTGGAACCCACCTTAGGAGCATCAAGATTCGAGGAAGGCTTGTCAAAATAAGTGAAGTGATCCACCTGGCTTCTATGACTGTTCAACCAAAATGTTTAAATTTTACTATGAAAAACAACAGTATTGAGATAAGATCCCTTAGGCATAAAGATGCCCCCACCACACAGCAAGAAGAGAAATGTGGAGTTAAGAACTGACATCATGCAATGCGGATAAGCAGACTTAAAACTATCCCAATAAAGGAAGTAAAAAGGAAAAGTAATGTTTTCAAAGACACCCTGTCACCACCAAGTCCTCAGCGTGCACCCAAATTGCCTTACCTTTTCTCTGGTTGCAACTGGTCTTAGAGGCCCAACTCAATCGCAGACTCTGATAATTCGTATCTTCATCACAAACCAGAGTTCTAGTCAGACAAAAATCTATAACTGTCATTTGAAAAAAAGGAATGTAAACCCCATGTGAATACAAGACTGCTACCTAGTGAATCACAGTGCACAATGGTTCAGTCAAAGCCCCTGGAGTTTGTATGCTCACAGGAACCTGGGAACATGCTGACCATGCACTACTGTCAGGACAGAAGACAGAGGCCTCTTTCTTGCTGAGGACTGAGAGCCTCTGGGCACAGAGAATAACCTGTGAGACCCTATGTACCATGAGAAAGGCCTACCTGGATGTACCCAAAAGATGAAGGTTACCCAAAAGGGTACAGCTGCAGGAGGACTCAACAAGAGTGGCTGATGCTCTGGACTGCCAGGATTCAAATCCTGAGTCTGTGTGGTGAGTATGTGGTGGGGTAGGGGTGCGGGGGATCTGTGGATGGTTAGGGCAAGTTGCCTGGTTTGTCTGTGCTTCAAGTCCTCATCTGTGGAGCACAGGTGACAGAGCCCCTGGTTTGTCTGTGCTTCAGGTACTCATTTGTGGAGCACAGGTGACAAAGCCCTCTCTGGAGACACACACAGGCCCTCCCTTAATGGTGGTTGGCCACCTTTCTCCCATCCTCCCATGCTAAGCCCAACCTCTTACTGCTACAGCCTCAGGGATGGAGCCATGAAGCACCCCACCCTGCCCCTGGCTCCCTGGTCCTCTCACAACACTAGTCCTGACATGAGTTTTGGAGATTTCAATACCCATAAGAAAGGCACCAGCTGCATTAACCCTCTCAGGGCTCAAGCCCTGCCCCCCACGCCCTGGCCTTCCACCCAGTCAGCAGCTTCCTCCTTGCAGTGCCCCTTCCACCCACACGGTGCCAGCAGCACCTCCTCCTTCACCATAGCTTCAAGAACCCTTCTCTGAGACTGAACTCCTGTCCTCCCTTTCCCCTGCTCTGGGACCCGACTTCAGCCAGCCTTCACCCACTGGGGCCTTAAGCTGCCCATCTATGCCCTGTCACTGTCCCTTACCTGATCTCTTGGGCCTTACTCCCTGCTGGCCACCAACAGCAAGTCCAGGCGGCAGCTGGGCACCACTTTGCTCTGTTCTAGTGTCTGATGCAAGCATGGCCCAGGAGCATAGCAACTCTCTACCCCCACCCCACCCCCTAAGCCTTGGGGAGGGAAAAGCACTTCCCTTGCCAGCGGATGGCCACCTCATCTGCTCGAGCCTCCCAGGCTTTTTGCCCTTTCCCTACAGAGGGTCCTCCTCCTAGCTCATCACACAGGCAAAGGTGCTGCAAGGACCTCCTAGAGCTTCCAGGCCATCTCTGCCCCCAGGCAGCCTCAGTCTTCACACTCAGCCTTCTCTCTGAGACTGTGAATGGTTCCTCACATGTCCACATTACCCTCTCCTGCTTCTCTCCCCTCACCCAGCAAACGCACTGGAAGTGCTTGTCCAGGAAAATAGGTTCTCATCCTCCACTCCCAGTACTACCCATTTCTAACCTTCCCTTTACAGCAAAACACCTCAGCAGTGCTATCTGGCCAGCATGGTGGCACACATTGTAATCCCAGTGACTTGGGAGGCTGAGGCAAGAGGATTGCAAGTTCAAGGCCAGCCTCAACAACTTACTAAGACTGTCTCAAAATAAAAAATAAAAGGGCTGGGGATATAGCTCTGTGGCTGAGCACACCTAGGTTCAATCCCCAGAAACTCACACTCACACACACATGCGCTTTGTGATGCACCTCCTCTGTTCCTTCTCAAGAGCCCACTGTAAGCACTTCTGCCTCCACCAAAACCACCCTTGTCAAAGTCACTGAAGATGTCTGCATTGCTAAAAGATCTTTCTTCCCAGCAACCATAACCCTCTCCTGATTTACCTTTATCTATCACTTTCATCTCTACCTGAAATTGTTATTTTTTTTACCTGCTAATTGTCTCTTTCCCACCAGAATGTAGGCACTGTGAAGACAGGGACTGTGTTCTACTCACTGCTGTACTCCTAAAGCCACACACATTGGGTATTCAACCACAACCAATCCACCTAGGACACTCATGAGGGAAGAATCTGCTATTAAGGGCACACAGGCAGAAGGCCAGATGGAGGAGTGTGCGGCATCCTTCAAGACACCTTCAGGACCAGAGACTACGTGGGCTCCTCCCTCACGCCTGCCTCCCTCCAGTCACAGAATTCCACCAGGGCACCCATAACACTCTGCTCCCACAAGCCTCCACACCCTGAGGACACTTCTGCTCCAAGTGATGTGGCACACCCTAAGGAGGACTGGGGAATTGAAAGAATGGGGAACCCACATGACCCTACTTCTCTGAAGCCTCTCTTCCATTATCAGAGGAAGTGATTAGCTTGTGTGGGGGGAGGTGTGTCCTGAGGAGACAAAGAGGCCAATGGAAGCCATAGTTTATGTGGAGTTGAGCGAGATGGACCTTACCATATTTGACATCCGGGACAGTGACAGAGCTCTCTGCAATGTTGGTAGACAAAATAACCTGTTGAGCACCAAAGAGAGAAGTAGAGCTTTAAATAAAATAAAAAATAAGCAAATAAATCTCCATCTTGAAAATTTCAAAGCTTCTTAAATACTGAACTAAAATTTTAACTTTAGCCATTTTCCTATTTTATGCAGATCACAATTGATCAAGAAGCTCCTAATATGTGGAAAACCAGACACACAGAGGCTTAAAAGCATCAGGCAAGTACACAGGGCAAGTTACTACTCCTAACCCTGCTTCTGAAGTTTTCCAGGGCTCCTGAAATTATCAGGAGCAAAAGTACAACCAGGTCAAATCCAGAGGAAGAGCTATAACCATGAGCCTTGAACTACCATCCAAGGTCTAGGTTGCCTCCAGAGATTCCAAATAGTCCCATGGAAATCAGGGAGTAGGGCCACCAGCTCAGGGTCTGAAAGGTCATGGTAAGGCAATCACAACACTCATACATGACCCAGACTAAACAATGTCTCAAGGAGGACTTCAACTAAGGCATCTAACCAAGTCATCAGAGTAGTGCCAAAGACATCAGCACAGTCCCAAACCTAGAGAGATGCCCAAGAATAATTAAAAGTCATCAAAACCCATTAGCAATAATGCCCTGAGTTAATGAAATAAAATTTTTAGCTTTTAGCAAACTGATTTACAAAATAAAAGAAAACACTAAGGGACATAGCTGGGTTATCAGCAAGCATTTGTCCAGGAAATGTGCCTAGAAAGGGCAGGCAGTGCCAGCGTCCTTCCTGGACAGTCTCCACAGAAGGGTGCCTGAGGTGCCAAGAACCTAACACGTCTTCCCCGCCTTCCTACCTTTCTGTACCCAGGGACTGGACTTAAGAACACATTGTTCTGTTCTTCTAAAGTCACACTGGAATGGAGTGGATAGACCTGTAACCTAAGAAACAAATTCCTAAAGTAGAATATCACATGATACACATGACATACAAAAACACTTGTTCACTCAGATAATCAAAAATATGCAAAGCATAAACAACACAATGATCTGAAAGTAAAACTAAAGCTGTGTCAACTTAAACTCACCTTTTGTGAACCATGTTTGTGAGAAGTTCATGCATATAGTTTATTTCACCCAGACCTGGGAAGCAGGGGGCAGGGGAAGGAGGGGAAAAAACAGATTTGTACTTATTGCTATAAATCCAGTCTTTTAAATGACATCTTTTTCAAAGAAAGCCTTTTTATCTTTATTACCTAAATATATCAGATGACAAATAAAAATGCACAAGTACATTAAAAAATAGTAACTCGAAATTATGGGGAAAAGTCTTCCAATGTTTTCTTTCAACAGAGGTGACTACCTATAAGCACTGACTACATGAGCAATATTATATTTCTTCACTCAGATTTCCCAAATGTCCCACAATAAGCATGCAAGATATTTCCAATCAAAAAATAATATTTTGAGGGCTGGGATATAGCTCAGAGGTAAAAACACTTGCCTAGCAATGTGGAAATCCCTGGGTTCAATCCCCAGCTCTGCCAAAAAAAAAAAAAATTATACACACACACACATTCTGGGGCTAGGATACAGGTCAGTGGTACAGTGCTCACCTAGTATGCATGAGGTCTGAGGTCTGATCCTCAGCACCACACAGCACCACAAAATAAATTGTGTGTGTGTGTGTGTGTGTTAAATGTGTGTATGTGCGCGTGTGCGCACATATTAAAGACATGGTAATGTTGGGCAAGGTGGCACATGCCTATAACCCCAGCAACTCAGGAGGCTGAGACAGAAGGATTACAAGTTTGAGGCCAGCCTCAGCAACTTAGTGAGGCCCTAAGCAACTTACTAAGCCCCTGTCTCAAAAAATAAAAAGAGATGGGGATGTAGCTCAGTGGCAAAGCATCTCTGGGTTCAACCCCCAGTAATAAAAAACAAACAAAAAAAAAGAGAGAGGGAGAGAGACTTGGTCATAAAGATACACTAAACCTTTTTCATTAGGTTTTTAAAAAATGTTTATTGATCTATAACAGTTGCATGTGCTTTTGCCTTGTCTTGAATTTGAGTCAGATACCGGCTGAACTGTATTCCCCTCTAAAATATATGAAGTCTCAACCCCAAAATGTGACCTTATTTGGAAATAGTCCCTGCAGATGTAATCAGTTGAGATGAGGTTCCTGCTCATAATCCAACAGGGCTGGTGCCCTCCTAAGCAGGGAAGAGTCTCAGGCCCACACAGAGAATACCATATGACAGCAGCAGAGATGAGAGTGATGCAGACACAAGTCAAGGGATGACTGATGGCCACCACAGGAGGCCAGGGCTGCTGGGAAGGAGGCTACCCAGAGCCTGACAGGAAGCACAGCTCTGCAGGCACTTTGGTTTTGAATGTCAGGCCTCAGAACAGTGAGGAAGAAGTCACTGTTTTATGCCATCCAAGCAGTGGCACTGTAACAGCAGCCCTAGAACACTAATGAAGAGCGGCTCTCGACAGAACATTTAATGGGATACATAAACACAGGTCAAACTTCAATTTATGTAAGCAGATATCAAACACCAAACCTGAATTAAAGAATCACTTTATAAATATTTTGTTCAGGCAATGTTCAGGAGTCAAAAAGCATTTATCTCATTTGCAGTATGAAGTTAGTTTCAATATGGCTCTGCTTTGGTGATCTTTTCCCTTAATATAATATTATATACCTAGTACTGATAGATACTTAGCAAATGGAACTCTACTCCATTGTCAGTTAATGGGTTGTTTCTTGAATATAAAATAAATCCATACCCTAAGCAAAATGTGACAAAGATCTGAAACTCACATGTTGCATTCCAAAGTTAAACAAATTTTTCTCATTGCAAAGCTTTTTGTTCTCCATTACTAAAGCATTCACATGCTCTATTACCTTTTGACAACAGAAAATTTTTGAATTGTTATGTTTTCTCAAACTATACTACTTGATTAAAATAATTTAAAAATCATTTTGAAAAAGTACAATACAAATTAATGTCTTCAAAAAGGTATAACTAAGAGCCTATCTTCCCAAACACTGACAAAGGAACTCAAAGACTATGCTGATGATTCTTATGATGTTACATGTTACTGTTACTGAAAAGTTTTAATGCAGACTGATGACAATTACCTCACATTTACAGCCATATAAATGAATACAAGTTAAACAAAGCTAAATATCTTACTAAAAATCTTGAAGGTGGCAAGACTTCCTTCAAGTAGTTAAATTCTTCATTCTCGTTAAGAAATTAAATTGAAAGTGATATTTGTTTATATTCTTGGTGGCTAAAAAGAATGAAAAATATCATTTTTCATAATGTGTGCTATCCAGAGTATGATAATTTCAGGTCACAAAACCATGACATTCACACCTGGCAAAAACACCAACACGCTGCTCCGCTCTGACACAAATTGGGCCCCCGACCAGGTCTTGTTCCTGTGAAAATGAGAATTATGTAATGAATCAAGGCTGGAACAGCCACTGCTTTTCAAGAACTCTGACACTACCAGCCTTGACCCTTAAAGCACTCACAGAGTTTATGCAATGCTCTTTACTTCACTTAAGAAAACACAGGCCACATGCAATGTTCTTTACTTCACATAAGAAAACACAGGCCACAAAGACAACACCCTGGGCCCCTGGAACCCAGGACTCTTCACTCCCATTATGCTCACCTATAAGAAGCATGATCTGCAAGTTTTCAGAAAATTTAATTACTATAATCCAGAACCCCCAAACATAAAACATTTAAAGTAACTACAAGAAAACTATTATTAGAGACCAAATTATTATTGGAAAGCATTTCTTCTTTAAAAAAAAAAAGCATTTCTAAAGACTAAAATCTCAAATCATTCCCTTATCTTCCCATTGTAGTGGGTACATTTGTGCGAGAAATTAGAACTTCCTTTCCTCCACAAACCTGGGAGCCCTCCATTTGTGCCAGACCCTCCTCTATGCAGTTAGGATACTACAGTAACGAGGCAGACAAGTGTCCCCACCCTGCTCTGGAGCTTGTACCCTAGCCAGAGAGACAGACAAGAGGCAAGTGAACAAAGCCCCTTCAGTGTAGCCTTAGTACCATGAAGGAAAGAAATGGGCACACAAGGGAAAAAGCTGGGGAGGTATGTGTGTGGAGTGTCTGTGCAAAGGGAGCCTCCCTGAGGCTGTAGCAAGGGAACTATATGAAGTCAGTCTTGGGAAAGCCTGGAAATAGCAACTAGAAGGAGGAAGGGCACAAGAGAGGTGGACCAGTGATGGGAACAAAGGTGGCTCAGTGCTCCAATGGTGCCTGCTCCTGCTACTCAGCCACCTCTCTGAGCAACACCCATTGCCCAGACACTATGATATTAAAAAAAAAAATAGGCCTGGTTCGTGCATAGGCCTGAAGGAGATGCTGGTAACAGCCAGGACTGGACACCTGCTGCATCATAACCCCATTCAGAGATGACGAGAAAGGGAACTCTCCCCAAGAAGGAGGGCAATCCATGCATCTGGTAGTCCACCCCAGGTGGAAGCAGACTTGGCCATTAGGTTGGGTCTATCCCATAAAGAAGTGGAAGCTAACTGGTTGGCCAGTTGGTCTAGGACATGGAAATGACAAGACAACAATAATTATGATAAAGAATCTATAAAGAGGCATTTGAGTCTCTTGGAGCAGGTACCAAGGAAATACAGCCATAGGGCAGCAATAGTGAAGAAGACTTTTATTTATTTTTAATTTTTTTTAGTTGTTAATAGGCCTTTTTTATTCATTTATGTATATATGTTGCTGAGAATTGAACCCAGTGCCTCACACATTCGAGGCAAGCGCTCTACCACAGAGCCACAACCCCAGCCTATGAAGGAGACTTTTAATTGGCAGATGAACCAGAGGCCATGTGGATGTCTGTGGTCTCCTCCTCCAGTCCCTCAAGAGCTGTTCAATGCAAAGTGCCCAGGGCAGCAAGAATGATGGCTTAGGTATAGAGTCAATTACATGCACCTCCAAAGGCTGATCTGGCTACTGCCACTGCTGGCCACTAACCTGCAGAGGGGGCCAAATGCCAAGTCCCAAATATGGTACCACTTGTAGGTAAACCTACCCAGCCCATGATTTCATCTTGAAGGAATGATGATTTATCCTTGTGGAAACAGACACAGATTTCAGCTGAGTTCCCTTCCCTGCACCTAAAGTTCCTGTCGCACATCTACTCACAGACCTACGGGTACTCTTTTCAATCCCACAGTCTTCTGTGTGGTATGGCCTCCAGCCAAGGAGACAAATTTAGTGATCAATGGGCACATAAAATTGATGTGCCCCACAGTGGCTGGCTTTGAAGAATGATAAAAAGTCCACTAAAGGCTCAGATACTACATCAGCCCTACAGGAAATGGCAAATGTCATGGATGATGAAAGTCAAAGATAAGGGAATAACTTAAAAGCGGCAGGAAAAAAATGGCACACTACATACAAAGGAAATCCCAATAACATTAACAGCTGCTCTCTCAGTAAACCAATGGAGTCCAAAAAACAGCAGGATGGCACACGCAAAGTGCTCAAAGAAGACACTGTCAACTATGACGTCTATATTCAGAAAGCTCTTCTTCAATAATAAAGGCAAATACAGACTTTCCCAGGTGAACAAAAAAAATGAGGACTTTTTTCCAGCAGACCCATGTTACTAGAAATACTAAAGGAAGCTGACAGTATTTCAAACCCATGTGAATGAACACAGAGCCCTGATAAAGACAACTGTGTAATTATAAAAGGCACTATAAATATCTAGTTTGGCTCTTTTTTTCCCTTAGATGATTTTAAAAGCAATCATACACACACACTGCTGGGCCGATAACAAATAAAAATGTAATATGTAATATATTTGCCATAACAGCACAAGGGAAGTAAGTGGGAGCAAAGCTATCATGGGGGCTGGGGAATAAGCTCCAGCAGTACAGTGCTTGCCTAGTGCGTGGGAGGCACTGGGTTTGATTCTCAGCAACACATAAAAATAAATAAAACAAAGGTATTGGAGGTCCATCTACAACTAAAAAATATATATATTAAAAAAGCTATCAAGGCCTGAGGAAATGATAATGAACACTAAGGTAATGATTACACAACTATGTTTTTGTGGGTTTGTAACATGTAAAATATATAAAAATAATCATGAAAAAAAGCAAGAAAGAGAATAGAGTTCTATAGCAGTAATGTTTCTATATATTACTAGTGTTAAACTAGTATAAATCTGAAGCACTTAATAACTTAAAGTACATGTTGCAAACCCTAAAACAAAGCCTAAAAAAAGTGAGGGGAAAAAGCTAAAAAATATTTATTGAATACAAAAGAAAGCAGTAAAGAGGAACAGAAGAACAAAAAAGATATGAGACATACAGAAAACAAAAAGCCAGTGATCACATAAATTCAATCATGTTGATAATGATATTAAATGTAAATGGATTAACAGTCCAGCCAAAAGACAGAGACTGTTAGACTATATAATGTAATCCCACTTAGGATATGTTGTGTAAAGGAGATATACTTTATATTAAGACACAAACAGATTGAAAGTGAAAGGACAGAAAAGATCTGCCAAGGAAACAGTAACCATAGAAAAGAAAAATGGCTACACTGATATAAACAAAATAGACCTAAAATTAAAAGTGTTACAGGAGATGAAGACTTACCATTTTATGATAAATGGGTCCATGAGTCAGAAAGATTAAAACAACCGTAAACATACATGCACCCAATGCAGCACAAAAATACACAAAGCATTAACTGACAGAAATACACAAAGCATTAACTGAAAGAAATGACTAGAGAAACAGGCAATGCAATAATAGTGAGAACTTCAATACCTTGTTTTCAATCATCACTGGAACAACTAGGCAGAAGATTAAGGAAACAGAAGACTTGAAAAACACCATGGCCAACATGGCCATCTATAGAATAGACCACCCAACGACAGCAGAATATGAATTCTTCTCAAATACACATATAATGTTCTCCAGGATAGAATGTATTCTAGGCCATGAAATAAATTTCAAAAAAAAAAACCTTAAAAAGAAAGAAAGAATGCAAAATATGTTCTTCAGCCACAATGGACCAAAATTTGAAATCAATAAAAGGGGAAAAGTAGGACAACTCATCAACGTGTGCAAACGGAATAACATACTCTCAAAGAGGCAACAAGCCAAGGAAAATATCAAAGGGAAACAAAGAAAATACTTTCAAATGAAAAAAAATGAAGATATAACACACCAAGATCTATGAGACCCAACTAAAGCAGAACTTAAAGGAAAATTTACAGCTGTAAATGCCTATATTAAGACCCCCAAATCAATAACCTAATGCCCACCTCAAGACCCTGGAAAAAGAAAAGCAAACTAAACCTAAAGTAAACAGAAAGGAACTATAACAATTTCAGTGGAGATTAATAAAATGCAAAAGGAAAAACAATAGAGAAAAGTGAAAAAAAATGCAGCTCTTTAAAAAGGTCAACATAATTGACAAACTTCTCAGGAGTTTTACCAAGGGAAAGAAAAGACTCAAATTACTGGAATCAGAAATAAAAGAGATACTACCACTGACTTCACAGAAAAGGAATACTATGTACACCAACAACAAAAAATTAGATAGCTTAGACAAAAAAGAAAAATTCCTAAAAAGATACAAACTACTAAAACAAACACAAGAAGAAACAGACAATCTGAACATAGCTATAACAAACAAAGAGAATGAGTCTCTAATTTAATAAATACCCCTAGCAGGCACAGTGTCATGCACCTGTAATTACAGCTATTCAGGAAGCTCAGGCAGAAGGATCACTTGAACCCAGGAATCTACGACCAGCCTGGGGAAAATAGTAACACCCCATCTCAAAAAATTTAGATTAAATTTTTCAAAGATACCCATAAAGAAAAGTTCAGAAACCAATGGCTTTCCAGTTGAACTCTACCAAACATTCAAAGAATTGATTCCAATTCTTCACAAACTCCTCCAAAAAACAGAAGAGGAAGAAACATTTCCCCCAATCATTTTTATAAGACCAATATTACCCTAATATATCAAAACCATAAAAGAGACTGCAAGAAAACTAAAGCACAATGTCTCTGAGCAACAAAAATCCTCAATAAAACATGATCAAACCAAGTCAGACAACATCATAAAAGGACCATGGCCAGGTGGGTTTACCCAGCAATGCAGAATTGGTTTATCATCCAAAAATCAGTAATTCATTATATCAACAGAATAAAACCAAAAATCACATAATTTCAACAGATACAGGAAATGCACTGACCAAAATCTAACACTCATTTATAATAAAAATACTAAACTAACTAGGAATAGAAACGCACTTCTTCAGCCTGACAAAGGGCAGCCAGAGAAGCCCACACTAATACCACACTTACCAGTAAAAGACAGAATGCCTTTCCAATAGGACAGAAACAGACCCAATGTCTGCTCTCACCACTTCTATTTGACACTGTACCAGAAGTTCTTTCTAGAGCTATTAAGCCAGAAAAGGAAATAAAAAGTATCCAAACTGGAAAGGAAGAAGTAAAACCATCTCTACTCAGAATTGACATGATCTTATAGATAGACAACCCTAAGGAGCTCTAGTTGAATAATGAGTACATTTGTTATATGTATTTATTTTATGTATATACTTGTGTATATATATATGTACATGTTATATGTATTTGTATATTCCTCAATAATATTATTTAAGTAAAATTAGAAAAAGGAAGTGTATGGGGGGGTGCCTGGGGCTCAGTGGTAGCCTGGTATGTGTGAAGCACTGGGTTCAATTCTCAGTACTACACATAAATAAATAAAATAAAAGGTCTATCAATAACTAAAAATAAAATTTTAAAAAGAAAAAGAAATGTATGAAGAGAAATACATAACAACCCAGAATTCATACATTTCATACGTACAGCTTGAACATTCTTACTCCAAAAAACTGAAATATGAAATGATCCAAAATTTGAAACTTCACTTTGAGCATCAGAAAGTTTCGGATACTGGAGCATTTGGGATTTGGGTTTCGGAATTACAGGTGCTCTGTCAGTGAAGCCTATGCAAATTTCAGAAAAGGGATCTTCAACTTGCACCTAACAAAATTCCATTTCAAGAATGAGAGTGAATGGTTAAGTCAATAATTAGAGGAAGTCATATGTCTATGATTCAAAACATCACACTGTATACATACAGCCATTTTATCTTCAATTTTTTAAAATTTAAATGAGTGTGAAACAAGGAAATTTTTAGCTAAATGAAAACTAAGAGGTGGGCACAGTGGCACTGCAATCCCAGAGATTAGGGAGGCTGAGGCAGGAGGATAATAAATTTTAAAAAATAAAAAAGGCTGGGGATATGGTTCAATAGTCAGGCATCCCTGAGTTCAATCTCTAGAACCAAAAAAAAAAAAACCAAACAAACAAAAAACAAAAAAGATAACATTTAGCAGCAGATTCTTTGAGGGGTATAATTTAGGAAGAGTGAAAGTGCAAGAAAGTCCGATTTCATAACTAAGGACAAAAACAGGGAGGAGGCCTTCTAAGCCTAGAGGAGAAAAGCCACTCAGGATCCAGTCCTGGCCGCTGGGAGGTGGGATCTACATTCTCATTGCTTGTCATTCCAACACACAAGTCCTAAATATAAACTGTAAGAAAATTACAGAGTACTCTTTTTAAATCATGGGCTCTAGCCACCACTTAAAACCAGACTGTCCTCAAGGAAAAATGTCCCAAGTTTCAAAGAATCTGCCAAACCATAAATATTTGGATTACAAAAGGAGCCTGCTGATCCACAGGAATACATATTTCTAGCAAAGGCAAAGAAAGGCTCCCAAAGGTTCCTACTGGGCACACTTAAGAGTCTTACTGGAGGATTAGGAGCCATGTGACTTGGTGTCTAGAAAAGCTATTCCACCTGCAGGGTATATGTAGATCCTAGCTCTAAAACTACCAGTCCTGCCAGGTGCAGTGTCATAAGCCTATAAACTCAGCAAGGGAGGCCAAGGCAGGAAGATCACAAGTCTGAGGCCAGCCTCAGCAACTCTGCGAAACCCTTTCTCCAAAACACAAAAAGGGCTGTATCTCAATGGTAGAGCATCCCTGGGACCAATTCCCAGTACAAAAAAAAAAAAAAAAAATTAAATTAAATAATTAAACTACCAGTCCTAAAACCACTCAGCTTGGCTTTGACAACTCTAAGTAAAACATTTCCAAACTAGCCTGAGTATAATACATATCCAGTGACTATTCAATAGTTTGTGCTGCTGTATCTTAATGACGTGAAAGCACTAAGAATTCCAAGTGAACAACACGCATCGCAAGGCGCACACTGAAGCACGGCTGCATTGCTCTTACCCACTCTCCTTCATGTCCAAGTCATCAAACATCTGAATTAGGGAGATGGCAACATCATAGACATCCTTTGTTATCACTGGTTCCTCCAGGAGATGGGGAGAGAGCTGGAAAGAGAAAAGAAGAAAGTCAGACACCAAAACAGGGTGCAGGGGAAATGCTGGGATGGGTGGGCAATTCTCACCTTCATGTCATTCTAACAAATACCCAAGTGAACGCAACACCCTCTGCAGCAACCCTTGAGCACTTGCTGTGGCACACACTGCCCAAGGGGGACAACTTGGCACATACATCCTACATTCATCAATTGCCTGACCCAGTTGTCGGAGCAGAGATGGAGTCAAGAGAATTCAGAGATGAAACGTTTGGCAGGAAATCTATTTTGAAGGTACAGGATAAGATGCATCAAAAGTCTAGGGACCCAAAGCCTGCCTTCAAGAGCCCTAAGATACCAAGGTCCTCAAATGCAAAACATACCAGGAAATGGCACAATCATATTCCTACCAATGTGCTAAAGGAAATGACAAGGGAGTGATCTGCCAAGGCTTCAGAGCTCACTAGACTACCTTTCAACATGTGTTAAAACAAAGCCACACTGAGCCCAGATACTATAACACTTCCCTTAAGGAGCCTCTACAGAACAATGGGCACCAGCCACACAACAACCATCTCCCCAGCACTGCTGGAAGGACCATTTGTGAGCATAGCTTTCCAGAAATTGAGATCGAGCTATCTAAGTGTCTACAATATTCACAGGACAGATACAGCACAATTCCCACAGTCTATTTTATGGCATTTCTGAATTTTTTCCAACAAGAATAGACGAATTCTAGATAGGGCAGAGGGGTGAGAGGGGAAAGGAGGGGGCAGGGGGTTAGCAATGATGGTGGAATGTGATGGACATCATTATCCAAGGTACATGTATGAAGTCATGAATTGGTGTGAACACACTTTATAAACAGAGATATGAAAAATTGTGTTCTCTATGTTTAATAAGAATTGTAATGCATTCCACTGTCATGTATTTAAAAAATAAAATCAATTAAAAAAGGAGGCTTTTATATAATTAAATTTTTTGCTTATCAACTACTATATGTAAAATACTGCATTTGATTTTGTGAAAAACACATCAAAAGAAGTCTTCAGGTAATCAGAAGTTAAGCCCATATGGAAATTATTTTTTCTAATTTTTACTTAAGTAAATTAAATCAGCTAATAGCTAAACTGAAGTGATGTAAATATGACAAGTTGACTTCTATTCACTAATAACTTTGAGAAAGCATGCCTCGTACATCCATTCCTAACATACAACCTCCACATATAAGAATTTCATTCTCTAGCCAACAATAACCAGTGTTCACTATAACACAACTGTACAGAAAGAAAGAAAGGAAAAGAGGAGAGAAGGCTATGTTCCACAAACTCCAATAGTGGCATGCAACCCCTCCTAGAAGTCTTCCTATAAACAAGCCATGGAAAAGGAGTGTCAGGAAAAACTTGGAGACTCGGGTGGCTAAGGGCCGCTGGCGGCGCTGATCTCACCGCCACTCAGGGTTTTTTAGAACTTCAGCTATCAAAATGGGCAGAATTTTCCTTGATCATATTGGTGGTACCCATCTGTTTTCTTGTGCAAACTGTGACACAATCCTGACTAACCGCTCAGAACTCATCTCCACTCGGTTCACAGGTGCCACCAGTAGAGCGTTTCTTTTTAACAAGGTAGTTAACCTACAGGACAGTGAAGTTCAAGATCGGGTCATGCTCATTGGCCGCCACATGGCTCGAGATGTGAGCTGCAAAAACTGCAATAGCAAACTGAGATGGATCTATGAGTTTGCTACTGAAGACAGCCAGCATTATAAGGAAGGCCATGTGATCCTGGAAGGTGCTTTAGTTTGAGAGAGTGAGGGCTTTGAGGAGCACGTACCATCTGTGAAGAAAAAGAGATAAATCCATCTTTTCCCAGGTCTCCTTCACTGAAAACAAAAATCTACTTACATACACTGTCACCTTAGCATCAGAGTCAGATTCATGAACTGCGGAACAAGAGGTTGTGAGAATCTAAGATGGAACCTTTCTTTTCTTTTCTTTTTAATTTTGTATTTTCCATCCAACAGCAGTGTGTAGAGAGAATATTATGCAGTTGCTGTTAATTTTTTTCCCTATGTTTACATCTTGAGGCAGAAGAGTCTCTGCAGCTAAATGGTGGGCTAGGTGAGGAAATAGTGGGCTATTAGAGTGAAAAAAGTGTGTTTTATGTAAATTTTGAATGGCGAATAAGTCAAGAGCCTGGTTTTTAAACTTATTTGGGCTTCATTTTAAAACCTTTTTTTTTTAAAAAACCCAGTTATTTCACCTCATTTGCTAGCTTCAGAGAAGAGATCTGAATCTGTACCCAGCACTAAAGGCTCAGTGTTAGCATGGCTTGTGCTGGCCCATATTCTTGCTGGAGATGAACGTAGCACCAGAGCCCATTCTTCTTTGTCAGTCTCTACCCAAAGATGTCACCATTCCTAGTTACTTGTCACCACATAACTGGTGTTGATTGTAACCTTTTTCTGAAATGGGCCAGAACTGCTTGGTTGTCTTTTTCCATGTAACTTAAGCATAGTAATATAAATAAAGTAATAGTTGGATGTTTTTTTAAAAAAAAGAAAGAAAGAAAAGGAGTGTCAGTGATTCACAAGTAACTCCACTAAACTCTAGGAGCTGAGCCCCATGAGTATTTTTAAACACCTTGGTAGGGGCTGGGGTTGTGGCTCAGCGGTAGAGCGCTCATCTTGCACATGGGAAAACCTGGGTTCGATCCTCAGCACCACATAAAAATAAATAAGTGAAATAAAGGTATTGAAAAAAAAAAACACCTTGGTAAGACACCAAATAGAGCCATGCTTTCCAAGTCAGCACTTGGAAAGGTCATGGGGACCCCTGCTGTGTATGGACTGGACAAAACATCGGCCCACATCACTGTTTTCCTGGACCAAGATACCGACAGTGAGCATGGGTGTGTACATGAGGGAATGGCATGAGAAGGGGCACTCCAGGGCACTCTGTGTCCCTCTACTAAAGTGGGTGGTCCTTGTGATTCTCTCCCCAGAATGAGGCAGTAATCACAGTACTTCTGTCCTAAGTGGAGGTCCAGGAGCCTTACACATCTGCCATCACAAGGACATACCCAGGCTGGCTAGTGGGTCCAAGAAGAAAGGAGGGATACGTGTGGCAAATGAGAGAACGGCACTGCAGACAATGGGAAAATAAATGGTTCTAAGACATCTAGGAATCCAGGTTGATTGGATTAAATACCTAAAAATAAGGAAAAAACCCTATCAAGGATACATAAAAGGTATGCTTTAGGGTGGAGGAGGGTGGTCCAAAACTGACACACAGTAAGTCAAGGTACAGGATGCTCTACTGCTGGATCTGAACTAAGGATCATGGAAGTTTTCTCCACAATTACATTTACATGCTAAGCATGAGAAAGGCTCTGAGTTCCATCTCCAGCAGCCATCCCAACCACCAAATTAAAAAAAAAGAATATAAATAGTTAAGTCTTGTGTGTTCATTCATTAAAATAATCAGGTACCAAAGTCAAGCTGTTCAGTCAAAAATGCCAAACAGGTGCTCCCCAGCCTGCGGAACATAAGACACCTGGAGCCAAGGCAATCCTGGCTCTCTGGAGGCTGGGTGGTCCCAAGCAAAGGGGCTTAGAGAGCAAATGGCCATACCCAACTCTTCTCCTCAGCACAGCCACAAGGAATCATCTAAATAATTTGAGAGCTCTGACACATAATACAAAATAAACACCAAGAGGAATTAATTAAACTTTAGCCAAAGACCAGAAAAACATCATTACTCTCATAATCCAAAACTATCGGGAAATGCAAAATGTTGAAATGTTACAAATAAGTGCTCCTTCCTCCCTGCTTCCCTTGAATAAGGGCTGCATTTGGTGACTAGTTTCAGAGAAAGAACAGTGTAGAAGGAAAAGAGAAAGTGATGCTATGATGGAGAAAACCAGCAAAAGATGAAGATCAACATCATCAGTGATGTCATGATATCTAATATGACAAGAACAGCATTTCACCTGTGTGGTCCTCTGCCACAAAAAAACATAACCAAATCTAACCATGAGGAAAAAAATAAAATAACCATCAAAAGCCAATAGACTGACTGGGGGAGTAGCTCAGTGATAGGGTGCTTGCCTAGCAAGTATGAAGCCCTTGGTTCCAACCCCTGCACTGCAAAAAAAATTAATTAATTAATAATTCCAATAGAGGTGCATTCTACAAAACACCTGACCAGGATTCCTGCAAACCATCAAGGTCATCAAAAGCAAGTAAAGTCTAAAAAGCTGTCAGTCAGAGGAGCCTAAGGAGACATAAAGACTAAATGTAATGCAGTATCCTGGATATGGTCCCAGGACAAAGGACACACTGGAAAAACTTGTGCAAACAATCAGAAGGAAATTCAATTAACAGAGATACACCAATGTTTGCTTCTTAGCTTTCCCAACAATGAAAAGGAAGATAGGCGAGACCTTTTCTTTCTCAGATCTCCATGTTCTAAAGGAAATGCTGACTATAGAGTCTAGGATTAGAATAGGTAAGTAGGCGTTCACTACAATATTCTTTCCACTTTTCTGTCCTTTTGAAATACTGTCATTTTAAAATTGAATTAATAGGAATGCTACATTTAACAGCCAGTGCTGGCCTGCCTCCAACATGATTCAATTTGACAAACTGTCTCTTATGTCAGGTGAAACCTAGTCAACCACGTCATTGTGGTAGAAAGCATAGTTCAACATCAAAAATATTCCAACACAGATCAAACTCCTACACAGAGCAACGAGCAGCATCCACCAAAACCACAAATGCATGTGTTCTTTGATCCAGCAGGGTCCTCAGTGCCAGGACCAAGGCAGAGTTATTTCCCGGGAATATTTAGCAATGTCATGGTGTAAGGGCATGAGGAGCACTGATTCCACTTGGGCATGGAGGCTGGGACTGAACTCTTGACGATGGACAGGCTGCCCCCACCACCTGGCCCTGAATGCCAACAGTGCTGAGGGTAAGAAGCCCCGGCCCACTAACATGCTCTCAGGGGTGCACTAAGGTGTAAGCAGCAGTATTTGTGCTAAGACTGAAACTGAACCCCTTTAAGTTAAAAGAAACTTCCTGATAACTGCTTTTCTACATCCTCCATTTCCTCCTGCTGAGAATGAAAACTGAAAACTAACCCCTGGCCAAAGTTACCCCTAAGGAAACATGTTGGAACATGTTGGAACAAACATATTTCTTATTAGCATGGCAGAATTGAATCTACATGTGTATATACCCTGCCTTTTGTCTCACTGCCCCCTCTCCTCTTAAGAAAGCTGTTCCTGCCCCTGAGCATCCGCCAACATGGAGATTTGAGAAAGAAAAGGTCTCCCCTATCTTCCTCAAGGTTGCCTTTTGTAAGATTAGTGTTTTCTTTTCTATCAAAGTTAAATCTAGGGGCTGGGGCTGTAGCTCGGTTGCAGAGCACTTGCCTCACAGGTGTGAAGCACTGGGTTCGCTCCTCATCACAACATAAAAACAAATATTTTTTAAAAGTTAAATCTATAATGTAACCCACAAATATTTTTATAGTAACTTAAATTTGACAATGTATAATAGAGCCATTTTAAGTTAAGAAGCCATGTGGTCAGAATGTACCCATTTTTAAATTCCCTAAGGGGCATCCAATCACAGCTGTAGCCTTTTCACCATACTCTCCCCAGTTGTAAATTAGCTAATCATGTAGACTGTAAACCAGAATTCCTACCAGAGCAAGGGGCAGAATCCCGAACTCCTATCAGAACAAGGGGTGTACTGCCTGGCCAGGTGTGCTTGCTTGTAGAATTCCCTCTGGGGGCACACCCTTCTGCAGGGTACCTTGCCAACTCACTTCCTAGCGCATTTGATTTCTTGCAGCACCCTGGTATTTTTAAAACTTTGAATAAACCTGCTTTCCTTCATCAACCTTTAGTAGAGCCAAGTGGTGGAAACTCCCTTCCAGTACCAAGACCAGAAACATTAGGGCTTATTTAAAAAAAGAATGGCATACATCCACATGAACAAAGGTTACTGCAGCTCTCACTACACACTGATATGAAAAGAAACGAACAAGTAGATGAGAAAGCAGAATGAGCACAGAATGCTGCTGTTTCCGTGAAAGGTAACGCAGCATGCTCTTATTCATCCTCAGGAGTAAGCCTGGGGGAGATTTCACAAGAGGTCATACAGAGTGGCTTCCGCTGCTGGGTGCCTGAAGACATAGGTGAGAAAGTGAGGAGAATGAGAACGTCTCTCCTCCTCCATGCACATGAATGGTGCTGGGTCCTGAGCCCAGGCCTCATGCATACTGGCAAGTGCTCCAACACTGAGCTGCACTTAGCAGGAATAGGAAGGAGAAGTGTCAGGTCTGCTTTCACTTTTTCACCTCAGAGTCTCTGATTGTTCCACCAAATGAAAGCAATTTCACATCCATGGCAACCTTCATGAGAATGTTTGCCCCAGTTCTTCATGGTCACATCAATACACCTTACTCATACTAGAAAATGTAAGTCCAATCAAAATTTTATTTAAAATAAAATTACCTCTGACTCCCAAGTGAATCTACAACTTTGTACTGACCAAAATCTAACATTTTATTTTCAACAAAGTATGAAATCAGCCCCACTAATTTTCACTGGGATGTGCAATATGAGTATTTATGGTTCTCAGTTTATAACAACCACCTGGGAGTTTCCCTCCTTTGCTCTTCTACCTGCTCTGACCCCTCTGCTTTAACTTCAAATTCTAATAATGCTTTGCAACCACAGATGGTAAGTGCAGGTTTGATCACATACAAAAGACCAATCATTGCATAAGAAACAATCATTCCAACATACCACACTATGATAAATGTGCTCCAAATCATTAAGATAATACTCTTCAATTGAATAGGGCTTGCCTTCCACTTCAAAAATATATGCAGGATTCATCTTGTTCTGAACAGGAACTGCAAAGTAGTCTGCAAACTCCTTGCAGTTGATGGTAGCAGACATCAGGACCACCTACAGATAAAAGACAGAACCACCTGCAGATGAGAGAGGTCGTTCCAGTAACAAACAATGAGAATAACAATCACTGAAATGAAGCTCAACTAAAAGTCCAGGTTTGTCTTCTGCTTCATTCCTATATTTAATAACATTTAGATATTAAATAATAACCTTTATCTAATGTCATGTATTATACATATTATAAAGAATGCTCAGATACTAACTTTTACTATTCCTCCTATATTATTTCATCAATTGAGAAATCATATGTCTCCAATAAAGCTACAGTATTTATCTAAAAGGAAATTTTGCATCAAGGAATTTTTAAAAAATAAGTTATTAGATAATATGCTCCAGAAAACTGAGGCAGTGGACTAGCAAAGAGGAAGAGAAAGAGATCCAGAAAACCTTGACTATAGCCCAAGAAATTGCATCAAAGCTGTGCAGCAGACTCAAGGCACTAGCCCAGGCCAGAGTAGGGTGATGGACACTCAGGAGACAACTAGTTGTAAGGTTTGCCAAAAAGCAAATGTCAGATGATACCCTTAAGAATCCTGGACCCAAATGCCAGAAACAGTGTCCACAGCACATCAAACGTGCCTGGAGAACGTGGCAGCATTATTGAGGATTGCCAATTCCCTAGCACCCACAGGCTAAGTGGGCAACACAGCTCTCTGGCTGCCAGCTGACTACCTGCTGCATCTGGCAATAAGGGGTCTGAATCTTGGCATAAAAGTAAAGACTTGACCTCGGCACAGTTGGTGCAGTTACTGGTGGACAAACACTGGTTTCCCCCTTAGACATGAGACACAAATGGTAAAATCATACTGCTCAGAACTCATTTTGAGAAGGTTAGAAAAGCATGTTCTGAGAGGCCACTTGGGTGAAAGAGTGGCCCCCAGGGACACACCCAATCACCTCACAAAATCCCTAGCCGTCATCTAAGAAGGGCAGGCTAGTGAACTGCAGTGCTTTTGGTTTCTGTTATTGTCTTTTGTTTGTTCTGCAGTGCTGAGGAACAAACTCAGGGCCTTGACCATGTCAGGAAAGTGCTCTATCACTGGGTACACTCCGCTTTTGTTTGGTGGAGCACACTGTGCCCAGCCATACTGGACTCAGCACAGCCCTGGCCTCCCCAAGCAGCCCAGCCCCTCCTGCAGACAAGACAAGGTGGCAACCTACTCAAGACATGCTAGTCCAGGGTGGGCGGGCCAGAGGACAGCAAGCGGGGACAGGGAGGAACCCTGATAGGAGAACCAAGGGACCTCTATAGTCTGGGTAGGGGGATGCAGTCTGGATACCCTTTCTCTTATACCCATATTCTCTAACAGCAGCACTCGCATAAGAAAGAAATAACCAAGGATTTGATGAGTTTTTTTTTTTAACTTTATAGAATAATCTAGAACTTGACTTCTAATTATTTGGCACACATACATGTCTATATATTTGGAAAATATACTGCTTCCTATATTTTTAAATAAATCATGAACACAAGAAGCTGAAAAACCTCTTGCTTCTTATTGGACAGGTTCACATTCCTCAACACTGTTGTCCACAGTGTGGCAGAATTTCTTCTTAAATCCACCAACACTCTTAACTCTCCTTGCCATTGAAAACTAAAAAAAACCTATATAATCTAGCCATTATTTTGATTTGAGTAAAAGAGAAAAGTCTTCAGATGACAATCACACAATACCTCAATTTGTTGAATTATCTTCAATGCCATTTTTAACCTAAGGTTCCTAAACAGGAACAAATGCCCCTTCTCTCACTCATTCTCCAGTCACTCAGAGCACCAAGAAAACCCACAGTGAAGGTCAGGTTGTATTTCTTTAAAAAAATCACCAAGCTGGTGCTAGGGTTGTGGTTCTGTGGTAGAGCACTCGCCTAGAACATATGAGGCACAGGGTTCGATCCTCAGCACCATATAAAGCATAAATAAATAAAATAAAAGTACTGTCCATCTATAACTAAAAAAAAAAAAAAAAGTCACCAAATTAAGGTGTGGTCACCTTGGGGGTGGGGGAGGAAAAGAAATGCTTTCCTAATAAAATGAATAGATTTGAGACTCGGAGACAAACACTTCATGATTTAGAAGGCAACTGTTTTGCAGTAACAGCGAATCCTTTAGCAGTCCCACACTATAATACATGCATATCCCAAACACTTGCAAGGTGTCTCCCAAAGACCTCTGCTCAGCACAGCTGAACAGAGGGTGATCCATGTTTAGACTTGTTTAGATGACATAATTATTGTTTTTATTTTTTTTTTAATTGAGATGGGGTCTCACCAAGTTACTCAAACTGGCCTAGAATTAGCCATCCTTTTCCTCAACCTCCTGAGTGTCTGGGATTATAGCTATGTGCCAGCAGATGCGCCCAGTGCAGATGGCATAGTTATTCTAAACCCTTCACTATTTTGCCCACATACACACCTTCCTCCTTTGGGTTCAAATAAAAAAGGGTGTTTTCCCTCCCCACAGCCGTCAGTACCTCTGAACAGCAGCACATCTGCTGTCCTCCAGCTCTAGCACCTCAGGACTTTAGTGCTGTTTCCAAAATAGGGCTTCAGAGAAACTCACACACCTTTAAACCACAGTCCCCATTCAAGGACCCAGCATTTCACTGCAGCCAACTACTACTAGGTCATTTTTTAAAGCCTGGAGAAAGTGTGAGAATTCAACACAACACAATAACCAAAAAGTGTTCCCCACTATGCACATCAGAATGCCCCTCAGCCCACTTCCTGGAAGACCTGGAAAATATATATATATGAGTTTTAAGAGGCTGGATCTAACTGTTTCTGCTAAAATAGGACAGGGAAAAACACAAATAAACAATGTCTTAACTTTATAAATATTCCTGTTACTTATAAAATGAAATTTACCTTCACAAAACGTGAATTTGTTCTTAAAAGTTTGCGGACTACCAAGAGCAGGAAATCCATCTCTTCTGTTCGCTCATGTACCTACAAAATAAAATAAGGGGGCGTCCCCACATGGCAACAAGCAAACATGTCACTACTAAATGAGAGGGGAGAGGGGACTTTAGTGCACCCTTGGGAGATGGGCTAACCCAGCTGTCTGTCAGCACAGCTCTTCAGGAGAGTGATAGCACTCCTGGCTCAGAGAAGGCAAAGAGCATCTGCCCACAAGCCAGAGGCTACTGCGTAGGCCACTCTTACCTCAGTGTGCTCTTGAGAACCCACTGGCATTTGGGCAGAACAATGTGAAGAATCTTTGGCCCTGTCCTCTGAATGCCAATAATACCCCCAGGTCACTGGCAAATAACAATATTCCCATTTTCCCCAAGCACAGAGAACCACTGGGCCAACCCCTCATGCCCCTTGCCTCCCCTCAGCCATGGTCTAAAGGCTCACTGCTATTTTGGCCAAGTACAGGGACAAAGACGTAGCAGTCTAATGATGGCTGGAGAACCGCTTGTCATGCTCCATGATGTGCAGAACTCCCAAGGGTGGGCAAGGGATGGCCCTGGAAAAGCTGGGCTGGTCAGAGCAAGGTTAGGGTGTGAGGCCAACAGCAGAACTTCAACAACACCAGCATGGAAGTGCATTCCAGGAGACAGCTGCCTCCAGCCCTGCTCGAATGTGCAGACTTAGCCACTCCAAAATCCATGACAGCGCCACCACCCTCCCCTTGGCCCTTCCGAACAAGCCAGGGACAAAGGGCCCCTTTGCAAAAATAATCCAGTTAACCTACACTTGGTCGGGGTATCTCTGCACACAAGGGGGTGGCAAGCTTCCATCTGAAGACACTTCTCTGTCAAAGAAGAGAGATGGCCACTACATTTGAAGAAGGGGGCACTCTCCTCAGGATAAAAGCCCTAACATGTCATTTCATAGGCACTTCTATTCACAA